>NC_137580.1:67840210-68446406 GCF_963210335.1 Falco punctatus
AATCATGGGTTTCTCTCTGCTGATCAGCAGCTCATTAAACGCCGCCTCATTAAGGTAGTGCTTCATCTCACTGGAGTCTGGTTCTTCTTTACATTCAATTTACTCTCTGCTGTACCTGTTTTGTAAGATGCCTTCTTATAGCGGGTTGTTAATATGAAAATGTTGTTGGAATGAAGCAACTGTAATGATATTAACAATTTAAAGGCTATGGGTAGCTTTGCTAATTGATCCACATTTAAGATGCAGTCAGCTTTTTACAGCAGTTTGCAGTGGTGTGCTGGAATTTAAATAACTTCAGCACCATTTTTTGGTGTCTTTTTTTTTTTTTTTTTAAAGGTGAAGGTAATATGTTTTGGCAACTCTTTTGAAAATTGGCTTTTAGAAATGAATTAGTAAAAATCATTAAGAGAGTCACATTATTGTCACTGTAAAGCGGTTCCCCAAAACAGATGAAAAATTACATACAGGTTCCTGGAAATGCAGTTATTTTCTATGCTCATTTTTTAAATCTATCCATGCATCACTGATTGGATTGGAAAATTGCCATGCAAACTGAATATTCTCACATTCTACTTCTCTTTGTTGCCTCAGCTTTGTTATGATTATGCCAATTGTGAAGCAAACAGCTGCTTATTGAAAATGGTTACTTGCTCTGGAGAATTAGACGAGTAAAATACTGCAAGGCTACCCCAAACTTTGGCACATGTCCTGTAGTAGGACAAGCAGTTTAGAATTTGAACCTCTGCTCTATGGCTGATTGTACTGGACAGATAAAACCCCTGGTCTTCAAGGCAAAGTGCAGACTTTTGTCACAAGCAGTGAAGAAGCCACTGTCCAGCTTCTTCTAGCCTGGCTTGCACTCTTTCTGGGTAAATCAATGTCTTTTTGTGTAGTTGATGGCTCTAAAACAAACTTGTGATGAGTTTTTTGTTGGTTTAGGGGGACCAAGGACAAGCTGGACCCCCTGGGCCTCCAGGACCACCGGGACCTCGAGGTCCCCCAGGAGATACCGGCAAAGATGGTCCTCGCGGGATGCCTGGCTTACCGGTGAGTTAGTCTGTTGCTGTCATGTTTCCAAATTCCTCTCAAGTGTATGCCAGCTCAGTTTCAAAGATGTTTTCTGCGGCAAGACTGGCAAGTAAGACATGTGAAAGCTGAACCACTGGCAGATTTCATGGTGTACCTGAAGTCTCACATACACAGGGCAAGTTCATAGCAGGGCCAAGAGTAACACCTAGGTTCCTTGCCTCCCACCCTTGACAGTTTCCCCACACATTCTAAGGTTTCCCAATTGCTCATTGGTATTTAATAGCTGCATAAGGAGGGTCTGTCCCTCTCCACAAGTAGTAAATGTTTCTACTTACACTGCAAGACAAAATTGAATTTGAGATGTCGTAGCATTGGATGGGCTTGACTTTTCACCTCCCAATTTAGCCTCAAAAATCATGGAATTTAAGTTATAAACTACTAAATGCTGCCCAAAATGTAGTGAAGTTTTAAGTCAGATTCTGCCATCTTTACACAAGTCAGATGGAACAATTTTCTTTGGCTTATCCCCTGTTATTTCACTAGAACAACCAGCAGAATCCAGTATATAGCTTATTGTTTGGTTTAAGCACAGGATCAGACCCACCACCTTTGGCACTTCGTAATCTGATGATTAAACGCTTTTTAAACAGATGCATAAGCACGTGGCTTTTTTTTTTAAAAAAAACAAAATATGAATATGGTTTTGGTTTTATATTTTGCAGCCTCCTTGATTTTCATTTTTTTAAAATAAGTACCCCTCTTTTTCATCACAAATGCCACTGTGTTATTAGTGCGGAAACAGAACCACAGAGAGGAATGAGATGTGACAAGTGAAATACCGCATGTACAGATACACATCCTCACACACCCCCATGATAAGTAAAGATCGCAGCCAAGAGGACACATAGGGAACTAGCAAGGGACCAACACTGAAACATATTTTTTTTAAGAAAAAGGATTGCTCATTATGTGGGGCCAGGACAAGAAGGCATTACATGTCCCTGTAGGGCCTTTTATAGGTGAAACCAAGAAAGAAAATATCCACACTCTTGTTCTGGCCCTGCTCGGGTTACCTCATCTGAAATTGTATGAACTGTACAAATATAATATAACATGATGATAATAGTAAGACTCTGCTAAAATTTCCTGTGAAAACCCAGCAAGGCTTGCCAATTAAGACCTGCGGTACTGCAGCGTTGCCTCTGCTGCTGTTTTGGTTTGGTTTGGTTTTTACCACCATTGCCCTTGTAAGTTCTAGCTCAAGGTTATGAAATAACATGAAAAATCTGTTGCTTCCATTGTGTTGCTTTACTTTGACCAGCTACTCATTTCTTGTTAGTCCTGCAGGAGATCAGGCTTTGGGCCTGTTGTGGTTTAACCCCAGCCAGTGCCACGCACTGCTCGATCGCTCCCCCTCACCCAGGGGGTGGGAGGAGAATCGGAAAGGAATGTGAAACTTCAGGGTTGAGATAGGAACAATTTAATAATTGAAATAATATAAAAATGAAAGAACAATGATAATAATAACAGTTGTAATGAAAAGGACGGAGAGAGGGAGAGGAATGAAATCCAAAGGGAAGGGAAGAAAGAAAACAAGTGATGCACAATACAACTGCTCACCACCCGCTGACCGATACCCAGGCAGTCCCTGAGCAACGATCAGCCCACCCTGGCCAAGCCCCTCTGGTTTATATACTGAGCATGATGTTTTATGGTATGGAATACCCCTTTGGCTAGCTGGGGTCACCTGTACTGGCTGTGTCCCCTCCCAATTCCCCGTGCCCCTCCAGCCCTCTCCCTGACAGGGCCTGAGAAACTGAACAGTCCTTGACACAGTATAAACATCACCCAGCAACAACCAAAACCATCAGTGTGCTATCAACACTGCTCTCACACCAAATCCAAAACAACACTGCACCAGCTACTAAGAAGAAAATTAACTCTCCCCCAGCCAAAACCAGGACAGGGCCTCATCTGGGCCTGCCTTGTGTTGTTTTAGTATGGTAAAATTGGCTGCCAACAGCACAGTGGCTTCTGGTTTGCTGTAGTGAGGGTGAGACTGAAACCAGAACCCATTTCTGACTGCAATGATACCATTTTTATAATTCATGCACAAAAGGCCAGCAGAATCAGCTGGTGTTGCTGATTACAATGTGACTGTGTGTTGCTTCGGGTTTTGTGCTTTTTAGCAAAGGGAACATTAGTGTTTCTCATAACAGGAAAGTCATGCATTTTATGCAATGAGGTCATTCCGTTTCATAATAGTTCTGTAGTGATTTTGACTTTAGATGGCAAGGGAGAGTTTCTTTTTATAGTTTTTTAAGCTGTGGCTATCTTAAGCCCTATAGCATTATGGAAAATCAGTTGATAATACTGCTTTAAAATCATATACAAAAAAGCACTTGGATAGAAACCATCCAGACAGATTGCTGACTGTTATTACCATCCTGTTCCTTGCTACTGTCCTGTACCCTCAGGTTAATGTTTCTGATCCTCAAAAGGCTTGTTCCTCCATAGTTATGTGATATACAGTTGAGCAGCAGAACTGTAAAGGGAAAGCTTAGCTGAGAGGTAATGACAGCTTTCTATTTTTAAAAGGCTTGTGTGGACCTTTGAGCTGAAGAGCTGAACAACAGTAGCCACACTGTGTTATGAGCAGGGACATTGCAACCTCACACAGCTATAGAAGGATGTCCTTACAGTGGCCAACCACAACTAGAAGGCAGTAATACCCTCCTTGCAGGGGCTTTTCTTCCAACCTGTCCTGCTCAAGCAAGGAGCTTTGCAATCACCAGAGCTATAAGACGATGTTTTGGCCCTGGCTTTTCCCCATGCCTGTACACTTGCTGTGTATCCTGAAAAAGTCAGGCAGCCAAGGTAGCAAGGCACAGTGAGCAACTCCGGCAGCAACCATTACTTCTCTTCCACAGTGTAAGCAGGGCTGGGAGCAGCCTGTGAGCCCACACCTCTCCATCTGTGCCCACACATCTCCATCTGTGTCATTACCACCTTGCATCCTGGAAGTGTTCATCCTGATACAGATACTTAAAGCTTCTAGAGATGTAAAGGTGTTGGTTTCTCAGGCAGGAAACCTTTAGAGCTGAGGAGGTAGAAATGCTAGGGAAATGCCATTGGGCCTACTGCCAGCAGAGCGAAAACCAAGGAAGGGGTGTAAGAAAAGGTTGTGAAGCCTGCTAAACTTTTCTTTGGATGTCAACAGAAGAAGCTGTTGGAACCAGAACATACTTGCGTTCCTATGGCATGATACCTAGAATAGGTTACTTCCCTTTGCATCGCACAGAAACCAGCACAGAGACTTTGAAACTTTAACACCTCCAAGAAGAAGTAAAAGGAGAATAAGGATTTTTGCTGGTAATAAGACAAAAGAGTGTGATGTAAACTCTTGAAATTATTTCACCATTATCTCCAAACATTTATGAGGATCTCTTGATGCTCACATCAGGCTGTGTGATTACTGTATATGTAAGTTAGCAAGGCTTCAGAGTGAGATGAAAAGTCCAACAGGTCTGGCTAATTAGCTGTCAGAAATCTATGCCTGTGTGGTTTCTCTCTCCTGGGTGTCTTGGGGTGCAGATGCTCCTGTGTGTTTGCTTCTGAATGGAATGCGCACATACCCGGAGAAGCAGTTCTAATTCTTTTTGGTTGCCAAGAACAACAACCTCAGAACAGTTATCAAGTTTTTGATAGTTCTCTTTTATAACAAAGCTGCTAAAGAAGATCCTGCAGCTGTGCTGATACAACAGCATATGGATTGCCCTGTGCTTTCTTGGGTTTATAAGGGAGTGATCTATAAACCAGATCACTCGAATGGTAGGAACTGTTTTTTGGATGGATATTTTTAGTTCACATTGTACAACTTACATGTTTTACTGTGTCTACAGACAGTTGTATGTGTTCATATGGGAAGAAAGGGGAGAAGGTAGATCCTGACTTCTTGTAGATCTGTGCCCACAGAAAGAGAATACATTGGGAAAATGAAGGATTACTGTTTTAAAAGCCAATCCAAGTATTTAACAGTTGAGTAATTATTGCATGGCTTCAAAACACCAATATTCATGGGTTTATGAAACATGATAATTTCCAATGGTAAGTTATGCCTGCTAACTGAGGTGATGACACAAAGCAGTAATTTTGCAATATGTAAACAGGGAGATTCAGCACATATGTGAAAACAGCATTTCATTTTGTCCTTTAGCGCCACTGACTGCAAGGGAATATTACATTTGGAACCAAGGAACAGAGTCAGAACAACGATACTTAACTGTTGCCTCAAGAGCTATACCATTACAAGATTGTGAAATAGCACTTGGCCTCTTAAAATGTCTGAGACTTGGCCTAGTAGTTTAGAAAGAAAAAAAGGTTATATATTTAATCTGCAGTCAGCTGCCATACCTGTTTAAAAGTGGAATTTTAAAGATACTTTATTATTAGGTAGAAAACTGATTTCAAGACATGTTACTGAAATTATTTTCTCCTTTTTTTATTGTCAGGGTGAGCCAGGAAAACCAGGAGAACAAGGACTGACAGTAAGTATTTATCTATTCCAGTTTATTAACAAACTGTAACAGATACATGACATACACACTTTTCAAAACGAGAAATTCCAAAAAGCTTTATAGCTGTGTATTTCCTAACTTTCCTTTGTCACAGACTATTTGAAGCCTCACTTGTGAAGAAAAGATGAGAAAGACAGCATACTTTTTTTACATACGGTTGCCCATTACATAAGGCATTTTTTTTTAACTTCCATAAGTAGAGGGAAATAAAACAGCTAAGGGCAAGGGCATAGCAAAGCAAAAAAAGAGCCGAGCCAGGTGTTCCCTGTTCCTGGCCCCCACTTATCACTGTCTCTGAAGTTGAGCTGTTTCCATCTTGAGACCATGGAGCAGCACAAGAACCATGTACTTGTTTTAAGGGCCAAAATCCCAGCTGTCTCTGTGGCAATAGCTCTGGCCCTTTGCCTGATGGAACCGCGCAGCATACTGAAACTCTCAAATATTCTTCTCTCCTGGGGTTTGTATTTTTCCCTCTGTGTGTGTGTGAGAATGTAATAGTCAAATGAATGCATTTTTTACAAATATTAAGATATGGGAGTAGATGTTTTCTGTTGCATCAGGAATTAATTAACCCTATTCATTTCAAAGCAAATTGAAGCTCCACTGGTTGTAAATCAGCTTCAGGCACAGGGTAAGGCATCAGAAGTTTCTGCCTGTCACATATTCCCAGAACTGTGAAACATACAGAGTTTTTTTCCCCTTAAGTTCTCCCTAAACACTCATGGTCATTCCTATTTTTATGAGAGATGACAGAATTGTAGCCTGTGACATGTGGTTTTGATTCCTGAATGCTTCTGAGGAGGAAGATTATATGCTTAGCAATCAGTGCAGATATGATTGCTTTCTGTTGGAATTTATGAAGTTTTAAACAGGTGTGATGATATTTTAACTTGGCAAATTGCAAAACATTTTGAATTGACAAAATCCAATATTTTTTGAAGAAAAAACTAAGATTCTGAGACTCAGAAATACCTGCTGTGATCAGCCAGTTAAAGTGCTGTACTTTTAAAATTCAAGATAATTGTTTAACAAACCAAAATCAAAGCCTCCCAAATGTATTACCAAGGGGTTTTGCATGTTTTTGGGCTCTGTTTTGTTCTGTCCTTTCGGTTTCTGAGGGTCTGTTAATAATAGGTGCAATAGCTAGGAAGGGGGGGGGGTGGGGGTGTTGTTAGTTTTGTTTTCTTTGGAATAGTGTCCTATTTGACCTCTGGACAAAACTCACTCAGATTCTACAACAGTGTCTTCCTTCTATTCAAGACCAGATCTTCAGGTTCACAGAATTCCTGAGGGCTTTTAAAGCAAAACATAGTTCATCACCTTTTAGTCTCCACGTTCAGAAGATTCCCACTGCTCTAAAGTAACCATTTGTGTGTAAGAATACAGAACTACTACAGACCTGTTTCTCTAAATGCAAGTGTGTTTCAATAAAGAAAAAAAGGTGTTTAAAATATCAAATTGGCAAGCTTGAGTTAGAGAAAGACCTCAGATAACATGAATTTCCAGCTCCAAATGCCTGCTCTAAAAGTCAGGCTGACAGCTTAAATGTTACATTGTGTGTACATCAAGTAAAGAGCATCAGAGTATCAGGGAGGTAATTAATTTCTTTTTATTCTTCTGGATGCTTCTGACATGCTCTTTATGCCAGTATAGATTTCCAGACTTTCTTCCCTATGGAAAGTGGTACAATTATTCAGGTGTTGTCTAGCTGCTTCTGACATTTTCCATTGTGGATTTCTGTACTCAGATATCTCTCTACAAACGTATTGGAAATTGAGACACTACTTCAGAAATGGCTGATTTCCCAACAAGTATGCTGTAAAATTGTGTTGTCAGAGAAAATAGGTATATTTTGATGTGGAGAACACAGGCCTTTGCCTACCTGTGATTCTTTTTCTGCATTTTCCATGTATTATCTTTTTAAAGTTAAATGAACATGGGAGATCTCTGCCCAAAGGAACTTCTAGGTTAATTCTGCAGGAATTCTTTTGTAAGGACTTGCCTTTGTTTCACACCAAGAGTCTGGAGTCCAAGTTAGCATCCTGTTTGTTGAAAATAGCATTTCCGGTTGAAAATCTTTCCAGATTGTCAGAGTGCCAGTATGCTTCTATTGCTCTTCTATTCTTGCAGTTGAGATGTTTGGGAGAGCTGTTTACAAGGGGGTTTGGGCTCTATATGTTGCTGTGTCAGGAAGAATCTGTTTTCTCTTTAACCCAAGATAGTTCAATTTGGTTTTAAGTGTGATGGAGGCTTAGGTTTAAGTTAGAAAGGTATGACTGTATGCATCTTTAATGTTAGAAGGGAATGTAAGAACAACTAGTTGCAATTTGTGTCTGGTTTCCGTTGCACTTGAAAGCCCTGCAGATCTACTTTCTACAAGAGATGAAGCTATCATTCCTGTGTGCAGAAAGGATTAAGAGAATGCAGAGGGAGACCAAGCAGAGGGTCAACCAAAGGGATTAAGTTTTGAAACATTATGTGGAACTAGCAAAATATATGCCCTGCAAGAGGGAAGGCCAGTAGTTTCCTTAGCTTTTCAACCTTTTCAGTTAAAGTTGTGTCCTGCCTCTCCTAATTCATCTTTACTCCCATGCCATTTGTCTTCTTTTCCTGGTGATAAGGACTCTTAAATACTATAAATTTTTTTCTGGTTTATCTTCTAATTTTCACAATAAGTTGTAAATGAATTTGTGATTCTTTTCTACCCAAGAGCTAGGATTTCGGTTCCAGACTATTCATAAGAACTTAAGGTGTTCAGTGATGGGAAATCTCAAAAGCTGACACTGATGATCAAAATTTTCCGGTTCATAAACTGCAATAGGATGGAAGGTGTGCATGGGGTGGTTTTGTTTCTAATTTCCACATGGAAGAGTTTTTGGTGCTTTTGTGTTTAACATATTTTAAACTAGTGCACAGTAAAAAAAATTTGGAAGAACAAAATTTGCAATGTTTTCAGCTCCTTGTAAAAGAAGTAAATTTAAACATGTTCAATGTATGAATCAACCACTTCTTGTCACTGAAAAAAAACCCGTATATTATTTTATCCCCCAAAACTGGCTTTAAAGACAGGTAAGTAATTTTACAGATGTTTTGCATGAACAGAATGAATCTCCAGAATAACCAGAAAATTCAGGTAAAGGTGTCTCTCTGCAAAAGAAATCTATACTATAATGATTAACCCAAATGCAGAATCCCTCTGCTTGAAGATATATTGTTTTCCAAACTAATAGTTTTGTGCTTATACAACCTTGCTGGGCATCTGTTCAAGAAAATAAGACCTATAGTTACTGCTTTTACTAGTTATTCAGAATAAGAAGGATGTCCTTCCAAAGGATATTGCCATTTCTGTGAAAAGCAGTGGAAAATTGTGACCTTGCAGTTGAGTCTGCAAAATATCACATCTTTAAAATGAATTAATATTAATTTTTCATCTTAGGTTTAAATGAACTCAGAAGGATCAGGCAGAACTAACTGGGGAGTGTTGCTGGCTTCAATTCAGGCTTTTAGACCAATGGTCAAGGTCAGATCCTCAGCTGGTGTGAACCTTCATAGCTCCTCCAGGAAACTACCAATTGTGATTTTCTTTTCAATTGCCAAAGTCCTGCAGCAGCCCTCTTTGTTTCATTCTGTTAGCATGTTCACAGTAAATTTTATGAGGTATCATTCTTTAGCTGTTTAGCTGCAAATGTTTACCAAGAACTAGCAGATAAAACAGAAATTCTCAGCCCGTGCCTCTCACGGCAACTATTTTTTTTTTTCTCAAGTACAATTGCATTGGCCTTAAACTGCAGGAATTCTCAGGAAAAATAGGCTTTGGCATTTTGTAACCTCTGTACTTCAGTAACGGTTGCCACAACAATAACTAAGAGAATGATGATAAGAAGCTCTGCCTGAGCACTAATTAACACTTATTGCTGCTCTTTTCATCAGCTAAGGTAGATAGCATAGGAGGGGGGCATTGCTCAATCAGAAGTTATATGAGGTTTCCCATCGTAGTTAATCTGTTTTCTTAGCTGGTCATTCTTTTATCTAGACAATTAATTAATACTAAAGTGTTGCACCTTTCAATACTAAATACTCTAGAAATTACAGTCTTTATGAAACACTCCTTAACCATGCAAGAACACATTGTCAGAATTGCGTTATGTGCCTGTTAAACACAGAAAATGGGATCAGTGGGTAGAACACAGGTTCCACTGAAATGCGGATGAACACTTTGTATGAAACCTGTGCTTTCCTCTTCATGTACGTCTGCTAGTTCAGGTTTCTTTTTGAGTTCTTTATGTCATTAGAACAGTAAGAAATTGGTTTGTTGAAATAAGGAGGTGATCGTCCCCCTGTACTCGGCACTGGTGAGGCTGCACCTCAAACACTGTGTTCAGTTTTGGGCTTCTCACTACAAGAAAGACATTGAGGTGCTGGAGTGTGTCCAAAGTAGGGCAGTGAAGCTGGTGAGGGGTCTACAGAACAAGTCTTATGAGGAGCAGCTGAGGGAACTGGGGTTATTTGGTCTGGAAAGGAGGAGGCTCAGGGGAAGGAGACCTTATTCCTTTCTACAGCTACCTGGAAGGAGGTTCTAGGCAGGTGGGTGTTGGTCTCTTCTCTTCTCCCAATTAACAAGTGATAGGGTGAGAAGTTGTTTCTAGTTGCACCAAGGGAGGATATTAGGAAGAATTTCTTAACTGAAAGTGTTATTAGGCACTGGAACAGGCTGCCCAGGGAAGCGGTTGAGTCACCATCCCTGAGGTATTTAAAAGACATGTAGATGTGGCCCTTAGGGAAGTGGTTTAGTAGTGGACTGAGCTGTGCTAGGTTAAAAGTTGGACTCAATGATCTTAAAGGTCTTTTCCAACTGAAATGATTCTATGATTCTATTTTAAGTGTTTGATGATTCTTATAGGCACCAAAAAGGAAATACCTATTCTCAAGAACAGTCTTGGAACTTCTTTTGTCCTGTAGAAATATAGACACAGTGTCTCCTAGAGGCCTTCTAGTTACTTTACCTAGGAAGTGTGGGAGCTTAAAAAAGTCTTTTATTCAAAAGCTTTGGGGGAAAAAAGAGAGGTTTTGTTTGGCAGTGTATTGTACCATTGTGATGTATTTTCCTATATAAATTTTTCAGTATACAAAAACATTCACTTTTTCATCATATTTTTGTTAGGCATTTTCATTTGGTGTTTGTGCTTACTGTCCATGAACTCTGATACCTTGTAAAAAGAACCATTATTGCTGCCCCAGACCTGCAAATTGCCCAAACTTTCTATTTCATACATTTCTTTAAATGTTAAATAACTAAGTCACTAGAAGTTGAATATAAAAACACTTTGAGAGGCTGTTGCTAATGTATCATTCCCTGAATTACTGTGCTTTGAAACTGCAACTTTAACCTTTACAGGGCAGAATTATTTCTTGTTTTACAGCTTGCTAAAGCACAAGGAACAGAGTAAGCTTAAAAGGAAAATATAATTGTAACATTAGAAGGGAGGTCTAGGAAGAATTCTGTACTCAGAACATTTGTTCTAACTACATTTAGGTCAGTCTTTTTAGTTTTGGTTGTTTTTTTATTTTTATTATTGTTATTTTATTTATTCCATATAGTTACTTGTGAGGGCCCAACTGAAGTGTTGAACTTCATTTGATCATTTCTGTGATGCCAAGGTTTGATATGATATAAGCGCTGGAGGTCTGTTGGTTTAAGAAAATAGTGATTGAAGAATGGCATCCATAGTGGAAATATTTTACCTTTTAAAAAACACAGTTGCATAGAAGACTTTTATTAACATTTGTTTATCCTTGGTTACCCAGTTTTCCAAGTGCTCAACTATCAAATAATTCCCCATCTCCAGAGAAACATAGGTAGCAGTTGAATTTCTTTGGAGCAATACACCTTCTTTTCCATCCTCCTATTGAAGAGCTGTTTGAATGAGAACCTAATTCACTGAAGCCCTGCAATAGCTTTTCATAGCTGCCTAGATAGTTTACTCAATTGCATATGATGGCAAAGGGTTCTTCTGAAGTGTTCATGGTATCTGAAACAGAACTATTTTTAATTTTTATTGTATTTAGTTATCTTCCTATTCTGGGCAACCCTTACAACCAAAAGTTTAAGCCCTCTCAGCTGAAGTTTCTCAGTGAATGTGTGTATCAGTTTAAAGCAAAGTAGCATAATTTTCTAAAATGTTAAGCAGTCACTTAATCCAAACAGTTTTCATAAACTTTCATGGGAATTTTTGAAGCCTAGGTGCTCCTTATAAAATGAGCTTTTTAACATTAGTCACCAATGGTTTAGGAGTTGATTCTGAGCATGGAAACTCTGGCAGCTTCCCGTGATGCAGGCAAAAGACAAATATTTACTATCAACATTATCTGCATAGACTATTATAGAGTGATTTGTTGATCAATTATAGATAACATATTTATACATATAGGCAGGAAGTGAAAGAATTCTACAGCTCTTTTCTTAAAGGCTTTTGTTTTACCTCCTTCATATTCCCAGGGATGATAGTGACAGAGATTGAATGACAATGTATTAGCTGTGGTAGTAGATCAAGCCTCCAACTACTGAAGACTACTGTATGTTTCACAAGTGCATGGTCACTGCAGAGCAGAGGCTTTGGGCTTGAGAGGAATGAGGTGGAGAGCTGTGGTAGTAGCTCTCTGTACTGGGCAGCCTGGACCAGAAGAGCTATCCAAAATGAAGTTTAGCCAAGTCTGCATTTGCAAAGCATCCCTTTGGTACTACTGCAGCTGTTATGGAACAGAGAACAGCTGAAGAAAAAGAAAGAAAAAGCGAAACAATCTAAGGAGTTGGTTGGAAACCTTTACGTATTTCTTGCCTTCTGCTCCTGTCTCAAGCCCTACATAGAGATTTTGATTGCTGGTCTTACTGTCTGTTCATCAAGTGAGCAACACAGCACTCTTCCCATTTCAGTAGAGTAACCGGGGCGGGGAGAAATCCATGTGGACTTACTGAATTTCCTATATAGGTTCTTCTAGAAGCTATCAATTATACCTCTGGAAATGAACTCAAGTCTTGAGGGTTTTTTTTTTATTATATCCCTTCATGTTCTTCTCTTTCTCCCAGATTGTACTTGGGAGAATACTTGCTTATTTCTATCTCACCAGTGTGGTTCTGTGCCTTGCTCAGAGAATGTAACTCACTCACGGAAAATAGGCACTTTACAGCAATTCTGCAGTGGTTTACAGTTTTTTGAAGTCGTTTTCTGTTAGTAATTTAATTTCAGGTTTTCTGGTTTAAGTGGCTGCTGGCAGGCTTATGTGGGGGAGGGATGGGAGATTTCAATGGATGAGCTGCTAAGTTTCCAGTGGCTTTGAGCTTCTTTTCCATTGCTAGGGAGCAGTGCTTTAAATAAAAATTGTTCCCTTTCAGCTATATCATACAGTCTGAACGGTCAAATGATAAGCAGCCCTTGTTATCATGTGTAAATTGTGAAATGTGTCACTTTAGGTAAGGTTTTAATTACAATTGGTTTTCTAAGCATAGCTTTTCTGAAGGTAGCCATAATGTTGGGGACTGTTTTTGTCAAGTGGCATGGTAGCTCAACGGGCATGAGACACCGGAGCCATTTCCAATCTGAGAAAGTCTTTAGTACCCGAAATGGAAAACTACTAATTGTATAAATTATTTATTGATAGGTATCTGCTGCTGCTTTTCTCTGAATGATTCATTTTGAAGGCACAATAAGAGCAAGACTATGCTACTGTATAAATATTCTCTTATTCAGTAACTCCTCTGGAGGAGCTGGAATGATGGCAATGGTGAGGGGGAAATTCTGGGAAAAGACCTTTTCCTGGAGACGCCTGCAACATCTTGAATTATATCCATCCCACAGGCTCACAGCTGCAAGCACCACGCATAAAGTGCTCAACAGAGCAGCACATTTAACAGTTTACTTTGGGGGATGGTAATAATAAGTGAATGATCATTTTACCTTTAAGTAGTAAATTTGTATTGAAGGCTCCTGAATGGTAATTTAATATAGCTGAATGTCTTCAGGTTTTATCAGCTTCTTAAATAGCTAGAAACTGAAGAGGTAATATCCATTCCTTGAACGTAAAAGCAGCAGGTATGACCTATAAAGGTAATCTGTTGTTTTGTATTTGGTCTGGCCTATTGATGGAGGAATTTTTCTTAAGACCTGAAATTCCCCCAAAATGTAACTGGTTAATACATGAAAGGTCAACAGATAACTGATGCCCAGGGTGCAGACATCTGGAGCTTATTTTGGTAACGGTGATGTAGGAAAGCTCTAGTTTGTGCATTAATTTCTTGGAGTTTTTAAGATGTTAGTCAGACCTGCACCTTTCTCACAGAAGGAGAGGGTTCCTGGCTTATCACCTTCCATGATGTCAAACACTGAAAGAAACTTATTTCATTCTCTGGAAGAAAGGGAAAAAAAGCTGTTTGTGGAGTATGTTGTTGTATCTGTGATTGCTTCCCCAGCAGGTCACTTTAACCTACCAACATTCTCTTGATTTGTTTTATCTAGTTTTCTCCCGGTCTCCAGTGTTCTTGGAGACTACAAGCAACTCTTAAGAAATAGGCTGTTCTTCATTTACCACATTCAGTATTACTGGTGTCCTCAGCCTCTAGCAAATCTTACGGTTAGAACTCAGGCATTTACTGAAAAGAAGATCTGATTTAAACAGCAGGTTTTCCAAAATGCAGTGGGCTGCAGGGATTTTTTCTCCACTCTGTAAAAGCAGATAGCGTCTCTACTCATTGCTGTGATCATCACCAGAACTGAGTGTTCAGGACTTTTGCTTCCCTTCGAAAAGAAGGAAGCAAAGTTTTCACCCTTTACCTCATAGTTGAATTTCCATTAGCAAAATATGTCCCTGAAGTGAAAAGGAGATGCTTATAAGACCTAGTTCTGCTGAGACAACGAGGCAAAAGTTTCAAGAAGCAACATTAATCTATGTTTTTGCAAGGTTTGATGCCCAACCTTAGACATATGAATCCACTTTTAAAATTGCAAGACTTCATAAAAATCAGTGGATCCAGGACCCAGAATTACCACCAGTGGAGATTATCCATGTTAGCAGTTTAAAGTTGCATTGGAGCAATGTTCCAACAAGTCCTGCATCTGCCAACAGTGGAGGATTCTGCCTAACTTCACACTACCTTAAGAATAAAATTGGCCCTGCATTTTGAAGCAGCAATCCTTTTGTTTTTTTGAATAATTGCAGTTCTGATATCTGTCAATTCTTCTTTTGTTCTTTCACACATCAGAAGGATTTGGATTCTCCAGTTTTGACTTTTTGTTTTACACCCTCATGGACTCAGAATTCACATTCCTTGATACAGCACCAGAACCCTAAGTAAGAACACGGGGAAAACAGTAAGAACTGTAGTATATATGGTCTGGCTCTTACCAAAACAGAATGCCAAAATGTCAAGTACGTAGTTGGCTGATCTATTTCCCTGCTGCCTCCCCTCTCCACTGTGGCCACAAACCCTGGGTACTTCAGAGACACCAGATGAGAAATGGGTTCTATTAATATTAACAAGACTTTGACTCTTGTATGACATTAAGCAGTTAAGCTTTCCTGAATTGAAATATCTCTTCCTGCCTTCTCAGGATAAAACGGTGATTCTTTTACTTCCCAGGGGCATTTTTAATAGTTTCTGAAATAAACTCTTAATGATTTTTCTTTTAACTTGCAAATGATGGCACAGATCACATATTGGGTAAAACATAGTCATGTATGCTGACACCTAGAAGGTGAAAAGTTTTTGAGTCTTATGCTTCTCTCTATCTTAAAAGCTACCTGTCTGCCTAAACCTTGGTTTTATGCTGCCAAGCAGATGTATTACTGTGGACACACAACTGGCTAACTGTTAGCTGGTATCAGAAAGAGAAAAACCACAGTTGTCTTAATGTTAACAGATTTGTCAGTATTAGAAGAAACAGATGGGTGGAAAAGAAAAGATTAGAAGGGGGAAAATTTGCGTCTTCCAGTTAGTAGTTAGATCAGTTCCAAAAGAGAAGGGAACAGATCCAATGTGCATTTTTAGTATAAATTTTTACTTGATGTATAAAACATAAGCTGGTTTCCGTCCAGTATCAGAGTGCTTGCACAATAAGACAGTTTTAATTGCTCATTTTGGTTTAAATTGGCTAGAGTTATGATGTTAATTGAATTGTTTTCCCTTTGCAGGGACCTCAGGGGCCTCCAGGACAAAAGGTATAGTATAAAAAACAATACTGTGAAAGTGATTATTCCTCCTGGTGCCAAATTGCGAGCAGAAAAGGTGAATGGAATTAGCTACTGTACACCGCATTGAATCAGTTAGTTTAGGCTCTGAATTTTGTTTTTGCAAAATGCAGCCGTATAATGTGAGACATCAGATTTCTCATTTCCGCCACCATAGGAAGTTCAAGAAATACAGAGCAGACTGTTTTCAATCTGTCTGCTTAACTTTCAGGTGAAAAGGTCACTACAATTTTCTTACTCACGCACTGGTATGACTAGGAAACCAAAGTTAAAACGTTGTGAAAGGTGGAGAGATAGAGTTTCTGCTTAAATGCATGTCCTTACTCAAGTAGATCAGTGCCATATGACTAAAGAATTGACCAGCAGAAACAAAGGACATAGGTGTTGCTGATAAATGGTGCTGGGTTGGCAGTGTTCAGGTGGTCTGCCGGTGTCGTCCTGTTCCTTCAGTAACCGGAGACCTGACTTCCTGGGAATGCTTTCAGCATTATTTACACTCATTAAAGCTGACTGCCTCAGTTTGATGGAGTGAGCTTAGGATTTATGGAATTACACCATTAAAACAGTTCTAGATATATCAGCAATAACAGCTAGTAAGTGGCACTTCTCCAGCATCTCTCCCATGCACCACCAAGGCAAGTAATTTTCTAGATAATTTCAAAAGTTTAAAAAGTTGTGTGGAAGATATTTAATAAAACAGGCTTAATTTTAACATATGCAAGAAGGATGCCACCTCTGTTTTATTTCTTCTGCGATAATATTCTCTAGGGTGAAGGTTTGCTTGCATCTGTTCAAATGGAACTTTTTCAACAAAAGAAAGAAAAACCTGCTGATATGTAAAAATGTAATCCCAAAGCATGTAAATTGGTGGAATTTTGTCAGATGTGGGCTGTATAGGGTTTGCAAGTTGAAGGAGAAGACTACCCCTCATGTTTAGCAATGAGGGAATGCAGCATTGTAAAGCTGTACTAATGTCTAAGTTGCCATTATAAAATTATACCCTAAGACTCAGGGAGGAGGATATGTTACATGTACAGCATCAGCAAAACCTATGTGATAATGACCTTTTGAATATCTGATAAACTTGTACTTGCCACGGTAGAAACAGCTTTATTTACACTTTCTAACATCCTCTGTCTCATAAGAAAAATCAACAGCTATAGAAGACTGACACTGAGAGGAAGAACTGTTATGATTAGGATAGTTTATTAAGGCTGATGGTTTAATATTCTCCTGAGTTTTGTCTTTAGTTTTCTGGAAAAATTATACAATGATGTGAAAATGTTCACTAGGCCCCCTTTGCAGCGGGTAGCAGTCACAACCACGCATCCAGCAAAAAGAGCCAACAGGAACATCAAAGTGGAAGCTTTGGGAGTAAGGGGAGAGCATTCTGGGTCATGGAGATATGCTGACATGCCAGTGCATTATTTCTTAGTGGTTTGCAGCTCTGTTATGAGCTGGAGCCTCCTGGGCATTCAAATGTTGGAGGTATTTTGTGACCCTCATGAGTTGCTTCTTTTCTTGTTTCACAGGATTTCTCAACTCTATTCATTGACAAACATGTGCATCCATTTTGGATGTGTTCCCTTTGGGTGTTGGTGCCCTTTGACTAAACCATTTCTAGTGGAACATCCAACCAATATGAATAGAGGGGGAAATGTCATGCATTGATTCTTGGGATGGAGACAAAGCAGGGCATGAAGGGATTCACAGGGTGCTTATTTGTTGTAAGGGTTCTGGGGAACTGCACATTTCACTGTTAACAAAGCCTCTGTCTTTCCCAGTACCCTGTCCTCTTTTTAGGGTGCCAGCCTTTCAAATAGCTGTTATGGTTTTGTATCCTGTTACGAAGTTTATAAATGAAAAAGAAAAGTAATGCTTTCAGTTTCCTTGCTAAGCGATACCAGTATTATGTAAAACTAGGAGAATGCTGTGTTAAGCATACGCAGTTTTCCTGCTTTCTTTATGCCTCAGGTTTTCACTGAACATCTGTACCAAGTCGCACAAGTTCCTTCAAAAACATTGTCCATCATACAGAAATTTATAGTATGAGAGCTTTGTAAAATTATCTTTCTGATGTTACAAGTCAATGCTGACATTTTGCTTTCCTTCTTAGCTCCTTGTGTTTGGTTTGTGTTGGCTTTTAAATATTGATTGCAGTAATACTGATGCAATTCAAAAGAGTATCTGCAATTTGCACTGTCAGGCTGAACTGTTGCAGATTATCTCCAAAAAGCCTTAAAACAGATAGGTGCTACCAGTTACTGAGCTTCAAGCATCCCTCTTGAAACATTAATGGTTTTGTTCAGGTGCCAAATTCCATTTTGTAGGATCAGTCTCAGAATTTATTGAGAGCACTAAATGGAATTGCACTTTAATTCTTTCATTTCTTGTGAAGCATCCACAACACTACAAAGAAATAAGCTTGAAGTTTGTTTCTGGAAGAGGCCATACAGGGCGGCAGTCATTAAAATGTGCAATATGAGAACATGTCTAATTAGTATAAAATCTCAATTGAAAAGAGAACTCAGCTTGGATAAAAATTAAGTTTTGAAAAATTTATTGCAGTTACAATAAACAAGCATTTACCATCATTTCTAAGTACTGTATTAAGAGATGAAAGGTTTCACGACCTGTTTAATTTGCTAAACACTGGTGTCTGTTTCCCACCAGGGTTCTGTTGGAGTGCCTGGTGTTCCAGGGAGAGACGGACAAGTGGTGAGTTCACTGACTTTGTCAGCACTGCCATTATTTATGTAGTTGATTAAAGCTACTTAGGGCTTGTTCACATGAACAATATGCAACCTTACATCCAGAGCTGTGGTTTCGAATTGGCTGCATTGAAAAACTGTACAATCTGGTTTGTGCTCTGAAGTATTTTTTTCTAGTTTTACTTGAACAGGCAGCAAATGTAATTAATTAAGCTGAAAATCTGGTGGTTCAGATTTGATGGTGACTGATGGATTCCAGAGAGAAATGTGTGTTAGCGATGCGCAACTTCAGACAGTATATTTACAAATATATTTTTCTGTGGATTCTTTTTTTTACTGTTTGTTAACTCAGTCCCATGATGCAAACACTTACGTTAAGATTGGGTATTTATACAGTGCCAATACACTGTTAATGCAACCTATAAATAGAGAATAAACAGAAACTGGAAACACAGGTGGAGAATAATCTGAAATTGAAGTTGGGGACGAAAATGCAGAGGAATAAACAAAAATATTCTTAAACACAACTTGGAGGAAATGCTAACTCAAGCAAGTCAGTGTCATCTTTCAGTGCCATCACCAAGTTAACTCATAGTTCAGAACAGCCATCCATAAGGAGGGGTCGCAGTAAAGCAGCAGGGCTGTTTCACAGCATTGCTAAGGTTTGTTGGCAAATCTGGGTGGTGAAGTTTAAATAATATGCCTCCCTGACTGTAAACTGTACTATCCATCTGTTGTTCTCACAAGCACTAACATTCCCAGTGAACTTCAAAAGCACTTGCAGGGAATACCAAAAGGGAAATGTATGATATAGGTTGTTCACTATGTTTAAGCAGCAGCAGATGGTAGTGTATAAGGATCACATTATACAACCCTTCTGCTTCCCTCCCCAACAGCCCTAGGAATAAAAGCACTTAGATGTTTCAAATAATTTAATTTTAATTCCTCTTTCTTAACAAAAAGAATATATTGTTTATTATAGCATAACGTACAGTATTAGACCTGTGTTTTGACAGTGGTTACAAGAAATTATGTAATAATCAATTATTTCGCTTTCATGATAGTGAGAATGCTAGGAACTTATTTTTAAAATATTGATTATTGTCACTCCTGTGGAACAACAAAAGAAAAAATATTCAGAATTAGCTATATATAGCACACAAGAAGTTATAATAAAATGTATGAAACAAATTTGCATTATGACCTGAGATTTTTTCCTTCATATTTTATAGTTGCATTCAATTGCAAAATGAATAGGAGACAATGGTACTTGCCAACACAGATGCTGTTGCTGTACATAATTCAAGTAATTTTTGTGACCAAAGTATGAGTGAAAAGCCAGTGAAGGCACACTTTGCAGCATAATTTTCTTTGGATGTGTAGCAAGATGTAAGAAGACTGGACAGTGTGAGGTTGCAAACCACATTGAATAGAACTGATGATTCACTTTTTATCCAAGAGCTTTATTTTTAATAGCATCATCACATAAACTCTAGTCAGAAATCTTCACTCAGATGAGCACAAAAATTGGATGTTGATGAAATTAGTCAAATGTGCAAAACTTTTCTGATTATTAAAGTGTCGTTTGGGGAGATGTGGAATTATTTTTAAGCTGTATTGGCAAAGTTGCTGTATGTCTGTTTTTAGGAGACCACATAAACTTACCTGCAGTCATGAAGAAGGAAAGAAATATGCAGTTGCCTTTGATTAAGGGAAAATGCACACACATCTTCAGATGTTGTTTATCAACTTTAAATTATGGTTTTAAAATGCCTCCTAACATTTTTAGTTTATGGTTTTATGTTTATTTGATTTATTTCAATATTTAAGGCACCTAAAACTTTGAAAGCATTCTTAAATTATAGCCACATTAATAAAGATGTCAGCATATTTTTAGCATAGCTGGACTGTTTTACTTTTGACCTTTAAGAAAAAAATAGATAAAAATCTAAACTAAAATCTAGATAACCGGGACAAAAACCTTACAGATAAAAATGAAATGTGTTCTCATTCTTTTGTTTGTTTTCATGGTTGGTTGATATTGACTAGCAATCACTTCCTTATGTGCAGAAAATACATTATTTTCATATAATACTAAGCAGATGAAAGTTGAGTATTGCTACCTCTCAATAAATAGATAAGAAATTCTGCTACCTGGAAACAGCGGTAGAAATAAAGTTAAACTGATGAAGTATTTATCAAAAGTTAGAAAGTATAGTGCAGCCTAGGACTCCCATGGTAATAGTTTGCTACCAAAGGGTCCATTCTTCCAATTTCTATGAAAAAACAGATTCTCAGTGCACTGTGACACAGAAGATATTGTTGAACAAAGACCAGAGTAATAATTTCAAGGGTTGGGCTGTACTATGAACTGGCTGCTAGGACTCCTGGCTTTACTCATACAGATTCATGTTGATTTGCAGAATAGTGGAATTTGACTTGAATGTGTGATGCAAGTCATCCCCTTTTTAGAAGTTATGTAGTTAAAAGGCTTTACAAAAGCCTTACTGTCTTGTTAGCCTTTTAATCAGTGAGCTCACTCTGTCAAACAGCAGCATGTGCAGTGTCCTGAGTTCCAAGTTAATATTTTTTCTTAGCTTAAAAGGCAGTGAGTGTTAAGCACATGCTTAAAATTAAGTGTGTGTGTGAATGCTTTCCTCATCTGGACAATGAAATATCTTTCAGCTGATGAATGCCAGCAGTGAATTAGCTGTGCTCTCTCCTTAAGTTGAATAATACAGAGCTAGGTCATCTCCATCTTATATGTGTCTCTGTAATTTTCCTTTTCCTTTCCCTTCACCTCTTCTTTAATTGAAATAGTGGATTATGGGAGACGATTGACAACCAATAGGTCTGGGAATGAGATCATAAATTCTGAGTGCACTTAAAACAAATTTCTAATCCCTTAACATATGAAGTACTTCTCTTAGACAATCTCTAGATAATAAAGTAAGTGTAATTTTACATGACCCACATGTTTTTGCAGGACTGTTAACTAGTAGATTTTTCTTGTTCCAAGAGTAGTAGCAAAATCATTGCCATAAAAACTTCACACGTTTTTTCTTTTAGGCCAAATCCAATGAAGCATTACAGGTAGCTTACACGGGCATTAACATTCTTTCTTTGTTCCTGCATTTGGGAAACTACAGCCACACTGCTTATCTTGTTGAGAACAGTAACTGGAAAGGAGATGCCTAATAATACCTGCAGCTAGAGAGAGTGTCATCCCTGGGATGGACAGAAGCCTTCTGAGATAGGTCGGAGAGTCTTTCTGAGTGCTCCCTTTCCTTTGCAAACTGTTGTACAATCCACCTGTAGCAGGTTGCTTCCTAGCAAGATGCCACAGAAGACAATCTTCCCTTTCTTGATCCGTGGCAAGAGGTCCTCAGATACTCAAACAGTATGAGAAAGGATTATGTGCGCATGGAGATATGAGGTTGCAGTGATCTAGGGATATCAGATCCCTACTTTAATCATGTTGAAATGTCCAGGGGTTCTTGGAAAGTTTGACTATGCAAGCATGGCATACGTATTCTGGTATATGTTTAGTGGTACTGATTTGATAAGGACTCCCGGTGACTGCAGGACAGCACAAGGAGAAAAAGGGAGATTCCCTAGGTACGGATTGCATTTGGCCCGAAGGAGCCTAGTTTCTGGAGTCTGTGCAACTAACTTTTTTTTTTTTAAGTAGGGTTTGTCTGGAGTGCATAAACTCCTCACTCTATACTTCCATGGAATGCTTTTTCTTACATAGTACTGGGTGGTTTTGTCTTTTTGCAATGGTGTCTTGAGAACAGAATGTGTGGTCAGGGTAGTTCCTTCATTTCAAATTATTTCAGAGTTTGACAATAGCAATTAGATAAACCTAAGAAATATTTCCTTTCTTATCAATAGAGTCTGGGTGTGCACATTTCTTATTGCTTTCTTCATGCTTCTCATCACTCTAATTTACATGTATTTCCCCATCAGTGTTTACTGTATTATGTAGGGGACAGTTTTTAAAGTACTATTATCACATTTCTTTAGAGAAATGAGGGAGGGCAAGTGTGTACTAACATTTTCTTCAAGTAGAGAAGCATAAAGGAAGGAAACATCATTCAATGCACTTCAGAAATTCTCAGACAGTTTTGCAGGCCAGCTGAGCCTTGTTGAAGAGTCTTTCCACTTAATTTCAGCTGGTGAGTGGGCCAGGAGAGATTTCCAGTCCTTAAACAAACAATTTTAAGTTACTTTTTTTTTTTTTTTGGGGGGGGGGGGTGAAAAGCAAGTTGAAAGGCAGTAATTCAACCCTGGGTTAAAATGGAAATCATAGTAACAATGTCTGAGAAAACACTTTTTTCCCTTCCATCCTCATTTATATATTTTAGAGTAAAATTAGACTGGATTAGGTTTGGGGGCCTCTTGTATTTCCTTATCCTTAAAATTGATTACATTCTAGTGACTAAAAAATATAGCAATACTGACAGCTTTTCTTCTTTAGGGTGAGGTGGATATCAACCAGCTGGTGCAGTTATACATCTCACCAAAACCAAACCTATTTCAGAACAGCAGCCTCCAGACTGTTTTTCTCTTACAAAAAAGAAAATCTGGGGCCTCCAGCCATGTTATTTTTAGCTGATTAATTCTGGATATGAAGGTATATGCCTCCAGGGCACAAAGCACTCCAGTTAAGGAGAAGCATTCATTCAGCTGCCTTGACTCCTTTCATATGGACTAAGTGGGTGAAATATTTTCAGACCTGTTCTGAAGTAGGTTTTATGAGTCCATATTGACAGATTTTTCTCATATTAGTGACAGAGCCCAAGCACTGCTTTACACATTTAAGTGCTCATCAAATTTATATTCGTTTCAGTGTAAGCATTAAGACTGCCCCTGCCACAGGAGTATCTGAGGAAATTACTACACCTATGTATTGGGCAGAGTGCTGAAAGACGTTCTTTCCTATATTCCAAATATAGGAAAGACATAGACAGTCTGTCAATGTTAATACAGTTATACAATAAATATAGGCTCAAGAGTGCCAGGTCACAAACCAAGGAGTTCTCATGTGCTCTTCAAAGGAGCATCCTTCTGGTTATTCTTTGAACTGTCTGAAACTCCTGAATTGAATGCTTGGTTTTGGTGTATTCTTGGCATGTTAGCATTTCATTTGCTCTGGTAATTAATATTAATTGGAAAGAAAATCCATATATTTATAAGTCTCAGAGCATTTTGTTGAAGCCAGTTCTGGAAATTATCAGGTTTTGAATAGCTAATGGTGATCTTCTGCATAACTTATTCAGTCATGCCTTGACACTGCAGTTTACTGATGGAACAGTCTTCTTTCTAATTCGTCACAGCAGTGACAGTAACTTAGTTTCTTAGAGTGTTGCTACTTTTGAGGAACCAAAGTGCCTGTCCTCCCATCAGGGCCTTTGGGGTTAACATGTGGGACTTATTTGGTGTTAATGGCAGTCCTCCATCCACAGGTTAGCTCCTGTAATATGTTAAAGACTTCCTGTTATTGACAGCAAACACCACATCACAACATATCTGTTAGAAAATGCACCATCACCGTTCCACTGATGGGTTCCCTGAAATTTCTCTACAGCATATAAACAACAGCAAAAAAAAAAAAAAAAATCCCACCGAGTCTACAGCATTCTTCTGTCTAAGTGGTCATCAAATAAATTACTGGAACATTTACAATCCTGCTGAGTTAAGCTGCTTGATTTTGGGTCAGTGAAAGAACAATAGCACATTTGCTGGAAAATTTTATTTCCTCCATTCTGAGACTATTTGTGTATTCAGCAAACTGGATCTGAATAAATTTGGATACTGGTGGTGAATAACTGGGGACTTAAGTGCTTATAAGTCTTCTAGTGGCACTGTCTTTTTCTGCATAAACAAGAGGCTAGAGAATTACCTTCTAGTACTACATAGGTTTTACAAGAAATTTGGGGAAAAGGAGTTTTCTAACATTTTCTAACATTTTACAGTCTATTTGTGTAGTGAGTCATGTCATGAAAACAGTCCTTTTTGGGGGATGGTGCAGTTATTCAAAGGCAAGAGAAAAACAATTTTATATGAAACAGAAGCTAAAAGCAACCTAAAGTATTCCTGATGCAGTGTGTGGGTTTATCAGTTTTGGGCAGGACATTTGTACATCTGGTAGTTTTGTTACTGCTTTTACAAATGCAGCAATATCTTGGTAGACAGTATATTCAGATAAGATGGTGCTGGTACCACAGCATCCTACTAGACTATTTCTTTGTCAACCATAGTTCAGTTAAACTCCACATTGCTGAGCCAGTGTGTAGAAATCATAGCCCATCTCAGTGCCAGTAGGGATAATTTATTTTTGTTATGGTATATTATGGTTGTCCCACATGATTTTCATTGCACAGCACAGCTTCTGTTGTGTGGTCTTGCTGAGAAGAGCAGAAAGGGCTAGTGACAATTCCTTTAAACAGAGTACTGAGACCTTTCACATCTCCCCACAGCATCTTCTCTGCAGTCCATCCCTTTCAGCGAAGAGTTTCAAGGGGATGCTCTGAGGGTGGCTTCACACAATTTCTCTGTGCCTTGCATCTTCTTCTTGTGTGAGGGTGTAGTGTGGCCCTCATTATAATTTTAATTGGGAAAGTGGGTTGTGTTTTATGTAGGCACTAGAAGGTTTTAGAATATGTTTGGGTTTTGTGATTCCAGTCTCTTTGTCCCTGAATGATTTCTCAGGATTTCATGATTGCAGAAAGGCAAGTTATGACCTAAAATCAGATGCAGTGTAGACAAAGTTACTCTTCATATGGAAAAGAAAAACCACTGGTGAGGCCACTCTTGGAGCACTGGGTCCAGTTGTGAGCTTCTAAGTACAAGAAAGATATGGACATACTGGAGAGAGTCCAACAAAGGGCCTCTAGGATGAGTAAGGAACTGGAGCATCTCTCCTATGAGGAAAGGCTGAGAGAGCTGAAGCTGTTCAGTCTAGAGAAGAGAAGGCTCAGGGGGAGTCTCATCAATGCGATCAAACACCTGAGGGGAAGGTGCAAGGAGGATGGGCCAAGCACTTTTCAGCAGTGCCCCGTGGCAGGACCAGAGGCAGTGGGCACAAACTGAAACACAGTGGCTTCCCTCTGAATAGCAGGAAACACATTTTTTTACCGTAAGGGTGACTGAGCACTGGCACAGGTTGCCCAGGGAGGATGTAGAGTTCCCATCTTTGAAGATAAAAGCCATCTGGACGTGCAACTCTAGGTGACCCTGCTTGAGTAGGGAGAGTTGGACCCAATGATCTCCAGAGGTGCCTTCCAACCTCAACCATTCTGTGATGCTGTGAAAAAAAAAAAGTCTCGATCTGAAAGCTAGATGATGTGCAGAAGACCATCGCTCCTGCAGCCTAACACCTTTGTTGTTAGTGCTATTAAAGCAAGGCTGCAATGTGAGTCAGGAAAGACATTACCCATGGCCTGGTGAATGTAAAAAACACGTGAGATTAAGGATCTAGTTTTATAGCTTCTCCCATTTTACCAAGTTGAAAAGCAGTTTGATTGAAATTAGTGCATCAGATGACATTGTTGAATGTCTAGTTTTCCCTTGCAAGCATCACTCCTTGAACAGCAGTGTGTCTTCAGCCTTTTAAAGGGCAGCTATACTTCTGGTTCAACTCCAAACACTAACCTGTGAGGCTGAAGCATACTCCTACAGCATTTTGAGCTGTATGCAGTTTTAAGATATGCTTTGATTAATAAATAAATAAATAAAAGTAACTAAATGGACAGAAAGTAATTATCTGTATGTCCTAAGAGGAGTATTTTAAATTATTTTCATGCCAAGAATCAAAATCATCTTTTGGGACTAATATTTCTAAAATGACACAGTACTTCAGTGTACAACAAGGGGAAGAGCTGCCAATCTACTCGCCTTCAAAATGTTAGTTTTTGCTGCTGGTTTCCTTCATGTCTGCTTTTGGAATTTCCTAACTGGTGGGAGGTCTGTCAATGCTTTATTCTTTTTGGGGGTTGGCTGGAGGGGAAACCAGGGGTGTTGGGGTTTTTGTAGTTCTTTTTGTTGTTGTTGGTTGGGTGGGTGGTTTTTAACGTTGGGCTTTAATGGAATTGTTAAAATATATGCCGGTTAAAGCCAGACTGCCATGCCTACAAGGCATGCAGTGTGAAAAAGAGAGGCTCCCTGGCACAAGGCTTGTTTTGCTGTGCACTGAGAATGTTCACCAGGGGTAGGATATAGAGTAGCTTATGTGCTGTACATTTTTATTTCATCTTACTACTCCCTGATTCCTTGTATGGACAAGAAAACAGGGTTCCAAAATAGAGAAAGAACTATTGCAGATATGACAGGAAATTATTTTAGCCCCTGTTCTTCTGGCCTTTAGAAACAGAGGGATAATCCACTTCAAAAGCATAAAGCTACAGGGTCATTTCTGTGCTGTCCTAGGTTTGCCCTCTAATTTCTGATCTAATTTCTGCTATGCTAATGCCTAGTACTTTCAGTGCCAGAAGTGTAGTGTTGGCCATAGGAAGGTTGCATATAGGTCAGAAATGAGACTGTTGGTATGAATAGGGATTAACTCTGACTAGGTGACAGCCTGAGGTTTTCATTTTTTTTCCGAAGAAAATAAGATAATTCTTTTGTCCCATTTTTGCAGTCTCCTTTTTATCACAGTAGTAGCTGTCTGCACTCGGCACTGATGTGTAAACCTGGGAGGAAAGTGCAGGCTTGGGACCTCAACCCTCTGCTTAGAGATTTAAATCCCTGAAAGTGTCAGCTGACAGCAGCTGTTTTAAAATGAAGGGGACAGAAACAAATTTGTTTGGAGTGTGGGGATGAGGAGAAACAAGTGCATATTCATTGGTCCCTCCTGCTTCATTTTGTCAACTGGCAGTTTTCTTCAAGTGCCTTTTGGGTCAATCCTTTAGGACACTTACGCCTAATCTCCCAACAGCTTCAAATCCTGACCACTCGTGTATCAAATGCCTGTGGTACTGTATCAGCCTTAGAACTACGGTAGTACAAAGGAGCCTTGAAAAAAGGGCTGACTCAAATGGCTATTTAATTCCCTGTGACATTAATGGTACCTGACACTTTTTCTCTGGCTTGGAAAATACCTCACTAGTGTTTCACTAGAACTTCGATGGTTTTGTTTTATATTTTGAAATAGCCCAGCTCTTAATGAAATCAAGATGTAATTGCTGATCCTGTTACCTAATTTAGAAATAGAATGGAACCTACTTTCATGGACAATCAGAGTTTATGTATCTATGATTAAAATATGACTGTGGAAGTAAGGAAAAGTCCTTTCTTCATGGAAGACTTTTATGCAAGATTGGAAGATACATGCTGTTGCATTTGCAACAAGCCTTTATCTTAACTCCTCTGTAACTTTTGAGTAGAGGGTTGGTTCTTCATGTTTGCTAAGTTTGAACACTGTATAAAAAAAGTTGTCCACTGAGTTTCTGATATGAATTACTGTTTCTGATTTGATTACTATATTAGCTATTTATTTAACTTCTACACATTTCTATACATTTATATCGCAAAGGGCTTACAGAAGAACCTACTTGCAGGCTTTTTGAAATCTTTTTTTGGGTGTTATTTTAATGTGCTTTGCCACCCTAGAAGTACCATGCAGTTGTATACATGAGGATTACCAAAGAAGATGGGTATTTCTTGTGAAACTGAGACATACTTCTGCAGAAGGTTTTACCTAATTAGCAAACACCCCTAGCTGTTTTACAAAAAAGTCTAACCATTGCTTTATCATTTTAAAATAAAGAATATCTGTGGGGTTTTTTCCATAAATCTGGGAAATAAACACTAGGAAATGTCTTTAATGGTTTGTTTTGGGTTTTTTTCTTTTATTTTTTGGTTTTGTTTTTACATTTGGGGTGAAAAAGGGTATTTATAAGTAATTGTTATTTGTTGATTGACTGATGAAAATTATTTATGACTCCTTGAGCTGTGGAAGAATATACATACTATACTTTAAACATACCCCAAATTTGGAACATTGATGTAATGGTGAAAATTTTAAAATCTTTTAAATCTACTTTTCAGCCACTGGTAGGAGTGTGAAAAGGACAAGTAAGGTATATTTGAAAAATTAAAAAGCTGTCTGTTCTAAACTCTTCCATTTCTGGAATGGGACCTTCTCGTTTTTCTTCATTATCTGCTTTCTGTATGAAACCAGAAGCATAAATGTCAGAAACATTTAAGAGAAACATTTCTTTTAGTATGTCTGAGTTGCAGAGAAGAAGAAAGCATTGGCAGTCTTACTGGGAAGGCTATCCTCTTAAGGTTAATTGGCTAGCTTTTCAGAATCAGAAGTCACAGTTCTGTTTTTTTAGTTTGGCATCTGTGTATTTCTACCACCTTCAGTAAAAAATATTTCTTATCTATACAGGAGTTAATTAGAGTTAAGCCACCCTAACTGATGAAATAAAGCATTTTTGTGCCCAACCGTGGAGTATTTACAGTGTCTTTTTTTAATTTTATCATTACTTACCCAATAAGAGACAGCAGGGGAAATGCTGTTATTATACTTCATCATGTCTTTCTTAACCCCAGCTTGTGTTTTCTTTGCCTTTAGGGTGAGCCTGGTTTGCCTGGCATAGCAGGAGAGAAGGGAGCAGCAGGGCTTAAGGTTGGTATTGAAAATGGTTAAAACCAGAAGCACACAGTACGTGAGTGCATGTATAGATAACAGTCATGCTTTCCAAATTGGGTTTATATTCTGACTGGCTTTTAATAATCTGCTCCCTCCAGTGATCAGTGCTGTAAGAGGCTTTACACATTTCACCATAAAGAAGCATATTCTTCTGCTATGCATGTATAATTCCAGCCAGTGGCACTGACACATATGCATCTACTGCCATGTGAATGTAATATGCCTGCAAATGTTTGGAAATTTGGGAAGCTCTTTAGAAAGGCTTTGTTTATGCTCTTTACAATGTGTTTCAGGCTTCTTTTCAAGAACTACTGTGGTCAATTCCTTGACAAATGTCAGGATTAAGTCTTGAGGGCTGATCCTGCTATTACAGAAGTTAGCAACAAGCCTCATTAGAAGCATGTCTCAGCCTGTATTTGTTAAATATGAATGTCTCTTTACACTTGATTGTTAAATAATTTGTTCAGCTGTTTTAATATTGAACAAGTGAAACAACATAAAGTTTATGATAACTTCATTTAAAAGAAAGCTCAACATGTCTGACATGATGGGATCTGTGGGCCTCTTGGAACGGGTAATACTAAATTCTAATCCCATCAGCTGTGAGCGTGCATCTTTGGTGCACATGTGCTCCTCAGCTGATTCTGTGCATCATGCTACTGCTGACAGACATGCAGGGCAGGGTCTTTACATTTACTGACTGGCTGCTTGTCCATCAGGAATGAAAACAAACCATTTGGGAACATGACCTTTTCTTACTTTGTATACAGAAGAAGCCAAATTATGGCAGTTGATCCTTAATTCATATTCACAGCTGTAGTCTTTGAGTTGCCTAGCGACTGCCAGCCATCACAAGGGGCAAAGATGAGCCAGGGTGCAGTTCTGAGCCAGAAATGCAGAGTTGAGTTGTCAGGGTCAGGCTGGTGTCCAAAAGTGCATTTGCCATTGAGCCAGTTTCTCAAGCAAATTATAATTTTGAAAAGTGTCTATAAGCCATCTTTTTGTTACAGGCAATGTACGGAGCACTGAAGGCTCTGCACTTTGAATAAATCATGAATTAGTTCAAGACACTTCAGGCATTTTGTCTCTCCCAAGGAGCCTTCTAAGCTGTTAACAGAATCATAAGTCTTTTCCCTCACATTTGGCTTTTGGATTTTTCTTTTGTTTGTTCCTCAAATAAGAAGAACCAAATGTAGGAGTCACATAGGTCCTGGCAGGCTGCTTCACAAAGATATATGTCTGTTTGTCAGGGTTTATTCTGGGGCAAAATGGGGAAAAAAAGTCTTTACATGAAAATCATCAAGCTTTAAAAATTATGTTGAAGATATATTGCCTGCTGAGTTCTATTAAATTTACATATTTTATTGTTTATTGAAGATTTTCTTGTTGGATTTTATCATCTAAGACAATGTCACAGTAGTGACTAATTGTTAGTAATTGACATACTAATGACAGTATTACTAACATTTTGATTTTTGCTTGTGGTAGTAACTTACAACTTTGCTCCAATTATTTTCATCAGGGTGACCCTGGAGAAAGAGGAGAAAAGGTGAGACATGTTTCATTTCCTTTGTGGTGGTTGTGTTTTGGAGAGCCGCTTGGAGAATTGCCAGTGCACTGATTCAGAGTTTAAAAAGAAATAAACACAGCTAATACCTAGACCTTGAGCAGCATTGTGCAGCCTTTACGAGTTTCAAATAATACCTACTAATGGAAGTTACTGATCCGCGATTACTGCAGTGGGATTAGTCACAGAAAGCAGTCAGTGGTCATGTGTTAAGGACTGCACAGCTGAGCAACTGTGCAACTAATCCTAACCATGATTAGTCTCAGAAAAAGATGAGTCCGCCTGGATAAATGAGATCCACACATTTCTCATAATTTGGTTTCGATGTTCTGTCAACTGTGCAGAGTAAAACAATTCGGTAACAAAGCAATAACTACAGAGACTCTAAATGATAATATGGGTAACCAGTTCTCTGCATACTAAAAGGGGATTCCTCCCTTCTTGCTTTGATCAGATTAAATAAGAGCAAGTGAAGCTGTTAGGCTATAGAATGCATGGAGAGGTACCAGCAGCACAAATGGTACACTAACGGTGCTCTGACTTGCAGTGAGTTAGCAAGGAGTTACTCCTCTGACATCCAGTCATGTGAAGGCAAGATGAGGGGGCGGAACAAGCTCCACACTGCAAAAGTGGGTGTAATTCTGCTCCTCCAGCGAGAATGGGCAGTAGGGGCACCCACATGAGAGTACACACTGAGTGAGAGTCAAGCTTCTGCATCTGTACGAGGGCAGCTTGAGAAATTATGTAAGCCCAATTTTGAGTAGGAATTTGTACACAGCCTCATCTTCTACGAGTACACTGAGACATGTTTTTAAAAAATAAGTTTGTTGTATTTAGGTGCAATTTTCTCTTGAGAAATGTTTACCCATGTCTTTGCAGCTGCAATTGAATTTCACTTCCAGATCTTTGTAAGTCTGTGTAATAGCAGCTGGAAGCATGTTTTGCAAAGGCAATTCATTTCACATTTTGAAAGACACATCATAAAAATAATCCAGGGGAATCTTGAAAGTGTATACCCCACATGTAGAGGTATGTAACTGGGATTCTCTTTTCATGAAATCATTGCTTTGGTTAAAATTACATTTGTTGAAGAACTTCAGTAATCCTTTGTTTGTTTTCATACACAAAACAAATAACTACAAAAGTTAATATATACTGAATTTCTGTTACTTAACATAGTGATATTTTTCCATGATTATCCTTTGACTTTTCCTAAAAAATGTAATTATAAATGCCCTCAATATGCTTTATTGTGTCAAATGAACTAACAACATTCCTAACAGTTGCTATTTTGTGTTTCCATGTTTCATCAAGCCCTTAATTAACGTGCTGTTAGATTGTCAGCTAGTTCCCATTGTGACAGTCACTGTGACATACAAAATGGTCTCTGTTATAAGTATTCTGAATGGAATTTTACATCAAGGTTTTCAGAGCAATATGGCAGATACTGAATAAATATTGTTATTGGAATAGTACTATTGGTTATCTGACAAAGACCTGGTAGAATTTATTCTATCCTACTTAGACAACATTTATCAATTTTTTGGCATTTTAAATATTCTTCACCCTTTACTTGAACCTCAAATCCCACAGAAAATTCTGGCCTATGGTCTTATATAGAACAAAGACTTTTTGGTGCAGTCTGGGCTTATTGTGTGGCTACATAACTATAAATGGAAATTGCATTTTTCAATAGACAAATCTTTTGAAATGTTTATTTTTCAAAATTGTTTTTAAAGTAGAAAATGTCTTCCCAGCCGTGAAAAATTCTTTTCTGAACATCACTTCTTTTAACAGTAAACAAGGCATAGAATTTATGTAGAGATAACAATCATTTTGGTGGCTTCTTGGAGGAATGGCATTCAGTGAAGCTTTCTAGTTTGTGTATCAATCATGACAGACTTCAGACTCAGAAAGTATATGCCATAAATTATTCGAGAATCCTAATAAAAGGTATTGGAATTGTGAGTCACCAGAATTTGATTAGATGCATTTAGGTGAATATCTCCCTCTGTGTTGGAAAAAAAACATACTGGTAATCTAAAATGCTGAATCACCATGAAATCATTCCTTCATTGCTAAACCACAGCGAACTGGGGAAGTCTGTAGACTATACCAACAGGTAGTTATTTGATAGTTTGTGGGGGGTTTTGAGGACCTGTGAAAGGGATTACATTTATAGTGAAGACTGTGTAAGACATAGCAGCTATATAAACCGTGCTTCCTGACCACGTAATAGAGAGATTGAGCTTGCCAGTCATGTTGTAATGTGGACTCTTCTCCGCATGCTGTGCGCTTACATAAAATCATTAAAATATAATACGTATTTTAATCATAGGGTGATGCTGGAGAAAACGGACCAAAGGGTGACACAGGAGAAAAGGTACACTATTTAACAGTGGAGAAAAAAATGTGTGCTTTAAGCATGCTTGCAGTATAACTAGTTAAGGTAAAAGAGTAATATTCCATCAAAAGAAAAATGCATTTTAAAATGTGTGTGTGTGTGTGTAAAGATGTTGAATGATTTGACTGAGTTCATTTTTATGAATAGCAGAAAAAATATCATTGTTCTGTCCAATTACACATAAAGTTCCTGACTTTATACATTAGCAGCTTTAGCACAGGATACATCAGCATCTCTCTAATTAGCACTGCTCTTTGCTGGAATTTGCATTGTAGGAAAACTTTGGTCACAAATTGCCAGACCTCTGGAACTAGGTCTGCTGAGTTATAGCCATTTCTGATATATCCTTTTACGTTTTCCCTTCTGTGCTCCCCTCAAAGGAAGGGACCAAATCAATATGGGACAAAAAAATGTGGTATCATGATGGGTAACTTCACTCCAAATTGCCAGCTGGACAATTTAGAGTTGAAGATACAAATAAATTTTAAACCTTCTTGCCAGATGACATCAGGCATAACCCCACTTAATACTTTGCTAGTTCATTGTTGCAGAAGACCAACACGTCGTAGAAGTCACTAAAAGGTAGACATTGTCAAAATTTTATTTTACTTAGTTTTGATTTATTTTATGTGAGACCCATACTGTATCACTGTGGGGAAAAAAAAAAAAAACCCACAAAAATTGAACTTGAGTTATTAAATGTGCTTTACTTGCACAAGTTATAGTCTTTAGCAGTCAGAGCAAAGCCTGTGTTGCATGGGAAGAAGGGTCAGTCTCTTCTAGCTATCACTTCGGAACTCATATGCTTCTAAAAACATTCATCTTAGTGGCAAAACTTGGACAGAAGCATAAAAATTTCTTCATGTATCGCTATATGTGTAATTGCTTAACCAACTCACATCAGTTTAGTGCAAGGAGAAATTTATGGCGGATTTATCAAGCTGGTAAGGTATGCATGCAAATCCCTCAGGTCCTGTAATCTGGATACAGTAAAGCTATGCTTTCAAGAACACAAGGATTTTATGGGGCATATTGTAAAATCAGCAATTAAAAAGAGAGTAGATTGAAGAATAGTGAAGTTATTTGATTCCCAAAGTTCATTTAAATAATACTTCATCTGCAACCATGCTTATTAACCCAGATGAAAGTCTTAAGAACTTTATTTAGTTACTTACACAATGTATGCCAATAACATCATCTTGATCCACTTTTATGTGATTCAGGAATATAGTCTCTTAGCAAGTATGAGATTGTTGCTCAGATACGTAGTCCTGCAACAAGTAAATGGGAAGTTTATAATCTCTCAGGGAAGCCTAGTGCAGCTTCATGTGTTGGTTTTCTAGTTTATCAACTGTGAGAGTGAGGTTGTATCCACTAGAATGCCTGTACTGCACTGTGGCACTGTGGTCCGCAGGGCACACGTCTCTCTGTTTGGGATTGTTTAAGGAAAGAAAAACTTCTCTCCTTCTTTTAGTGGGAAATCCTTCCTCCCCAAGTATAATGTTTTAAGTATTTCTGTGTGAGCTTTCAACAGTTTGGCAGTCTAGTTGGGATCAACTTGTGGAAAGTATAGGTCATCAGGAGACTGCTTATATTGCTGTATCTGGAGAAACTTCAATAATTTGTTGAACTTCATAACACAGAAGTCTCCCATCTCTTCCAGGTTTCATATAAATTTCAGAGGTGGCATGGTGACATGGGAATATACGCTGTTTGTGCGAAGTGGATTGCTTTAACCATAGCAAGCTAGAATCCACTACATGAATTTTTACAACAGTCAGCAGCACTGTGACTTAGTTGACTTTCATTATTTTTCCTCCATTTTCTCTACCTGTAAGACAATCTGCCATCCAGAAAAAAAGATCCAGATCTTATAGGAGAGCTGCATCTTAAAGCTTCTGATACATAGCTGTGCAAAAAGCACTTCATAAGGAGCTTAGGAATGTGGATTTTGACAATTTAGAAGTAAGAATTAAACTTGATGTCATTACATTACTTTTGTACTGTTAACAAGGATTGTATTATTTCCTGCTTTTCAGTGTAGGCAGGAAATTTTTGCTGTATGATCATTATGTATATATAATTCCAGCAAAAATTCGGATTCCAGCAATAGCCAATCATATGTGTTTAGAGGAAATCAGAATGATTGTTACAGCCACATTCAACGAACATGTTCACAAAGTAGCCTTGACTTTTTTCTGTATTTTCTTATTCGTATTTTTTTCTGTATTGTGTCTTCACTTGCTCTACTGGTGTCATGATCATCTTGAGGTGGCAGTTAAACTGACCTTGACTATAAACCCTGCTATAATGCAGGGTTTCAAAGTAGCTCAATAGCATTCCTTCTGTATTTTCCACTGGGTGCTTTGTATTGGGTGGGAAATTAACATAACAAACTATGTTTGCTTTCTTAAAAGAAGCAGATGAAAGCAAGTTTCAACAAATTTCACAACCAGCCTTATTGATGCACTAAGCTTATATATAAATCTCTTCTGTTATAGTTCTTCCCTACTACACAACCTGTGCCTTGTATTTGGGTAAATCTGAAAAGTCTGGGGCATGTGTTACATTATGAAACTTCACTAGTTTTTTTCCAGCTGAACACTTGTGGTGAGGAGTGTTAGACTTATTAAGGCTCAGTTTTTAAAGGCTGTTTTTAAGAGAGCTGTGGGATGTATTCAGAGGCAAGACTAGTGTCCATACAGTTCTCAGGTGTTCAACCACATCCATGTACAAACCCTTCCTGCTCAGTAAACAAGCCATTAATTTTATGTCAATAAATGCAGAGACAATTGCACTAGATCATAATGCTGCACATATGCTTAAAAGATGTAATTCATAGCTCCCAAAACTTAAAAGCATTTATCTAAAAGCTTAAATAATGTTTCTGTGAGAAAAATACTAAATTTTAATTTATGTGGTCAGAGAGAGATCAAATGACAACAGTTTCAGACTAGGTTTAGGAAAGAGTTCTTGTTTGTGCGATTAAAGTAGCTTTGTTTTCCGAACTGCTGTACCTAGTGGCTCTCAGAAATATGGAGCTAGGTGCCTACTTCTTGGCCTGTGACTTAAGAAATAAACTGGTTTTGTTAAATTGTTCTACTTTGAAGACAGTCTCAATGCCAGACTTGAGTTCTTCCTTCCGCTCTTCCACTGCAGTCTTGGTCCTTAGAAAATACCAAGTATCTTCCTTCTGTGTGCATGTTCCCGTGCTAAAGTTTCTTCATTTGCAAACTGTCTGACTCATCAGAGAACTGAGAACATGCCGTACCATATTTTTTTCTTTAATCCCATATTAATTTCAATTTTTGCTGAAAGTGGATTATAAATACTTTGTGTCCTATCTTCCCTGTATCCATCATTACCCCTTAAAATGTTTAAATGGTAAATGTCTCTTACCAGTTGTTTTTCCACTTTATAGCTACGAAAAATCCTTGAGGCTTTGCATTTAGTTGTACACACTTGTAAGGGATATCAGCAGTATCACTCATGCATGCCTATCAAAATGAGGCAGCTCAGGTTTCCAGACATTAATCAAGCTGTCATAATATCACTTTTTGTGTTTTCTTCACACAAGAGCAAGCTGCAGTAACTGTGTAAAGAAAATCTATTCCTATTCTTCAAGGAGCGGGGAGCACGTTATCTGGTAGCATTTAATTTTATCAGACAAATAACAAAAAGATCCCAAACCAACTTTAAAAATGGCATTCACAGGACACTTCCTGCAGTTTTACTGAATCATCAGGAATGGGTGTCCCTTATTTATATTTTAACACAAAGAATATTAAGCATTTATACTCTGCTTATAGATCTTCAAAGTGGATTACAGTACTGGCTTCTGTGCTACCTATGTAAATCACTAGCAGGCTTTGGTAAGCTTGAAGTTGCTACTGTGTAGTAAACTGTAACTTTCAATGAACAATCCAAATTTATTTTGAATAACAAATAATGAGACAGTTCATCAAATATAAGCACTCTAGCCATCTTCAGCAGCAACTGGCAAACTTTCATTAATTTAGTTTTTTTCAAATTTTTTTGGTGTGTCATTTAGGGAAAAAAAGTGCAGCAAAGTGAGTATACAAGAATTTTAAGGATCCTGCGACAATTGTACAAAACTGGGAGCTAAAAGCTTCCTTGGCCAGGTCACTCACTGATCCTCTGCCCTTGTGCGTATCACTGCTTACCAAATCCAGTCAACCCAGCAAAACACAGAAATATCTTTCTGAATGCTAGATGCCTCCTCAGAACAAAGACCTTTCCTGAATACATAAATTATTATAGCTCTCTCATCCTGTAAAGTATAGTACTTAACTGCATTAAATTATCAGTTAAAATATGCTGAAGAGCTGTGGAAATAGAACTGTGACCTGTCCTGATGGGGATAAAGACAAAGGTCACTGGCGTGTTTTTTCAAGGTAAACTTTCATTAGCACAAAAAGCTTTGTCAGTTGAGACCCGACACTTGCCATCTGTAGAATTAGGTTGCAAAGATTGCTATATTCTTTGTAAATGGCAGTAAATTATTTTTAATGTGTATCAGCAATTTAGAGATGTCAAATTATGTCCCATCTTCTGGTTTTATAGAAGTACACTTATACAAAATCTGCAATTATTACATCTACATTATTAGTTGTGAAATTTGAGGTTAACTATTATGTGGTTTGGATGAGTGAAACTAAAACTCTCTGCTGTTCTTGAAAACAATTTTCTGAATCACACTGATTTATTGGCTAAATTCCTATGTAGCAGTACAGAGAACAGGTAGTCTTGCTATGTATGTAGTTATTTTGCTATGTAATCTTGCTATACTCTTGAATGTTTTGTTATATCTGTTTCCTGAAAAACTGTATATGTAATAAGTGTGATTATTTCTTGTGGATTTTGTATCAGGGTGACCCTGGTTCTTCTGCTGCAGGAATTAAGGTAATTTAGTTGTACAGGGAGAAGAGGGATGGTTGGTTTGTTACTTTGTGGTGTCACAGACATTTTAGATACCATTAATGTTATGGTTTTCCCCAGCTCTATTTTTAATACATTTTGACATATCTCATGTCTTTCATCTCTTTTTTTTTTTTTTTTAGGGTGAACCTGGTGAATCTGGGCGGCCTGGACAAAAGGTATTAGTTGGAAATGTTCAGTTTTCCTTTTCTTCTCTGTTGGATTTGTTATAAATGATGTTACACAGATATTACCAGTGGCACTTACCCATATTAGGATGAACCCAAGACAGTACAATTTAACAGCCCAAGCCCTGTACGCATTTGGTGTATGATCATTTTGTATTTTAAAAAAGCACAGGAATGATGATAGTAATTAACATGAAAAGCAGTATCAGAGTAACTCACCCACCCTTCTAGCCACAGCACACTTCTTGCCTTGAAAGCTTACCTAATATCAGCTGCTGAGACTAACAAAGAACAGCTCTGCTCCTTGAGTGTTCACAAGTTAACCCTGCATGTTTGACTGAATATTAATATTCAGACTATAGTACAATATTACATCTCATTAGGAAGGAAATAAATACTGACTAGAATCCCTTTCACGTATATCTGTAAGGGGAATCAAACTGTCAGAGGTACACGGTACGTTTGGAACAACATATACCAGGTAATGCCGCTCTGTTCTTCCTTGCAGGGGAAGAAATTCCCCTGGGTTCTGCGTAGCTGAGGCTGCTATTGCAAGTAAAAGTTCAGCAGGAGCTGTAATGACTCTATGCTGTACAAGGCCCTCTGAAGTTGGGGAATTTCCTCTTTGAATCCACAGTACATCAGACACAGTGAATGCTGTGCCTTCAGCTGCCTTTCATGAGGAGGAGGCAGGTCCTGCTGGGGAGAGCTGATGAAAGGGCAAAGAGAAGAGACAATGAGAGAAACAGATCTTTGCTTTGCAGTACTTGGTTTCCCGCGAGAGCTTTCGGCACCATTCTTTCCTCTTACAACATTGAAAACTACCCACTACTGCCAGAGTGGAGCGGAGTCCAGCTGCCAGTTGAGCTAGCAGGTATTCCAGCCAGGCAGCCAAGAACTAAAATTTTATATAGTGAATGGCAGTACAACCATTTTCTAATACTCTAGGTCTTTTGGTGACTAAGCAAAACCCCAAACACATACAAATACACAATAAAAGACAAAGATTTTTGCTTTGAGAAATTATAACTGTCATCAATTTTAATAGACTAAACAAAGACTATTATGGTTGCAAATGCAGTTCTTTAGTAGAATGTAGTGTTAATTAGGAAAGGTAATCAAAGTAGTTTAAAGCTATCAAATCCACAGAATCATTCAGTGTGTATATACTGCAGTGTATGCTTTGCTTGGGTAATAAACTAGACAACGCACTTAAGAGCCTGTTGAGATTCATACTCTCATTAGCTGGCTGCCATGGAGGCAAAACTAGCAGTGATTTATCAGCAGGCGCCTGGATCTCAGTCCCCAGGCACTCAGGTTTGATCTCATTTAGGTAACATAGATAAGTCAGATGTACGCAGTTCAGACTTTCTTTAGTCTCAGCTTGTTGTTCACACAAAAGGTTTAATGTGTTCTTTCCACTTCACCTCACAAGCTTCCAGTACGCCACATTCATGTCCCCAGCATGAACAAGCAGCTCCTGTAATACACTCATTCAGAGCGCCTCCTCCAGCCAGGTGCCCCATGTCTGCTGTTCTGCTCCCTGCTTAACAGGGACTTGTTCACCACATCAGAGGTTGTGAGAGGCCCTTTTTTCAACTGGAGACATGCCTCTGCTCTCCATGTCACCTCAGTACTTTTCCCCCTACTGTGTCCCATTCCTATTTCCTTCCTGCATCTTCTCTCCTTCCTTATATTTTACTTCTTCCTCCTCTTCCAGCTATTCCTTATCCATCTTCTAAGGACAGATATACTGAGCTGCCCACCTGAATATTGTTTCCATGAAATGAAACGTGACAGTATTTCAGTGGCTTGACAAGGCTGTTGTGCTGCAGAGGTGGTAGAAGAACCTGCTCTGCCAACCTGAGCATTAAGAGATGGAGTTAGTATACAGCTTTGAATACTAAAAAATATATTTTTTGGATGTACTTTAAAAATTCTCCTCATAAATCTTGCTCAGACCTTTCTTATCAGGAAAGGTCCTGAAAAGAAAATATTATGCATTCATCTACAATACTAATTCTAATGAAGCATTCATGATTTCATTGTGTTTCACATTGTTTAATATATCTTTGAGAGGCATTTTAATGGTTTTAGATTGCTGTGACTCCGAACTGGCTTTGGTGGATCCTTGCTGCTTGTTATGTGTGCGTCTGTGGGGATTAACTTTGTCCCAAGACTAAACAGTGACCTACTGCAGCAATGCTAATAGATTAGCAGTTATAATTATTCAAATGCTGTGCTTAAAAGTGAAATTCATTGCTTCCACAATTAGATTAGAAAAGGTCATGGTAGTAGAGTGGTATGTATGGCTACTGAAGAAAGAAACTGAAAGACAGAGGAGTAGGGTTTTGGAGAGAGCATTTTGTCAGGAATGAGTACAGTGGAGACTTTTCAAGATTAACAACCTGTTTTCTGCTTTAGAAAGTGTTAGGCAACATATTGCAAAATAATAGTGTCTATTTAAAATGGTATCCTAGCTTCTATTCCTTCATCTGATTTTAGAGTTAGTATTTTGAGACTGGAATCTTTCCTGTGCTTTTAGGGAATGTGAACAGTTAAAATTTTGGAGCAACTGAAATGGACAAAGAAGCTGTTATCAGATCCTTCTATAACATTTTAAAATCACTCCGTTTGGTAAAGCAATTTGCAGACCCTTTATTGTGTTTTTCAGTTGGTGGCAGAGTGTAATTTTGTTATTAGTGCTTCAAGTCTACTTAATAATACTGCCTCAAAGAAGTGTCTTTGGGTACTGTAGTCTGATGAACAGCTGTATTATGTATACATGTCCTTGTGTATCTATACATGTGTATGAATGTGTGTAAGTGTGTATGTATACACACACACGTAAACTATTTTAATAGCATAATCAGCCCAAACCACAGAGTTGAAATCTGGATTTCTGTAAAGCTCGGGAATGTACAAAAGCTGGAATATAGTTCAACTCATTATAAAAGTAAAAGTTGGCTTCGGAGTTCAGATCTGAGCTTCCAGAAAGTTCAGGGAATATTCAAATCCAAGGTGCTGGTTGGAATCCATCTCTGCATTAAAAAAAAATCTCCAGCCTTTAAAATAATGTTTTCTTCACATGTGTTTGTGCTTTTTTCCCCCCTGTTCATCATCTTTATTTCCCTAGACAACATCTTTCCATTTAGCTGGTATCTCAAAATGATCACTTGTGTGAATGTTGTCGTTCCTGTCCTAGACTAATATCAGCTTCATTTCAAAATTAATACATTCAGTTTTCAACTCCTGTTCCAAAATTACCCTTGCAAATGTAGTACTATAGGTCTTTTCATTGCAGTTGTACATAAGCAAGGTGTTTCTGGGTAAAGCAATAGAAGGTTACATTTCCACTATCCTTCATGACACCCTGTATATTCACAGATAAATAGCAAGCACTGAAATGATGCTACAGATAGCTCTATAAAAATGATGGCCCAGTTATAATTAGGCAGTCCTGCTTCAATTGCACAATTTAAACCAAGCTCTTCTGAATTGCCTTTTCAAAACTAAATCAGACAGTTACACAGCACAATATCTAGCTCAGCTTTGAAAATGGAACAGAATTAAACATCTGTCGTAAGTATGGAACTGAAATGGCAGTGTGTAAAAGGAACCAGTATGCTTCTTTTTTTCTTCTCTTTTGGTGAAGGTTAACGTGAGTTCATTTTTGGCTTTCCTGACAGGGATTTTCAACCTGGGTGTCATCTTCATATCCATGGTTCCCAGAAGACATTTAAGTTCTTAACATGACTCTTACTAATTGTATATTTAAGTCACTCATTTTGAAAATATCAGTACTGCTTGAACTGGCTAGCAATCATCTGTGCTGTTCTATCTTGCTGCAGAATATACAGGGGTATTCACTGGATAGTGACCATAACTGAATAATGTCTGTAATATTATGTAATTTTCCTGTATAGGGTGAACCAGGTCTCCCTGGGCTTCCTGGACTCCCTGGGATAAAGGTAAATAAACTGTAGTCTCTGTTGTACTGGGGGGACACCACAAAGAGGGGGAGACTGCAAGAATGTGGCTAAAATAGACTTATGGTACTTGTGCTATATCTTCTGAGTCTCTGGTATTGAACTGGGGATTGTCACAGAAAGGTTTCACTTGGAAAACTGGTTGTCTGTGAATAAGCAAACAGTATAACTTACATTAGAATGTGAAGTAGAACGTTGCATTCTAGTGCATTAAAAAATAGCCTAATAGAGAATTTTTATATATTTTTATTTAATGGAAGAGTCTTGTCATCAAAATTTTACTTGGTTTCCACTTTAATGTGTGCTTTCCAGTAACAGTAGTCTACTGAATTTACCAAGCCTACAGCCAGAGGACTGCATTAATTGTACACAGGCTGTGGAGAGCTGGCTCTGTCAAGAAAAACACTCTGTGCTCCATTACACAGCAGTGATTTCCACCAACTAGTCAAAATGTTTTAATAAGATTCTATTCAGTGTTTAGCTGCAGTCCCTGACCTAATACCTGGTTTAGTCCCTGGCTTCCGGTTTGTCTGGGATCTTTAGGTAAGTTGATACAAAAGACATGTGGTTGGTTTAGCTCTAGCATAAGTGGTTGCATTGGGAGTTGCAGACACTTGCACAGTTTGAGCTGTAACTGTATAATGCTGCACAGAGTGGATTCACGTATCCTGAGTGAATGCAGATTAGAGTGGTTGCTTCTCCTCTGTGGCAAAGGCTGTTCTTTCAGAAAACAAAATCTCTTTGAAACTTTTTCTTTGCATTCCAGCACGGGCCTGTGTATACCTCAGGAGATAGTTTATATCATTTCTCCAATAACAAGGGGAATAAGTCAGAGGCCAAATGCTTGTCCATTTTGGTAGAATACTGGATTTAGCTCACGGAATATAACATTTGCAGTGGTTTTCTCAAGGGACCTGTGAATTGCCACAGTAGTAAAGCATAATGTCCCTTCTGTGTTACTGGTAAATTATGGGAAGAACGGAATGTGCATATGAAAGTTTGCATGTTGTAATACCTGGAAATATAGATCCCAGGGAGGCTGTTCATTTTCTACAAGGACAAACTCTATATTGACTAGTGAAGATCATGTAGGAGCAAAGTCCTTTGTGTGACCAAACTGTGTTTCTGTGAGGACCTTTGACAGCAATCCCTATGCTGTTTAACAGTGAGCAGAGGTAGCTCAGCTGGTCAGTGCCAGTGTCCTGGGGGCACTTGCCAAAACCAACTGGAGTTGTGGCTGGTCTTCGGGAATTCCATTGATGCAGACCATGCACGTCCATGCATATTATCAACAACTAAATAAAAAAGTCTGAGTCTCTTGTCTGGGAAAATTATTGCTGTTAAGTTTTATTTATTGGTGGTACGAATGGGTTAGAAGGGCAGCTTTCAGGTTCATCCAAAAGGCAAGATGTGAAGTAAAAAATGGACAGAGCGTGGGAGTTTTCCTCAGTGAAAATTTATCTCAGAATTCAGTGCATACAGTGGAAAAGCAGTACAGTTGTTTGCAGAATAAAATGGAATAATTTGGTCAAATATTAATCCTTTAGGAGAATGCTAGCTTCTATTAAAAATAGAAAGGGGAGAGTGATGGTTCAGTGAGGAAATTCTATCCAGTGCAATTTTGCATTGAGGTGGCTAGACACACCCTAGATGGTGACAAGTGACCTAGCAGAACATGCATAGGAGAGAGCAAAGCATTTCTGATCACATCAGACTTGCAGGGTGGGTGCTGTTTGATTCAAGGCATATGTAAACTCTGTTCAATTAAGAAGTCTACAGAAAAGCCTAGATTTTTCTGTCGCAGAGCCTACATCTGTGGCATGAGCAGCGGTAGCAGAAATTAGAGAATGGCTGGAGTTAGGACAGGGGCACTCATCAACAAAGAAAAAGTAGTAGTTTAGCCCCTTTTTCTCATCCTCTGTTTTAGCAAAATTTATGTATCACCATGGTAAAATAATGTCAGCAATTTCCAAGAACAACCTAAGTGACATTGAGAAACAAATTTCCAGTCAACTAATGTTGATTGAAAGCTACTGTGAAATAACAGTGACTGGATGAGAAACCTGAGCATGAAGGAAATCCATTTGTCTGGACTTGCAATCTGTTGAAGCTATCACGATATTACCACACAAAACTGAAAAGAATCTTATTTGGAGCAATGACTTTTTCTTTTTTTCCTCGTTGTTCCATGTTGTTTGTTACATTTTTTTCAGGGCTTCTGGGGTCTGTCCCTATCAGGACTTTATAAAACTCTAAGATATGTCTTTGCTGTTCTGTCTTAGTAGTGATACGCAGTGGTGGCATAATGCAAGACCCAGTACAAACCCCACACAATGTCATTACAACATCTAGGAACTTGTTACAACGTGTAAGAAGTTTCCATAAGGGAAATGGATTACAGAGTTCTTGTGCATTTGCATGCCAGCACAGTAGCTGTCAGGAGGGATTTTGCAGGCTATTCCCAAGCTTTTTGAGATGGACATCTGGCAACTCTAGCAAATCACTAGTAGGGGCATGTAGGAGAAAGTGATGGGGCTCAGTACAATGCAGTGGCCATTTAATCTCTTTCCCAGTAGGAAAAAAAAATGAATATTCTTGTATTGCTGGTATTACTTTAATACTATTCTTTTCTACAGTATTGTTCTCTTCAGTTTCTGTGACATTATGCAGGTGTGCACATGCACACTCCAAAGTCTTCTATAGAATACTCTGTTAAGGTCCCTTACAGCTAAACAGCTTTAGGGTTCTCATTGCACTTTTTGATCCTTCTTCAGTCCTATGTAATTCGAATTACAGAATGTTCTCCAAATTTGTGTCTTCCTGTGATGTTCCAGAAATTAACATGTTATATTTGTTTTCTGGCTATTTCCCTGAGTTATTCATAAAACACATTTCCCAAATGGATTGGAAAGATTAGCCCTAGGTGGCAAGTGCATCTGAAATGCATTAATTCCTGTAGATCAATGGATATAGCTTAAACCAGTGTTCAACTGGCCAAGTAGTCAAAGAAAGGGGACATTATATATTCCGGAAATCAGGTAAACAAATAGCAAAAGTTCATATCCATTTGATATACAGTAACATAAATCACACAGGTGATTTCAAATTAACACACTAGTTGTCTGAGGATCGTGTTTACAGAGCTGTTATGTTCTAGACAGCTTTGGAATGGCTGGATGTTGATAGACAAATACATAGAGGCATCTTCAAGACAGGTGAGAAGAAAGATGCAAGAGAAGACCCCATGTTGCCTAATTTTGAAAGAATTTCCTTCAGTATCTCCTAGTACTTCCACGTAATGAAAAGAAGATAGCATACAGGGATATTCTACACATAGGACACTCTTGAATGTGGTTCATCTGGTCTTCCCTTTGACTATTGCGTAAGCAACTGAAGTCTCCTTTTCTTCAAATGTTAGCTAACTATGAATTTGCTTTCTTGTGAATGAATCTCTCCACAGTGGCAGGCTGTGTTACGAAATGCTTTAGGTAACTGTGCACATACATGGCATTCCTTACAAATGCTACACCAGCCTGTGAAAACATAAATGCCATGCCAGGCAGTGGACCGTATCTTTCCAGCTACATCTCAGCTTTCTTCTCATGGTTGAAGAAGCTTCCCAAGGCATCCAGTCCAGTATGCTTGAACATGTAGCCAAACTACTTAAAGGATTAATAAATATTAATCACTGGGAAAGTTTCAGCTTCTTATAATGCCATTTCAATTAATTAATCAATGTTCCCAGGAACCTGTTAGAGCTTGGTTAAACATGATACCGGATCTGAATGAACAGCAACATTGGACGGACATGCAAGTATCATATCTGAATTCAGAGTATGCAGCAGGGTCTTTTATTACTTTTCTAGACCCATTCACTATGCACATACGGATGTTTTGGGAGTTCTTCCTGTTCTTTTTCATTCTCTCCTCATTGTCAGTTGGTGCCATGGAGGAAACACAAGCGCAGTCAGTTATTTCCAAGACAGTGATAAAACTGTCTGTGACATGCTGGAGAAACGTTTCTCAAGCACCTGTTGCTGTTTAGGAATGGCTGGAAACTTAATGAGCCCCTGAATGTGTTCCACCATGTCACTCGGGAAGCAAGTAAGGCACCTAAACACGGAGTATTAACTCATTGCTCTGGTATCTCCCAACTGATGCCAAGCAGACACAGAATACTTTCTATGAAACACAAACTTCATATATCTGTTTTATCTCATAACTTTCACGGGATGATAAATACAAAGCAGTATGATGATACAAAGTACTCACCGTAATGTAAATCATGTATACCCTTATTCATGTAATGTCAGACATCTCTCAAATCCATTGTGTTGCATTTTCTGGCATTTGGGCAATACAGTCCTCAGATTCATCACTGAAATGGGAGGACCACAGAACACAAGCTTCTTCTCAGTAGCAGCACTTTATGCAGGATCTGGCTTTTCTTTAACATTTCTAGCAATTCTTCCTGTTTTTAAAACAAATACTGAAACAAATTTTGAGTGCAACTAAGTTTTTATTCTACCGTGTTCAAGGAAGCTGCTGTTGAATGGTTTGGCATGAGAAAAGAGAGGATGCTTAGCCCTTCTGCTTTTAGGATGTAGGACAAGTTTCCTATTTTCAGATCCAGTGGAACTAGCTGACTCAATAGACTTGACAGTATTAAGCATCTTGTATCTTTTTATTCAATTACTTTGGATTGACTTCCCTGGGACTGTGCTTGAGCAAGGTTTCAGAAGAACCTTGATAAGGACATGGACTTTTATGAAAGCAAAAGCAGTTCTAGTTTTCATCTGCTTTTTACTTAAATTTCTTTTTCTTTGTACGTACTCGAAGATCTTATCCTGTGACTTCCCTAATTCCACGTGAAGACTGAAAAACTTGCTGCTCCACAGAATGTATTTTTTATAAGAATTGATACTCCTTTCATCCAGCGAGTTCTGTTACAAAAGAAAACTTTCAGAGAAAATGAGAGGCAGAATTTTCAAGCTGGGTGCATAGAAGTTACTCTCCTATTTAAACTCTTTCCTAACAGAGAGTGACTGTTGTTGAAGCTCATGTGTTTAGATATCGGTCTTCTCATCTGGTAGCAAAATGAAAGGAAATCTGAAGTAAATGGTAGCTCCAAGCATTTCATTTTGGAGTCAATGTCATTCATCACTTATAGGGAAGTTCCTCAAGCTCCCCTTTTCCCCCACAAGTTCTTAGGAAGGCTGGGCAAATTTTCCTGATACATTTTCCCTTTTCCATATTTCCATACTTCTTCCAGGTTTTCTTCCTTGTTAGTGGCTGTTACCAGAAAACCTGGAGGGCCTATATCTCTCTGCATTTTTTCCAGAACTCAGATATTCTCGTGCAGGCTTCAGTTCATCATTACCCTGTAGGTCACCATACTCAGACCTCTTTCTAGCCCGAACTCAAGAGCAGGAAGGGACCAGCTGACCTTGTGACAGGCACCTCCAAATCCAGGATCCAGACATTTGCTGAACACGTTAATTGCAGCAATTGAAAATTTTGGGAAATCAGCTTCAAACCCTGCTTCATAGAAGCTCAGGTTTCTCCCTGAATTGCACTTTCCTGAGCTGATACATATTTTGAAATATTAAACTGTGAACTAATCTCCAACCTTTCATCCCTCACATGTAGTGTTCTTAAGAGTGGGTCATCTGCCTGAGCAGAGGAAAATATGCAGTGTAGTATAGGTCAAATACTGAAAAGTAGACTGGAAAGATGTATCTTCTGGGTGAAAATGAGAACTGATCTAAAAAAACCAGGACTTAGTACCTTTGTTTGAAGGGCTTGTTTTCAGAAGTAGCTTTATGCATGGGTAGGTAAAATATAAAATTTTTAAAAAATTACACAACTGTGAAATTGATTTTCAGTATTCAGTTTCTAGAGTGGAAGTACATATACAAACATGTATCTATATGGATGTAGCTATGTATCTAGCTTTGTTCATTCACTCCTAACTGTCTGGTTTCCATATGTTACAGCAGTAATTACTTGCATAGGGTAGACATGTAATTTCCCAGAACTAATTTTGAGAATCAAGGCCAGAAAATGAAATCACTGTTAACATTGGATAGTATGCATGTGTCAGGAGTGTGTACTGGCGCATTCTTTGAGATATATTCAGTTCTTATTAATCCATCAGAAACTATATCTTCGAAATCATGAAAGCTCTCATTTTCTTTCCTGGAAAAGGCTAAAACATAAGTAACTGAAACACTGGATGTTGTTTCCTCTAAAGCTATTAGTAATTGGAAGACTGAGTTTATAAAGTTCTATTTCACAGCATCTGTTTCATAGTGTATTTTAATTTTTTCTTTGGGGAAAAAAACCCAACAAACAAACAAACAAACAAACAAAAAATCCAAATCCAAAATTTTGAAAACAGCTGGATAATCTGAGAGTCCAATATTCTGCTGTATTCAGAAGTCAATCAATTTTGTTAGCCAGAAAGAAGACTTGACATCAGTAATCTGAAAGTATTTCTGTGCCTCAAATACACAATTTTAGATGGTCAGAAAAGAGTGTGTGCAATAAAGTACTTTATATTTCAGAGTAGTAACAAAAAGTCCTTAGATTTGTCATCTAACTGTTTTCTAAAGGAAGCAATTTGGTGACAGATTCTTCATAATTTAACAGTTCGGTCATTGCAAAGAATTAAAAACAAGACATTTTTTTGTAATTACATTAAACATCATTACAACAAGTGTTTTTATTCTAATTCTGAGAAGCAGGTACCATGCTGACTTGAATTATAATTAGCTTTTAAATAAGAAGTCCTTGGCATGACTAATGCCTGCAGAATTAATCAGTATTACTGGTTCTGTTAACACCTTCCAAAGCAGCATACCTTCTAAGCAGGAAGAACTTAAAAGGAATGGGAATATTAGTCTCACTAAAAAGCAATAAATGTCGTACAAAGTAGGGTATGTTGTGAAGCTTCAGGGTTTTAGCCAGGTTGTAAGGTTTTACTTCTCTAATTCTAAATGAATCATAAAGGCTAAACATGCATCTGGAAATTCTAAACCAGAATGTTTTTTCTAAGTTGAGAGAGTGATTTAGGAGTAAAGATATTGTTTCAAATGCGATGAGTGAGCCAGACAACCTGTTTTAACTGGTCATTTCTGGAGCCAATCCTGAACTCTTACGAAAAGCTTTAACAAAGACCTTATAAAATGGGGTTAAGGTTTTTTAGCAGATTTCCTTTTATCTTGCCTATTTCCTTCTTATGAGCTGAATACTGTAGTCCTCCCAAGAGCAAAATTCCGTTGGACATCAGGTTATATATAAAGTCCCTTTAATACTCTTCACATTGAGAAATTATAAGGTGCCATTCTCTCTGACTTGTATAGTCTAAGGCCAACGGAGTTTCTGAAAAATTGTCTCACTGGAACTGAGTGCCATAGATGCAGGCAGGACATAAGTAAGCACAGCTTCATCAATTGCCATGGACTGCTCCATTCCAGTCTCCTGAGAATTTACCCCTTGTGCCTCTCCAGAGTGGAAAAGTTGCAGCATTTTGATTGGATAGTAATCTCAGTAACAATGTCTGAGGGCAGAAGAGGGCAATTTCTGGGAAATCAACACAGGTAGCAGTGAACCAAATCCAATTTATTATAATTTCATAGTTGTTCTATAATTGCCTTGCATCTGGGTTATGGGTTTGGGTTTTTCTCGCTAGGTCTTCTTCTGTATAGCATCACCTTTGCAGGATTTTTTCAGTAGAGTTAGTCAAGGAAAGGTTATCAGACTGTTTTTGTTTTAAATATGCCTGGAGTGAGTCAGGGTAACATTTAAGACAAGCATACCTTGGTTTCTTGATGCGATTAAAATGAGAACCCTTCCATGACAGTGCTTGTCAGAAAGGATACTTTGGGCTCTCCCAAGATCTATGACTCTTGAGTTTGCAGGCTGCCCCATGCTGGATGCAGGAATTTTGGGAGAACCATTAGACCTACAGGCAGGAGTTTGGAAGCTCCAAGCCTGCCCCCAGGTTGTGTGTGGAAGTATGTCAGGGTTCTCCTCCAGCCCGCACAGCTAGCTTTTCCTTGTATGAAAACTGTGAGATGGACCCACATTAGCAGAATCCTCCACAGGAATTCTGGATGTTTTGGCATGGTTTCCCACCCCAGAGGTGTGCACATGGGAGTCCTGGCCTTGGAGTGTTCAGACTTCCAAGTAAATGCGAGGGAAAGGTGAATCCTGGCTCTGTGGCAGACCTGCCAGTCAGCCCTGGAGGCACAGAGCTGCCATGGTCCCAGCACTAGGGCAGACACTGAATATAATGTTTCAGGACCAATAAGCCATGTAATAAAGGTGAGAGTCTGACATTTAAACTTCTCTAACTAGTTCTAGTGCATAGCACTAGATAAGGATAAGGATCAAAATGACATTGTTCCTTGCAAATTCATGGTCTAAAAGTTGGTTTAGTCTCATTTCTACAGCATAAAGAAAATAATGCAGTAATCTGATGTAGAAGGAAAATAGTAAGGTGGTCATGAGACTTTAAAAATTTAGGTTTTTTAAGAGCTGTTGCACAATTTAAAACCATAAAGGGAATAACTGGCTCATGTGTTTTACAGTTTTAGCAACAATGAAATATTTTATCAGTTACTTCAAATATTTTTATTTACCAAAGTAGGATAGTAATTTCAGAAATGGAAGCAAATTTATTTCACTGTTATAGAAAAGTCCATGGTTTGGGTGCTTTTCTGCAGCACAGCTTTTCTTTTTGGCAAACATTGATCTGGATGGGAAAATGTGTGTTACATTCATTAGAAGAATAATTATAGAAGGAAGATCCTTCTGTGGGAAACCCGTGTATCCAACAACTGCTGTTCTCTACTGATGGGTTGTATCAGCGTAGAGCCGTGTATTTCAGGCACTGAAAATGGGCTGGGTCCCTCTGCAAGAGCAAAGTTTCAAATACTTTTGTTGTGTGTGTCAGTTGTGCAACGAAGGCTAATTCTATCTGAATACAGTATGAGAACCACATTGTTAGTAGACACTTGCCAAATTAATGGTGTTTAAAACAGCAATTATAATTTCAAATGGAATTTCAGCTGTTTCACCTTTTTTAAGTGAAAGTCCAAGTTTTAGCCAATTACAGGTTCTATGAAAGTTCAAACAAGACAGTGACAGTGAACCATGTGTCTTAGGGTTAACCTCTAATATCCAAGCTAACCTCTGCCTCAGCCCATAAAAGCTTTGATCACTGTGAAAACCAATTTATGAATATGTCTAGATAATAATCCTTATTAAAATTTTACTGTCCTCTGAAGTAAATTACAGGCAGCTTTTTTACTATTAAATTCTGATACAGCTCAAATTGCACTAGGTGTACAGCAGGCTTTTTCTGTTTCAGACATTTTATGATAAAAGGTGAAAATTAACATTAACAAGGTTTGTGAACAGTAGTATATCATTTGCTGTCTGACCCACTAATATTTCTACAGTTGACAAATATTTGAGGGTGAAAATGAACACACATAGAGGTAATCTTTTAGTCTTTTAAAACAGTAACATATCAAGCCATTAAAAATTATTAAAAAGAACAAATCACTCCTGTAAACTGGAAGCAATTTGCAAGCTTGTTGATTTTTTTTTTTTTTTTCTAATACGAAGTTGCCTGTGTTGTATGGTTGATACAAATTGCTCCAAGCCCTAACAGCAGGCGAAGTTTGAATGCTGAACTTCGTCTTGTTGGATTTTCTTTCTAAGCAGTTGGATCACTTTCTAAGCAGTGATTTTGTAACTGTGCCAAAGGGTTGAACCAAAATGCACAGAGTCATCACGTGCTGATGGCTTTCTATACAGCTGCCAAACTGTATTTCAAATGGGGGAGTTCCCTACTCTTCTTTCCAAACCTACCTGTTTAACTCCTCTTTCTAGATTTTGTGTTCCCTGCCCCTGCTTTAGCAGGCAAACAAGCTTGTGACAGATTTTCACTAAAACTTTGGGTTTATTGTAAGAAGTTGTAATGAGATGTTTAGGAAACTATTATAAATCTTGGTTACTTTGATTCCTTCCATTCCTCTCAGCATTTCACAGTGGTTTGGGACGAAGTCCTGGCTCATTTAATCAAGAGACATAAGATCAGGAGGTGTTTGTGAATCCCAGAGCTACAATATTGTCAAATCAAAGTGCAGTCCTAAGCAAGCACTTACTTTTGCTTTCCTGCAGCTACCTTCCAACTAAATCATAGATATCATATATTTAAAACAAAACCTAAAACCCTTAGTCCTTGTTTTCCTAACTGCATTCCTCTATGGTTCTAACATCATGTTTCTGTGATGGACTAATCAGAATGGTCTCTCCCTTGCGTTGCATAACAGGGACATCTGCATGCCTTACTGAGAGAAAACTGTTTTCTTTACATTTCACACATCATTGGCAGTGCTAATTTTGATAGATTGTCTTTTTTTTTTCCTATCTGAATGGCATAAAGGATAACATTAAGTAGGAAGCCAGCAATATTTGCAGAATATAATTGCAGGATACAGTAGGTACGAGGAATGGGCATTGCTTCTCATGTCAATGTTTCTCTTCTGAGTAATTGAGACAGAAATGCCAGACACAAACCTGAGGTAACAGTTGTTACCTCCAGTAACTTTGAATGGTGCAAAATTATACACAATGAGCATTTTAGTTAATGTTTTATGCTGTGGTTACACTCAAGAAATTTGAAATTAAATTAGAGAGGTCACAGTTTCACATTGTCCAGACTTCTTGTCTTTTTATCTAGAAACTTAGTTCAGATGGCAAATCAGATCTGTCTTTTAGTCTACTTAGCCTCACCAACACGAGATAGAGGGAGAGTTGCACATTTTTCTTAATGTAGCCGGGTCTGAACTATGCAGTTTGTGCAGTAAGAATAAGTTTAATGTGTGATAAGAATATACTCTTGGATCATGTTCAAGTTGGCATCTACCATAACTGCCACATCCTTCTCAGCAGAGCTGCTACTCAGCCAGTCTGTTCCTAGTCTCTGACACACCACTTCTTCCCCTCCACATTTGATAATGTTTTAAAACTCTGTTTCGTATAAGATCTGTATTCTACTTATGCTAATTAAGCCACCAGCTTCTTCCATTATCAATTTCACTAGATATTGCAAAGCACATTTTTCTTGTCTCTTCAGAGATTTTGGGGGAAGGTGGGACTTCGTTTTGGACCTTGACCAAAAGTTTTTTTTTGTGGTATGCAACTGGTATAGTCCTGAGCAAAATGTGAGAATTTCACACAAAAGCTGGGCATCAACCTCTGAATGACACTTCTAAGCCTTACCACTGAAAAGATTGAATCATGTAGTCACTGCACGTTTGTTCTTCCTGAAGTCATAATTAGCTGGCCAAGAAATTAGTCCCAGTAAAGTCAGTATTAAAACAGTCTGGGGCTATTGAGTACCTTCTTATTCTAAAATAAGTGATTGAAGCTGCATTGTTCTTCATCTACTGACGTTAAAGTGCTTCCATCTGCAATGACACCCTTATGTTAATCTTGCTGATGTGCGCTAATACGAAGACTTGCATAAACTGTAAGGTTATTTTCCCATAACAGCAAAAAAACCCCATGCTTCTCTGTGACATATTTGTCTTAGTTTATTTCTTTGTTATAATTTTTGAACCATGGTCAACTGGACCTTTGTGCTAGAAAACTCATTATTTTGTTGTATTTTTTGATACTCTAAATTGAGGTCAGTGAGAGCTTCCTATGGCTCTCTGTATAGCCACAGGAAGGATTTCTCTGGTTATAGGTTTGCTAGAGACCTTCTTTGCTTTGTTAATGATGTTAATGATGGATTGCTGATGACAGTGCAGATGAATGTGCAAGAAATCTTCCTAATTTGCTTACCCCATGCAGTTTACCTGTATTTCTATGGAAGCGAAGAAGTGAAAAGAAGAATTATCCAACTGCTTATATTCACTGTCTCTTTATGTTTTCAGTAATCATGTCAATATAGGTTTATGACACATATGTATTTTAGCTATTTGAAGAGGCATTTGATAGGTAATTTTAGTTATTAATGTCAGGGATATTGTTAAAAGGCTAATAAATAAATCTTTATTAATTGGGGTACAGTACTGATTTTAAAATTCACCATAGCTTGTTGGGTACATCTTCTTCATTCAAATTTATGTGAAAAAAATGCAAGATTAAATAGCAGGAAGCCTGGTCCGCAAGAGTTTGTGAAGGAAAACGTATGGCTTATTAATTGTCTGTGATGCCCCTTCAGGCATAAAGATGAGTAATAAAATAAGTCCTTACTCCTCTGCTTAATGCTGCTTCTGCTACAACTTAGCTTGATTCCTGCTATTTGCCTGTTACATTTGTACAAATGAATGGGCAGGAAGGGGTCGGAACAGAGAGGGAACAGGGAGAGCTGCGGCTCTTTCCCAGGTGTTCACATCCAGAGAAGTCATCAGGGTATAAAGAACTGAAGAATTTTATTGTCAGAATGAGGAGGGAGAGTACCATGGTGCTGGGAGTCTCTGACTTGGAAGGTCACTTTTGATCTCCATTTGGGGGATGCTGCAGCTAAGTACCTCCCTTGTAAAGACATTGCAACAGGACCATCTGGCCTCTTCATTTGTCATTGCTTTGTCATACCCTTACCCTGTCTGCCTATCTATTCACATGCTGCAATAGAAAACTATCATATAACACATGACTAAAATGAACTGTCCCTTTTTAAATTTAAGGAATCACTTAGAACTCCCCTCCTGTCTTCAGACTTATTTTGATATTCGTTTGATATATTATGTTATAGTCCAGGTTGCATATTAACAGTTGTTAACCTCACAAAAATGATGTTTGACACCTTCATTTGCATTTCATGTGCTGTGTGATGGCTAGCTGCAAGAATTCATGCTTATGAATGTTACCTATGATGAAAAATATGTCTGTGTAACTGCTGCATCACAGCTGGAGAGCTGTAAGCAATACAGGGAAAATACTATCCAAAAGAAACTTGTGTTACTGTAATTATATACTGCTAAATAAGTAATCTAATGTTCCTCTCATATTGATTTTTAAAGGGTGAACCAGGTTTCATTGGTCCACAAGGAGAACCTGGGTTGCCAGGGCTACCAGGAACAAAGGTAAGAGTAATTGGCCAACACTCCAGTGGAACGTCCTTAGAGCCAATGTCAAATTCAACTTCCTCAGCAAGCAGTAGAGACTGAGACTGTACTAGTGGAGGAAAATGTGGAAGGTTCATGGACCAGTGCTATGAGATATGTGTCTTTTACCGATGCCGTCAAATAATGTGAAGGCAGATGTTACATCCATTCACAATTTGAGTTCATCCATTGCCTTTGCTCATGTTAGCATGCCAAAACTTGTTCAAGAGGCATAATATGTATTTTTAGAAAAAAAGCTTGAAAGTGTGTGGAGGTATTAGAACTTTGATGTTGTAGACCAGACTCTGAAATTACAGATCCACTAAACCCATATTTTTTTCTTTCTTCCTGTGGGTTTTTTTTTAGCCATTGTATGGCAAAGTTAGAATATTATGAAACCTACAGTCTCAAAGTTTGGGAATCTTTATTGCAGTCCTTTCAGAATAGGGGAAAAATACTTTACAAATCCCATTTCCATTTTGAAGCCCTCTTCTTTTGCCTTCAAGAAGACTGTATTTACTCAGGGGACAGTTCCCCAACTCATTTCAAGTCACAGTTGAACTTGAAAATGTTTTCTTCTGATGGTTTGGTTTCTTTGGTCATGCTGAGTTGGTGCTGTGCTGAAGACCACCTAGTATTTTGTGATATATTTGTATCTCTTGCAATAGGGTGACAGAGGAGAGGCAGGCCCTATTGGGAAGGGTGAGCGAGGTGAACCTGGAGTTCCTGGACCAAAGGTCAGTATGATTTTACGTTGGAAATGTTTTGCTAGCTTTACACCTATGAACCCATCTTTTTTCTGCAGAAAAATAGAACAAAACATTGATGAGTAAACTTTTAAATGAAAATTCTGTCAAATACTCCAGTTCAGTCCAGAAGACAATAGCAGTTTTGTGTCCACAGCTGTGGAACTGCTGTCTGAATCAACTCTTATTAGTTGGAAAGATACTACCTATATACACTGTCACAGACTTAGCCTAATTCATTCCAGCTAAAGTCCTGACCTCCAGGTCCCTAACTTTCAGCATCGAGCTTCAAACTCTTTGACCAGTGAAGCTATTGAATGCAGAGAAAATCCATTTTGCATGCTGTTTTCTAACTCTGTAAGAAAAAGATCATTCTAACTACATTTTAGCATTGTCTTAATATTTTCCACTGTGTCAATACCATCAGTTTTCCTTTTCTGATACATCTTTAAAACAGTAGGGCAGATTCTGTGCTCCTTGGCCAGTTAGTTTGTATTCACCTGAACTGCTGGGAAAAGAAGTTGTGGTAATGCTTTATTTTAATCTCCTTATTTTAGGACATTTAACTATCTTCTCTGTCTCTTAGCTATCATTTTTCAGGAGCTATGGAATGACATAGGTCATTCCCACAAACCAATGTTAACGATGTCTACTCTTTACTAATGCCAATACTACTTTTCCTTTGGAAGGATGGAATCTGTGGCCTTTGCATGCTGGTGTTAAAGAATATATTACTCTGAGTGCTATTAAATTCAGTGCCTTTACAGATTCATTATCTTGGTCATATAAAATGAAGTATTTCTGCTGTTCTATACTGTAGTTAGTCATTACTAATTTTCTTTTTTCTTTTTCTCGGCACTCCCATTTCTCTATCATTTCTCTCCTGTCTCTCTTCCTTCAAACAGGGGAAAACAGGTGAACCTGGATCTAGAGGCCCAAAAGGGTCGAAGGTTAGTAGTAACAAAACTGTCTTTAGTGGAGTAATTAACACAATGGCTTTAGGATAAATTACTTGTAACATTTCACAGAAGCTTCACTTATCTCTTTAAAAGAACCTGTAGCAGTCTGCAGTGTTCTTTATAAACAAAACCTTCTGACTTTCACTTTCAACTATTAGAATAAAATCCTGCATGTTTTAAACACTGTTTCTGGTTCTTTCCCTGTTAGAACATCTGTTCAACTGCCTGTGCAGCTTGGTTTCTCTCTGTGTAACTGATGTGTGTTAGTCCTCGCACATGCCAGGAACCAACACCTGACAAAGCCTGTGAAGATTTAATTGTTTTTTGCAATAATTTTGTGGATCCACACTTTGATGAATTGGGTGGGAATCAGTGGTATTCCACATACTGCAGGCTGAGATATGTTGATCATAAGTCCTTCAAAGGCAAGACTTGTAGGTTACATTAGTGTTTAACCTACTTTTAAAAACTATTTTGATTATATCTATCCATCCATCTCTATATAAATATAGTTGATTAGCATATATGTGAAGAGAGATAAAATATATGCTTTTCTATTACTTCATCTGTTGTGCAAATACTGTGCTCACTGGACTTCATGTTATATTATGGAGTCAAAATAAAATGAAAGTAGAATTGTTTAGGCAGTTATTGAGTCTACTGTCGCAATAAAGATGACGCGACAATGGAGACTGGTGGGATATTGTTTGCAGTGCTTGTAAGGCCCATTCACAGTGCTTAAGGACGCTTAAGGACATGATTAGATAAGTGCCACTTAACCTCATTCCAGAAGGAAACATTGGAAAGTGAGGGAGCAGATGAGGAGATTAAAGCATCAGAGTGAGAGTGGAAGAGTGGATCAGCCTCTCATTTGCCTACAGTACCTGGACACTTCCAAAATGCAGCAAAAAGATAAATATATCCCCTTTAATTCCCTTTTTATCAAAAAAAGAGAAATACACTTTTCATTTTACCTGCATATTTGTCTTGAAAATATGGACCACAAAAGTCAATCTAGTATTGGGAGCTTCATTTTTTAACATGACATGTCAAAAATGTCTAATGACATGTTCACTGGCTGCTGCCAAGGCGACACTGAGAGACAGATGTCACAACCTTGATTTTGTCCTGCCACTAGCCTGCTCTCCATATTCTTCATTAGCCCCAGGAAAATTTTCTGGTTTCTATGTTTTCTATTACCACAGGTGAATTAATCATTCTTCCCAGACTTTTGCCAAAGTTTTATAGATTTCAACACAAACAAAAGTTGCAGTTCTTACCCAGATTAATCTGGAGTAAAATAAAAATATACGATCTTGCTATGAAATTATGAAATTAAATGAATCGTAGTTATTGGATGCTGGGTTATGAATGCATACATGTTTGAAATTCTCTCTGTTGCTTAAAACATATTAGTAATAGTTGGGAAAAAAAGCTTGATTCTTTGGGACTTCTTATTCCAAACCAATACAGCACTCTGTAACAATTCACACAGAACAAAATGGGTCGTCAACCCTGCCACAATACAGATTTTAAAAGAAATTTTTCCTTTAATTAAGATCCACATTCTGTTTATGATGAAAGACCTTTTAAACTGGTTTATTTAAAAGGTAAGAACTACATGATATATTGTCAAATGGCATATCTGTTTTCAAATATCATTTTTGCATAGGGCGATACAGGTGACAGAGGTGACACAGGATCTACAGGCCCACGGGTAAGTCTGCTTCTCATTTCAGCTGTTTGCTTTCTACTCTTAGATTCAGTCCACACTATGAATTGAAATTGTATCAGCAACTCTAGTTAATCTGGTGAAATTGGGCAGTTGACTGGTGGAATGTGTGTTGCTAACTGGCCTTTAATATGAATAACAGCCCTTGCTACCATTTGGAGCAGTCTCCTGTTCACAGCTCATGGGCAGGATGTTACATGCCAGATGTTCTGACATTGTTCACAGCTAATACAGAACTAGAGTATGGGAACTGCTTAAATTTTTAACCTCAGAGGTTTCATATATTTGCTTTCCCACTGCAGCACAAGTCACTGTGTACTGACTTGTTTCTTTATGTTTACCTTTGAAAAAATATATATTTTCCTTTAAAAAGAATCTTTAGTTTAATGGTAACTTTTGTGGTTTGTAGTAATATATTGTAAGTATAACAAGATTCCAACACCACCCAATCAAATCAAAGCATGTGTCAGTAGTTAAATGTGTAGAATAGTCTTTGGCGGGTGTCTCAAAATTTTTATGGAAAATATATTACAGGGACCACCTGGACAGAAGGGTGATCAAGGTGCAACAGAGATAATTGATTATAATGGCAATATCCACGAAGCTCTGCAGGTATGCAAATACAACACGGCTGGAGTGGCTTAGTCTGATCTGGGAAAAAGCAGTCTGACAGCATTCTACTTCTCTTTTGTGTAGACATTGAAAACATTTTGTTTGCAAAGATTTGCAAGATTTGCTGAGCTTATTAATCAGGGATCTCGTTCTATATTTGGAAACCATGTTTTCTGTTCGGTGTTAGACAAACTGTTTCCTTGATACAATTTAGCTGAGTGAATTAGCTTCATTTCCCCTGGAGTGTACTGACATCATCTAATGAGGATAAAGCTGATTCATTGCTGGCTCTGGTGCTTAGTGCTGAATTGATGTAATAAGCCACATACATAGGTTCAACAGAAGTGTCTGCTTTTCAGTTCATGTAGTATTATATTGACATTTCTTTTTTTCCTCTTTTTCCTCCTCCTCTTCTTATAAAATGCAAAGTGCAGAATATTTGAGATTTGGAAACCTTGTAACATGGTTCCATTAGCAAGCTGTGGATTCAGTCAGCAACTTGAGTTTGTTAAATAGACCAAGCACCAGTCTTCCAACTTATTTATTTCCAGAAAACTTATTTTGACTGGTGTGCAGAAAAGTGTGGAGGATTAAAGTGGGGTTACAAAAAGAATGAATGAGTGTTTGCATAAAAGCAAAGTACCAAGGTGACATATGTCATTGCAGTCAAGGTGATTTACACTGCAGTCTACTCAGATGCAAATTCCATGCATTATAGCTCCACCGAAGTGAATGGCTTGCTTATGTGCAACTGAAGAGTGAATTTGGCTCATTGTGCAACTGATCATTTTCTCACTGAATCCGCTGAGCTGTTTTTTCTTGCATTTACTCAGTGGGAGCGGATAGATGTCTGGCCAGTCATTTGTTTTTCAAGACTTTTGAAAAATGAAAAAATCTCACTGCATTTACTAAAATGTGAAAGCTTGTATGTTGTTAAGGCTAAGTCCACTCTTTCATTGTGTGTGGCGTCTATGGGGAAGTCTACATAGGCATGTTGTAAGGCTCTGAATTATATCTGTCTCATTATTTGGTTTACTTTAAAGGGACACACAACTTTCAGTCTTTTAAATCAGTCTCTGAGATAGATGCCTGAAGTAGCCTGAAATTAATGTTGCATATCACCAGACACATTTACCAGGGGCTTTAGCCCCTGTATCTCCTGTATCCTGTCTTTGTGTGTTAACGCTGGCATCAATGTTACTTTCAAGTTTCCTCAGAAAAGCTGCAGCACATCAAGGAGTCTTAAAAAAAGGGACTAAAGTCTGAAGCAGTGGTTGAAACTGTATTAGGAGGCCCTTTTCTGTAAATAATTTCAAATGTCATCACCTTCTGATCCATGGCAACAAATAATTTACATTAATGGCATGGTTCTGCAAGGGTGATCTAAATAAGATTATACAGGAGCAGTCAAAAATACCCTTCCCAAATCCAGCTCAGTCCTTTCAGATGGCAAGCACCCATTCCTAAGTTTCCTGGTGCCACCTTCTTGGGGCCTCTGAGATTTGCAGCTCTCCCATAGAAGCAAATGAGAAGTTTCAGTGCTCAGCACTAAGCTGTGAACTTGTACAGGATTTGGCCTGCTGATTTAAGAAGTTGACAAGAGTTTGCAAGATCTGGGCTGCCTGTCTGTTTTTTTAAAATTTAGTAATCAAGCAGCCTAGAAGCTTCAGAACAATTTAGTTTCTTTGCTTTGTGCCTCCTACTCAATTTCATGTGTCAGTGGAGAAGGTGTCTTAGTCCATCAGCACTGAAAATTGCGATCTTAAAATCATCATCATCATAGTTTGAGCAAGACCCCTGCTAACTGTATGCAGCTTTCACTTGAAGGACAAAATTCATGTCTGTAAAAACCTAATCTTCAGAAGTATTCTGCAGAATTTCCTAAGGCAAAAGGCAGTAGCTGCAAAAGTTTAACCTTTGTAGGAACTGCAGGATCAAACCTGAATATGCTGCTGAAAAAGAACCCATTAGTGTGAACGTGGAAACATTAATTTGTAATAGTTTAGGTTTTCATATCTAAATAAACTAAACTTTTAACTATTTTTAAAGTTCTTGATATATTTCCATTAATATGTTAAAATACAAAGGACATAAATATATTAAACCCATATGTTAAAGAACACTTTTTTTCCAAGTACTTCATGTTGAGCAGCTTCCAGATTCTTGACAACAGTATGTATTGTTGCACTGGCAAATGAAAATTCTTTTAAAGTTTAAAACAGAAGATTGCAAACCTTTGTTTGCACATAGGAAAACTATTAGAAAAGCTAAATATTTCCTGTTCCAAGTAAGCCAGTACGTTCTTCACAGGCAATAGGAAAGCATGTGCAAGCAGCAGTATTTGGGGGTTTTATTCTGTTAAAAAATGTAGACAAACATTTTAATGACTTCTAAACACTGTTTCACTTGCTTTTAGATTCTTCTTTGGCAAACAAATAGTGTCAAGTCAAGATCTTTTGCTTCCTACATGAAAATGTATTTTGTCTTTCCAAACATTTAAAGCAGAATTGTAGTATCTATAGCTGGGTTTGTAGACTGGAAGTTTTGGATTTAGATCTTAACTTTTATGTACATCTACATTTCTATATGAAAATCAACGTTGTATCTCCACTCTACGATTTATATTTCTTAATTATACATTGGTGCAGAACCTGCAGAGAATGCAAAACATAGGGCAAGTCCTTCAGTCAACTTACGACACCAAATCATGTTTTATTAAAATGTTTAAAAAAAATCTTTTGGAAGACTTTTGCTGTGGTTTACCTATTTAGTCATCATTTATTTGATCTCTTAAATTGTATAAGAATCTGCAGTCTTCATCTGTTTAAACTCCTGATTCTCATAGAAGCCAAGTAGCTAGTACAACACGGGGAGTTAAAAATAATGTGGTTTTTACTCTCATTTTTTGGAGGCATGGTGTGTCCCCAATACAGCATAGGTTTTGTGGAGATGATAGTTGTAGCAAGCAGAATGATGTATTTCCTTGTTCAATACTGGTAATTGTGTCTCTTGTTAATACATTTTGCCAACAGAGGATTGCCACCCTGACTGTCACGGTAATTCCTATTGCATGACTTACTGTATGTTGTAGAACTTCTCCTTTGTGTTGTAGCATGTTCATAATTCTGCTAGTTTGGGACATACTTTCATTGGGTGTCAACCTGGTTCACATCATCACATGTATTTATTTGCTTGGTGTTCCCATAACAGAGAACCTCTGGTTAAATGCCATTCAACAGTGGAACCAGTTCTGCTCCTGCCAAATTAATGGCAAAATTTCAGTTCACCTAATTAAGAGACCAGGAAAGTATAGAATTCAGTAATTCTGTAGGTACACATCTAGGCAGACAGCTGGTTTGGAATTTTTAGTGTATGTTCCCATCTTTGTGTGTCTCCGTGGAACATAGAATGAAAACATGAAGCAGAATTTGAGTACAAAAATAATTTTCAATTACCAACCTTATTTTCAGGGCAGAAATTCACTTCTTTTAAATTGGCTTGCAAAGAAACTTCATTTGGGAGCTTTCAGACCAGATGCAAATTAACTCTTTTCTAAAAAAAAAGGCCTGTTGCAGCTAACTATAAATAAGTAAAGCTAAGTAGAAAGCTCAAGTATGAGGAATTCTCTTGTCCCACCTCATCAGATCTCAAAAATCAAAATAAACTTTCCAGCATCTGTCCCCAAAATTGTGCAGATATCTGAACACTCCAGTGCTCTTACTCCAGCTGATTTCTGTGGGAGGTTTAGCCATATCAGGCCAGACACAATTTCTGAGAATACTGACACCAGCTAGGAGATGCTTAGAGTATCGCAGGTTCTGCCTTTTCTTAAAGATGCATACTTGGTATAAACAAATTATTTTATTCTTCTTTTTCTTTCAAGTTCTTCTCTGCAAGATTGCTCTTAGTTCTATTTTCCCATCTGTACAAATGGTCTCTTTATATTAATAGAGAGGATTTTTAAATGTTGATTGTTGATTTTTTTTAAAAGGATCCCCCGCCCCGTGCACCATCCAAACCAATATTTGATAAATGACACTGTCCCCAGCCTGAGCCAGAAATGAAACAGATAGTTACAATTTAGTCCATGGCAAGTTCACAAAGCACTGGGTATCCCCAAATACACTTAGCATCTTTTAGCAGAATCCTCTTTGCAATCAGTTGGAAATTTTTTCTGAACGTGGATTGTTTTGGATCAGGATATGAGGGCTGGCAAATGTGGATGATGTGAGTTTTGGTCTCCCTGCCATTAAGAGGAGTTTTGCCATTTTGTCAATGGGAGCAGCAGGACTTATTATAAAATATGAGCTGGACTCATTTTAACAGGTTTTTGTCGTACCCTTTCGGTTGTTGAGAGTTGTAATAGATTAACCAACTTGTCCATAACTGTTCTTGGTTTCCCTTGTGTTAAAAATCTATCCCATTTTGCTGTTGTACAGCCTGTGTTTACATGGCAAGTCCTGCAGGAATTTATTTAAAAGCTGAGAGGTTTGTATGTTTCTGTTTAGGGACCACCAGGACCACCAGGACCCCAAGGGCTGCAAGGGCCAAAGGTGATATTCCTTATTTTACCCATTGTATCTTAATAGTGAAGGTATTTTCTGAGGTTTTTTTAACTGGTGTGTGCACAGAGGTACATGGATCTCTCCTGTACAGAAAATTTAACTGCAACTTTACCACATATGGTATGTTTCAAACTTTGCGTCCAAGCCTTTTAAGATGTAGCTTTCCAGAACAGGTGCTTTGTTTGGTTGCCACACACACATGCTCAGCTGAGAACCAACAAAAATGATTAGTACTAAAATGGGGCAAAAGTATACCCCCCCCCCCCCCCCTAGATCTGCACTAAGGCTGTTCCCTAGGATTTTGCAAAGTAGCCGCACAACCAGATGCTCTTACTTATCACTTCTGGCTGGATAGGGATGAGGTAGGCAAAACTGTGTGCAAGGCACCACTGGCCACAGTATGAGGGCATGTGAATGAAGATTTTATATTATAGTGGTGCCCTCCCAAACAAGTACAGCATTTTCTAATGACAGTAAAAATTAAAGGACGCACATGCAGGCGGGAGCCTGGCTGCAAAGCCAAGCCTGCTAATCCCACCTGGCTGATGCAATCATAGTACCAGAACTGTAAGTGAGTAGCCCACACAGAGACAATGAATACCATATGCTGCACTGTTCTGTAAAATTTAAATCATAAATTTGCCTGTACTTTAAAAAAAATAAAATGCTGCAGTTAGTGGACCTTCCTTTAATTGGTTTTAAATTAGTTGAGATAATTCTAGTTCTTAAATACTAGATATATTTTCTGTCAGTGTCTCTAAGCTCTTCCAAGAGTAAATACATCTTTCTTCAATAACAATGCTAGACATTTCAGTTTAAGGCTTCATCCAAGGTATCATATGGAAATACATCACATTATACATCTTAATTGTTTTGAGAAATTGTGAGAAACCAGGTTCATTCTTCTACATGAAAATTGATAATGGAATACACTGTTAAGTGCGCAGAAATGGCTTTCTGCATTAGGATCTACCCAGCATTTCTGCAGCCTGGAGTATGTTGTAAAACACAGAGGAGTTGGAGTGTGGAAGAGGTTGTGTTCCTTCACATGGGTGAGCGTTCTCATCCAAAATTAATGATGTAAAGCTGAATTCAACCTTACAGGAGTTGTTTTCCAGTATTATAGCCTCTACCCATCAATGTAACTTGTTCCCTTGGAGAATGTTGTTCAGGAACCAGTCATAGGGCAATGTTGTGAACTCCTTTGCTGCGTGATTTATACTAGCCAGGGAAAGAAAACATGAAGTCTCTGTCTACCCTACATATATTGAGAGCCATGATCCCTTATTTATTCCAGTAACTGACAAAGTTCCCATTGGATTGGAGTGTTTTCACAAAGTTTCTGGTGTTTCTTCTTTTTTTTCCCCTTTCTTTTTATGCACTGTCTGGCCTTTATACAACCCAACGTTTGTGTAATGCCCTCATCAGCAGGGCTCTTTATTCAATATGTTGCATATAGGTATTATATATATGCTGTTCGTTTTGAAGGTTCTCAGGTTTTGCTGTTGTTAATTATGGCAATTTCTCTGCCTCTTTCCTCTGATGTCTGGGACAATTGGGATAACCCAATTCCATCTCAACTTTTGCAGGGTGAACCAGGATCCCCAGGAGCTCCAGGAGCTGAAGGGGAGCAGGTACATTATGTGTAAATAATGCAGTGAAGATCATGTGAGCAACCGTAGGTTATTTCAGGAGATTTCTGTGATCTAATGTTGTAGATTAGATTTCGTAATTTAGATAATAATATGATGATAGTAATTAATAAAGATCATTATTATCTTTCTGCATACTCTAGCCTAATAATGGCTGCATTTCTACATATCAATAACAAAGGTCAATCCATAGAATAACTTATTTTGCTTATTAGGATCAAAGCTAGAATTCTGTTGGTGTATCTGTTTGCACATGACTTGCTGAATAAGTACATATTTTAGGGTCCTAAAGGCTCAAAAGGAGATACAGGTGATCCTGGAATGCCTGGAGAAAAGGGAGGAATTGGTCTGCCTGGCCTGCCAGTGAGTATAAAAAAATTAATAAATTTTAGCTAAAATACTTGTAATTTTTCTTTCTTCTGCTATCAGGAATTTCCAACAGTACTGATAAATTGCAAATGGGACACAAAGCACTGGGGAGGAAAATTCTGAGATTGTTCTGCAGCTAATCTAGGAGGAGGTGTAAGATTGTCAGAACTTTTCATTCCAGTTACAGTCAAACAAAATATTGCTTTGGGAAGAGAGAGATTCGTTGGCACGTGGATCAGATTTGTACCTCTCTTGTAATATATAACAATATTTGCGCAAGTGTAGCTTGTAGGAGAAAGGAGCTATGTTTCAAACATTTGTCAGGAATTTTAGATGAGTCTAGATTGAGGAGGGAGAGAAAACACATCAATATTTATGGGATGCATTAATCCTATTCCTATATAGGCATATATGTACAAATGAAATTTCTCAGTAAAAATAGAAACAATTCCAAAAATGTATCCATAATACAATATACCAACTTAAGAACTTGTCATAAATATCATGCCACAATTGATAGCTGACAATATAAAAGCATACCTTTACATTTGTTAAGTTTATTAATAAAATAACACCAAAATTTTAAAAAAGGAATCCCATTATGTGTGCTGTATTATTCTTTCGAAAAAATTATAATTATTGGAAAAAAAGTATTATAATTTCTATATTGATTGCTAACAAGATTAAAGCTGTTTATAAATGCCATTTTGTAATGATTTTGTAGGGAGCCAATGGTATGAAAGGCGAAAAAGGAGATGTCGGTTTGCCTGGTGCCCAAGGTCCTTCAGTAAGTCTCAGCGTGGTGTTGCAGTGAACATAGTGGTCCATCAGTGGTTCTCCAGCTTTTGATTCTGAACAGTAGTTCATATCCATGACTGATCTTTCCTGACATCTTTGACGGTTCCTACACTGGAACTTTCAAAATATTTTTCTTCTTTGAATAATTTTTGCTCTTTTGAGAATTTACAGATTTCTGGTCATAGAGCTAAATAGTGTTTAAGAAATTCTGAAGATATAATCCTGTTCTGTTATGTTCTCTCACTATAAACATTCCTGCTCACTTCAGTGAAAGCCTTCTGGCTCTGTAATGAATCAAAAGAGAAATACTTTGCAAGATAAATGAGAGAGATGAAACTGATGGGGGCGGGAGAAAACCCAACACCAAATCTCTCTCAACACCTTGTATTCTGAGCATCTGAGAGAGACCAGTGAGAACTAGACTAGACTGACTTCAGTGATGTCAGGAATAGTGATATGTGATCCAGGATAAAGACTAATTTTATGAGACCAGACATTCTCCTGTTTTTTCAGAGCATTGTAAAGGCATTTAAAAAAACAAACAAACAAAAAAAAACAAACAACCCACAAGCAAACAAAGAAACCAAACCCACAACAAAACCAAACCAAACCAAACAAACAAACCTCCCCACACAATACCTTTATGATATGGGTGTTTGACATTACCAGAGCACAGTAAGTTAGGAAACCTCGGAGCAGAAGTTAACTACTGCTGCCTTATTAGCGATGTGCCCTGGGGATTTGAAACCACAGCTATGAGGAGCCAACAAGGTTACCCTCTGTCAATGACACACTAGGCACCCCGATCTCCAAGTCTCTTTCTTTGAAATTAAAATTAGTTACCAATTAATTCACTAACTGATTAATCTTGTGCTGATTGTTTTCACTTGAAATGAGGCTTTTTGTTTTCAGGAGATTTCACAGATGGTGGAGTCTCTGTCTTATGTTTCAAAGCTGATTTGTTGCTGCTATTGCCATCACCAACTAGTCTGGCAGAAGGGTTGCACATAAGTCTGGAGACCTGATTTAGTATCCCTCCTGCCGCCTTGCAGGTTACGATAACAGCCCTTTGGGATTAAACCTGGGAAGAGAGGTGATATTAAACTGTATATGTCATCGTTAAATTTTCTTCTATGGATTTATTAGGAACACAGAAAGCCAGCACAGAATATACATGCAGTAAATGCTGAGCAACCTGATTACATATTTTAATGACTTTAGGGACTCATTGGTACAAGTGAGCGGAATGAAATAAAAGGAAAGACAAAGGGCAGTTTTGAAAATATGCCAAGCCCTAGCTTGAACTTAGTATCTTTTCCATTCATCAGTATTGAGGAGGAATAAATCCACACATTGCCGTCTTCTGTGTCTGTAGATTATGTAGTACGGAGACAACTAAGGAACACATACCACAAAATATTAAAAAACAAGCTCAGTACTGTTTGTTTTAGAAAGGCATCCCCCCAACACCTCCCAGTAGCTTAAAATGTATCTCAGACCCTAGGAGTAAGAATCAGGAGACAGGCATGCTGCCATATGGCACAGGTAAACCTATGCTTCAGGTACCCAGTCTTTCAAACCAAAAAAAATTTCAATTCCTAAAACCTTTCTAGATAGGCTGTCAATGTGCACTGTTGTATCGCTATGTTTGTAAGTGCCTGCCAACAGAAGGGTCAGTCTGACTTTTGGTATCTGTGAGGGATTTTTCACTCTGCATAATTTAATGCCGTTGTTTTTTATCTGTAGATGATAGGACCACCTGGACCACCAGGGCCACACGGTCCTCCAGGACCTATGGTAAGCTTGGAAGGAAGAGAGGGTCTAGAAAGGGCCTAAGTCCTCTTGTCATTTTCATGCTTGCTTAATAGAAGTGCTATGAGAGCATGTGACCATTACAGAGAGATCTAATTTAGAACCTTTTCTGCATGTCTTGAAGTTCATAGGAAGCAGAGAAACAAATTACATCTGCCTATGTCAGTGTTAACACACTAGTGGTCTGGTTCAGTCTCTGAATCAGATGTTCACGGTTGCTTTATTGATAGCTGCATTTCATTTGTGAGGACAAAAATATAGGTGCAACTTGCACCCCTATAAAGCAACAAACTCTTAAAAATTTGTGGCATATTTTCATAATAAAAAATGGTATCTTTATTTTCAGGGACCTCATGGACTGCCTGGCCCAAAGGTAAATTAATGGCTGCCTTGAATAGTCACGTTCTTGATGTCTGCAGAGTGTCATGCTTTGTTCTTTAATGCATGCAGCTATATTTTGTCTTATGTCTCATTTAATAAATGTTTCTGATATTCTTAAACCTTAAAGCAGAATTTAATATCAACAGATAGCTCAAAAGCTTTTTAGATTTTCTGTGATTTTTTCTCAGTAGTATTTCTCTTGAACATTGGCTGTATCCATTTTTTGTATTAATATTTGTGATGTGGCACTACGTTATTTATTTTCCTATTTATGGGCAAGTTACCATTGTGCTTGCAATTGGAATTACTTTTGAACACAAAAGCATGTCACATGCTCAGGAAATGGAGTCAGACAAACTATTCTTTATCTATGCTCTCTTGCATCTCCTACTTCTTCCAGTATGAATGGTTTTTCACCTTCTGAGGTGCCATTTACTTTGCTGACCAGTTACCAGTTCCTTCACACATTATGCAAGTTCCTGATCACAAACTCATGTGTGTATTTTCATGTTTTCCAGCCTGGACCCCCTGATCAGGCAGGTCTGCAATACTATTTGAACATTTTCCACAGCATAGTGCATGAAGATACACTGTAGGCACCATCTATGCCCATGTAAAGAGCTCAGGAGGAGGAAAGGGGCTTTTGGCAGAGTTGGAATATTTTGATTTGTGCTTTGTAATTCACTAACCACCAGAAACTAAAATTCAGTGTGACACTATAGCATAGCATTCATTAGGGCCAGTGGTGTTGTCAGGTATGATCATTTTAACCACTATAGCTCCCTAATGACATGCACCTTTCTCAAAAAATAAGTAAGAGCAGGATGGGGTTTTTTTTTAGTTTTGAGGATTTCTTTTGTGTTTTTTTTTTTAAGGTGTGAGACAGAAAATCACAGGTTTGGCTCTTTATGAGACTGTGTTACTTTGGCAAAAGAAGCCTGAGTCGTAAATCATTTTTTGAAGTCAAATCTGTTCCATCTTAGCACCAGCCCTGCCTTACCTCAGGCTTTTGGCCCTGGACCCAGGCTTTTGTGAGATTTGTCAGGTCTGTTTCCAAAACTTCAGCATTTTCAGTGCTACTGCTCCGAAAGTCACATCGAGTCAAATAGAAGCATGAAGAAATGACTACTTAGCCAGGGTGCAAAGCAGGCAGATGATGTCTGGAGTTACTTAAAGCAGCAGACAAGATTCTATTGAGAATTTTTTTACAAAATATGAATATGATATAAGGTAACATAATGTATCAAAGGGAAACCTAGGAAGAAGGCGATGGGGCGCAGCCTGGATGAAATACCCATGTATTTCTGTTTCCCAAAAGAGGCAGGTGTGGTCAGTACTCTTTCTGACTGGGCAGCCCTCATGCTGAGGTAGTTTTCCATGATTTAAGAATGATTTATTGGCAACTCCAAGGCCACCATTATCCTCTTAGTGATGTTTGATGTAACAGCCTATGCATAATTTAACAATCACAACAAGACAAGTGCCATTTTTTATGCTGTTTAAACTTCTCTTTATGAACACAGAAACTGTGGACCTCCCAAACAGCTTGGCATTGTATAACCTATACTGCTTCTTTTAATTTGTTAGTTTAATTATGTATGCTTAAAGGTTTAAAATATCTTTATGTTAGATTTTGCTGCAAATTCCAGTTTGTCATATGAAAAATTATTGCTTTCTCACAAAATGTACTTTTCAGGAGATCTCACTGTAGAAACCTGCAGTTTTGAGACTTATTTTTCTGCGTTTCTTTCAGTTGGAATTATCTGCATAGAATGGTTTATGGGATTTGAGGAAATTCCAAAAACCCCTGAAAGCCTGAAACTCATGCTTAACTCAAACCATCTAACTATAGTGATAATTATTAGGAAAAGATTCAAAAGAATCTGTTACTTATAAGTTTCCTGTAGGTTTTTTCACACATCTTTTAAATCTCCAGCAGACATCTCCCAAGTGCTTTTGCCCAGTACTGTATCAGTATGTAAATTGTCAGTAAACTGAGAAGGTTAAATTTGTGTCCTTGTTTCAAACTGGAATTTGCAGCCATTTCTGAGACTGGCTTCTTCTATCCCAGCTTAAACACCCATTATAGCACCAAAAACTTGGCATTTATACTTTTACATTTAGGGTGAACCAGGGTTAAATGGTCTTAAAGGATTGAAGGGTGAACCAGGTCAAAAGGGTGACAGAGGGCCCCTTGGTCTTCCAGTAAGTAAAAAACCCCAACTATTCAATCTCAGTGCAAATCACAAACTTCTCTTTCTACTAGTGATAAACAGCTCTGGTTTACTCAACAGCAAACACAGAATATACCACCTCAGAGCAGAGCATCGGTCTTTGTTTTGTTTTGCTCCAGATCTGTGCTATTGTCCAAAGTAACGTCCTGTAACACCCATTGCTGTCAGGTTGTTGGTTTTTTGTTATGTGTCAGTTGAAAGTGTTCAGTGTCACAAGGATGCCGTCACTCCCATTACATTATTCATATTGTTATTTAAGTGTTTTATGGTGTTTGCGTTAAAAAAGGAAACTTCCCTTTCCCCCATCTCTTCAGTTATTCTTCCTCTGATTGTACTTCTGCAGTTAAAATGGAGAGACCTAACTGAGGAAAGTTAAAAATTGATTTAGGGATTTATTTTTTTTTTGTCTCATTCATTAGGGATGGTGGATTGTTACTTTTGCCTTGTTCTTTAGAAAATTTCCATTCGGAGTGTTTGGCGTAAATTTTGTCTTAGAATGAAATAAAGGACCTTAAAAGTAAATTTTCGAGTGGAAACATTATGGTTCTTAAAATTTAGGTTGACAAAGAGAAAATAATTTGTGTGCTTACTTTGTATGTTTGAAAGCACTCTGAAATGTTAGTTTTATTTTTTGCTCACAAAAAGACCTCATTTTTCCTTTTCTTTTTTTTTTAATGTATTACTCCACGTGATTATATTGTTAATAGTAAAATACAAGAAAAAGAGTTAGTTGACCCAAAGGAACCCAAACCCCTCTGATTAATATTTTCAAGAATTATGTGCAGGGCCTGCAGACAAATTTATATGCAAAATTATGTGCAGGGCCTTCACTGAGAATGTTCAATTATTTTGAAAAAAAAAGATCATTTTCAAGTAGACGGCCACAGCTACGTAGAGAGGGGGCTTTGGAGGCCTGAGCCAACTCCCTGAAAGTGCTAAAAAGAAGAAAGTTTTAGTTCTGCCAGAAATTATTGTTGTCGCTCAGAGCAAAATATGCCATTAGTTTTTCAAATTTATGTAAGTCTTGTCTTGCCTCCTGCTTACAACTTTTTCTAAATGTCTTTTTAAGGAGCAAAGTCCAAGTGTTTGACTGTCTAAAAATGACTCATTTTGACCGTTAACGAGGGTTGGTTTAGCCCCCCGCCTTCTGCCCCTTCCTCCCCCCGATTATTTCCCAAGTCCCCAAGAGCTGTGGTCCCCCCGGGCTCAGAGTGACCGCCAGCAGTGCCGGGCTTTCGCTGCCGCTCTGTTATTCGCACAAAATCCACGAGAGGTCACCCCGTCCCCAAGGATGCCGGAGCAAATAGCCCCGCTGCCGGCTGCCGCCCGCCCCCGGCCAGCCCGGGGCTGTGCGCTGAGCTGGGAGGGCGCTGGGAAAACGGGCGACGTGACGGTCTCCCGGGCTCTTGGAAATGAATGAGGCCGTTGTAGTCGGGACCCCGAACTTGGTGACTGCATAATGCAGTATTCTTGCACCTAAGTACTTTCCATCGTGGTTAACATACGTTGTTCTTTCTTCGTGTAGCGTAGTATGCAGTATTGTCAGTATTTACAAATATCATCTAAGTAAATTGAAAAGTAAATATTTGTGTGTTGAGGCTCAAAAACACCCTAACGCCTGGTGCTTGTAGCACTCCTATATACTGTGATGTGCAGGCAGGGGTGGGTCAGTGATGTTACAGTAATGTGAGAACAGAATCAGGCTCTTGATGTTTTATGTGGATTTTAAACCAACTAATGTGATACCCATTCCAGAACCCTGTCACAACTTTTACTGTATGTTTGAATTATGTTTATTCATCAGCATCATTTACTAATCTCACGTTCTTGTCATTTGTGTTGTATCCATCATCCATGCTTCCACCTAACCACACAGGGAGCATCTGGCTTAGACGGAAAGCCAGGACCCCGGGTGAGTCCCTTGTCTTTCTGTGTCGCTCTTCGTTACTTGGTCCGTGTGCTTTCCAGCGGCTCCACCAGCCACGCTCATGGAAAGAAGGCCAGACACCACAAGCATTTTCCAGGCTGTATAAGAGGGGGCTTCGAGCAGGCTCTTAGGGCAATGTGTGTGGGAAAGAGAATGTAATTCTCTGGAGAAGGAGCTCTGGTTCTTAAAAAGGTTGTTTGGTTTTGATTTTCGGTTGGACAGCTACCTTGGCTGGGGTGCGTATTTTCCAGAGTAAGGTTAGGGATTTAGTTCACGCAGGAAAACATGCTTGTTCAATGCTAATATGGAATCAGCAAAATGGATGCAGAGGTGCTGGGCTTCTGCCACAGGCATTCTGATATTAAACATAAATGTTAAATTGTTTCCTTTCTATAATGATAAAGAAATGGATAAAGTGAAAGAGGAGTGGAGTTATGTATTTGAAGGCTTCTCTAAGATTCCCATTGATCACTGCAACAGGCAAGTCTACCTTACAGGTGGACATTTCAATTTAAAAAATAATCAGTGTTTTGAAAAATATGTATCTTTGTGTGACCCTTCCTTTCACTTTTTCTGGCAAAATTTCTTTCAATAAATTTAAAATCTTTGTGAATCTAATGGCTTCCATGAATAAAGTAAAATCCAACTAGAAGAAAAATGTGTTACCTCATAACAGGAGAGTTTGTAGTTGGCATTTTGAAAGCCAAATGTATTTGTTTGGCCGGGTCCCATCACAATTAAGTCTGTATTTTTAACCGGTGAAGACTGATTCCATGTTAGTTCTTGGCTAGAAGACAGCTGTTTAAACTAAAGACTTGTAAGAACAAGACCTCTCTCTTACCCTCTTTGTTTCCTTTCATAGGGTGTAGATGGCCCAGTTGGTCCCCATGGCCCTGCAGGTCCCAAAGGAGACAGAGTAAGTAGATGTTCCATGTGCTTCTCTTTACAAAGCAGCTGCCACAATGGCAAAGTGTCGCGTGGCTACTTACAGTGTGCCTAGAGGTTACTAAACGCAACAGTATCTCATCTGTTTAAGGATCAGCTCACAACTGGATAGGTGTTCTAGTTACACACACATTTATCTGTTTAAGGTCAATTTTGTAACTCATTAACTTCAGAGGAGCTGGTATTTTGTAATGACTAATCAGTAAGAAAATTACAGGACTTTCAAGTTCACAGTGCTACACAGAACATAATTTTGGTTGATTTCATTACTTCATGTAAAGGGATTGAGTGAACAAACTGGGACAAAAGAAGACAGTGTGATCTGATTATATGCATGTGCAATGGCAAAAAAAAAAAAGAAGAGTATTCTCACCTCTGCACTTAAATGTTTCTATCTTGAAAAAATTCTTTAACCTCTATAAAATTTAAACTTTTCTTCCTTTTTTTTTTAAGCTTAAAAGATAGGAGTCATCCTATGTTATTTGAAATATTCACAGTAAATTTTCTCCAACGGAAAAATATGATAGCGACCTTAGTCTTTAACTGTGAGCCTGTCACCTTTAACATTAAAACCACCAACTTGTACAACAAAACAGGAGATGTTACTTTATACTAAATAAAACCTCCAAGGAGTTGCCAGCCCAGAATTTTGTCTCTGAATGTCTCACTTTAACAAAACAGCTGTGCTAAAATGACTTCAGACTTGCTGTATTAAGGACATGGCCATGTGGCACAGGTCCAATTAGCTTTAACAGCAATACATCTGAGAAAGATATGTTGTGTGACTTGATAATTCATTTTTACAGAACTCTGTGTTGAGAAATAAATACAAGACATGCAGCATAGTCCAAAATAGGAACGGTAGACTGTAGTTACCAGGACAGTTAACCGTCTGGAGGACGTAAATATTATTCTTTTTTTCCTAGGGGACTACAGTTTCAAATCTTTTTTTCAACTAAGTAATAACTTTTTTTCTATCAATTCTCTATGAAAATAGTTGAACGTAATTTTCTAAACCTCGGGAAACAATTTAAATTGGAGATACATGTAGTAGTATATATAGATACTGCATATTTTATTCTTGTGTTATGAGCTTTTATCTTAAGGATACACAAAGTTTATACAAAATTTATATAGATGGTGAAAAAGTAGACTAGGAAAACAGTGCATGTCACTAGAAAATAGGAAAACATGACTTTTAGAATGAATGCACTATTAATTTACTGTGTGAGCTTAACCATGTAATTTTCTCTCCAAACTTTACACTGTTCATTAACTATTAAAAGCTAACACAGGATTTCACACTTCCTGAGGTATGATACTGGTGAACATTCCAATACTGTGGTTTTGTGCATTTCTTTTGGTAGAAACAGAAATGGTAATTAATAGTGTGAATTAATATCATTTATTAGGCTGGTGTCTTACACTCCTTAATAAATTCTTCAGCTATTGAAAATACCATTTTGCTAGGTGCTTAGGGAGCTTTTCCCGAGACCATCTTCATTAAGCAGAGGAGCTGATCCTAACAGGCCTCTGAATCTGACTGTGTACCTATTAATCTTACTTATATATTGTCTTGAGAGAAAATTGAGAACATTGGTAAGCAAACATCTTAAACTACTACTAGTGAAAGGGGACATGTAAACGTGAAGGGTAATGACATGCATAATGAATATCCAACTTCTTGTCCATCTAAAAGAGGCTAAAAGACAAAATTAAGGAAATGCTAAGTTCCTGAAACTCTTGCCTTGATGGCAAAGACCTGGTTTTGAGCTTGGGTTTGGCGCTTAGATGTGTAGCCTGTGCAACAATGTCATCACTACACGCATTCTGTTCTGGGAGGGAAAGTGCATTCTCTTTAATTTGGTTGAAATGTTTGTTATGGTGGCAGTGTTATGAAATCAATCTTAATGGAGACACCAATTATGCAGCTTTATCCATGCAAATGGTAGTTCGTATTCATCCATGATTCAGGAGACTGCAGTGAAATAGGAGGCAAAAATCAAAGGCTACAGCTTCTGTTCTTCGGGTACTGATGAATTGTCTTACAAAAATATTAAAAACCTTGAAGTCTGAGAATGTCTGTTTCCCTGAAGAAAAGAAATGCTTTATCGTGATGGCTGAGGGCAGTATGTCCATGACAGTTCATCAATCTTACATAATCCATAAACATTCAGGATCTCACTTGATATTCCAAACACATTTTAGCATGTGCTTTGTATTGGAGGCAAAAAATTGTGAGATACGTTTCTCTAATTATATTCTCAAATAACAGATGAGATTATTTCCTAGACTGATACATTCAGTATCTTTATGTCTGCCATATGTTTAGAAATATTATAGGCCTGTCTTGAGAGGACTTTGTACAGTCATCTTTGCTGTTGAAAATCTAAAAAAATTATACCTAACTAGTCTTAACGTATTTCAAGTGTTGATCAGATTTGTAGGTCAGCACATTAGTTTCTTCTCAGCAGAAAGTTATAAAGCTGCAAGGGATATACTGTTTTGAAAATCAGCTGTTACTTCCCAGTACCTCTTAGCGTTCTGCAAGGGCATCCATCCTAAATCTGGCTCAGAAATGGCTGGAGATTAACAGAATTCAGGAAGATCAGACATTACGTATCCATCACCGCTAGACTAAAGTGAGTATAGACAGTGTACACTTATGTAAACGTATGAAGTATCTAAAATAGATCCAAAGTCAGTTACATTGGACAAATTCCTTAGTGCTGTGATTATTCAACAACAGCTTCAGACTCAGTTTATTTTGCTACCTGCTTTTTTGTATTATCCAGTTAATAAAATTTAGACTTAGCAGCCCATTTTCAGAGCTTTGCTAAGGGACTTGGCTGCGCTGATAATCACCACTATTAATTAGGCACACAACTACATCTCTGTCTTGTGCTTTTAATAATAGAGTAATGAATTAATAATGAGTAGTAAATAATCCAGACCTTTAGAGGACCTTCTACACAGACTTATCACAAGAGCTTAAGTGCAGCTACTGCTAGGACAAAACACACCACCTCTGTATGTCAGGGGTTGCACAAAGCCTGCATTAGGTTATGTTAAGGAAAGAAGGTGAAGAAGGAATCCAAATAACCCTGCATAAAAAATCTAGGGTAGGAGCTTTGAAAACTGGAAGTGGTCAGGACAGGTCTTTTAATCTCATCAACACTGAACAGTTTAGTTCTCTTGAGAGAGTATGGCTTTTCTGCTGGATTTTATTCAGAAGAAAGAGCACCACCGTCCAAAATGAGACTGCTGCCCACACCTGCTCGCCAGCCTTGGCCCCCAGTAAACTCACAGAGGGCTCTGCTTGCAGTTACATGGGCTAATGTGGGCTGACTCAAAAAGTTTAACTCCACGTCAATCCTGACAAAGAACAATTTGAGAACAAAGATGATTTTGCTACTGTCAGCCTGAATTTTTCCACCTTGAAATTTCATTTCATTTGGAAAAGTTTGCTCTATATTAAGCTTGCAAAATTATTTTGGTAGCATCCCTCTTGAAATCAGTAATTAATTTTTCCATGGATTTTGGTGCAAAATGAGATCAGACTTCTAGAGTAATAGCTGTACTTGTTTGTCTTGCACATTAATACAGTTTTGATTTAATAAACTGGGGTATTTACATCGCTAATTTAGAATCCAATAGAGCAGTTAGCAACACAGTACAGCGTATGGGATAATCTTCACAATGTCACTGTTAATAGCATTGCCTGTGTAAATACAGGCTTTGATTGACACATTTTTGGTTGTCACTGTGTTGCATCTCAGCTGCTGTGCTGGAGCTTGATGCTATACATCCTCAGTTTTCATTACAACATTGGATTTTTGCTAAGCGTGATGTTGCAGCTATTACTAGCCTAAAATTGAAATTGGTGCAAGTTCAGTTTAAAAAATATTTTCAGTTACTAGTGGATTTACAAACAAATGTAATATCATATGCCCAAAAAGTCATTTTACCTAGAAAGTAATACACCCCTTCTTTTCACCCCCTTAATCATTTTATAAAAATAAATGAGCTTGGAAATTTTTCACTCAAAAGATTTAGGAATGCATAAGCTTTAACCTGAAGCACTTGGTAGAGATAACTTCTATCTAAGACAACGATTTTGTTTGCTTGTTCTACAATCTTTCCTTAGGGTGAAAAGGGAACTGTAGGTGACCCTGGACCCAGAGGACCGTACGGCTTGCCTGTAAGTTGCGCATAGTTTGTACACACTGCGCTTTTCATCACTCCTTGATTAAACTTGTTGTGCTTTATGACTGCTTTTCACCTAGTGATACAATTAGCTGGAAAAGGCAAAGGCAGATAATGATCCCTGCTAGTGCAAGGTCACTGGTCTGTATCACAGACTTAGATTTCTACCCATGCACTTGGTCATGCAAAAGTAGTGACACAGACCTGACACGAATCAGCAAAGGAGAGGAAATCCAGCATGCAAGGGCTTCTGCTTCTGTGGCCTGTGGTCTGGGGGCTGTGTGAGCGTGGCAGCAGTTCAGGACGAACTGTGGAAAGCTATGATTTTCTTAATGTCAATTAGCTCCTTGGATTCCTGTGCTGCAAGGCTACTTCACCACTGTATTTCTGTTTTGTTTGATACTTCAGAGACCAGATTTGTTTTCATTTCTGTGCAGTGCGTTCAGAAGCAATTTGAGAGGTTCATTGGTGATTCATAGGTGGAGATGGTATGCTTTAAATCAACTATCCAAATGATATTGTGTTTCTAAAATATGAGTAAGAACTTCCTTTGGCCTAACGAGGACAGCGCCAATAAAACCAGTTGACTTACTCTATTTACTTTGCTGATGACTGGGTCAGGTGTGTAATATATGCATGACTATTCTATACTTTGACACAAGAAAAGCTGTGTAAATGTGTTTGGCCAGGCACAACAAGCCTTTGCAAGAGACTTGCAATGTTTCCATACTCTCTCCAGTCTAATCTATTTTGTTACTTAATTTAAACTGGAATACAAACTCGTGGTTTAATCGGATCCCTTTAGTTGGATCAGGAGTCAATGACTAGAGACAGTTCTCAGGCTTTGGGGAGTGTTAAATCAGCTTGCAGTGCATGTTATTTGAAGTTCACTTTTGTGAGATAAGGAAAAAAATCCAATTTCTGTTTCCACTTCCTGTGAATTAAAAATGACAAATTATAGACTTTTCTGTATTTTTAGTTTGCTCTTGGAATCTGCATACTACAAAAAAAATTTTACAGTCAAGTTATCAGGTCCTGGAAATGTTAAACACTGACAGAAATGTCCTTCACTAATGGCAATGCTGTGCCTACAGCCTTAGCAGCGTGGGGTACCGCTGTACAGAAGGAGCGCAGAAGCTGGGCATCAAGGCAGCTGTTGGTATCACAGCTTAGGGATGCTAATGTAGTTTATATCGTTCTTTGGCAGGGCAAAGATGGCGAGCCTGGCCTTGATGTAAGTAATATGTATGACCAATACACTCTCAATGGTAGGTAAGCGTCTTTCAAGAAATAGCTCACTGAGAGTAACACCTTTGTTTCCCTTTAATGTGCATGCAGTACATACAGAGAGTGTGCTAAATGCTGCATTTGTTCTTTCTCTATGATAAAGAGGACAAAGATTATGCAGTATACAGCCCTTATCTACAGACCCCACCACATACACTGTTTAGTAATACAAGTAGTTGGTTCTTTGGATGTCAATAGGCTGAAAAACTGTGCTTGGTAACAAAATATTCAGATTTTTGGCTCAGTCATAGAAAGATAAGGAGTCACTAACATTTGTTTAAGTAAATTAATCTTAACAAGAGAATAATTCCATAACCATAAAGGGATAAATTTCAAAATATAGGCTTTTTCCTTGGCATGCTAAAAAGACTTACTGAAAATCTTTTCCTCTAGTCCTACACTGGTTTCAGACCTAACTTGGAGGAGTCTTTCCTAGAACGTACATATACTACATAGCATGGAATATTGCCATTTTGAGTGATATGATTTCTTTCTGTTGCTGCCAAAATAAGTCCACAAAACACTATGATTTACTTGCTTCACATGCTCTCATGTGCATGCATGTGTGCACACATAACACATGTACAAAGCATGTAGTAAAATCATCTTTTTTTATGTTTTCCAAGAGTATTTGAAAGCTTAACCTGCATGTGAATAAAAGTCGACCTATCCATTTTGTTTTTATAGGGTTTCCCTGGTCCTCGAGGAGAAAAGGGTGATATAGGAGAAAAGGGAGAAAAGGTGACCACAGCGTTATTAACTGTTGCTTGATTCCTCAGCCTAGTCAGTTCTGCTGTCTTTATGCTATAAAGTGTCCCATTAAATTTATCTTTGTTTTACTGTGTGCCAAAAGGCAGGTCACAGATACATGCTAAGCAAAATCATGAAAAACCACGAAAATTTATGCACAGAACTAGTGATATCAACGTGTCCCAAAACACAGCTTCTTTTTAGAATCATTTTCTCCAATCCATCCTACACTTGCTGAAAATCCTTGTCAGCCTGAAATTTTTAATGCAGACATCACTGAAATGTGTCATTGTGGTAGTAATTTTATGCTGAAGACCCCAACTCTGTTCCCTGGCAGTGTTTGCAGTATAACTGCTGACCCTAGTGTATCATGCCTGTACACACTACCTGTCCCACACCAAATGGATAACGACAGGAACTGTTTACATTTCTATTTTTGGCAATGTCTTATTTACAATTAAGTACTTTGTGATACTTATGGATTGAAATTAAATCATATACTCTACCTTTCTGGTAAACCAGCTAGACAGTGAAGTTAACAGAAACAGCCTAACTTCATTTGCACTGTCCAGACACAGTGACATAGAAATATGTTTAGTAAAAAGCAATTTAGGACTAAATGCGTGCAGAGAAAGCTAATGTGAAAATCTCCTCTATTTCTAACCAACACAGAGCCCAGCTGCTAAAAATGCTGAATTACCAAGCCACTTAATATTAAAGCCCATATGCAAAGCAGGTGATTTTTCTATCTCAGACAACTATTTTGCCTAGCTGACATGTACAGAGTTATACGAGGACCACTTCCTATCACGATATCTGAAACAAGAAGCAGGGTTAAAAAATCACCATGGCTGTTTGAATTCATCTCCTTTTCTTAATACTGTCAGGCAAAACACTTCCCAAGAATGCATTGATAAGGATACTATGTAATGTATCCTACCCTTCTGTTCCTTGTTATATTGCTTATTTTAAGCTCAGAGATCACTGGTAAGGTAATGATTTTGCAGAACAACTGTTGCTTAAGCAAGTGCTCTATGAATATTATAAAGGCAGTGTCTGACCTGGCAGAGTAATCACAATGAATGGTGAGCTCTTGCTTGCTGTCAAAGACTACAGATCTTTCTGTCACAAGCAAATAGCTTTATTTTTTGAGAGTAGTTATTAGAAGAAAGGTGTAACAGATAACTGCCAGCTCTGATAGATGACTGGCAAAATGGCCAGCCTGTGCCTAGTGGGAGATTCGGTAGGTGCCAACCTGAATGAGGTTAACAGTATGTTCTCATACTGGGATACATTAGAGGAGTCATGTCCAGAAGAATATAATAAGTTATTCTCTAATCAATCCTAGTGAGGTTGCTTGAAAACTGCAGGTGGTGTTTTCAGCCTCCCAGTTCAAGAAAAACTTGAGAACTTGGAGATGAAGAAGGCTACCAAGCTGACAGGGGGCTGGGGCACGTGCAACCAATAGAAGAGGCTGGAAGGATGTGCACTGGCTCGGGCTGACAAAGAGGAGGCCAAGCTGCTTGAAGGGGAGGCACAAAGATGGTGGAGCAAAACTCTTCTGGTTAATGGCAAATGGGAAAACACAGGACCATGAGCTAGCTGCTCCTGGGAGGCTGAGAGTGGCTATGAGGAAAACCTTGTTCACTAGGAGGGCAACGCAGCACTGGGACAGTTTACCCAGAGAGGTGGCTGAACCACTGCCCAAGGAGGACTGTAGGACCTGCTCTGGTCTGACCCAGTCTGGGGTCAGGGAATCGTCCTGCTCAGGGTACAAAGTTAGACTAGGTCACCTGCAGAAGTCCCTTGCAACCTGACCTTTAAGACTCTATGTTTCCTTGTACAGCTAGAGATAGGCAGATAAAATACAGCCATCAGAGCCTCAGATCTCTGGAAGAAAAGCTGGAAAAACAGTTGGCTTATACAAATATGATATCACATGAAAAAGGAACAGCTGAGATTCTTGCACTCAGGATGTAGAAATATTTTAAAGTCCTAGAGTCCAGCATGCTGCTTTTGAGTGTTAGTTGATTATTCCCAGAAACTGACCAAATAGCTCAAACATAGGACCTCCAGTTCCAAGAGGGCAAGGGAGTTCTACATGTGAATTGTGTGTGGCCACAAGGCACGGTGAGGCTGGTTCTGGCGCTTAGTTGTGATTCAGGCTGCCTGTGTAGCCTTGATCTGCTGGGCTGCAGGAGTCTGGTGCTCCACCCCCCTAAAAATCTGGGAAAAGGTGAAACCTGTTTCTTGAGGAGAATGCATGGGATAACGTACTTAGCAAATCTGACAGATGTTTCAGAAACCACATTATCTTAACGGTGTTCAGGTTAAAAGGATTGCCAGAAAATCTGTAAAGCAAAAAATGGAGATGTAATCTCTGCATTAAAAATTCCTAGAATATTCAAAGCAAATTAGAAAGCAAAGGAAGGTCTTTCTTGGTGAAAAATCGGTGAAGATACAACTGAGACCTCTGGAAAAGAGACTTCAGTTTCACAGTTTCAACACTTTTTTTCCAAAGGTGAGGGAATACTTGTTACTTGCAAGTAAACTGGTTTCACCAAAACCACCTCAGCTGCATCAACTGTTCCTTTTCCAAACGGAAGGCTGACTCTCAAAAGACACAAAGTAATGCAATTAATAGAAGCTTTCATTATAACAAATTTTCTCAGTTCTGGTCTTTTTCCTTATGTTAATTGCTAAATATCTATGACCAAATTTGTGTAACACTACCAATTTCAACAGAGATAAACCAGTTTACAAACTGAGGGTCCAGCTCATGATTTCTTGGTTTTTAAATATTTTTTACAGTATTGGCTGTTAGACTGACATCGCACAAGGTGAGATTAGCGAGTTTCTAGTTAAGAAACTTAATTAGAGTTGCATTGCAAAACTATATATCATTATTAACATTTTATTAAGAACCAGTGACACAGTTTTTTCATAGAAACACTAAGATAGGTAGGGATTATATCTTTACTTCTTCAGTTTGAGATGAGTTCTAGACTGATGATTTTTATTGTAACTTGTCAGTAGATCTGCTACAGTGAAAGCAAGTCAGTGTTTGCATTATAATGTCTGCTTAACTTGGCTGTAAAAATAATTTTTAAGTGTTCTAGCTGTAATTACTTATATAAAATTATGGTCCAGGAGCACTTGGCCTGAAAAAGGTTTGTACAATTGAATTTCTATTTGCAGGTTATATGAATAAAATTTAAAAAAAAATAATTTTAAAAAAGGAATTGCCTTTAACAAAAGGTAGACATTGGGTTGTGGGGAGAGGGAGGGAAGAGGGCCCTGATCCCAAATGTGCAGTTGTGTCTCTTGTAATAAATATTGACAGAGGAGTATGATGTATCACAACAGTGGCTGGAAGGGCACCATCCTTACCACCCAACATTCTGCACTGATGAAAATCTATGCATGTGAAGATCAGAGATTGTTCCAACCATAACAGTGTTTCAGAAGTGTCACAAATTTGTATTTCTCTAGGCACTGAGAAAGGGCAGGAAGGATTTATTTTAATCTTCATCAGATATAGGTTTTCCATATCTCCTATGGATCTCTGTAGTTCAGAGCAAGGAGGTGAAGATTAAGAGACAAGAACTCAGTCTGCCAAAAAAAGTAGTAAAGTACTTAGAAAATCCAGACCATTCTCTACACAGATGACTGCTGCATTGTTTTGAATAAGATTGTAGGTTTGCCCTGCAAAACTGGAAGTTTAAATAGTTGTCTGCTGACTTGTAACACAAGTTAAAGAATTAAAAGTCCTGAAGATAAAAAAAAGTCAGAAACCAAACTGTACTGTCCATTTTCAGAATATTTTTTGGAGTATGTCCATGCTCTGTGCTTGCATACACTCGCAACAAATATATTGGCGTTAACATCAAGCACAAATAACATGAGATTTGACTCTGAAATTGTTGGGCTTCTGTGCTATGTTGTGTTTGCAGATTTAAGATGAAAACCTAGCCAACTTACAGTTCCTGACTCCCGGGGATTTTTTTTACATGACAGTCTCATAATTTGGTAAAGAAGGGTAATTTTTGGGTTGATGTTTCCCTAAATATTATCCTGTGACTTTTTGGCACACAGACAAGGTAGACAAGAAACTCTGTTCCTATCGTGTCATGAATGCAGTATGTTTTGTTCACAGAAAAGATTTTTTTCATTTGAATGAGTCAAGTATGCTGTGATATTAAATGAATAATGTGCTTTCTTTTCTTTTTTAAATATGATATAGCTAATTAATTGTGTAAAAAGAATTTTTCTCTCTTGTTAATGGATTAAGTCTTTCTGTACTGGTGTGGAACTATTTAAATGTCTATGTACTATGCTTCACCAAAATCCGTCTGTCTTTCCAAAGGGGCATTCCTTCCTTCTCCTTCTACCTTCATTCCTTACAATTCCTCTGTCTTTTTTACCCTTTTCCTCACAAATTAAATCCTCCCAATAGCCACAACCTCGCTTGCTGGTTCTCCAATATCATACTAATTTTCCTATGACTATTTTTCCCATTTCTTTGTGATATTCCTGATTTACTCATCCTTCCTATCCCATTTTTTACAATCCTAGTCCAATTTGTTTTTTTTTTTTTTTTTAACAGAACCTTTTATGATTTTTGTGAAATTGAGAGCAAACCTGAAACTCATTTACCATTGTGATCAACTGGTGTGAAATCGATTATAAAATGAACTCTCTAAACATTTTATACTGCTTGAAGGTGAGGTCTTCTTTGCAGGTAGCTTTGTTGAGGGAAGTCAACTCATTTCCATGAGTAATTAAAGCATTGTGAGTTTTATATCTAAAAAGAAAACTCACTATGAAATCAAAGGACTGAATTTCAGTAAAATAATTAGATGAAATGTTGCCTGCAGTAGAGGGACCATTTAAAATTTGGAATATTTAAATAAAGAGTCTAATTATCACTTCTGATTACTCTATGATACCAAGACATTATGAAATCATTGAAAGTGTCATAGCACCTCTCCATCAAGCAGCTTGAATGTTTTAATTCCTGTAACAGGGTTTGAAATGATTGTGTTGTATTTGGAATGACAAGAGTGCACCCTCAGTGATGTCTGTGGATTTCTGTCAACACCACTAAGAACAGGATTTGTCCCAAACTCTTACCGGAATGCAAAGGGTCAGTTCAGCAAAGGCCAGTTCACCCATGACATGGCACCATGGAAGCTGATAGAATTTAGCCAGAGACCAGCCATCCTTGCAAAGCATCCGTGCCACAGGCCTTTTTTTCACAGAGACTGAGCTGATGTACTCTGCTACTGCAAAGTCACTTCTGACTAGTGACAAATCTAGGGAAGCTGACAAATTCAGCTTACCGTGCATGTGCACTTCAGTACTACCACTTAAAAAGGAGACATCTTATTGTGTGGATGTGGATGGGGAGGATTTGCAGATTTGCCTCTGTCTCAAGAAATCAGTGATTTCAAGCCCTGTTCTAGGATTCAAAACATTCATAATACTGATATGAAATACCAACACAAACTAATACCGACTGATTGCAGTTCTTGCTTGTGATCATGTAATTTATTTTTCCACATAATGCACCATCCAAACCAGAACACAGTGGTAAGTGTCCTTTCAGCTCTCCATTGGCTTAAAAAGAAAAAACCCAAACTTTTAAACGAATATTTCTTTAATTTTTTTTTCCAAAAGAATGAAACTTGTTTTATCCAAACCATTGTATCCACAGGGGGAAAAGGGAAAGAAAGGCAAAAAGGGGCCTAAAGGGGAGAAAGGAGAACAGGGTGCTCCTGGATTAGATGCACCTTGCCCATTGGTACGTCTCACTTGTGTATTGGACAATCGATTGCCCTGCTGTAGACTGATGGAATAAGAAATGAGGGGAGAGGAACAAGCATCAGCTACTGTGTCACCCGTTACCCATTGTTAATGCAGTATCTTAAGTTCTGGCAAATTCTCAAGCAGTCCTTGTTTGTAAACCTCCTCGTTTGGTTTAAAGCACCATACTTAAGACCTTCAGACTAAATTTGTGGCTTTTGTTGGTGCTTTATTTCATTTTCTACCAAACATGTTGGCAAGAAACCAAATTTGGGATGTGCCAGAGTCGTCGAAATCGTGCCATGGTGGTCAGCTTGCTCCTCTTGCCTTTCTGTTGTTATTTGTTCACTCCAGCTAAGTCAATACTGAAGGCATTTCCTTGATAGTAACATTGCAAGTTAATCTTTACAAACAGGGATTCCGTGGAATTAAGGGGGAAAAAGGGGAGCCAGGCCAGCCTGGTCTGGATGGGCTGGATGCCCCTTGCCAATTGGTACAGTATTTCTCTTTCCTACCAACCCTGCATGCAGTTCCTTTGTTTGTAGTCAGCCATTCTCAATGTAAAGTAATGTTTTTCTGAGCTGACTTTACATTATTCATGTAACACATGCATGTGCATGAACAAACCAGTTGCTTCAGTGATCCTAACGGCAATGAGAGAACACACATTTTTGTTGACACCTCAAACCTAACTCTCAGCAGTTTGCTCCCACATCACATGGCAACTTGTAAGTTTGTGTCCTTCCTACATTTTCCCTGAGAATCTTTGGTTTGTTATTTTCCTCACAAAATACCTATTGCCTTACTCACCCTGAACGCAAGGCTTTGTAGAAATCCAGCACAACCTCCACCTCCACCTCTAATCAAGTCTGATGACTTCTGTCTGCACTGGCTCAGTTCTTCACCCTAGCCTGCCCCAGAGCTACTCTGCACCCTGGACTTCCTTTCAAATCCATGCAGTCTTAGGTGCATGTTTTCATGATTTGGTCAAATGAGTGTCATGTACAGAACGATGTAAATATTAGTTCTAAAAATCAAGTCATAGCTTTCCATAAAACCAAGCTGGAGCCTGATCTCCCAGGCGTTACCCAAGTAATATTCTTGGTGCCTGGCCTGTTAATCAAATAGTATTCAAAGAGATCTGGAAATGAAAAGCTTACCTGAGGTTTGTAAGAAGATAACAGTCTGCAGCCCAAACCCTCACTGTCTTTGTTATTTAACGTCTTCAATTTAATGGTCTTACCCTTGGAACTTACTTTCCTGGAATACACACGACACTCCCCACCCTATGTTAGCATGAATTCAAGTTCCCACCTATACTAAAATGCTACTTGTTGACCCTCTCCCTTGTACCAATCTGGCAACAGTGATTTTTATTTAATGGCAAAGTAAGTTTAAATTCTTTTCCATTTAAAAAAAAAAAAAAAAAGGAACAGTACATACACATATCCTAAAGATACAATGAAAATTTTCTTTTTAATTGTTCACAGTGAAATTTGATCTGCATGTTCTGATATTGTTTGGTGGTTAAGCACGGTTCTCCAAGATGAATGTTAAATTAAGTAGATTTTATTTCAACTATAGCACATCTAATTTGAAGTCAGTGGATTTTAATCTTAAATACATAGTTCATTAAGATTATTCCATAGTCCATTTTGTTTGCTTCCAATTAATGGTAACCATATCTCATGTTTTGTTGGGGATAATCAAGCATGCTTTTGTAATTCAAAAATGTTTCTCTGTCTCTATATTATCATTTATATCTGGAGATTCACTAACAGTCATTGATGGATGAAAAATGTTGTGTTCATAGGTAATTACTAGAACAAGCTGCTAAGCAAACAGCACTGTTTCTTGCCTTAAGCAGCAAGCCATTCCCACCAGATTACATACAAGCACATTAAAAATTCTCATTAACCACTACCTTCACAGGTAAAGTAAGCTAATAAGTACTGTTATTCTATATTCTTAAAAATGTCAAGGCCCAATCTTTTTTTTTTTTTTTTGCTCATTGTATAGTCTAATGACATAGTATCTGCTCCTAATTCTGAGCATACAACTCTCTGGATAAGCTGTATACCAATGTAAATTGGAATGAGTTTCATGAAAAGCAGTATGACTGTGGTCAAAAGTTGGCTCTGATCTTACTGGACACATGAAGATATGTGAAAGCAGGGTGGTGACAGAAAAGAAATGGGGTGACTCTCACTAGCATAAGAAGAAATTAGATGGCCATATTGTCCAAGTGATGAAATAATCAATGCTTCCGTACTGCCCTGCTCTTACCACTGACATCTTCTTCCACTATGTCAGTTGAGGTATGTTCAGGCCTTAAGACTTTGCTGCTTCATTTAAAAGCTAAGAATGAAACTGAATAGAAAATACCCAAATTTGAGTCTCACTATCTTATCATTTGATTAACTTTGTACTAGGGCCCATAAAACACAATATCCTCCAGATAAAAGTGATAATATCTTTTTGCTCATTGATCTTGTACATTCAGCTACAGATTGTTGTGAATAACAGATTATATTTAAAATAATGTGCAGCCTGAGCTCTAACAACAGTATGAAACTGATGAAGATGTTCTAATGATTTAGGGGGAAAAAATTCTTTATGGCAGAGAGGCACACATATGTATTTACAGTGTAAACCCTTTCTCCTTTGGCTTTTCCTTCTTGAAAACAAGAGAGGAAATAAGTTAGAAACTGCTAGCTACTTACTAGATAGTAAGTCAGAGCTGCTTCAGCTGTTCTAACAGATATTGATGGCTTATCTATACTATCAAACTTAACTATGCCTTTTTTTGTTTTTCCTCCCTCCCCTTGAAACAGGGTCCCGATGGATTACCAATGCCTGGCTGTTGGCAAAAGGTAGGATGCGCAGAGCTTTTTTCTTTTCAGGGGCAGTACATCCTCGGCACACAGAAAAGCCTGTCACAGTCATACTGAACAGTATCAGAATATATTTCAGAGCCTCTCACAACACAGAACAAGGCCTCTCCATCACAGCCGCTGGTGTGCTAAGGTTGTAAAATATGTAGAAGTAATAACTCATTGAGGCAGAAACAGTTGGCATTAGATTTCTGGAAAGTCTACAACTTTTCTCATTCATATGAAGACTCACACATACTTTGGTTTCTGCACATGACCACTGCTTCCCATTCTTTATAAAAGCTCATGGGTAGGGCATTTTTTCAAATATTTATATTGATCTCTTAGATTATTTTTCTGGGACACGTAGAACAACAGTGCATCCTGTCTTTCTCTTTGCCTTACCTTTCTGTTCTTCAGTACATTCTCTTGGCTGTTACATTGTATGCTAATGTTAACTGACAACACTATTTCAGTAAAGATTTAACCTAGGCAGTGCTAGATTTAAAAACAGAGATTTCAGACTAATCTAAATGGAAGGATACTTGTGTACATTTGAAAACATAAAGCATACATGAGACCCTGGGCGTGTTTATCTCTGCAGAATAGCCGGTGCTGAGGAAATAGCTATCCATATTTGCAACTCTGCTATATCTATGTATTTGGAATAGAAATCTGAAATAGAAATTTACTAATTTGATTAATCTGTATCTCTTTTTGTCTTTGCAGTGATGAATCTAACCTTACAAGCATGAAGTTGTGTATATAATGCTCCACTTTTTGTATTTATAGTTGAAAACTGAAAATTTGATTTTACAAGTCTGAGATATGTTTACATGTAGCTGCTTCTACTTGTTTGCAATAGTCCATGTGTACATCTTGTTTTCACTCATATCTGCAGTTAGATGATACATAACTGCAGGGTAAACCTGCAGAGATTCTCTCTCTAATGAGAGAGAGATGTCTCAATACAAAGATCAATAATAGAAATCTGATTATTTCTGTAAATTCTTATATTTTGGCTTGTGGACCTACATGGACAATGAGTTCCATGAACTAGTTTACAAGAAATTGTGACCAAATAAAAGCAAAATGCTATGAAATGTACTGTACCAGCTGCCGTTGGAGTTTACTGACTTGGCTTCCATGTCCATCTTAAACACTTCACTGATTCATGCCACCATATCTGCTTGTACGGACTAAAAGCATGAATTTGTGTGCCAAACCTGCTTGTTGTGTGATCATGTCACATACTAAATGGCTGCTCACAGTGACCTTTGATTCCAGCTTCTGAATTGTTTCCTTTTGTCATCTCAAGGGAGTCACACCATGGCTTATTGCTAAAAAGAGATAAACCAAAGGAGGATAGAAAAAGGCCTTGAATTTTTGGGGAATAGAGTTCCAACTGCAGGTGGATGGCTTCCAGTCTTGCGGGTCACTTGGTCCCTTTGATCAAAGAGGGTCCTACCTGTTAATCAGCGTCGGTTTGCCTTGCACTGCTCATGGTTGTGAAGACATTCACGATAGGCCCTGTCGAGTCCTTAATCAAGAAGGAAAGAAGTTTGAAGAAGAAACCAGACTTCTCTGTGGGTTGTTTGAAAAGGTTACAGAGGTGCTGCAGGGATCATTTGATGGCAGACACCACCTGAGACCAGAAGCTTCTCAACCTTGTTCAAGGATGGACAGAGTATGTACTCTGCATATTGTGTTTTGGGACTGCTGGAGGAAAAAGCATTCTTGTGGCGGGGATGAATTGGAACATCCTCAAGAGGAGGAGGATAATGGAACTGACCAGAGACGTTATGTACCATGGTGTGGTTTTCAGGTGATTCAGTTTAAATTACACAAATCTAGCTGAACTTCTTTGCAGAATTTTGGAAGCTATGGTTAATTTTGTTACCTTTTCCCTAACTGTTGCCATAAAGGATGCATTTCAATAATGTATTCAACATTTGGTGTGATGGTATTGAAGAAAATACTTCAAGCCACATGTTCATCTTGTTTCAGTATTAATGGTTTTTATTTCAGAGTCTTTGAAGCCTTTAAGTCTAAAAAAAAAAAAAAAAGTTTATGTTTGTATTTCACAGACTGATTTATTCATCTTGTTCCTTTTAGTGGACATTATTACTCAAAAAACATTGGAGAGAAACAAGTCTGTGTGATTACGGCTGCACACTTGTCATCGCACTACACTGTTAAAGGTGTCGATACTTCTCCATTTCTGTTCAGATGACTAGCTTTTTAGAGAAACGTTGGCAACATTTTGCTTCCCCACTTTTTTTATTGCTTATTTTGTGCACATTTGTAGTTTTTGCCATGAAGTATTTTTTTCCAGTTTTGAGTCTTCATATGGTGCGCTGTAGTTAGTTTGAGAGACTAGTTTAAGAGAAATGGTGCCATATTTGGCAGATGGAAATTCTTTTTATATCACTTCTGTTCCTAGTGTATAACAGGATGATCACAAACTTTAGTTACTTTTCCTGAGTTGTCTTTCATACTTAGACCAAAACTGAAGTTGAAGACAGCCTGTCTCCATCCATGTGAAGGCACCTTGCCCTTCATGGAATACGTATTTTTCTTTGCTCCATCATTTCTGAATCATGAGAAGATGGGGACCTGCTGTGGTTGCACTTTTTGTATTGCTTCACAATCTCAATCAATGGAAATGCCACTATAATGCAGTCTTTCACTTTGCTAAGTCTTTACTGTTGTTTTGGTATATCAGAGACAAAACCAGCATTTCATAGGGGAAGATCTTCCACAGATTTTTAAAACTAAGAATTAGTTTAGTGGCCTCCATCTAGTAGTACCTTATTAATAAAAACAGAATTCCAGCACTATATAGATATATATACTGAATTTATACATATTTTTACTGATCAATTCCATCTTTCCAAAAATAAACAAGTGTTCATAGATACGAGGAAAAATTTCTTTGCTTAAATTTGCAGACATGCAAGTATCAACCTGTTTCAATAATCATGATACAATAGTAAAAGCCTTCATGTGGCATAGACTGAATATAAAACGTTAATAATCAGAGTGCTACAGCAGTAATGTGAATGAGGGACTTTCCAGAAAGCGGACGAGTGGAGCAGCATGGAAGCCCTCCAGCTTGGCAGTTTCAGTCTGCTTGTTTAAGAAGCGCTGCCTCAAAAAACAACCAGCTGAGGAGCAAGCTGCCCACCTAACAAAAGTGAGTCTCTTATGCCTATGTCCTGACTTGGCACATTTGGCTAGGTATATTATAGACATGATGACTAGTAGTTGAATGTTTTTTATAAAATATCGAATACTGGCAATCGTACAGTAAGATGAAATATTTTTTTAATGTCCTCAGAGTATTCAAATGCAAAATCAAGTAGAATGTTTATTATCTGGCTAGGTGTTTTAGCAATTCCATACCGAGACTGTCCAGAAACACAACTCATTTAAGAAATAGCAACAAGATAAAGAGCTATTAAATGCATGCTGTTATTAGCACTTTCATAGTTTTTAAATTTCTGTATCTATATTTTTAAACTGTCCTCGTAGCATCCCTTTCTATATGAATCAATAAAGCTAGCAGAACCTTGGTTCATGATTTCTTCATTCAGAAAATACAGACGCTACTGTTAAGTGTTAGTCAAAACTCAAGTTTTCTTTTAGCACCCTGACACTGAGAACTGCTGAAGAAATACTTAAGCACCTTTATTCAGTTTCTTTTCTATCTTGTAAATTGATTTCTTTCTTTAACTCCTGCCAGGTAGGAATACTTTTTTTCCCCAAATAATCTAACTGAATTTTTTTAAACTTCTGTATTGTTCAATATCATGAAAGGTTCATTCCATTTAAATGACCATGGGTGAACAGCAGATAAACAATTAAATCTGACAAGCTAAACTACATACATAGCTTTGACATTAAGATTTGCATCTCAAAGATTGATTTGAAATGAAACCTAACAGTATCTAGAAAAGTGGCATGTTCGGTACAAGAAAACAAAATAATTTAGTTTAATATTTCATCAAGAAAAGCACCCTGTGAAGACTTGCAACATGTTTATTTTGCTTAAAAAGCAGCTATTTTTGGTGCTAGTATATCTTTTCTCTTTTGACGGCAAAGCTACAGTTTGAAACACCTGTGTGTTGTTGTATCTTTTAGTAGCATTCCTCCAAATAGATATGATTTATTTTGTTTAGTTTGTGACAGGAACAGTAGTTCCTCTACCAGTCTTTTCAGTGGTAGAAATGTGTAGTGGTATTAGTCTACACAGTTTCTATATCCCTGACTTTTCAGGTATAATTAATTCTTGTTTCTTTGAGAGTTTTCAGTATTTGTTTCATACCAAGTTTTGTAATCTGTTACTCCAGTGTGCTATAACCATATTGTGCAGAAGTCCTGCTACAGAAGCAGCAAGTCTTTTAAGCACTGTACGGAATATGTCTGACATACATGGTCCTTGTCTTCATATTCATAGATTAGCTATGGGGAATCTTTCTTTCAGGATGCTTTGGACACCTTTTTATTTTTTCCTGAGGTAAAGCATGAAAAGTTAATTCATGGAACAATGATACAATGTATTTTTTTGACTTATATTTTTATTTATTGCTGATTTTGATGTCGTGTTCTGATAGTGTAGCAAAGCAGAATGACACTCTTCATCCAGCTGTTTATATATTCTTTTAGTGTACTGTGTCAGTAGTATGAATGACTTTCAGAATCATCAAATCCATATACCTGCACATGTGTAAAGTACAGAGCTGAAGAAGGGAAAATTCTTAAGATTGATGTGCAGTGTGGAAAGATAGCATTGGCTCCACTGAGCACTAGCCTTGTGGAAGAGTGCATGTGAGCATCAATTACCCAGTTACACCAGCGGAAAAGACAATGCAACCCCAGTGGAGATAAGCAGACCTCTGGTCCTTGTGGGAAAGTGGTGCTGCATAAGGCTGGGGGCTGTGTTGTAAGATGTGGTTTGGATCCTGGATCACGTTAGGGTTTAGAGAGAGTTGTCCCACTGACCACCACAGAACAGGGATTGTAAACCTGGGCTCAGCCACGCAGGGCTCTTCACTTGGCTGTGCATCCCTTTCCCCAGCAATGACATGGGAAGAGCGATGCATCCTTCCCCTGCAAAGCGCAGTGAGATGTGCAGAAGGAAGGACCCAGGTATTGTGCTTATTAGCAAGGGGAATATTATCAACTTCAACAGTGTGGTTTTGCTTACATCAGGACCACTTCAGCAAGTAAAAACTGCAGAGATCCTCCCAGTCTATTGAATGGGATCAAGATGTTCAAGGCATGCAGAAGCAGACCTTTCCTTTCAAATTTCCCAATCTCTGCCACTTGACCATCTTAAATTAGATTTTTTATTCTCTGTATTTTACCTAATGAGAGACTTACATTTTCATACTAAAGAGTCACACAAAACACTAACATCTGCCAAGAATAGTGGCAGTCTAATTTTTAGTCACTGCAAAAAATTATTCAATTTCAGTGACCAGAATTAAAACTAACATCTGATTAATTTTTCCCCCCTTTGTGCAACTTGTTTTTGTGGATTTGAATGTTACTGTAATGTACAAAGGAAGGTTTTCTTGCACCCTCTGTTATTGAAGTATTTTACATGGTGGTTGGATTCATTAAATGCTGTTAGAAACAAGTGCCTGCCACCATCGCTTCTGACAGAATTTGAAAAACATACTCCACAAAACAAGTAGAGTTTGCATTAAAAAAAAAGGATTTGGAGTGTTGTTTTTGTTTCATTTTGGTTTTAAATGCATCCAATTATCAATGCTGCTTGGAAATTGAATTTTCTTTGGAAAACAGGGGGCCTTAACTTAACCTGGGACCGTTAGTGTTTTACTTGTTTCTATTTAAAAAAGAAATTGTATGAATTTCCCAGATACCATTGGTACTTGCACACTTCTCTGAAGTATTATGAAAAGTTGGGTTGGTAGAAGAATGTTTTACATATCGTTAACATATATGTGGATATTCTTATATTATTGTACATGTTTGGGAAAATATCACACAACTTTTAAAATGTCACTAAGATGTATGTATCTGACTTTTTCCTTTGGAAAATATTATATATTTTTATTTGTATTTTTTACTTTTTTAAGTTCATTAATATGTGCCGTTATTTTTGTATTGGAAATGGTCTCATAAATGCAGTAGAAGAGAGAAAAATACTAAGTAAAGTAATTTGGCAAGGATTACAATGCTTGGGGGAAAAAACACATGGGTCAGTATCATATTATCAATACTACAAATATTCCGAGTGTCTTAGCATTGTAAATATGTCACGAGACCTCTTTTGACAAATAGTGTAAAGAATTGCAAGGTTTTAATCACCCATTTTAATTTGTTATTAATTACCACTTTCTTGTGGCCTCTGGTCTTGACTTAATTGAACCCGATCAAACAGCATGCTTTTGGTTTTATTATTAAAATTTCTCCTTGTTTTTCGGTTGAATACTGTTTTGTTTTCTTTCAGTTTTGTATTTCGGGTTTTGTTTCTTGCTTGTGAGAAGTTGATCTTCAGAATTATTTTTACACTATTTATGATTTATTTTCATAATGTAAAAAGTGTGTAATTATTAAAATATTAATCCAACCGTTGGTGCTGATTTTGCATAGTTATAAAGTTGTTAGTGTAGGTGCAAAAAATTGTTCTAGTCTGTCTGGATTGGAAAAAATGTGTGCTGCACTGTGCTAATCTGTAGACTGAAATCTGGTGCAGGTCCTGTGAGTCAGTATTTACAAAGACGCAAAAATCAGGGCCTTTGCAACCTGTTCCATTTTCCTACAGCGTGCAATAAAACAAAAACCCACCTCACTCTTCCTACTCTTAATGTGTCTTCTCCCTTCAAAGTCAAGTCCATTAAGTCATCTTTTTGTAAACAGGCCGCTCAGGCTTCGGGCATCCACAAAAGTAAGGAAGGAAGAAGCTTTGCTGCAGACCAGAGCCTTTCCTCATGCTGGAAAAGCTGCAAGGATCTATGTATTAACCAGAAGTCAAAACTGTTGCTTAGGCCAGTCCATAGGCATCCTAGGATCCAAAGACATAAAGCTTAAAATCACCAGTCTCCCCCTTCTATAATACTGAAGGTGAAAAATTAACCGATCCAGTTTGTTCAGAAAAGACAGTAATTATTGCAAAATGGTATATTTTCAAGTACCCTGGTCTAAGAAGACATGTATGTGCAGGAGTCTCTTTGAACAAAGGACTTTCTTTGAAAAATAAAACATTGGGCAGCAACTGTAATCTCTTCAAAATGTTATTTAAATGTTTGGGTTTTCTAAATCCCAAAATATTTTAGACAAACAAAACACTTCCCATTGTTTCCCCTTCCTTCACCTCCAAAATATAGTCACTCTAGGCTAAGAGAGAGAATGAGCACCGCCAGGGTTTAACTTCTGCTCTTGACTCTTGGCAATGTTCATAAATGTTTGTTAGTCTTACCTAGTTCTGGTTTTAGATTCTTGGGGGAACTGAAAATAGCTTTTCTCCCTTTCCCAGATGAGGTACTTACAGGTTAACATGCCCAGCATCCCTGAGGAAGCACCCGGTGACACTGAGAGTAGTCCCTGCTCTGCCATGCTGCACATATGTCCATATGCATATATATACATTAAAAATATATATATATATGACCTGTAGTGTTCAGGGAAATACTGTACACAAACCTCCTCAGAAATCGCAGTCTCCTTGTGTATAGTGTAGATGTGCTCAAGCTGCTTTAGTTTGTCTCTGAGATCAAAGGTGGACACAGCTCCTGTCACATCAACCAAGATGCAGGTTTTTAATGTGCTTACACCAAAATGCAATGTTCTATAATTAATAAATATCCTGATTACTTTTTCTGTGTGCAGGTTACAGCTTGACTGAGTTTTCCAAGCGCCCACACTTAAACCAAGCAGTCAGGAGCTCTCGCTGGATCACCTTTGTCTGGCTGCTCCCACCTGGAGCTAACAACTACCTAACAACTTTTTTCAAGGTTTTAGGAGCTCTCTTCTCTTCGGCGCCTTAAGATTGTTGTGAGGTAATTAGTTCTGGTTGAGATAAAGCTGACAAAAACAAATACGACCAAAACAAAATTAATAATCTAAAATATCAATTTTCACTATTATTTCAATTAGCTTGTGTCAGAAAGATGTGCATAAAATAGATTCGCCATTTAAAAACCTGGAATTGCAAACACTACTGGTTCATTCTTGACAAAAATTATTCAGGACCCAGCGAGCATGCGAATGGCTCTGCAAAGTGATGCTGCCTTGAAACCCAGTAAGTAACATCATCTTGCCCTTTTCTGCCTTCCCCTTTAAAGGCCTATTTAATTGGCCTGTTTAACCCAATTAACAGACCCTGCGCTCAGCTGGCTCGGAGGACTGCTGGACTGATCACCCCATCAATGCACAGGCAAGTCCATTCCCCTTCCAGCGCGCATGCCAAGCGGCTGGCTATCCCTGAGAAGCTGCAGCTGGGTACGGTTTGTTCGTCTTTACCTTTCTGCACTGAAACAGGTCTTGAGTGCAGATCATTTTCCGCTGGCCACCCGTAGTGCTTCTCGGGATGCACCAGCAATACATTGTTTTTCAGAGGTACAGTAACTCCTTAAACAGTTAAATAGGGAGACAAAGGCACCTTACTTAGATACTTTGAATAGTTCTTAGAAATACTTACTCCTTTTCATCATTTGTACAGGAAACCGGGCTGCTGGTTGCTGGTACCCTGCCAGGACTAAGCCCTTAAACAAGTGTGGAAAAGATCAGTTAAAATTTTCAGAAAGCAAACAGAGCAGGACTGAGAAAACTGTATGGTTTGGGATTTTTAAAAAACCACAAGTATTTTGAAAAGAAAGGAACTATATCGGGGAGAAATAGCTGCTTGTATTTACTCCTCAGCATTACGAGGGCAAGTGGAAGAAGCGGGGGAAGTCTAAAAAAGCCAAGTGACAAGGTGCAGGAAAGCCCTGTGTCTTGAGCAGGGTCTCTCTGCTAATCGGGGCAGGGGGAGACCTCTTCTGCTCTACATGAGACCTGGCAGGCTGGCTTCTGCTGACGTTATCAAAAGTGTGTGCAAAAACTGTGAGCTAAGAGCGAGGGACAGATACTTTCTTGATTGTTAAGCCTCTTTCCGTGGCTGTGAAGGAACAGGGAAGCAACCCTGCCCTTGCCCTGCTGCCCATTCTAACAAGGTACTTCACCTACCACTCTGAGCTTTCCTGATGAAGTTTAATATTAATTCAAGCAGTTATTAACCTAGCTGTGAACAAACTATCTTTTGCTGAGCCTGAAACAAAAAGGTCTGATACAAGTAGGGCTGCTGCCAATTTGTGCTGGCAAAGGATTAGAAGCACAGCAATTTGCATGTGCCTTAAATCTCTTTGTGGTCCAGGGTTTCTGTGAGAGCAAGACTGGGCAGGTGAGCGTAAACAGCTGAAGTTTTTCAGTGTTAGTGTTCCCAGCAGCCCCGGAGGAGGGACAAGGCTGTGCTTGGCACTGACAGAGGGCAGGTACTAGCTGGGTGCAGGAAAATCATCTCTCCTGAAATGCTTTCAGACTCAGACTCACATGCTGCCACTCACTGCCTTGGCTCTAGCCTTTCTTTACTTTACTCTTTCAAAGGGATTGCAGTTATGTCCAGTATATAACATGTACAACTTGAACTACATCTGCCCTGTGCTAAATGTCATTTCCCAGCTTTCACAGATGGGCAAAATGGAAAAGCGTTTGCTGACAGCATTCCTGACAGGCTCTACCCCAGGCTCAACTCAGATGTTAGCAGATTTAAATGCCTGTTCTCTTCTTGAGACCCATGAATGAACCTCATCACTGCCTGTATGATACTGCCCTAGCTGACAGCTTTGACACCTTCATGTCTTTTGAGGCCATCCCTTCTTCTGCCTGGATGAGGCACTGAAAGCAGGCAGCTGCTGTCTCTGCTGGGGTATAGAGGTGTAGCTGCTGGTGCCTCCTACTGCTTCTGCTGCATGGCTGATTTGATGAGGCAAGGCTTCTGATGCAGCAGGAATGCAGGAATGTGAAAGCTGTGGAGTTCCAAAATTAACACTGTCTGAAGAAGCTCAAGAAAAAGGCTGTAGGAAAAGAAGTGCTTGACTAGAGAAGCAGAAAGGTGGCTTACAGGCAGATATAAAAAAATGTAAAAATCAGGAGGTGTGTTTCTTCCATCTGCAAAATTTGGGATGACATACTGGATACTGATCTAGAAAAGACAAGTATCAGCAAGGGGAATTGTGTGGCTTTACATAAGCTCTCTGAAAACTCTTCCAAACACAGAGCTGCAGGTGGCACAGACGAGCTGCAGATGGGCAGCAGGGAGTAGGTGCAGGTTTTGCTGCTGGCTGCCCATGCAGCTCTCGAAGCAGCGGGGGGCATCATCCATGCGAAGGGGAAGGTAAAGCTGAGGTGCTCTATCAGCAGCTAAACTGGTCTGAAACACAATGCCTCTGGATGTGAGTTCTGCCATTCTTCCCCATGAAATTGTCCCCTCTTTTTCTTACGGGCTTTGACGTCCAGTGAGATGGTCATCAAGGGGAACCATGAAGAAATAGAATCAAAGGATCGTTTAGGTTGGAAAAGACCTTTGAGATTCGTCTGTAACCCAGCACTCCCAAGTCCACCACCGAGCAGGCAAATCACTTCTACATTGGCGTAGTGGTTAGAAGGAGCTCATGGGACAGGTTATACTTAGGTCTTGCCCAGGCCAAAAAGGGCGTAGCGATACATCAGGGCACCAGGGCTCGAGCCCTTTTCTACTTACATGTCTAAAAACACAGAAAACCATGCTCTTACTAATTTGCTGCGCTTTACAAGAAATACAGGTACTGGCTTTGATGGATGGATGTGAGTACACCTCAGCCTACACTTATGACCAGGTTCCGACAGAGAAGGAGCTGTGAAGATCTTTCTGTTATGACCCTAATTCTGATTAAATCAGCCGCTCGGTGCCCCCCAGGAGGATGTCTGCAGCAGAAGCGCTTTGCCCACCGTAAGCACACCGAGCAAAGCGGCGCCTGGCACGGCCGGCCCGGCCCCGCCCCCGGCCCCGCCCCCCGGCCGAATAGGCCCAAAAATGGAAGGGGAAGGCGGGGCGAGCGGGGGCTGGGCGGGGCCCGGCGCCGGCATAAGAGGCGGGGTGTCCCCAGCGCCCCCAGCAGTGTCATGCCGAGCCGGGCGGGGCGGGGCAGGGCAGGGCCGGGGCGATGGAGGAGCGCTACAGCAAGGCGGAGACCCTCGCCCTGCGCAGGAAGCACATCGGGTAGGGGCGGCGGGGCGGATGAGGACGAGGACGTTCTGTGGCGGCTGCACCGGCCCCCGGCGGTGGCGGCGGCCCTCACGGCGCCGGGGAGCCTCTCCGGCCCCTCGTGGGTCCGTGCACGACCCGTCATCTCCGCTTGCCAGACCCGTGTGCCACCTCCGTGCCACCTCCAGCTCCCGGGGGGGGGGGGGCGGGGGTGATGCCGGTGCAGCCGTTACAGCGCAGCGCGTCAAACGCCGCTTCGCTGCTGTTAGCGGACCCGCGCAAGCCGCCCGACCGTGGTGCCCGGCGTCCGTCTGAAACGCGGCGGTGCGGGGTCAGGGCTTGGGGTCCGTGAGCGACCTGCCCGCTGCTGAAGAACGGACGCCTCCGTGGGGTGAGGCTGAGGGATCACTCAGCCGGGAGCGCCCGGGGCCGTGGGGGACGAGCGCCGGCAGCCGCCGCCGTGTGTGCCGCCCGGGTCTGGCCTCGGTGGGTGCTGCCGAGTGACAAACGAGTGCGGATTGTTAAAAGCAGTGCCGGCTGCTGGCTGAGGGCGTTAGAGGTGTGTGGCATGTACAGGGAGCGCAGCAAAGGGTCACAGAAGTAGTGCCCTGGCGCGGCGTGCGGGGGGGGATGGGCGGGGGGCAGCGCAGGATCCCTTCCCTGCGCAGGGACTGTGAGATCCACCGTGCCGGGCGTGCAAAAAGAAACTCACTGAGCGAGCTGACACCTGTTAGAAGAAAAAAACCGTAGTGAAGAGATGGCAGATGATGATGGTGATGATGTGCGCTGCTTTTAAAGCGTACCAAATAGCCTTGGGAAAGACCTATGCAGTGGGGCTAGAGACTGTCAGAAAGTGAACTAACTTCACTTTCTAGGAGTCCCATACGGGCTTTACAAGTTCATAATATCAATATACCCAACAATAACTCTGTGGCTGAGTTAAACACAGGTCTTTCCAGGTATCTGAGGCCATATAAACATTACTAAAAGTTCAGAAGACTTTATTCCCCTCAGTAATAACATCCAACATAATTACATAGCTGGCATGTACTCCAAGGTGTGTGTGTGGGGGGATAAAGTGTTTAAAGAGTACTTTGTATAATTTTACAAGGAGCCTGATTTTTGCTGGAAGCCGGTGTGATTTAGGTGCCTATAAAAAGCTGCTTTTAAAGATTTTATTCCAAAGCAAGCAGGATGAGATAGTGAGATTTTTAGGACCCACAAGGCAATAATGTGGTGTTCTTGAGTGTGATCTCTATACGGTACAGTCAGCCATTGTGTGATGAACGGTAATGATACAGTATAAAACAAGGCTTAACAAACTTCGTTTTATTCACAGCAAGATAATTGGCCATTGTGCTGGTTTTGGGTGGGATAGCATTAGGTTTCTTCATGGTAACTGGTATGGGGCTATGTTTTGGATTTGTGCTGAAAACACGGATGCTGTAGTCGTTGCTGAGCAGGGCTTACAATGAGTCAAAGCCTTTTCTGCCTCTCGCCCCACCCCACCAGTGAGTGGGCTGGGGGTGCACAAGAAGCTGGGAGGGGACACAGCCGGGACAGGTGACCCCAGCTGACCAAAGAGATATCCCATACCATATTTCATCATACTGAGCATATAAAGCTGGAGGAAGAAGAAGGAAGGAGGGGCCATTCAGACTTGTGGCATTTGTCTTCCCAAGGAACCGTTACACATGATGGAGCCCTGCTTTCCTGGAGGTGGCTGAACCTGCTGGTGGGAAGAAGTGGAGTTCCTTGTTTTGCTTCTCTTGTGTGCACAGCTTTTGTTTTACCTGTTAAACTGTCTTTATCTTGGCCCACGAATTTTCTTACTTTTACCCTTCCAGTTCTCTTCCCTGACCCACTGGGGCGAAGGGAGTGAGTGTGCGAGCAGCTGTGTGGTGCTTAGTTGCTGGCTGGGTTTAAACCATGACAGCCAAATACGTTCATAAGGCATGTAAACAAACAGCTACAGCCTAGAAATGCAGCAGGACATGGAAGGACTTGCAGTCACTGTGCTCCTGGGAAACCACTTGCAGACAGAGTCATGCTTTGAAAACACCCTTATTAAAGACCTACTTCTGTTCCCACTGTGCTTGGGGAGGTGTGCAGAGACTTTTTAATTTCAGCACCATCCTGACCACCATCTGAAGTGCTCAAGAAGCTATTTGCAGAGGGAGGCAGTTGTCTCCAGAGCTGCAAAAGATCAACCCCCTCAACACTCTAAGGGGGGGGAACAACTGTGAAAACTAAAATGATGTTAAAATGTTTTTTGGGTTTTTTTAGGCCTTCCTGCAAAATGTTCTTTGCCAAGGACCCTCTGAAGATAGTGCGTGCTCAGGGCCAATATATGTTTGATGAGAAAGGAGAAAAATACTTAGACTGTATCAACAATGTTGCACATGGTAAGCAGTTTAACTTACAAGTCTGCTTCTATTCCTTCATTTCTAATGGGGATCAGAACACACTCCTCCCAAGTGATGATGTTCACATTGCTTCTCCGAATCTCCTTGTGTGGTTCAATAGCTGACTGCTTGCTAGTAATAACTAATTATTTTCTTCTTTAGTCGGTCACAGTCATCCAGAAGTGATAAAGGCTGCAACAAAACAAATGGAACTGCTCAATACAAATTCCCGGTTCCTGCATGACAACCTTGTTCATTACGCGCAGCGTCTTACAGCCACCCTACCCAAGAAACTCTCTGTTTGCTATTTTGTTAACTCTGGGTATGTCTGAATATTTTTTTTTCCATTATGACTATTTTGCTTCTGTTTGAGATGGACACTTGGAAGGGCTTGGTCTAAACCTTACTAAGTAGGACTTAACTACTAAACAACAAAAATATTTCTAGTACTGATTGAAGGATCCTTCCCATGTGCAGCTGTCATATTTAGTGTGATGGCTCAATGAAGGAAAGCCAAAACAAGAAACTGGTCTGCTGAATGCTATGCAAAAAAAAAAAAAAAGGGGGGGGGGGGGGGCGGAGCAGGAAAAGGAAATTAGACTGCAAATTGGTGAAATGTTATGTACAGATCGGTGCATGCTATTGGTAAACTGGCATATGACCTTGGAAATGAGTAGTTTTCTTTAGGCAGTCCATTTAGTCTGTGATCACTTCTGTTGCCAGAAAAGACAACCTGCAGGCACTTGTGAGCAGAGGGGCTGCTATGGGTCAGGCTTTAAGTATGAGTACCTGTCCAGGGAGCAGATTTGCGTTCTCTGCTGCCTGATGGTGCAAGCGCTGGGGAGAATGGAGCTGTTATGGAGGGTGGGAGATGGGGCTGGCAAGCTGTTGCTTTTCAAGGGTTTGTGGCTGCATTGCACTCTCGGCTGCAAAGCAGTCTCATTTGTACCAAGAGGAGGTAAATGTCTACGAGCAAACTGGGGGAGGGAAAGAAAGCATCTCTTTGTTTGCTATTTATACAAAGAGCTGTTTTTTCTTTGCCCTCTTACAGACATTCAGTCTCAACCTTAGCAATATAGTATGTATAGTACCAGAGCCTGCTGTGTTGATTTATTATATATCCATTAGTCCTGTGCCTCCTCTTCTCTGTCAGAATACCACTTTAATTGGAAGTGCTTCCTCACTGTTTGGTGGCTGTATCTGGTATTATGCAGGTCTGAAGCAAATGATCTTGCGTTACGACTGGCTCGGCAGTACCATGGGCACCAAGATGTGATCACCCTTGAAAAGTAAGTACACAGAGTAGCTTATGTGAATGTAGCCAGAAACTCCTGCCATTACTTCAGAAGCGATTTTTCAGCAACCCCCTGCTGTTTGTACTCCACTGCCTGCTGAAAGAAAAGCTTTGTTGCTGTCATACCAGAACAGGTCAGGAAATCCCTTTTCTACATTCAGATAAACATAAGTTTTGAAGTTCTCTGAAAAAGAAGCTTGTCAGGCACCCCAGAAAGTCAATCACCTGTTACAGGGTATTTCCCACAGAGACTTCTAGAGCAATTCAGGCCAGAGACTTGAATGTTGGTTTTCAACGTCAGTGAGTGGTTTGGCCACTGGGCTGCTCTGGAAAAGTGCTTTCTGTTTGTCATGCTCTGCTGGACATGTTTCTTTTTGTACAAATAAATATTCAGTGGTCAAGAAGAAAGATCCTGTAGCTCTGCAGCGGTGCTGCACTGATGCACCACTCTCCTCCAGTGAACACAAGTACACACAAAACCAAGCAGCTCCAAAATTGGGAGACACCGAGAGGGCTGTCAGCCATGGGGAAGGTGGCTGACCACATCCCTGTGTTTCCCTATCCTAGATGCAGCTGTAGAGTTAGTTATGTGCTGTAGGGCTGGATCTTCTTAGGCTGTGATTAGCAAGTCCAGCCAGAGCAACTGCAAGAGCATGTGTCTCTGAATGGCACAAAGCTGCTTTGACCCAGCCATGCTCAGATCCCTGTTAGCCCTCCTTGACTCATGTGGCCAAGACCTGGAACCACTGAGAGCAGCTTCTGTCAGGAGAAGCTGAGGATGGAGCTGGCTCTGTCACTGTTTCGCTGCAACATCTTGTCTTTCTGAACACGACGGGGTATTTCTTTGCCATTGTCCCAAGGCTCTGTAGGCTTTTGCCATAGCTACCATTCCAGTCAGCGTGGGCTTTCTGTCTTTTCTTTGTGTCCTTTGGCAGATTTTGTTGACTGGCTAGTAGAAAGGTGTAAAGAAGACAAAGGAATGCAAAACTGTCCTCTCTACCCGCTGTGTATGCTACTGTGAGATTGTGACATGTCTTTGATATGGTTTGAGGTTCCCTTCACTTCAAGTTTATGGCTGAATGAAAGTGTTTATTGCCTGAATGAAGCTGCTACATGCTTCAGTCTCAAGAATCTGTTTCCTCATTTTTAAATTAAATTGGTCTCCATCATAACCAGCTTTTGCATACTCTGCAATATAAAAGTTTTATATTCATACAATATTAATCCTTATCCTGAAAGTGACTTCTGCCAGACAGTCTAGCCTGCAGGGCCTTCAGGGCAGGCGGTGGTGTGCTGCTGCTGCGTAAGATCCCCACCTTCCAGTGCAATGCACACTCTCGAGAGTCTCTGCAACGGTGTTGGGGTCTTGCTTGCAAAGCTTAGATTGGCTGGAGTGGGGCCCACAAGCTGGAAATGAGGGAGCTGGTCTCACCCTTTAATTGCTGGGTAAGGCTGCTAGGGAAGCCACCTTAGAGGCAGTGCAGTCCAGGGAACATCATCTTGGTCTGTCCCCATGCTGGCACTTAATTTTATGCAAGAAAAATACCTCCTGGTTCCAGTCTTGCTGGTGAATTAAAGTCAACAGCAATTGCATATTGCCTGTGAGAGAAAGACAAAGAGTAAATTAAACCAAGATCCCTTCACAAACAGTGCTACTGTGTTGCAGATACAGTTGGTTATTCTGGACTATTTATGGGCACAGTTGTAAATTTAGCTCTTCTATACATTTGGTGAAAAATGACTTCAATATTTAACACTTATGCAGTGCTTACCACGGCCATGTTACATCTCTGATTGACATCAGTCCCTATAAATTTAATCAGCTGGGAAAGGACAGCAAGAAGGAGTTTGTGCATGTGGTAAGTGTGTTTTTTTGGTTTTTTGTCATTTTTATGCCTGTTATGCAACATATTGAATTACCCACTTCTGGTGTAAATACACTTTCATTCTGTTTTGCTGATGCTAGAGTACATGTACTTGGCTGTGTGTCAGTGGATTAAACACAGCAAAATTGTTTGCTTTTGGATTTCTAAGAAGTTATTCAGCTGTGAGACTGACTTCCTTCATAGTGCTACAAGTTTCCTGAGTCACTGCACTGTGTAGTTACACAGTTGGAAGAACTTAGCCAGTATCTGTTGTGTTGGCTTGTCTAAAGATACGCAGGACAGGCTGCTTCCAAAAACTGGCAAGGCAGACCGCACAAGTTCACACAGATCTGGGTATAGAGCTCATGGGTGTCCAGCTGAGTGGGATACTGTTTGATTTTCAGCCTGAACTTACAAAGACAAAAATCATTCACAGTCCAGAGATGTACACCAAGCAGGTCTTTCCTATCTAGGCCTCCTTGTGTTAACCACACTGCCGAAGTAGTATCTACGTTTTTATACCACTGCCTTCCTCTTATTTACTGAACATCTCCCGACTCTGTTTGTAGAGGCTTGAAGGTGATACAGCTTCATACCGTGACTAGGATGCTAGAAGGGAAGTGACAGACTGGAAAACCCCATTCTCCACTTGCAGAAATGGATCTTTCTGCAGAATCTGAAAGGAGATGATGGATGAGGGCTCAGTATTGTGTCTTAGGGGAAGAGGAGGGGTGGTCTTGAAAGGTGATGAGGTAGACAATGCCTTTTTCAGCAGCTGCATCCAGTAATGTTGAACACATCACAGGGCTGGATTGAGTTTAAGCTCCTGTGAGCATTTTTGCAATTCCATGGAGAAATTCAGGCTGTAATAACTCCTATTATCCACCTGTGTGGAAAGACAAAAATGCAGAGCAATAGGAAAGCACGTAAATATTTCATAGAAGGATGGGTTTTAAAAGAAAAAAAAAAAAAAACAACAACATATTGGTCTTTTCAGGCTCCTTCTCCGGATATCTACAGAGGGAAATATAGGGAAGATGACCCAGATCCAGCAAGTGCTTATGCTGAAGAGGTGAAAAAGATTATTGAAGAAACACAGAAGAATGGACGCAAGGTGTGTGGTTTGTGCTCTAGAAATGCTGAGGCTTCATCTATGAAGTGTGGCATGGGGGCATGAAACAGGCAACTAATGACACGTTTCTTTACTTGGTTTCCCTTGCCTCACCCCACCCCCCACCTTCATTTTCCTATGGTGGGTTCTGTGTTCAAAATGAGTCATTTTTCTACCTGATACTCGTATCATAATTTTTCTAGGCATCAATGAAAGGATCAATAATAGTTGTAAACAAGACGATAATGACCAAAGCAGTTTAATTTCCTATTTTATGCATTGAATCAGTAGATTGTAAATGTGTTAGGGCAAGCTGATAAACCATGTCACAAATTCTAGCAAGGATATATAAAAGTCTCCAGGACATGGAGAAAATATGCTAGATAAAATCTTGATACTGGATTTCTGAGTCTAGTAGCTTAATAGAACTTTGGAGTCATCTAGAAAGGTGAACCTTTCAATCATTTACAGTATGACCTTGATAAAAACAGACAATGGCTGAACAGGTTTACCTAAAGTATGTATTAATATTTTGTGTGATGGCATTAGTGTTTTGAGACATGAAGGGCTTGATCCAAAGCCCACTGAAGTCCCAGAAGACTTCAGTGGAGACTGGAACAACATGTTCCCTTCTAGTCCAATGGACTTAAGTCACTCTTATTTTAGTTTCTTTATCAACTTTTTTTGTTCTCTACTAACGGATAGTTTTGTGTTTTTCTTCCCTTGTTTCCTTTCTCTTGCATATTTCTTAGGTTTTGGTGACATAGATCTGTGGCAGGACAAGTTGTGCTAAAGGCTAAGCCTCACATGCTATGGGAAGCTTCGTACTCTTTGGCCATAGCATGCCTCTTCAAATATAATGTACGGTTCTTTACACGTCACTGCTCAGCCTTGTTTCCAGGAAGACTGCACCAGCCCAGAGAGACCTCTTGATGCTCAGGGAGGGTTCACAAGTGGTGTGGGGATGCAATCCCTTAAATAGCAGACTTATGCTGAGACTTTGGGGTAATATCGTATCTCTGCTGCATAGACCTCTGCTGTTGACAAGAAACAAAATTTTGATGTTCCAGTGTATCTGATCTGCTGCTCTTCCCCTTCCTGACTTGAAATAACTTCTTTTTCATTCCTAGCAACTGGACTTATTTCACCTATAGAGTTTTTCTCCTCTTTTGTCAAGTGCCTCATGCTGACATTTTACTTGTGTAGTTATTTGCATTAGGCAGAGGTGCCCAAAGCATAGCCTCAGGTCATCTTACAGTTCAGCTTCTACCCAGCTATGCCTGGTGTTCAGGGTTGAACAAAAAAGCTGATCACCACCTATGCCCATTACTGGAGAGCCTTGGCATTAAGCAAGTTATTAACCTTCTGGGAAAAATGGCAAACACTGCTATGTGTCTCCTGTAAATTGACATTTGTAAATAAATTTACAGTGCTCCCGGGAGCCTGATCCAAGGTCCGCTGATACCAGTAAGCGTCTTCCACTTTAACAACTGTAGGACTAATGGAGGTCCTTGTATTCCCATCGGGTTGCAAAGGTGGCCCTGGCTACTGCAAATTTGGGCACCCCAGATTACAAAATGAATAAATTCTTTAGCCATAGCTGTTCTCAAGAGCCCTCAGATGTCCAACCCATTGCGTGATTAAATTAAGGCACACATTTAAACATTTATTTCTAGACTGTTAGATGTTTGTGCAAAGGCCAAGTAGATGAACACAGCTCTCACCTGCATTTGTTTTTTGTAGATTGCTGCCTTCATAGCCGAATCCATGCAAAGCTGTGGAGGCCAAGTAATTCCACCTGTGGGCTATTTCCAGAAAGTGGCAGAGTACGTACATCACTTCAAAAGGGCACAACTGGAAAATTAACCAAAGAAACAGGTTCTTTACTATAGGCTTATCCAATCAATTCAGCTATCACCCTCTCTTGTTCCTGGCTATCTATGGTTCCTTTCTACTTTTTGAAGACCATGATTCCACTTCTGTTTTTTTATGGAACATCAGCTGACTAATTGGTTTTGGCTGGATAATTGTCTTTCCTTTTCTATCTTTATTCCTCAGGCCATAAGTCTGATGGAAGATGAAGTTGAACCATCATAGATATAACCCTGCAGTACCATTACAGTACCTCTATTTTGCACCAAAATACCAGATATTTTTTTTCTTAACATTTAGCAAACTAAAATGTTTGTCGATTGAAATAGCTATAGCTGTGTTTCAGCAACCTGGTCTCACACTGGAGAATTTCTGTAATACAAACTGCCTTGTCCAAGATTGCCTACCCAAGGCACGTACTGCAGAACTAGTCATTCAAGCTGTTCTATTTGTTTTCAGGTACGTGCGTGCCGCGGGTGGGGTGTTCATTGCTGATGAGGTCCAGGTTGGCTTTGGCAGAGTTGGGAAGCATTTTTGGGCATTCCAGCTGCAAGGTGAAGACTTTGTGCCAGACATTGTCACCATGGGAAAGCCCATTGGCAATGGCCACCCTATGTCTTGTGTGGTCACAACGAGGGAAATTGCTGAAAGTTTTGGTGCTTCTGGACTGGAGTATTTCAATACAGTAAGTTTGTAGGTGAAGGCTTGCCTTTTTTTTTTTTTTTTTTTTTTTTTTCCTTTTGATTTGCATTTAGCAATTAGAAGTTGTTCAGGTGATTCAGCTAAACTCTGCGTCCATCACTGCATCATGTTACTAAGAGCTTGAGCCAACCTCCATCTAATATCTAAAAGCAAGCTGTGAAATGTGCTCTGTACCAAGTGGTGTGTCTTAATATGGACCAGCATTAGCTCTCTGGCAAGTCGTGCATCTCGGCTCACATCCATACAGATAAATTCTTCCTTACTTTTCCCTCTCCCCACTCCGAAATGTTGGCCATGTAAAATTTCACTTTCTGGGACAAGCTGTGTGCTGGTGGGGCTCCTGCCCTGGCAGGCCTTGGTCTGCTTTGTCACCTAACAAAGCAGTGACCCTTTACCAGGAAACACGAGCTGCCTGCATGCCACAGAGGAGCAGCTTTCTTTACACTGAGTCCTCTTTCTGCTCCTTTGACTAAGCCTTCTTCCCAGCTATCGTGAATCTTCCTGCTTTCGATGGAGTTTATACCCTCCAGTTCAAGAAATACCAGACCTATCACCCACTGCTCTTCACAGGAGCATTTTGCCTGCACATGCAGTTAGCAAACCATGAGAGCAGACTGAATGCTTCAGCTGTGAAATCTTCAGATTACTGAAACCTGAAGAGGAGGCCCCAGCCTTGGGCCTCTCACACTTCCCAAAGCGTGAGAGATGGTGCTCCACAGCCTACACAGCACAAAATCCCCACCTCCTCAAGCTTTCCTTACAACATGCCAAGCAGGAGAGGGCAAGTGAAAACCATGTGGATAGACACAGATGGATGTTTCTGATGGGTTTTGTTTTCCTATCTGTCTTTACTATCAGTTTGGAGGCAATCCAGTGTCTTGTGCTATTGGTTTGGCTGTGCTGGAGATAATAGAAAAAGAAGATCTCCAAGGAAATGCTACACGAGTAGGAAATTATCTCCTGGAGTTGTTGGCTGAGCAAAAGGAGAAACATCCCTTAGTGGGAGATATCAGGTGGGTGCCTTGCAGCAATGTCAGAGAAGAAGAATAACCGTGCTAGAAAAATCAACAAGTTTGGGGTGAGGGGAACGCAGAAACATTGGCATCGTTATGCTGCACCTCATTTTTTTAAAAAAATCGACTACCCAAAACCGATACTGCAAGACAGTGTATTTTTCAAAAAACTTGTCCATTCATCTGCTTAGTTAGGTTTAAGCGTAGCCACTGAAAAGCTCTGTGACAAAGCAGGAGAAAGAGCCATCTGCACAGAATAGCCCAGTTGTCAGCACACTGTCGGGATGATGGTGACTTTGTCCAAATCTCTGGTCCATTTCATTTGGAGGTGTTAGTGTGGGCTTACCTCATTTTGTGTTACTACCATGATAAGTGCCTTTTGGTTTTTAAGGGGGCATTGGGTTGTGGGGTTGTTCTTAGTTCTGGTTATTTGTATTCCACAGCTCCTTGACTTGAGGTTTACAGGATAAGAAAGTTATTCCGTCATTCTTAACTGGCCATGTAGCCTTAATGAGCCAGCTAAATTTATTTATTCAGAAATATCTGTTATCCCACTCATCATCCAAAGTAGCCAGTGCCAAAAGATGAGAAGAGAGGAAGTCTCCTCTCTTTCCTGCTTCTTCCTCACTTGCCTCCCAGGGAAGGGAACTGCAGTTGTTAGAAACAGGTTTTGCATTTGCAGTAGGAGGCTTGGGTCACTGACACTGGATTTCACTTGTCTGTATTTTTTTTTTCCCTGTTCCAGGGGTGTTGGACTGTTTGTAGGCGTGGATCTGGTGAAAGACCAAGAAAAGCGAACACCAGCCACTGCTGAAGCCCTTCATCTCATTTACAAGTAAATGGTTTTTAAAGACTACATGCAGTGATTAAACCCATCTAATATTCCTCAGCAGTTAGTCATTAATTTCCGTTTACATTTGTGTAGTTTTTGGTAACATAGTAAAACAAAAGCTTCAAAATCAAACTCATCCTGAAAGATCTGACAGGACCCATTAAAGTTTTATATCTCTGTCTAACACAGATGTTTCCTCTTTCCACAGGCTGAAGGAGCATCACATCCTTCTTAGTGCAGATGGACCCCACAGAAATATACTAAAATTTAAACCACCAATGTGTTTCACAATGGAAGATGCAAAACACGTAGTGGAGACACTTGATGAACTTCTCACAGGTATGCATGCTTTAGTGCTTAAAGGAATACTCTGTTAATTTTCCAAGTGACTCGTTAGAAACAGCAGCCACCATAATCTAGGCCATTACATGCAAGAGAAAGTAATCAATTACATTTCTTACCACTTGTCCAAACTGCTGTTCTTAACACAAAGTCTTACAAATAAATAAAAAATCTCATATGTACTTCATCCAAACTTTTAGGCAAAATCCTGCTCTTGATCCTTTCTCTCACAGACTTGGTGTTACTACACATTTCTGGTCACATATGCTACATGTTAAGGAGCAAATATATTAATTCAGCACAGGCCTGAAAAACACTGCTGAAACACTGGTGAAACTTTCCATAGTGTGCTCTACCTTTTTTTTGTTGTTGTTGTTGTTGCTTTTTTGGTGTGTTTTTTTTTTTTTTTTTTCCTTTTAAACTGGTGTACTGGAACACAATTGTCTCACTTACATTTAGCCAGAAAGTTTTCAGGCTCTATTTATCTTCTACCTGGGGACCAATTCAGGGGAAAATAATGTCAGGTATACTGTTAGCGTAAGGACTTTCCGAGCCCATTCTACATTGAACATTCCCATCTCCTGAGATTGTAACAGCTGGAGTTAAGACTAGCATGAACCTGCTGGACAAAGACAGAATTCGGCTCTGAAAGGTCTAGCTGAACCCTCATGCTACAGTCAAGCTGCTAATTTCCTTCTTTTCTCTAAACACCTCCAAACTATAGTCATGATACCTTAATCACATTGCCTCAGAAAAATGTTTGGAGAAGTATTCATCATTCTTCACTTACTCTTCTGTGCTGAATGCCCAGAGGAATAGCTGATCAGGTATTTTTACTTCAGCCAGCTGTTAAATTGACTATGTGCTTACTTAACCCTGGATCTTTCAGACTTATTTATTTTCTTACTTTTTTTTTTAGAAATGGAAGAGGCAACTGGAATGAAGACAGAAAAGAATGCATCTGCGAATGAAGAGTGTAAAATAAAAGTATGTTTTGAATTTTTTTTAACTCTTATTCAGATAGGCATTTGGCAAAGCAAGTGTAAATTATTTTGGTAGGGCACACCCTCATTTTTGGTGGTGTGAATTGTTCTGCGCCTTGAAACTGAGCTCAGAGCATAACCTGCTACTAGAAGCCTGAGAGGATTGTGTTACTGGGGCAAATCCAAAAAGAGCTGAGTAATACAGACCTATGATGAGAAACATGTTATAGACAAGCCCCTCGCTTTGTCTGCCTTGTGTGCAAACAAGACCAGCCAGACTCTGGGCTGCACGAAATTGCGAGCTCAGCAGTCAACAGTTTTACTAGTTCTAGGTATTGCATGCTACTGAGGGATATTTGGCTTTCTAAGCAAGCCTTCAGCCAGGAAGGTGTCCAAGTTTTGGGACAGTTCCAAGGATTTCATTCCCACCATTGCTTTTTGAGTATGAATGGCTAACATGCATCCAAATTAGGACTTCATAGGTTACAGCCCCAGCTTTGGATAAATGATAGGTAATTTCTCACACCCTTAAAAACACATCACCCACTGTGTTATAAGGAAAGCTTGCTGAGCTGTCGCATGGTGAGTTCTCCAGTGATGCTGCGAATGGTGGGAAGGCAGTAACTCAGCCGTCTGGGGATGTAATAATTAAGGCAGAGACCCTAAGTATTGCTGGCTGTCTAGATTGTACTATATTTGGGACGCAAGCCTCCTCTTACAAACATTTGTACACATTCAGTTCCATTTCTTTCAAAGCTAAGAAGTTGTGCTGCTAAAGGAGGAGAGTCAGGCCAGGCTACTTAATGGCAACCAAGTCTGATGGCTGCCTGTTGGAAGACACGTACGTGCCTTCACTGACATGTCATTTCTGTTTCAGACAACTGAAGAGAGTTCTCAACCAGAAGGTGCAAATGAAACCATTGGCCATATGAATGGAGCTGCCTGCAGACAAGAAGATGGTCTTTATTCTAAAAACCACTCACTGCCAAGTGAAAGAATAAGAACATGAAGTGGGAAGGTTCCCTCATTCAGTTTGAATGTGTGTCCCAGTCTTGCTTTTGAGATGAAGAGTGCAATAGTCGGAGCCCTAGGATCTGTTTGAAGCCTAGTCCTACGTTCCATAAACTGGCTGAATTTGTATTAGCTATACATTAGGAGTTTAAAATACCTTTTCAGATATGAGAGCTGCACCATGTAAAATCTAGATGTGACAAAATGGAATATTTTGTGATATGCAAATACCTTGGTGCTGATGGCAGGCTTGACATAGGTACAGTACACAAACTCGGTGAAATCTGTGGATCTACCCATATTACACAGAATCTGAATTGCTTAACCACCATACAAGGAAATGTCAATCCTATCAATTTTAAAATTATATGCTTAACATGCTATTTTTACAGTATTTTAAATTTCAATATGTAATATTGAGATGTTAATTACTTCCCATGTTTTAATGGCTGAATTAACAAAACAATGCTTGAGAGAAATTATTATTATCTTCCAATGTAACTTAGGTCCTATGGACTATGTTGCCAGCTGATGTGAATTGGGGTAGCTTCGTTAATGTCAATGACACTCTACCAAGAGTTTACCACTGTGTGTGTAAAGAGAAGATGTTTATGCAGGGTATTCTCACCTTATGTTCAAAGAAAATGAAGAATCTGGATGCTGATTTTCTATGGGTAAAGGAACTTTTATAGATAACTATTTATATAGAGTAAGATTTTATGATTATTGTTTTTCCAAAAGTTTATGTATGGAATCCTCTCGGTCCAAAAAATAGGCAAGTAGAATAGACTTGACTGACTTGCCTCCTTATCAGTGTTAAATTTCAACAAGAACACACAAGTCCTGCTTTTCTTTTTTTTAATACATGCACAACTCTATGCTATGGATGACACTGAGGGCTTTACAAATGGTTTCTACTTCAGAGAAAAAAAAAAAAAGACAAAATGTATCTCCTCTTCAATTTTAATACCCTAAGTTCTGCTGTTTGTAATTGCTGCTAATGATCCTGCTGATATGACTGGAAATTGAACACATTACCTAATTCCATGTTTTCCACAATGTGCTATATTAATATTGATGTTTCTGGTGTAACATTTTCCAACATCCTTAAGCTGGATTATTTTCTGTTTCATGATACTTGAATAATTCTTCCATCAAAATAAATCTCTTATTTGTAATTATTATGTCCTCTACAAAGAGGGGTTTTTTTGTTTTAATTTTATCCTCCCGGAACAGTTCTGATGATTATTCAGAAGATAAATAGAGCCTGAAACCAGTTCAGTTTTGGTTGGGGGTTGTCTCCATGCCAAAGCAAGACTGGCCAGGCTGTGTTTCCCAGTGGCCCTCTGCTGTCGGCAGCTCTGAGCTTCCAAGCCAGATGTTAACTCAGCTGCTGCAATTCAGCCCTTGCTAACCATGCACCAGGAAGGATGTCCGAGGTCTTTTCCAACGTGAAACTATGCAAAGACCTAACGTGCTGTGTGTCCAAAGGCACAGCTTGGGTCACTCCCCTTATGAGATGGAGTGTGGCTACTTGCATTATACTTCATCTACTGCGTGCAGCAGCAGCATGCGCTTCCCAGGAAGCAAATGCTTGTGCAGTTTATTGGAAGGGTTAAGCTCAAAGGCACACAGCCCACCAGTCTGTACTATGGCACTGACTGTTAGGGCAGGTCATTAATTTTCAAAAGCTTTCTACCTTTCCTGTCCAGGCTGTGCAATTCCTGGTTTTAGCCATATGCTTCAGCCTCCACTCTAGCCCTTACATTCATCAGACACCTCCATAACCCAGTTCAACTCACTTAACCCTACAAGAAAAAAAATAAGGCCACACTTTTTTCCCCATTGGTTTTCTGCAAAGATAATGAACGTACTCACGGAGGAGGCCTGGGCCTGCACAGACCATGCAGCAGGAGGAAGAAGCAGTGGGGTGAGAGAAAGGCAGGACTCCATCCCAAGTGGGCATTCACATGCTGGAGTTTTAGTTGCTTTTATCTTCACTCTAGCTCATCATCCTACTGGAAGTGAAGTCAGGTTAATTTTATTGCGTTCTCAGTTTATCACTGTTTCAATCACTTTTATATTGCACGTTTAAGACTTTCAAGCAAACAGACTGGTTATGACAGCGGGAAAAGGAAGGATGGTGCTTGCTGCAAATACTGATGAAAGAGTGACGCTGAGTCTGAACCCACCAGCACTTAATTCCCCTACATGAAAGCAAGCAGGACTGAACCTGTACGGAGTCAGAAAGCTGTGCCTTAAGAGAGCACTCTTCTGGGGAGAAGAATCAGGATGAAAAGTTGCCATTTCAACACACCACCACTGAACTGCCAGGGAAACAGAGCATGCTGCATGTCCATATCTGAGGAAAAATGCCTCAGCCTTAGCTCCATTAAACATTGCAATGGAAATACACTGAGTAGAAGAATTATGGAGGAGTATTATATTTTGCCTGGTGCTTTTTAGATATATGGTTTCTTAGACATACAACACAGTCTTATCAGAGAATACATTTATAATCTTTACAGCTGTTAAGCTTGGTGGCTGTGAACTAACAGGCCCAGCACACCAAAGTCCAGAGGGGAAAAGTCCCATCCTGTTTTCCCCCTGCCACACATACACAGAAGCAGCAAGCTCTGCTGATAATCTGTTAAAAAAAAGGGGAGCTGAATGAAGGGGACCAAAGGACAAGCCTGAAACGCTTACTTTCCATGTGCTGCTGCAATGTGCAAGACATTTCTGTTAAAAAAAGATTAAAACATAATGCAGAGACAAAATTTCATTTTTAATGTGATAAAAGTCTGGGTCAAACATCTGACTGGGACACCTTCATCTAAAACAACAGCTTTCAGCACCAACATGCAAAACCCCAGAGATGAGAAAAAGAAGTCAGAAACAACCAGCAGAAAAATATTTCTAAAAGTGGAGAAGGCTGTTTAAATGTGACTCATTTAAATGGCACACAAGAATTTGTACAGGCATCTTCTGGATTCTAAATTCCTAGTGCTGCAGATATTCTAAGCTAAGAGCTAAAAAACCAGAAAGTGTTAAAAAGAAGCTGCGTTCAGTAATATACTAGAGAAGTTAAAGGAACCGGGATGACAATGAAAGAGTATTCATTATACTGTGCGGTTATTACTGTGTATATGCATATAAGCATATTGTATATAAGCACGTTTGATCTACCTTGTTGGGTTTTTTCTTCATTTGATATAATAATTTGGGAAAAAAAACCAAGTGACTAATGCTTGCAAGCAGAGCACATTAGCTCACGGCAGCAGAAAGGTTAGTTTAATTTTCCAGGTTTCTCAGTGATGACTTGAGCAGGTGAGCTAGCAGTGTCTCTTTTCAACCCGGACCTGGCCTGTGGTGCTGCCAGCCAAGCTCTGGCAGAAGGATTATGCAAGGGAAGACAAGGCCAAATGAGTGTGACAGGATTTCCCTATCTCTGCTACCCATACACATTGGCGTTTTCCCACCTGGAACATTTGATGTTATTGGTGTCTATGGTTCAGCAGAAAAGCTGTATTAGAAAAGACAAGCTACGCTTTTGCATTTCCCACTGACTTGTGGTGTGACTAGACTGTGTCATGTCACCTCTGTAGGCTTCACCTTCCAGACATGCAGGGTATCTTACAAAGGGCGTGAGAGAAATCTACACAGGAGGGCTTTTCATGTTGATATTTCATAAGGAAATACATCTGGGCTTAAACAAAGGCCCTAGGTACAAAGCACCAAAAGTTCAAATCCTTCACTGAGCTTCACAGCTCAAGACCAATCTGCGCTAAGCAAAACAAACTCCTGTCTCTCCCCACCTCTGCTCACAGTCATTCATGTGTGTTAGGATAAACACAGCTCCAATATCACAATAACATACATTTACAACATAGGATTAAAAATTACTTACAGGAAGCAGAAGGGGAAGCATATGAAGAAATGTGTTTTGGCTCAGCACTGATGGTTGCTCGAAGTCTTTAATAATCAACAAGGCAGAAAGTCTTGTGGTCGCATGAAAGCCTGAAAAAGGATTCCTGGCTTCAGCTTAGCTGTTGATTCAGTGAGTGACAACATCTTTATGTCCCTATTTGCTTCCATGTATAAAAGCAGCTGTAATAACCTTTGTTATGGTTTGTAAAGGTTATTCACCTTATCAGCTAATAATTAGCTTATCACCTAATCACCCAATTATATAGGACTCCAAGTAGTTAGCTCAATTTACTTATTTGCAGTTACCTCACTTTATACCCTACTTGCATGTGGTTTTGTCAGGAAATAAAGCCCTATGATGTGCAGTACAAGTCAGAGACCGATTATGTGAAATATCATGAAGCACTGAATAGATACAACCACGGAACAACAGGGAAGCAAGCAGTCTGTCTCGCATCTCCCAGGAAGCTTAGAGAGCTAAAAATACTTTTTTAGCTAGTGCAGGGTACTTCTTCTAAGCAAAAAGAAAGCTTTTGGTCTCCATTCCTCAGTTTCTTCATTCTAGTCACAAAATAAGGCACAAAAGGAGTTCATCTGGAAAATGCGCTGCTAACACGCTCCAGTGACTTGCTCTTGAGAACAAAGATTTCTGTTCACAGTATAAATCAGCTCTCAATTAAGTTAGCTTTATTCTACTCTCTATTAGGCAAGATACAGATCATACAAATTGTAAATAAATCAGAGTGTAAGAACAGACTATATCTTGCACATTCATCTGTGAAAAACAGCATTATAGTACAGGTGAGACCTACGGGGCTCTGTAAGACAGGACCAGATTCCCTTCCAACTTAGGCATCTATGCAAAAATAGCCATGGCATTTAATCCTGCTTTCTTAACTCACAGTTAAATGAGGACACTGTTACAGGTGGTGAAGCTCCACTGAAAAAATAATGACTTCCAGTGTAAGCTAGATTTGATGTAAGAGAGGTTTTTTTCTGACACAGATGTGTAAAATATAACAAATACCTACAAGTAAGGACTGTATCTTCACTCTTTTGTCTGAAGTGTGTTAAGCTGTTTCCTGATCCACAAGAGAGGTTGGAAAGTTACCTGTGAGCACAGTATGAAAATATTTGCCCACAAATGCACATGGCTTCAGATAAGTTTGGAAGACTTTTCCATCATGCCCCTATTTACTTATTCCTTGCATCCCCATGAAAGTCCTCTTTTCTTTCTACGACACCTAACGTACGCTACCAATCTTTCCCCAGTTTGGATTTGAGAGCAGGGGGATGTGGGACACTGGAAAGCATGCCAAGAGATCACTTACATTGCAAGCATTCCCTCCTCCCATAGCACAGCCGAAGCAGCACAAGCCTTCCGTTGCCGCTGGGTACTCACCTCCAGATACATTTTCTGTTGACTTTATTTTGTCTTCCAGTGTTCATAAAGTTACCAAATGTCTTCTTCCTCCTTGTCCCTCAAAGGTTTGTGAGCTACCGACAATACTGCCATCTGTATAAACTTGCTATTTCACATTCCAGAAGAACAGTCTAGAAGAACAAACAGCAGCTATTTATACAGGCATTTATTCTATAAATAATATGTGTGCGTGTACATTATGCCCGGGGGGGTGTGTGCATATGTATCTATATATATTCTTATAGATGCACAAACACATATAGAAACATTTATACAGAAGCATTCCAAAGCAATTTATCTGTGAGGCAATCTCTTTATGTCAATTAATGTAATGTAAAACAGAGGGAATATCCATTTGACATATTTTTTGGATGAATAAATAGATTTTATGAAGGAGGGGGGTCTTAGCTAGAGACTAGTAATTGCAGGTGAGCCCTTTAAGAATACTTCAGTGTACTGCTGTCATGGGCAAAGGTATTTCCACAGGCAGCAAGGAAAAGGAAAAGGCAGTAAGACATCTGTAGGCCACTGCTGGAAAAGGAAAGAAATACCACCTAAGTACAAACCCTGAAAAACACAGAGCTTTAAAAGTGTGGTTGACAAATTAGACTACCTTAACAACAAAAAAAAATAACCTCACTTACGAGTCCAGGTCTTCATTGCATGGTATTCTTTAAACTGAGTAAATCTTTGTACCAAAACATGGTTTTATGGATTAAACTGGTTAATTTATAGGTTTAATACTGTCAGAAATGAGCTCTTGGGGAAAAAAACCTTGCAATCAAAAATGCCTTAGAGATGCTTGAAACACTAAACACCAAGAGAATGCCTGTAAATAACTGGTTGTCTTGAACTGTACATACAGGAAAACTGTCAGAAGGTACAACCATTTTGTGCCTTACGTGCTATTCTCGTAACAGGACTGGCCAACCTGCTGAAAACTGGCAGCGCAGTATCTTAGGCATCAGCCTTCACGGTCCTGAGCTTCCCTGATGTGGAGCTGCTCTGCTCTGGGGCTGTAAGTCCCTCTGCCTGCACTGGCACTAAGGGCTGCACAGAGTTCAGGCACCCACAATCCTGCTGCTCAGATGTCTGAGGCCATGGGCACACATGGATTACCTCACATTCTGAAAACAAAACGTCTCTTTCTCAGCATTTAGAAGCAAAACTGCAGCACCTACAGGAATACTGACCAACAGACCTGGTATCTTCAGAAATGCCTAAATGAAAATTATCTCTCTGCTTGCTTTTCCTCTCACATCTCCCCCCAAAGCAGTCAGAGATAAAAGAGCACAACTGCCTTCCTTCACCTCCTTTCTCCTGGTCCGTTCATAGACTGTCCTCCTGCCTTGTTTCAAGGGGCTCCTAGGCCAGTTGCTAGGGGGCTGCTAGTCAGAGGTGGCAGTTCTGCTCTGGTAACACTTCCCCTGTGCATGCTGAATGGTGGATTACCTCAAGACAGTCTGTTCATTTTTTCCTGTCTTTCCAGACTTTCTTCTATTCAGTTAAGTGCTTTATACTTACACAACAAACAACCCAAAGGCTTGCCCAAATAGAGTATTCCTTTTTGCAGAATGGTCCACCAGTCACACCTGCATTTTCTATCGCTGTATTTTTTGCCTTCTCTAAATGATTACCACTTCATTTGCAATGTCTCCCTGCAAAGCAAACATTGCTTTTGGCTCCTGCTGGACACAGCTTGCAGCAGACTGCTCAAGGGGGAAGGTTCATGGCAACTGAACCATAGGCATGAAGAGCAGATTGCATGGGAAGAAAGTAGTGACACATTCCAGCCCATGGGCACCAGATTGTCTTAAGCAAGAGACAAATAGGAAATAAAAACAAGGAAGCAGAAGAATCAAATGACTTGAAGCACCTTGTAAGTGCACAACACAAGGACAGATGGGAGAAAACTGCCAGCCAACAGAGCATGTAGCAGTGCCAGTGTATTTCCATACGTGTCTCCTGCTAAAGGCTTTCTAGATGGTGTTACAATCCAGCCCCTATTATTATGTACTTGCTGAGGGCCTTAGAGCAGCAGTGTTGCCTTGTCTGAGACCCAGGAGTCTCTCCCGGTGGGTATGCAATGACAGCTTGCTTAAACTGGTTGAAACTTTTTGTTAATACACAAGTGTTTCCTCTTGACTGGCCTCCATAAAAGCCTATGCAGCTTCTAACAGGGCATCGCATCTGCCTCACCCTACCTGAATCAAACTACATGCATCAATCCTTCAGTATCTGGATTTTCCAAAAGATAATCTACTTCACATGGGAAAAGACACACCAATGACTTGAGATTTAATTCCACTGGTTTGAAAAAAGTTCTTGTTTCTCACAGCAGCAGCAAATTTGATTTTGCACTGCCTAGATTTCAAAAAAATTTCAAGTCTCATCATTTGTACAATACCAGTGGAAAAAAAGTCTCATGACTCTGCTATCAGTCCATTTTATGTAACATGTTTGCAGTGAATGATTAAACAAAAAGATTATTGCTTAGTAAGTTTTGAGTAGTTGCCCAGAAATCATGCATGCAGAGCCAAATACTACCATTGATGTTTAAGCACTTTGGAAAGGATTAACTAAAGAACAGTGCCAAAATTTGTCCTTTGAATAGGGAGGTGTGCTTGCCATTGAAATGTCAATGACAAACTCAATACTGATTTGAAACTTGACCCAAAATGCACAGGGAACCTCATTCTCCTCCTGTTACTTTAGATATTAGTGCTAATGTACACTGAAGGACAAATCCGTGGTAATGAAACTAGTGATGACCGTGGTCTGTGCAAATGGGGCTGTGTAGGCTTATGTCTTTGACAGTTCTCTTTGTTTCCCTTTATGAATGTCACACATTTGTGTGACCCAGTCGGCTGTCCAGGAATAATTTACATCTGTAATGCTACGAGTACTCTTCACAGAGATTTAGTTATTTAAGTTTCAAGTGCTCCCTGAGTTGCTGATTCCTTAATAATTTTCACATCAGGCACATCAAAAGTTCTGGTATAAATACTTGGGCAAGCACTGTCACAGAAGAATTGACAAGGTTCCCTATTGCTTGGAAAATATAGCGGGTATAGTGCCAGTTCACAAAATTATTGTGAAAAGCAAAACCAAAATAAAGCACAAATGCCACTACTGATTTCATAACTAATTACCTTTACTAAACATTTTCACCATTTGCTGAAGTGTAATGTTCAGCATTAATGGAAGGCCTTGTCTGTACTTGAAAGTTAATTCTGACAGGTCAGAGTACATGTACATTGCAATAGCTATTGCAGAGTAACTTGTGTGTGAAAACTTGTTCTGGAATCAGTCTGCTGCATTCCACTTTAGATTAATCCAGGGTGAAAGAAAGAATTTGGGATCTGACACATAGCAGAGCTGAGAGCTTTTTTTAGAAGTACTTGAATTTGATATTTTCTAGCACTGTTCTCTTCTTCCCTTTTGAGCAGGCTTTTTGGCATACATATAATTCAGCTCTGCAGTAAGGATAAAGGGAATAGTAAAAAAGAAGGGAGTCCTTCTGCAGAACCCTTTTATTTATTAATTCCTGTTGATGTTCTTCAGTTCGACAGCAAATGATGTAACTAATGATCTTCAGGTATCTGAGGCCTCTGCTTATACCTTTTGGTTCAGAACTTGAGGACCACAGTGCCCAAGACCCCTGTGTATCTTGCATAGCAGGCTCTGTCTCAATAATTCTGCAAAGGGTAGGGAGAGGATCAGCTTGGACACTGCAACTGCACAGTCAATCACCGTGAGAGCCAATAACATTACTTTTAGAGAGATCCATAGCTTTGCACAAGATTTTAGTCACCATACTCTTTAGAGCCCCTGAACACAGCAATGATGACACCAGCAATCCCTAGCTCTTTAGACAGCTTTTTTACTCCTTTCACCTGCAAGAGGGACAAGCAGCATTTCCAGTACCACGTAGCAGGCCAGAACTGCTTACACTACGACTTTTAACCCTCGCAGAGTGGTCCCCCTCCTCCAAGGGGGCTCACAGAGCCAAAAAGGAAATGCTCCTCTGCATATGCAGCCACTCTTTCTATTGGGAATGCCTGGTACAACTGTGGAACAAAAAACATATATAAAAATAAAAATAATACAAAATCAAAGCAGTGGCAATAGACGACTCCAGGTCATTCAAGGCACTCTGTATTTGTTTTCCTTGGCTGTGGTTCTGACTGTCCTAAAAGCTGGTGCTCTGAACAAAACTGGTGTTAGTACCCTAGCCTTCAGCTAGCTAGGCAGGAAGCCCAGTTTTCAGTACTGTGCTCTTGACCACAAAGCATACACCTGGGGCCAGGATTTGATGTGACAGTTTTAGGCTAGCTACTACCAGATCAAAACCACTGTGGCCACAAGCTACACAAAGCTGATTCAGTGCAGATTTAGCTAATAATAAATTCTGAGGGTAGAGAGAGGGGAGGTTTATTTTGATAGGTGTTATGCCAGATGAGGCATAAACTGCCCTGCTGCAGATAGCATAGAATCCATAAACTCTACATGATGCGCTTTGGCAAATCTGATAGAAATTCAATCAAGTGTGTTCCCCTCATCTATGTCAAATCATGCTTCTAGGATGCTTTAGAGGTGAACAAAGCCAGTATCCGGTACTGGATGGCATACCTTGAGACTGGGGAGTTAGATACTAGTCTCATACAGATGCCCACCAGAGGCACTCATTACTCTGTCAAAACCACAACTATAAATCACCACACCAGGATTTAGGCAATCCTCGGATTATGCTGATGAAGAGTACTGCTGGAGATTATATGCAAAGAGTCACTGAACATGCCAATCGTGATGATTTTCAGTTTAAGAAAACAAAATGAGAAAAAGAAGAGTCGCAGTGTCTCTAGCAGGGCTGTCTCTAGGCTTCAGTAGCAGTATGAACTGAACTTAAAACGGCTGGCAGCAAACCATGCATTTTAAGATACGTAAAATCTCAACGTGTGGCAACAGTTGAAATACTTAACTAGGCACATTAACACTTGAAACCCTGTGTGGCTTGGGTAGGGAGCCACTGGAATAAATGTCAAGCGACCTACATGTGCTATCCTTTATTTCACATGGAGGTATCCAGCCAGACCATGATACAGACTGAGCTCAGGGACACAGAATAGCAGCAGGAGGTCTTCCACTAATCTGCAATGAATAACAGGATCAATCTAAAAGAGACAAGGTGTTTCAGATTAGGAGAGACAATCTGCATCGCTTGTGACTTCTGTGGGGAAATGTCTTGATACCTATCCTGCATTAATGCCTTGTGTCCGTGGACTGTTCTTTAAAATGCCTGGGAAGCACATTTCCTCAGGAGTTTGAGCATTTCAAAGGTCTGGAGCAATCTTGCATAGTAAAAGAAGAGAGAGAGAACAGTGTGCATATCTATCCTGAAACATGCTTGTAAATATCTAAGCCACACAGAGCTTTCCACATGAAAGGATGTATCGAGCTTCTGCTTGCTCATCAGCTCTATTAAGCAAGACAGCTCTTAAATTTGTTGGAATATACCATATTCCCAGCTGGTATAAATTACTGTGGCACTTCTGTCTTCACTGAAGTTATGCAAGTCACAACAACCTTGGATCAGTATCTTCATTCACATGCCTGCATCCCCTGTCTCATGCATTCATGTATGAAACAGTGTGTGAATTTACAGACTACTTTTACCCCCAAAGTGCATAAATAGCCTGAAGTATAAACCTACACTCCATCGGTTTCCACCAGCTCACATACTCTTGGGTTATACTATCTTGCATTAATATACCATAAAAAGGAAGTATCAACACATATTAAACAAGCTGGTTGAAAGAGTTAGCAGTTTGTCTTGTAAACAAGCATCGTGCTGGCTCTACTTTATTCCTAGCATTAATTTCTAATTAAATAAGCAATTGTAAGTGTCTGAGAAATTACATTCACCGTTCACCCAGAAAAAGGAATCCCCCTTTGCACCCCGTACCCTATCAGAGACTTCCGCCGCATTCATATAGCCCTACTCATCCATCGGCACTCCTCTCTTGGCAGCAGTGACTGAGGAGTATTGTATAGTATCTTGTGCACCGCATAAATCAAGTGTACCTTTCTCTAAACAGAGACAGAAAGGGAGAGAAAAGCCTCACTGCTGCTACCTCTTCCTCTCTTTGCTGCCCCCCACCGCATCCCCCCACCCCAACCCACTACACTTCACTCTGCCTGCCATGTGGTCTCTCTCCTCCTTCCCATCCTCTGTTTCCCACCACTAGTCCCAGCACTCAAGCCCAGAGGACTATGTTTCGCTGTACATCAGCACTTCCCTGATCTGCCGTGAAGCAGCCATCCCCACAAAGCTTCTGGGCAATGAAGCTCCAGGAACTGATCCCCAGAGTTGTCCTGCCCACAACAGAATCTCATTTCCTCCACTGTGGCCAGTCACATTCTCAAAGGGAAGAACAGTTAGGTGCCTCCCGCATCACATGGCATTACCACCTCCCCACGCTGTTCAGCTTGATCAGATATTACTCTCACCTCTCAGGCACTCCGCTCACCTTGCATCACCCTGCTGGCAAACTATCGCACACGGCTTGTCAGGCAAACTCATACCTGCTTACCGCTGAAAGCTCTTCACAGACATGCCCAAGGAGACAAAAAACCAACAACAGACAAATAAAGAAAACAACTGGGGAGACTCTTACCTCTTTTCCTCAGTCCAGAAAGGCTCTCAGAGGGACAGGGGCTACCTGTAAAAACACGGCTGGCTCTGCTCTACAAAAAACAGAAGTTGTTCCACCAAAGCAAGTTCCCTCCAAAACACCACTGCCTTGCAGGTAGCTACGGGGCCGCCAGGCCTGGTGGTGCCCAGGGCACACACCCTTCCCCACCTTGGCCCCAGGGCATGGGATGCTGCTTTAGGAGCCTCTGCTCTTTGCTCCGGTGTTCCCCAAACAAATCCCTCCTGGAAGGTTGTTTCATTTTGGGGGCGCTGGTAGGGAGAAAAAAAACTTCTTCAATGTGAACAACCACATTCACTATTAACTGTGCAGAAATAAGCCAGTTCTTTTTCAACTGAAAATAAAGGTCAGGTAACTTTAGGTTCTATGGCTGTCTATGGCTAGCAGTGCCTGCAAATATTTCTGGGTATAGCATCTCCATTGTCTATGCCATTAAGTTGTTCTCACAGTGTGCTCCAAGACGTTGGCCTACAGCTTTTTTCCAAACGTTTCTGGACACGGTTAGGGAGTTGGTGCAGGTAGGAGACCATCCCCAATAAGCAGGCTGGATGCGGGCACCCTGCTCTGGAGGCTAATGCCAATGTGAGCCATTCTGGGTCACAGGAGTAAGTGACAGATGATTAGGACTTTTATATTTTAGTACAAAAGGATTAGGTTCTTTGTCGCCTTGCATCTTTTACTACTTTTATTTCTCCTTCTAAGACTGAAAATACAGCCTGTATGTTCTTCCACGGTTGTCAGTCTAACTTTACATGGGAATTTACAAGTTAGTCCAGGAAAATTATTTTTTTAAAACTTACTGAAGTGAATTCAAGTCTTGGAAAAATGTGGATCTCAATGCAAACCTTGTTGGCTGAGTCCATGTTTAATTTTACTATAATGCAAATTATGCAACAGGATAACCTGCTTACTGTGTTAGTTGAGTCAGCTTCATCAAAGGCTTTCATAGGAGGTGATATAACATCCTAGTAGGCTTATAGAATTAGTGACTGCGCATTGACTGTGTGACAGGAATGATGCTGGACTGGAAAATACAGAGGGTATTTTCTAAGCTCTGGGTAAGTATGTGACTTCTGTGGGTTTATACTGCTAAAGCCCCAAGCACAGGGAAAATAAAACACTAAAGGATGTGCAAGAAACAACACCCGTCATTTGAATTCCTCAAAATAATGAAGGAATCTGTTTTTTTGAGCACATATTACACATCTAGTAACATCTAAAACAAGTGGCCTAAACCAACTGACATTGCTCCCTGATTCAGATCTTCTTGAACCACCTCCGGACTGCAAGGGTTCAGTGACTTCCCTGTGCCCTTCAGGAGCAACAAGCTTTTGAACCTGCTCACCTGTTTGCAAGAATTTATGGAATCTGTAAATGCAAAGGCTGGATCTTTTCCCAGGTTATGTATGAGTCAGGCTAACCAGAGGGCAGAGGGGCCAGCAGATGCACACCTTAGCGGTGGTGACAGCGTGACTTCAACAGAATCCTCATAAACTATCATTTAGCTGGTTTGCCGCACCTAGCTATTGCAAGTTATTTTTGTTTGATGTTTAATTGCTTACTGAACCTTGCGCGACCTGGTAGAACATATGACATCAACCATGAGTAATCATTTGTTTGTAGTTAGTTACTATTAACACTACCAGGTAGCTTGGTCAATAATAATTAAAAAAAAAAAAAAAAAAAAAAAAAGGCAAAAGTACTCAATAAATACTCTTTACCTGTATTTAAAGGGTTTCCCTTTTTGTGTCTCTGATGACTAAGGAAATTAATAAGCAGTGTGGAAAAATCTGACAATATCGTGGAGCAGAACTATAAGTACATAAATAAATTACTATATATGGGGTTATATCAGGACGTTTTGTATTGACTGCTCCTCTTGCTGCTAAATTGCCCCTGTTTTGTCAGACATACTCCAGAACTGCCCTGCTGCTATTTCTAACCTTGATGTCTTCCTCTTTCTCCTTCCTTTTTTAAAACAAATATCTAATTGAAGCCTTTGTTATGGTGGGTCCCGAGGTACAGAATTAGTTTCTGCTGACATCCAGCTCATCTTTCCACTCCCAGTTTCCAAATACCACCATCATCTACATATCTATCTACTCAAAGCTGTATTTACTCCCAATTCCTTTCTCACTTGTATGTCCAGCCTAACTCCCTTTATTTTCCAACTCTCTCAAATAAATATTCCCATTTAGCTGGAGGTTACAGGTATGATGTAGGTCCAAATGTATTATAAATCAAACCAGGTAATCCTATTTTTTCTGGCCCTTTCTGTTGTGAATTTCCTTAGGGTTTGTCAGTATAAAATTAAAGTGGCTGCATGTCACTATTGAATTGCTTTATTTACTTTCATTCAAGGTTCCTGGGGAACAGTCATTTAGGTGTTTAGTTATATATTGTGATATTCCAGCTTCTATACATAATAGCACAATCAGTGCTTTGGCCATGGTTACCAAAACAAAAAGAAGAGATAATTCTGGCTTTACAGGCTGACATACAAATGTCATACATGATTATCATGTATGTATGATATCATACATGACAAAAATATCATAGTTTACTGGATTATATCACTTGCATAATGTGTCTGCATATCCCCTGGAAGCCCAATTCAGTACTGTCTGCACTGTACTACATTGGATATACATTACAAGGAGATAATCAACCTTTAAAGCACTTCAAGAAAAATCACTGTAATTTGGTTCAGGTATCTAAAACAGTTAACAGTCTGGTTTTAAGACAGGGAAGCTTTATTTGCTCTTTGTTCAGAATCATGGCAGGTCTCCTACAAAAATACCCAGGAATTTTCCCAGATACATGGCAATATATTGGTTGTGGCAGGACACTATGCTGTTCCAGGTACTAGGAACATACTTATCAGAAGAGTAAAAGTCCAGGGCTTGCCTGAGAAGAATCAAATAAATAGTTGCACACAGTACAGGGCAGAGGTACATCAACAGGCCTTACACAGGAACAAACTGTCAATGAAGTTACTGATCAAAACAGTTCCAAAACCATGCAACCAGTTCCATGGCCTTGAAGGCATGTGAGACTGAGATGTGGTGACTACCAGAATCCTATTCTGTGTGGGAGTCTGAGTGAGAGACCCATCTCTTTAGCTGCCTTATTCTAAATTACTAAGCTGGAACTACACTGGGTCTGTTTAATTTTCCTTCAAAAATTTTGTCAAATCAAACACATTTGTTTCTACCGGTTTCAATGTTTTTTACTAGATTTTGCAAGTCCAGTGTACATAAGAGAAAAACTTAAATACAGAGAGTGACCTTTCACTCTGCAAGCAGAGGTTTCAACAAAGTCATGTCTGATCAGATTTCAGAAGATTTCAAAACTTTTGAAAGCCTTGGAGGTATCTGTGAAACAGAACCTGCTTTTTTTTTTATGGCTTGTTACAATGTTAACACGCACCGAGACACAGAGCAGGACCTGGCACTCCAGCTAATCCAACATGCTGTGCTGACTCAGAAGTATAGCTGGAGACTAAGATGACCCTGGCTTACGCAGACAAACAGTTGATAGAGTCTTTTGTCCAACATCCTAACTTCAGCGTCTTCTGTCTTCTTGCCAAAGTGAGACTTTCTAGCTAACCTTATTACTGCTGTGTTATTATCTATGCCTGCACTACTTATTTCCAACACATTTCCAACAGCAGTGTAAATCTCACAGCTACCACCTTTCCCTGCTGCTTGTACCTGACCACACACAGTACATAAGCTGTTGCCCTATACAGAATTTTGCAGGTGATGCAGTAGAGCAGATACCAATGAATCAAAGACGGCACCAAGGGGGTTTTGCTTGCAGTGAACTATGTTCCACTTAGAGGTTTCCTAAGAAGCAAGGAATATAGATTGAATAGTCCCTCAAAGACGTGTTTCCTGGCATATAGCAAATGAGAAGGAAATGTCCAGTAATTTAACCAAAAGGATGTTCAAAATTATTAAGAGAGCTTTATCATTTCTGTACTCAGTTTTACCTGAATGTAAACTGCTGGAACAACATTGATTCAACCCAAGAGACCACAAAATACTGTTACCTAAAGTGAAGCATTTCCAAAATGTTCATGCAGGTTCCAGAGTCTCTTCTGCTGCCAAAGCAATTTAAATTTAATGCATTCACTTTATTTAAAAATATCTCTCCGCTTTGGAGAGTTTGGAGCCAGATGCCCTCCTTCTCAGCGTATGTAAGTGATAATGGCAGGTGAATATGTACTATACAGTAGCTTCATATTTCTCCCATTAGGATCCATGTCATTTTCTATTTTTAAGAGCTGACTGAGTGTTTACTAGGCTACGCTTCATCTCCCTCCTTCCCCTGTACCGTAACCTTGTAACCCAAGATGCTGGTGGCAGTATTGGGTTTGCAGTGCTCTGACCTTTTGTTCCTCTACTTGAATTTGACTGGTTTTATCCCGCGATGGCTGCTGGTTGGGTTACACTGATAACCTTTCATGACATGCCTGGTGAACTTCCAGGCAGAAACAGGGAAGGACCATGACTTACCTCAATTCAAACAGTTCAGAGTTGGCTCCCCATTAGGCTGGGATGGTGTTAGAACTTTCTGAAATTGCCCTGGATACACATGGGGCCATGAAGGGACTTACCATTTAAGCCTTCGGGTGACTGATCCACAGGTGACCCAGGTACTGAATTCACATTCTGGGCCCCCTTCTCCAGTCCTTATTCAGGCAAAATACTTAGTGAACTTCTTAGGTATTTTGCCTAGTAAAGACAGAAGAATCAAGCCACTTGTGGAACCCATCACACATATTTAACAAGAATAAGCAATTCCTCACCTGCTATGCCACCATACATCACCCATCACACAAACCTGATCCCAAAAAGATATCCAGAGAAGGAATGACATGAAAAATGCGAAGATGTTTGAATTATTTTGTCATTCCCATCTGGAGGATCTCCACCTAAACCACCTGGGAGTTTTACCTGTGTGCCAACTGTGAGATCAAACTGGAACCAAAGCACTGACTGCCACTGTTTGGTGGCCTGTTTCTCAGAATAAAAAAAAGACTTGGTAGAAGCTGGAAAATTGCTGCCATTTGTTAGTAAGGCTCTGAGCTTTTTTATTTATTTGAAATCTTTCAGCATATCTAAAACAATAGATTTGTGCCCTTTCCCCTGATTTCTGATGTATGACCAAACTCATGTTTCTATATCCCACTCAATTCACTTCCAAAAGGTTTTATTTTCTATTTCAATTTTCTGTCACTATTCCAATCTGGAATATTAAACTTTGTGTTCCTTTTCATATGCAATAATTCATGGGGGTGAACACAGTTCTTGGAAAACATTCTTATCACCTAGCTAAAAAAGCATTATTTTGAACCTCCTTTTTGCACAGGACTTGAATTAATTTTGGCTTCGACATACCGTAAAGCTGTGCCTTACTGAATAGCTAGTTGCTGCTCAGAACGATGGTTCCTCCTCCGCTGACCCCCGGCTGCATCTTCCCACCCTTGCCCTTGGCCAGCACAGGCACGTATCTGATGCTATGGAGAACCAGGTCAGGAAACTTAACCGGAAGAAAATTAATCACTTTTTTTCATGGTTTATTTTTTTACTGTTTTGGTTTGAACCAAAAGGTTACTGAGGGTTCAGAAAAATGCAGAAATAAACTAATAAAAATTGCACACTGTTAGATTGAGTCAAACATTTTTCTGAAAGTTTACTTCTACCCATTTGCCAAAAGTAGAGTTTTACCTGGTATGACTAGAAATCCTTCTGTCTTGCCACTTCTTCAGACTGTGGTCTCTCACATTACCCCCAGATTATGACACTTCTGGAAAGTTCAGTGGACAAGACTTGGATTCCTTCTGGCACATATCTCCACACCTTGCTTTCCCTCCACCTCCAAAACACATTCAGTTATACTCAAGGCAACTCACATTTTCAAAGACTGACACAATTTACTAAGAAGCAAAACAGATGCATTTTGCTTTTCAGATATTTTAATGAGTTGCTAATACTTTTCTGAAGCAATATTCTTTAATTTAATCATTAGCCTCCTTTTTTATTCAGCCCCTCTTTGAGGAATTAAAGTCCTTTTTCATAAGGCCATAGCCTATCAGTGGAAATACAACCAGCTGCTATTTTCCCTACATGTCATAGCCATATTTTATAGCACTTCACTTTTTTAATGTGGATGCACAGTTTATACTTATTCATAGAGAAGACTCATTTGTTTTGATTATGTATTCATAAGAGTAACGATTATGTATTTGTAAGAGTAACTGCTGACCATTCCTCTATCTCCAGAGACCAAAATATGATCTTTACCAAATCACTAGAAAATAGACAGCAGCAGAGGAAGCACGCTGACAAGACCTTGCTGATTTATGCTAGCTTCCCAGCTGAGCTCTCGTACCTAGGGTTGCTGTAAGAGGTAATAGACATTGAATCCTTCGTTTGTCTGCCTGACCTGCCAGTTAAATGGTAGTTAACAGTTAATGCATTTCCCAACAGTGTTCTGCGATAAAAGAACATGCTCATGGTTTCATAATGCTTATTTCATTGCAGGTGCTGTCTTCATCAGTTAAGTCTGTCTTTCCCTATTTACAACAGGGTTATAAAGCCCCACTGATTTTCATACTTTGGAAAAAAAAAAAAAGCTAATATATTGTAAAAATGCAAGCCTTTTTACCCAGGTATATGTCTTTAGAGCTCAAAGGATCATCCTTGCCAATGAAATGCTGGCTTGGCTCTTACATGTCTGATAAGTGGTGCACAAAACAGCTGAGTGAATTAACCAACCAGGGGCAAAAGGCAAAGATCATGCATGGGATTAAGGCAGACAGTGATCCCCCCTGAAACATGCTATTTGATCATTTTATTTTAAAAAGGCAGTATGACTTTGAAGACCTAACAGTATTTTCCATAGAGCTGAAAAGTAAGGATGACAGATGTCCCACTAGCTCACTACCTACTGTCACAGCAAATATAGTTTTCTTGTCACCACCTACAAATCCCAGGATATGACTGCCTCTCCTCCCTCCCATTTATCCCTCCATGTCTAATTCCACATTTCCTCACCCCACCTGCTCTGCCAGAGCTCCCATCAGCTTCCCTCACAATCACTGTGCCAAATCCCTTAGGAGCAGCAAGAGTTTCCAGAGCTCATCTGCAAAGTCCCTATCCTTCTTTTAATGGCTTATTACTGTCATGCTTCTGACTGCAAGCAACTGAACATTCCTCCTTTTATTTTATAAAAAAAATGAGGTAAGAATGAGTTTCTTGGGTAAATCCCGAGATGAATGATATTGCAGGGAAAAATCACATTTGGTCAGGATTTCGCTGACATGCACTGCTGATTTTTATTGGTATCAATGGGAATCTGCATAAGGATCTAACTTCTCTTGCAAAGCATAAAACAGGGCAAGGAGATAACAGCAACAAAATGAAGCTCATAAAAACCTAGAAGAAAGTTATTACAACACTGACAGAGGTCATTCTGTGAACAGTCAGTGTATTTTGGTATTGGACCTGAATTTTGCTTCCTACCATGCTGGCTGGGAGTACTTTTCATAAAGAGGCACCACATCTTGCCTGAAAACATCCCCCAGGCTCCAGCAATTATATGTTCATTCTTACTCCCATCAGGGTCCTCAAAACCTTAAGGTACAACTTTCCAAGACTCCCCGCACAGTCCATACATGGTCTACCAGAACTCTACCTTCCTACTTCCTTATACCTAATTTCTCAAATGGAAATTCTCAGCCTCAACTGCTTTACTCACAAATGAAATGAAAGATACAGGCTATGTCTACACAGCACAATGAAGACGTAGGTATCACCAAGTGACTTATTTTCAGGCCTTGAAGCAGCACAGTACAGTGACCATTAGCACCTAAACTAATAGCAAATGAGTTTTTATATCTCTATGGCACCAAGCTAATGCAGCTGTGCTGCTTCCAGCACTCCAGCTAGCAGCTCTGCATGGCCCTGCTTTGTGGCATATGGATAACCTAATTCACGTCAGCATCTACATAGTAGCTCTGCACCGTGTGATACATACCTATCATTGCTGCTCCACGCATCCGAAACATGAGCACAGGGCTCCATCTCAGTTGCCCAACCACTCCTGAGAGTCTTTTGCATCTTCCACAGCGATACAGGGTGCACTTCTCTTCAAGCACCACCTCTAGTTACTGACTTTCCTGGCTGAAAAGCACACTATTTTTAAGGAGCGGAAGGTAAGTATCTTTGTCTCCTCCTGCTCTTCCCCTGGGTTTTATCATTCTGCTGTCTTCTCTTCTAGTTACAGCAGATAAGACTGATTCAGCTGGTCAGCAGACTGTTTTGTGCATGAAGCTATAGTTCTGCTTCTGTCCTATACTGGCTGTCCTCTTTTGGACTCTGGAGAAAAATATGTTTTAACACCTGAACTGGCTGACTAAATATTTCAGTAATTAGGCTAAGTATCATCTGCCTTCCTGCAGGTGTGTAATCCTTCCAGGACTAAACTAACCCTTTGCGCCTACTATATCGACAGCCACAACAGACAAACGGTATATGCAGAAGCTGTTCAAAATAACTCACATCCTCTGCCATCCTGGTGGTCCCTCTTGGATTTTACTAAAGGTAAATTGTAATTATATGAAAGATGTTGGATCAAGATAGAACACTCCCCATGTCTTTCCTTTCATCAGCAAAGAAGTACTGCATTAATAAGAAAAGTCAAAAACATGTATCCTTACAGTCATCAAATAAGCATAGTGCAATAGTATTTCTCAGACTGTCGGAGAAATATTTAAAAGAAGCCAGTTCAGAACTGCACCTGGTACAAAACTTCCAACTTCCACAGACATAAACACCAACAGACATAAATACCAGAAGCAATTCCCACCCAGGAATTTTTCCACAGGTCCCTAGAGGGCAATGTATCTAAGTAAAATGTGGAGCAATGAGGCTCCAGGAGAAAGTCAGCAAAGGAGAGATCCTCCCAAACCACAAAAACAGGTAAGAATTAAACTTGGCAGATATTTCTCAAGGTGATAAGAAAATATGTCAAACGTACAGTGCAAGCAATTCCCTGAAATGTGTCAGAAACAACCTTCTGGCAGAAACCAAAAAAATTCAGTTTCACTGTGTCTGCGAGTCCACCTGAAACTTCATGTTGGAGGTGTGGAGTGGGCAGTACGCCTGGAGGAAGAATAATCACCAGACTCCTCTTCCCTCCCTACCCAACCAACTGTGAGCTCAGCAATGCCACCCACGGGTTTGCACAGCCAACACAATGGAACCCAGTGTGAGTTTGCTCCTCTAAGCAGTACCACAATGCATTAGCCAAGCGATGACCATATATTTTTAGTAATAGTAACTTCAAAAAGTATACTCTATTATCAAATTATCAAAGGCTACTAGTGTCAGAGGTTATGCGGAGGGCAATTAGCATGGAGCTGCCTTAAGGCTCGTATGTGAGCCCACAGCACGCTCCTTAGGACGTGAAGGATGTTTCTTCAGCACAAACATAGCATAAAGCTGCCTATATTGAGTCTCTTCCAAGACCCCATTACAAGACAGGTAAAGATGTTCAGGGAAAGGAAGTCTCAGTTACGAAAAAGCCTTTAATAAAATGTTTTACAACCATGCCACATTATGGCTAAGCAGGCATGAGTTACAGCAACCTCCTTTCATCCACCAATACTTAACCTACACATAATTCCATTTCATAAATGAACACAAGAGAATACAGGAGACTTTTCAGGCAGATATAATTTGTTCTGAATTTATTAGGGCAACACAGCAACTGATAGATCACCACCTGAATTTCAGAGCACAAATATGGTTCCTCTGTGGCACCAGGGCAGTCTGTAAACACTCCCCATACAACAGGAAAACCTTAAACGACAGCTCCAAACCTTGGGCAAATGTGCTGTATTTACAGCTGGGCCATGGCTGGCTGTACAGTGGGCCAACCCAAAACCCTGGACTCATGTATGTTCACACCATAAAGAAGCTTGTATCTCAGTCAAGAGCAAAGCTTTGGACTGTATTCCCGATTAATCCTTAATGAACGACCAGTCTTTCTAACCCTGTGGGACACTTTTTTTTCTTTAGGGCTATTTTCCACAGCCTAGGAAGTGAAAGAGTCATCAACAATAACTGAACATCCTGCCTCCCCTGCAGTTAAGTACTGCATCACTAGATTCCTGCTATTTTCCCTTGTCCTCATAATTTCTGATGGGACAGGGTCTCAGAAAGGATAAGCACATGTGTCCGACAGCACTGGAGCTGCTGCAACTTCGCTGCCATGTGGCCATTAGCCTTGCTCTGTGCCAAACTTGCCTCTGCCTGTGGTGTCAGCACAAAGCGCAATAAAAAGTAACACGCTTTGTCTCCCAGATTACCTATCCATGAGTCTGTGTGTTATTGTATGTATTATGGGATATATTGTGTGTATATATCCCAACCAAGACTGTCCCACTGAGGAGAAAACTCTTTTCCTAAGTGCGAGGATGTGCCCGTACCAGGACAGCAAGCGAGGTTATCTTGGGACAGGCAGCAGACCAAAAAGCGGATTGTGTCAGCATGGGAAAGGATTGGGCAGGAGGGAGGGTGTGTCGGGGCATGCTCCCAGGCAGAGAAAAGCTCAGCATAAACAGGGAGAGTTTCTTTGAATAAAGACCTTGGAAATGCAAAGAACTGGGCCACGCTAATGAGGGCACTGGCACTTCCCTGCAAGCTGAAAGCCGGGGAGGAGGGTGGAGGGAAAGAACAGGAAAGCGGATGTGGAAAACTGTGGAAGAGTTGCAAAGAGAGCTTTAGAAAGGAAGTAATCTGAAACTTCAATCTGACAGAGATAGACAGAACAGTTGGTCAGGAATTTGGTGGTAGGGTTTCTCATGATGAAATTTAATTAATGCGAAATCTACAATGCATGTAACTGAAACGCCAAGGAATCCTTTACCTGGATGAGGTGTGGTGGAAACAGAGGCTGCCCTTGTCCCAAGGAGCTTAAAAATTACACTTGGGCAAGATGCAGCAAATGGCTGCAATAGACGGGCAACAAGAGGAGGCGGAGAGGCACCATCGGGCTGGTCTCAGCACCAGAGCCGAACTCTGGTCCTTTAATTTTGGAGGCACCACAGGGTCGGAGGCATTTTTAAAGGGCGGTGTGCTTGGAAAAGAGTAACATGGTATTTCAGAAGTTTGTGGGGCACAAGCAAAAGGGCTAACAGAAGTGGAAATATGACAGGGCTCCTTTGAAAATTTATCAAGGGAGAATGTTTAGCACAACAGACTAATTGGAGAGAGCTGGGAGTAACCGTTTCAATAATATATGAGATGGAACGGAGGGTGAAGGAGACACCAGGAATGATCTTGCAGTGAAAACAGTCTACATCTCGGAACAGAAGAGACAGAGCTTGCCAACAAACTAGCAAGCAGGAGGGGAAGCACTGTGCTTAAAGTTTCAATAAAACGCTGCTGCAAGTACTTTTTTTCTATAGAAAGTGCCCTTTGACAAAAGCATTTAAAAAGTCATTGTTACTCTGAAAATATCTAGAATAAAAAAAGTTTTTATAATAACTCTAGTGAACGCTTGCTGCTGAGCTGACAGTGCCTGACACTGTTGGTGAAATGCAGAACAGACAATTAGATCTAAATTTCTTTCCTAGCTCTACCATTAAGCTGCTACATGACTTTAAGCTAGTCACTTTACTGTCTCAACATCCCACCTGTAAAAGGGGCATAAGGGCAGCCATCTGTGTGACAGACACCAATGCTTTGAAATGCTCAGATGCAGGCATCTGTAAAGGGTGTTGAAAGACCCCAAAAAGGGCCTTTTCTACAGGTACTGATGCACACATTCTTCCTCCTATTTTCATTTAACCCCCTTTTACTGTTGAAGAGACAGCTACAGGACTTACTTGTAATGAGCTGGCATTTAAACTTCTATCCAAGTGAAACATAAGTCTCCCATACACCAGAGTGAAATCCCTTCTAACTTAGGTAAATGCATGTTATAGATTGCAGTATTTTATGGGGGCTGCATCAAGAATTTTTCACATTATACTTCAAAACAGATGCCAGCAGGGAGAGGTCCAGGTTTGGCAGGAACTCTTCTAGAACCTTGTGGTAGTAAACTCACCCTACTTTATAACCATACACACAGAAATCCTGGTGAAGTCCACACAACTTTGTCTACCTCTGCAATCTATGTTCTGACTTCTGACTCTAATTTATGGACATCAGTCATCATTTCAATACTATGGAGTTCTTTTCCATACAGTTACTGTATCTTAACCATTTAAATAGTTCCTTTTAACCACTTAATTCCTTCCCCACCATCAGACATACAGTGGATGTTCAGTCAAAAGACTGAGGCTTTACTTTTTTATCTCTCTACATGAACACTGTGATTTTAAGTAATTCGTACAACTTTATAATACTCCAGATTTTTTTATCCTTTGATAAGCTGTGTATGAAGTCAGCTTATATAAAATACATATACACACAAATACTGACTTCTTAATTGACCTAGTCTGTTAAGTGCTTTGAAATTTTGGGCTGGATGCTCCTACAGAAATGCAAGTTGTTATCCTCTTGTATGCTTTTAAGCCCTTAAGTTTCAACTGGAAACTGAATTCAAGTGAAAGATGTCTACAGAAAAGTCTCTCACGTGCTTATACTTTCCCAACAGGAAAACTGGATCCAGATTACTCACCACTGAAATATTTCATGTACATACCAGTATCAGATTTCCGTATCCTACTTCTGAAGCCAGACTTCCCTTCCCAGAGTGAATAGTGTTGCAGGGACTGTCCGCCATCCAGTGTCCAACCATGGGCTTAACAGACAATTAAAACTCCAGCTATGTAAAATCGACAGTTGTCAAGGCTGAAAAAGATTAAGAGTAGTAGTTAAGAACAATACTGGAACAAATAATGGTAGAAAAAAAAATTTTTAGTCAGCTTCAGATATTATTTACAATGTTTAAGTAAAAGATACTTATTTTCCAAACGCAGCTGCACAAAGGCAATACCTTGTACTGACATCCCCAGTAGGTAAAATGAGGCTTTTTCAGTCACAGTCAACCTGCAGTTAAACACAGCTCTTGGACACATCTGAAATACTAAAAGCCTGACTTCCCTCTTTGCACCAGTCTGTCTCCAATGACTTCAGTGAAGTATAGTCTGGGGTTTTGATAAGATACAAAAATATTTAAGGTCACTGTGTTTCTATTGTCCTTAAAAACATTAGAGGGAAAAACTTCCTCATACATATAAAATTATTCCTGCTTAGGCTATGAAACCAAATGATGATTTAAACCTAGTTTGTTAATCATTCTGTTAAGTAGCAGTGATTTTAAGCATTGTGTGCCTTGTGTACCTTTAAAAAAAGGTCTGAAGGAACATTCCATTTCCCTGGTTTTATGAGCTTCCATATTTATTGCCTTGTCTACTGTGTATATGAATCTCAGCATTTGTGACAGATTTTTCTTAGTTTGTTCCATTGTGTACAGACCATATGTTGTCTATGCTCATAAAACACTCAGTAATTGTATGTGCAGAAAAAAAAATAGTTACTCAATAAGAAACTTAAGAACTTTTAGGTTATCCCTGCAGAGGTGTTTTTAAATCCAGCCCCAGGAAACAACTGCCTCCTTTTCTCAGAGTTGTGATGAAACTTTGGCAGGATTCTCAGATGTATTTGGCAGTTAACCTCTACTGATTTAAACAAAAATTATGTACCTGAATTCCATTAGGATCTTGGCTTGACTGCTGTTGATGCAGATTTTGGATACAGGAGTGCCTTTGTTGGCTCCCTAGTGTAATGTTTGGGATGCAGTAGGGTTTATATTGTTTTCAGGATGAGTCATGCAGGCAGCAGCACAACATATGGTGCGGAGTGTAGAACAATAAAGACAAAGATATGAGACAGCTAAGAGAAAACTGGAACAGTCAAAGGAACAAGCAGAGGATGAGACAGGCTGAAAGGATTAGAGAAGCCAGGAAGCTGAGATTTGCCACAGATAGCAGGAGCTAATGAAGTGTGGAGTCAGTGCAGGGTGAAGTAGCTCAGACAGTGGTCAGCAGGGAAAATTAAAGGACCTGTAGTCAGAGTAGAAGGCACAGAGGTAGGAAACCCAAGAGGAGCTAGGCTGATGGATAGCCAAGTAGCTGGTGGGGCTAAGTGGTGGATTTCGGTGTGATAAAAGAGAAAGTAAGAGAGAAGAAGGAATAACGAAGTAGAAGAGCTGAGGAGACTGATAAATAATAGCCTTTGAAGGCAGAAATACCCCATCAGTTAGAAAGAGAGCAATCAAAACCAGCGGTGGTGTCCTGAAACTTGAAAGTCGAGAATGACAGCAAAGAAACAAGGGATGGCAGCTGCTGAAAGACAACAGTGTAAATCCCTCAAAAAGAGCTCAGGCCAGCAGCAGGCCAGCAAAAGGAGATGAAACACAGTAGTTCAGAGCTAGTTTAACAACCAGCTGTAGCAGAAAGAGGTGGACACACTTGGGTAGAACACAAAAGAAGTAAAATTCCACGGATCAGTGAAGCACAGTAAGCCAGAGGGATCTGGAAAAGCCTATGTAACTGAATTGCACGTTAGTGTCTTATAGCTGCTCCATCTCAGAGGAGGCAGAAACGGAGAGAATGCTCCATCAGCAAAATACTTCCTAGAAATATCACAGGCTCCCTCTACCCACTCATTGTCCTGTTCTAATACAGCACCTATACTGACAGCCACCTAACTGCAACATATTTCAGGTGAAAAACTAACATGGAAATTAGAAAGGAAAAAGCCTTAAACACTCATCCATACATTTCTACTTTCCTTACCACAACAGCCAATTTTCTGTTCTGGCAGTAGGCAGTTAATGGAGCTACTTTCTGCTGTCATATCTAGGTCATAGAACTACTTCATTTTTTCAGACTGAACTGAGGCCAGCAAGATTCTGTCCTACAGCTGCAGCCCCAGGGTATTTTTAAAAGACAGATTTAGTTATATACAAAGACCTTTCTATGACTGTTTTTAAAGCCAGAGAGCATCAGTGTTTGAAAGGTCAAAAGTTCTGTTCTCATCCACGGAATAATAAAGACGGGCAGCCACTGGAAGATTCTTCAAGAAGCTGATCACTCACCCCAGAACAAGGCCAGATGTATCTGCAGATTTTAACAGGCATTTGCCTAGGCTGTTCTTAAAGCTGAGCACAGCAAAAATTCCATCACCACCATAGATCATCTAGTCCAGTAGTTAAATATGTTACCCTCAAAAGTATTTTTCTAGTATTATCCCAAATCTTCCTTGCTGCTATTTAAGCTTTATCTACTACCAAAGCAGAAACAAAATTACTGATTTCCTTTTCACACTTATGTTTCATATACTTTGTAGTTAAGTTTTGCAAACATCTCAGTGTGATGTTGTATTGCCGCAAAAAAAGGCAAGCACTCCTGTTCAGCCTGCGGTGCACCAGAAATCAAGGATCTGCTCTGAGGAATCCCACATTTCATCAGTTACTTTGCTTAAGTAGCAGTGGTATTTTGCACTTGTTCCTAGAAAGAATAAATCAGCCTAGTTGAAATCACTATGAATCCTAATTCTGCCCTCCCAGCAGCCTCTGATGCTAATTTAGTAAGTACTCCGTACTTGATCCACATCGCTAGGTGTTGAACAAAACTAGCTACAGGACAGACCTCAAGAATAAAGTATCTTTCCACTTTGATAAAAGGACATCAACTAATCAGTAAACACTCTTTGCAAATGGCTTTCAAAGTACCTCGGCATCCAGTTTATAGTTGGTTTTGGCCAAGCCAAGTTTCCATAACATGCAAGACAGTATCAAAAGCTACAGCCTAAACATCTGCTTTTCTTCTGTCCACAGGGCCCATAACTCTCATGCATGGCTTTTTCTTCATATGACTTATTCTTTAAAAATCCAAGTTGGCTACTCACTTTTTTGCCATTTTCTTCCAGGTGCTTAAAATGCTTCCCCTGCCCCCGCAGACTTTTCCTTCAGACTGAAGTTAACCTTATTTTTTTATTATTCCCCATCTCTCACACTGTCCATCCACATTTAAAGACAGATGAGGTACTGGAAGGCTGAATATAGTGAACATACTACCCATCATCCAAGAGCTGTCAGGAATAACTAAAAGTTCTGAAACTGTTTCAGCCTGCTGACAAAGTAACATACAAAAAGTTTAACTTTCACGGTTTACTCTAGAATAACACAACCATTCTAAGTCTTGTCAAAATTTTCCTTTCCCTGTTTCCAGCTAGGGGCACACAATTACCGCTGACAACAAAGGGATACCAGTCCCCTCCTCAACATTGATCTTTGTAGTGAAAACTTGATACAAAAAAAGAAGGAAATTACAAATGTCAGTCTCTTGCATGTGTAAGGCAGCAGATGATACCATATTGATCTGATTTACTCACAGCTAAATACGATTTCTTGCAGGCTGCAGGTGGAACACTCGAAGAACTTTGACATTTATAGAACCCATATGGGATAGTTATGTGATGAAGTGAAACTCCATCTTATACCCGAAGAACATTAGTAACTTAACTGGTATCATTAAACAGGAGCTCAGCAAGTTGCCTTACAGATTCAAGATACTAGATATCAGAACGCAGTGCCTCTTATCTTTATCACCGACTAAAATGTGGTGCAAGTCAGACATGCCTGACTCCCATTATAGTGCCACAGCTGTTTCTCGAAAACGAGTTCATGGTCTAGTCCTTCACTGAGGGGTATCCATGTCAAACAAAAAGGACACCAGTGTAATTAGCTTTTACGAAAGAAACCAAATCACCTAGAAACTCTTGTATTCCTAGTGGCCACTTCCCATGATACAATACCCTTTAAGATGAGTTTGATGCATTAGTTGCATTTTCGCTGTTACTAAAATGCAGATTTCTCCGGTTTTCTCCCAGTCATCATTATAGCTGAAAGGCCTCAATGAGACTGCAGAGTGTTACAAAATGCTCTCCTTCTGAGATTCTTACAATTGTTCCAGTTCCTTTCTGGTAACTGTTTCAACCCTCTTTAAGCATGTTCTGGATGAAAAATACTCTAACTGCAAAGTTGAGAAACGGCAATTAGAAATTCTAAAAATAGGCCAGAACTATTGCGGCAACCCTTTTTTTGTGAGGAAAACTATATGCTGAAGGAAAAATACAATCATCGCATTCACAAACGTGCAATACCAATTACATTGTCACAGACATTGCTACGCTGTAGCAAAAGTCGCCATTATATGCAGCATTTCTATGCCCATCAGGAAAATAAACAAGAACTGCTGTCCTCCCCACAACCATGTTGGCCCCCTGCACTGGAAGCAGCAGAAAACATTTAAGATTGTCCCAGTTTCTAAGACCATAACTCTTAAGAAGTCTAATATCTAATGCTTCCCAATTCACTTATTAAGAACATGTACTTACATATGTAAAATAGTAACTGGGAATGGAAATATGTAGATTGTAATAACCATATCAAGCAGTGTTTTGTGAACAAAACAAAACCAGCTTTGCAAGTAGTTGAACTGAAGCACTTTCAGTCTCCTAAGTAAAATTCCATTAGCACAATATATTTAGAATTCGAATGCTGAAAATTAGTAAGAAAACCTAATGGTGGTACTTAAAAATATCCTGCATCAGTGTAAGAAAGGTGTCAGTTTTATTTCAGGCATCAGTGTGGACTACTTCATACCAATAAATGAACTTACCTGTAAAAAATATGTTTCAGTTAATACTTACACATCTTTAAAATTTTTTTTATTTGTACTTATAAAAAAAATGCCACACTTATGTTTACCAGCAGAAGTATTTATCAATAACTCTTAAAAATTGCTGGAATGTCTTCCCTCCAAAAATTGTTTCAGTAGCACAGACCTTCCAAACATCTCAATTCTCAGAGAAGGAGGAGGGTCAGCAGAACCACTGTAGAGCAATGAAGGCAGTGGGTTGATTGGCATTGATAACATGCAGCTGTGGCCTTGCCTCAGAGGCAGTGGGTTGATTGACATGGATGATGTGTAGCTGTAGCTCTTCCTGCGAAGTGGTTAAATAGCCCTGAGGATGGTGGGAGAGGGGGTTGGATGGAGGAGCAGTGTGGTCTGACCTCTGGAGAAAGGAGATACAACATGGGACAGTAGAATCTGACTGATGGTAAAAGCCTTGTTGCAGCCTGATAGTTTGTGCTGCAATTGGTGCCCTGTGTGAGGCAAACTCAGTTGGGCTCCGACTACAACAAACCACCACCTTGGGCTTCCAGAGGGCTGACTTTTCCCTGTTAAGAGGCCTGGTTGACAGTCCCTTGGGAGGGAGTCCTGTTGGGCAAAGGGGTCCAGGAAGGTTGGACATTCTTCAAAAAGGAAATCTTCAAGGTGCAGCAGCAGGTCATTCTCCATGTGCTGAAAGACAAGCCTGGCAGGGAAGACTGGCCTGGCTGGAGAGAGAGCTTTGGCTGGAAGTCAGGCAAAAAAGAGAGTTTATAACCTTTGGAATGATGGGCAGGCAGCTCCGGAGGATTACACGGATGTTGTGAGGTTATGCAGGGAGAAAACTAGAAGGGTCAAAACTCAGCTAGAACTTAACCTGGCTACTGCTGTAAAATAAAAAATGTTTCTATAAATATATTAGCAACAAAAGGAGGGCTGAGGAGGATCTCCATCTTTTATTGGATGTGGGGGGAACTATAGTGATAAAGGATGAGGAAAAGGCTGAGATAATTAATGCCTTCTTTGCCTCGGTCCCTAATAGTCAGGCTGGCTGTTCTGCAGGTACCCAGCCCCCTGAGCAGGAAGATGGGGAGCAGAATGAAGCCCCGATAATCCACGGGGAAGGGGTCAGTGACCTGCTACAGCACTTAGATACACACAAATCTATGGGGCCAGATGGGACCCACCCAAAAGGGAGCTGGCAGAGGAGCTCGCCAAGCCACTTGCCACAATTATCAGCAATCCTGGCTAACTGGGGAGGTCCCAGAAGATTGCAGGTTAGCCAGTGCGATGCCCATCTGCAGGAAGGAGGATCTGGGGAGCTACAGGCCTGTCAGCCTGACCTCAGTGCCAGGGAACGTAATGGAGCAGATCACCTTGAGTGCTATCATACAGCACATACAGGATAAGCAGGGCATCAGGCTCAGCCAGCATGGGGTTATGAAAGGCAGGTCCTGCTTGATGAACCTGATCTCCTTCTGACAAGGTGACCTGCCCAGTGGGTGAGGGAAAGGCTGTGGATGTTGTCTACCTGGACCTTAGTAAAGCCTTTGACACCATTTCCCCCAGCATTCTCCTGGAAAAACTAGCTGCTTGCAGCTTGGATGGGTGTACTTTTCACTGGGTAAAGAACTGGCTGGATGGCCAGGCTCAAAGAGCGGTGGAGAATGGAGTTACACCCAGCTGTTGGCTGGTCACAAGTGGTGTTCCCCAGGGCTCAGTACTGGGGCCAGTCCTGTTGAATATCTTTATCAACGATCTGGACGAGGCGATCGAGTGCACCCTCAGCACGTTTGCAGACAACACCAAGTTGACAGACTCTGTTGATCTGCTTTTGTGCAGGAGGGTTCTACAGAAGGATCGGGAAAGGCTGGATAAATGGGCTGAGGCCAACTGTATGAGGTTCAACAAGGCTAATTGCTGGGTCCTGCACTTGGTCACAACCATGCCACGCAACGCTACAGGCTTGGGGCAGAACGGCTGGAAAGCTGCCTGGGGGAAAAGGCCCTGGGGGTGCTGGCTGACAGCCGGCTGAACATGAGAGCCAGCAGCGTGCCCAGGTGGCCAAGACGGCCAACAGCATCCTGGCTTTATGTGATTCTGTTATTATGTCACAATTTGCAGAAGTGTGGAAAAAGTATTTGGGGCAGGGGCGGGGGTAGGAGGAAGGAAACCAGATGTCTGGTCTTATTTATCTAGAGGTATTTTCAGCTTAACTCAATTTAACTATAAGATCACTTGGATTGTTAAGGGTTCATATATGTATATGCTAACTTTAAAAAGCTACACAGGTTATGTATCTCTTCCTGACTATACCAACTAGGCATCATCACTCAGAGATTATATTGAAGCCTACAGAGAAGCCATGGATTCAGTATTTTCTACAGCAAGAGTGCCAGAAAATCAAGACCTCTACACTTCAGCCTGACTCTTTTCATTGCATTTGGAAGTAGGCCAAACTTCTGGTTTTAGTCACAGAAAGATGTATTCTTATAAGCTCTGCTTTACCTTTATCACAGTTTGGTTTTAACTTCCCACCCCACAATCTAGTTCAGTTCACCCTAGAAGTCAGAAGCACCAAAGAGATAAATAGTGTCACTAGTTACAAGAAGTTTTCTTTCCCTCACTGAAATATCCCTATTGCCATCCCAAACCCATCACCAAACAGCAGAGGCCACCTGCTGTTACCTATAAAGAACAGCAGGCACTTACAGAAAATACCAGCCTTCCTTTAACTGAAAATAGGATTCCTAGAACATATAGGAATACCTCTTCTTTGACAGCGCTCATCAGAAAATTTTTCTTGGGCGACCAAGAATCCTCCAACCCATATCCAAAATGAACCAATTTCCAGCTGTGCATTCTGACATCTTCCTACCTAGCACACTCCTAATTTGTGGGTGGTCTGTCTTCTGCTCTGCATTCGTTTTCCTGGTTCTCTCTGTGCCTCATGCTTTGGTAAGAGGATCACACCAGGTATTAGTTTATAGCCTGTGACCAAAGAAACATAAGGGATCATTCAACCTTATTTGTTGCGGTCATCATCCTCATTTTACTCTCCCAAAACTATTTTCTACCTTGCAATTAGAAGTCTGCTTTATTTGTTCTAAGTTATGCCCCCTAGCATGCAATTTTAACCAGATGCATTTCATAGACCACCAGCCTTCACTATACCATTACAACCACTGTTTAAGACCATTTAGAATCAGCTGCAAACTTGGAGGCTGAAGCTGAACTGTAGTGGGACAAGTGCTGAGCCAGAGGGTCCTCAGCTCCACTGATTGAAGTGACTTGGTTTGACTTCCTTCTCAGATGTATTAAAAAGTTGAGTAATATATCCACTTATTTACTTACATATCAATATTCCCCCTTGAAGGTAAGTATATGTCTCACCAAAACTAGAGCAACCAAAAGATAACCGCTTTGAAAAAACTGCAAACTTTGCAGTTATGAGCCTCATGAAACAGCTTCAGCTCCCTTAAATCTTAATGCCAACATGTGTAAGATGAGGAAATGTCACAGTGAGAATGAGGGAGTGGAAGTGGCATATCCCAAGGGCAAACGATTAACAGCTAGATCAGAGATTTGATAAGTATGTGAACAGTAATACTTACTTCACATTTACAGGAATAAACAGTATTTCTCACTAACAATTATTATACAGATGAAAATAGTGCTTCAAATGCATATGGCTTGCAAAAAAGACATTTATGGAGATTCAGAGAGATCTTTCCTTCTCCCAGAATGCAATACATGACTTCAATGAAACATGATGGTAACATTCAACCTTTTACAACGAAGACAAAACAAGTTGGAGCCTTGCCTCTCACAAAAAAGCAGCAGTTTCAGAAGTCTTCTTGGCTACTGATAACAGTATGTCATTTGGATACAGTACAAGTTCATGGAAACTATGAGGTTACTTTTTCCTGATATTAAAAAAAAAGGAAAAATCATTATCCAATAGTGAAAAATAAAGCTAAAATTGTGTAGTCATAGTATGGCATTTCAAGTCTGGATGTAGAACAGCCCATGCACACAAGAAAAGCCTTCAGAAACTGCATAAAACTCAAACAATTTTGTAGAAAATAAGTTTTATTTGGCTCCATTTGTACACTTTTTCAAAAAGAAATGCACATTCATACAGTTTGCCTTTCCCAGTGCATGTCTGAATTTGCTCACATAGAGCCATTAATAAAGGCAAAATGTGCCTTTGAAACCATTTCAGACACATAGTATTTTGACTGTAAAGCATCCAAAATTACTAATTTTCCAATTATAACTTATGAAGAAGTGTTTGGGTGTTTCTTCTCTGATTCATCCATGTAACTGTCCCACACAGGGAAGAGATGACAGAACTGCAACAAAGAACTGTCAAGCCAATGGCTAATGGTCATTTCAGGTAGAGCTAAAGATAGGTTATCTATTTCATACTGAGCTGGGGTATAAGAGAAAAACCCAGTGAGGTAACTTGCTCTTTTCAAAAGCCCTAAAACTTTGTTTCAAAACTACAAATCAGCCACTGGTAGTGAGAGTTTGTTTGCAGAGAAAGCGTTCTTTCCCTCGTTGTTTCTCATGGCCAGGTCTCTTTCCTGTTGATGGAGACTATGGAATTGCTTGCTGCTTCTTCTTAAACACTTCATGGAGAGGAGTAAATTCAACTGAGGCTTTCATACAGCACAAACAGTACTAACCCATCAAGTAGCCCCTACAGAAAAAAAACATGAGTTAGAAAAAAAACAACACACTTGGCAAACACAGGCAGCACTGCTCAAAAATCAAGAGACATATAGTCTTAAAGGACTTCAGACTGTCAAAAACTCTGCTGATCAAAGCTATTTAAAACAATAAATCCCATCCAAGTTACAAACTGACCAGCTTAACTACACACTCTTCCTTGGTTTATTTTCTTCAATGAACACTGAAAATGGATTAGCATCTTTTGAATCCAGCTTCAGTATTTGTTTGGAATTTTTGAAGCCCAGTTTACACCCTATGAAAGATTCTTTATTTCTCTTAACTATTATACTACCAATTAACTTATTCAGTATAACCCAGCATTTTCAGGCACTCAACTCTGGTCTCTTTCTCTTCCGTTTCTCTGAAGCCCTGTTTCTTTAACGCACTTCAGAATGAGAACTGTCAAGGCGCATGTACTCCATGAAACAAAGAAAATATTTATCATCAATGAAGCAAGAAAATATAGAGCAGGTTCCTATCCAGGGAACCCATCACTTCTATGTCATGAAACAAAACTTTTAACTGTACTGCAGATGTTAAAATAGTATATTTAAGAAAGCAGGAATGACTGTCATTGTTAACACCTCATGGAGATACTCCAAAAATCAGGTTTCAGCTATTCTAAGTGAAATGGATGAACTGAGAAATACAAGGGGTAGGGACGGTGAATGGAATTGAAAATCCTGCATTTGGATTTTGCATAGCCTGAAAGCTCCAGGTCTTTCATACTTTTTTATCTGTGAATATATATGTATTAAGATGTTACATATATTGTATGCTTCAACACTACGTTCAGTTTTCCAGCAACAAAAAAACCCGAGACATTAGCTTCACTTTAGGACTCCTTTGGATGTTTCTGAACGCTGCTGCCATCAGTTCTTCCAGTTACGATCTCTCATATACTGTCACTATAAAGAACTCAATTGCCTTTCCTCGAGTTCTTTGAAACTTGTTTTTTTCCTCAAAGCCCTACTTTTACCTGATCAGTACACTCAGTCTACCTCAAAATTCATTGTAAATCAGATTTTCTAATCATATCTTCTGACATACCGAGAACTGTCACCTTTTCTTAACCGCAGCACAATCTTACAGTAGCCGGCCCCAAAAGCATCCCACCTCATTCAAGGTAGCTTGTTCCACAAAAAGCATTCAAAAAAGCAACTTACAGCCAAGCTGCAGATCTTCAGCATACCTCACTGTATTTTCTGTTACTCTCAAATTTAACATAGGTTCATGAGACACGAAAGAGAAAAAAACTTGAAGAGTATTAAATCACTTACGGTAATTTCATCCTCATGAAAACTCTGGCCATGAAGAAGCTCAAAAGCACGCTGACAAATCCAATAAAAAGCAAGAGAAACCTATTCAGCTTGGGGATATTTGGTGCATTGGATCGATCCAGAATTATGAATCCTAGGCCACCCATTGTGAAGAGGAAGCTGGATGCAAGCCCTTCCATAATATATTGCCCATTTACTCTAAAGGAAAAAAAAAAGAGGGGGAAGAGAGTCAGAAAAAGATTAGTTTTAAAAAAACTGCTTAAATTTCAAGCCCCACCTACTCAACTTGGTTTAACTGTACAAATTCACAGGATGATTAACCTTGACGGCTGATTTTCTAACAAAAAGTAGGTATGAAAACTGACTTTATGCAATTACATCAATGCTTTAATATGCAATTTATCTCCAGGACTGATAGTCTGCAAGGCGACCAGTCAAGTATACTAGTGGTTTTAAACATAATGGTGTATACTAACGGCTATCACACAACCTCATCAGTTTTCAGAAATATCTAGTCCAAAGTAGCACCTGGTTTCATAGATGACTTGAGGCATGGACCCATGACCCCTGGGCCACTGAGCTTTCCAAGTCTTGTTTCCATCCCAACATTTAGGTAACAGTGCCTGAATCCTCACCTCAGTACAAATCCCACTCAAAGCACTATGTCAGCATACAAAGTGCATCTACTGGTTCCAGCACACCACAAATGCAGTTCTCGCCTGCGGTATGTTTTGTTACTGAGTCGCTGAACCTGAACATATTGATTGTGGGGACCCAGCCTGGAAGTTCCCCAGCTCCTGTCAGTCCATGCAGCTATACTTCCTTCTTACAAAGCTCAGATGGAGAGAGGGGAAGCCAAGATGCAGAAAGAATACTGCACCTGGATCATGTCTCCTGCTTCCCACGGTTACTGAACCTTTTTCCTATCCTCATAATTAACAATACTAGCAACGTTGTAAGATTGGCATGGATGAAACTACTGTGGACGTTAATACAGAAGTTAAGATTATAATTATTGTCCCACATCCTGAAAAGAAACAATTTTGTCTTGTTTCATGTTGTTTTCACTGAAAGCGAACAAAGTACACTGAAAGTGTACTAAGGTGCTATCAACTCCTGCAGCAGCCTAATTCATCTACACTGCAACAATCCGAGCCAGAGACATACATCTAGTCCAAGTCAAAATCTGTCTATGAGGCATGTCAGACTCACAGATTCAAAGAATTTTTTCAGTATTTAACAATAGCCATTATTTGTTTCCACACATATAAAACACACAAGTACAAACATAGATTTAACCTCTTCAGACCATTTTGTCACTAAGCAGTCTCTAGCTTACTTTCAGTAATGGAAGCAAAAGGCTCAAAGAAAACACTGTTCTTACACATTTGTAAATATGTTCTGCATGTTCAGACACGAGTCCCAACTACACTAGAGTTGAACAGGCCAGAACCGAAAGTTTCACAAAGATTATGTATGCTGCTATTAAGCATGATTAAACGTGTCTGCATCCACCATAAAACTCAACTGTAGCAGCAAGAGTCTGGAAGAAAGAGAAGCACTGCCAGAGCAAATCTTTCTTATCAAATTTAAGTTTTAGAAGGACTGAGTTTTTTTAGTTGCATTCATTTCAATACCTTTTTTTTTTTTTTTTTTAATATTTACAAACCAAAGACTGATATAGAAGAGATCCTGCCTTGGACAGAGGGCTCAAAAAAAAGTAGACGCATAGCTCTGTAGGAAAATTTCATTCACTTGCATTTAGGCATTTGCAGCTTGCTTGCAGCGGCAGAGCCCTTCTCCTACCTGTATGCCAAGAAAGCCACTGGCCTCTGATGCCCGTGTTCATCTGTCATTGACCCCACGCTGGGAGGTTCCACAATCACGTCATATATAATCCCTGCGAGAAGAAAAGCATGCATGATCTTTAACTTATAGCAGCAAACAGCGAGAACCACCCTAACACTGCAGGGAAGCTCGGAGTCGGCCCCGGGTCGTGTTTTACAACCGGCTTGGAGCCGGACAAGGGGGTAGCAGCAGCAGCGGCTCTGCTACCCGGGGCAGGGGCCAGCAGCCCGCCCCGCTGAGGAAGAGCTACCCCACAGGCGGGTCCTCCCGCCACACCGCCCGCCCCACCGGCCCCTCACCTCCGGTGATGAGGAAGTAGGACACCACCACCAGCGCGTAAACGGTCATGGCCGAGGGCATGTGCACCCAGCTCGGCCGCTTCAGCTTGATGTTGGGGCACTCGAGCACGGCGAAGGGCAGGCGGTACAGCGTCTCCATGGCGGCGGCACGGCCCAACGCAGAGCCGCACACCGCTGCTCCCCACCGCGGCCGCCCTCCGCAACCGGACACGAAGGCGGAAACGGAAACGGGCTGCCGCGTCCGGGAAGGGGTAAATTAACAAATTAAAAGGAAAAAAAAAAAGGGCAATATAACGAACAGCCCAAACGTTAAGTCCAGACTGAAAGGATGGATAGAAAACGCTAAAACTTTTTTTCTGCCCAAAATCATTCTGGGAACGCAGAGCGCCGGCCGCCGGAGGATTTAGCCGTTTTACTCACCTGCCAGGACCCAACAACCCTGACGTGTCGGTGCTGGGTAACGGCGAGGCGCGTGGGGCGGGGCGGGGCGAAGGGGGCGGACCCGCCCCCGGGCCGGGCAGCCACGTGGCCGCCCCCGCCGCGCCGCGGGCAGCGTGTGGGTCCGTGCGGGCTCGCCACCAGCCGCGCTTCTGGAATCCTCCCTACGGGCAGGAGCAGCACCGGCCGCGGGGCGGGAGCGCTCCTCGGGGCCAAGCGGCCCGAGCGCTGCGGCAGGTCCCCGGCAGCGGGGGAAACCCCTCGCCCTGCGGTGAGCCTGCGCGGCCGGGCCGGGGAGACGCGGGCCCGAGGGAACGGAAACGATCCTCAGCCGAGCCCCCGTGTCTGCGAGGCCGGGGTGCCCCGTGCATGCGGCGCCCCTTCTGGCCCGCAGCCCGAGGAGACACACACACACCCCACTTCCCCCCAACCGTCCGTGCTCTGAGACCGGGGCAGGGGCCGAGCGCAGGGGGCACCTGTGTGTGCACAGGCCGGCTCACGCCTCCGCTCAGTCCGCAAACACCGTGTCAGCCCAGGCCAGCCGCAGGGCGACCCACCACTGTCCTCAGCTGGGCAGGGAGAGAAGCACCCAGGGGAGGGATAAGGGAGAGAAATTCCACATTTTGAGTAGAAGCATGTGCAGTTGCTCTTGCTTTGCCAGTGGGGCTGGGGAGAGCCCTCAGGGCAGTTCCGTTTTCTCTCTACCTTTAGCTGAGCTGAGGTCTAGTCTCCTGACACCACAGGGTTTCCTGCAGAAGAGGCACCTGACAGCCAGGGACTGAATTCAGAGTGCTAGTGACGTAATAAGTCCATAAAGAAAAAAAAACAACAACAAAACCCACCCACACGCGGGAAGACTGATGCCTTTCAGCAGACATCATTTAACACGGGGGAGAGGCAGTAAATACAATCTCAATACCAACCCTTCCCTTCACTCCTGATTACGTGAGCGTGTTTAAAAGCACCCACTCCAGGTCAACATGCTTTGCCTCACCACGCCATCCATCCTACTACCCACCACACAGAGGGCACCGGCAGCCCTGACCCACAGGACTGCCCCCATACCTACTGCGGCTGTCTGCAAAAAAAAAAAAAAAAAAAAAAAAGCCTTACTACCATTTCACTGACACTTTGCCTCATGACTGCTTTTATGTCTGCCTACAGTGGCGATACCAATTCTCCTAACTCATAACTCAATTACCTTTCAGTGCAATCACATCACTTATATCATATTATAACCATTATATTATATATAACGGTTTTCAGTCTTAGCCCTCCTGTTTGGAAAGATCTCCTTCTCAGTGCGATTTGCCTGTCAATAGATGTTTATGACATTTTTCCTAATTATTCCAAAAGTATTCTCCCTCTATCTTGCCTCCTTTCCAAAACCCCCAAGGAAAACTAATGTCACAGCTTTTAATGTAAAACAAGAGCACTTTCGTTGCAGGGTACAAATGCTCACCCTACTTGCTGCTCCTGCTTTAAAACCATTTTTCCAGCATGCCAAAGTACTGAAGTTTGTACAAGCACAGCAAGGCAACAACTAGTATTTTAACCTTGTAAACTAACTACAGTAACAGCACCTAAAAATATCAGGGTACTAGTGCTAGTCTTAAAAACTCCTATAATTAGCTACAGCCTTTAGAACAAGTTTTACATTTAATACTTACCAACAATATTGTTTTAATGACCTGAGACACTGTGAAGCAAATCTTGGGAGGTACAGCTGCTTTCACCATGCATGGTGTTAAGTCAGTGTAGTGGTTTAACGCTGGCCAGTGCCTAAGCACCACACAGCTGCTCACTCACAGTGGGACGGGGGAGAGCATTGGAAAGGTAAAGGTGAGAACTGGTGGGCTGAAATGAAGTTTTATAGGTAAAGCAAAATCTGCACATGCAAGCAAGGCAAAAGAAGGAATTCATATTTTTCCATCGGCAGGCAGGTGTTCAGCCATCCCCAGGAAGGCAGGGCTCCATCACACATAACGGTTACTTGGGAAGCCAAATGCCATAATACCAAATGTCCCCCACTTCCTCCTCCTTCCCCCAGCTTTTATATGCTCAGCATGACATCATATAGCATGGAATATCTCTTTGGCTAGTTCAGGTCAGCTATCCCAGCTGTGTCCCCTCCCCATTTCTTGGGCCATTCCAGCCCTCTTGCTGGCAGGGCCTGAGAAACTGAAAAGTTGAAAGTCCTCATAGTATAAACATTACGCAGCAACAACTAAAAACCTCAGTGGTATTAACACTGCTCTCACACCAAATCCAAAACACAGCATTCACCAGCCCCTAAGAAGAGAATTAACTCTATCCCAGCTGAAACCAGCCTGGACCACAGCAACCTCCTGCCCTCAAAGCCAGGAGGCACCAACACCATGGCTGTGAATTTGCGGGCAGTTGACCCAAAGTACGAGCTCGCTGCTGCCAAAAGGGAAGTCTTGTCAACTCAGTTTTCTGTGATGTTTCTTGGTTGACTGTACAGCCTGAGAAGCTTCAGAGCCAGGTAAAGTGTGAACAGACATTATACAGTCAGGAGGAGGAATCTGCACACATCTCAGTCACAGCCTGAGCAGATTCCACAAGTGATCTTAGAAACCTCTTCAAATGGCATCCTCACTGCTCCCCGTAAGTCTATGTGCTCAGTAATTATTTCTCTTTCTTTCTTATGGCAGTGGTGGAGCTCACTACTTTTTGAAAAAATAGTTCTTGGTAAAAATGGATACCCACATCTTCTCAGATACTAAGAGAAGTTCCAAAATTCAGAGCTGGGGGTGAGGAATACCACTGCACCCACAGAGAGTGCAAAGTGTGTTAAAGCACTCCTGGATAGCATCAGAAGCACATTTACAGTTCTCTCTACAAAACAGAATGAGGCAAAGTAGCAAAACAAGCCCATTTCCACTTCTTACAATTGCTTTTTACATCACATCACTGATAATAAACCAACGCAACTTCAGTTCACTACCAGAAGCCTAAATTGCTAATGCTAAAACCTACTTCTGGGAGCAACTGAAGGTCTGCCCTAGCTGTGCCCTGGAACTCTGCTCATATCAATCACACCTCTAACTGCTGACCCAGAAAGCACCCAACAAAAAGAATACAACAGCTGCAGCTTTCTTCCAGGAGATCCAGATGTAGCAGTATGCAACTGTCTGGTGGATGCAGCATTGGCTTCCAGAAGTCAAGACTATTCAACCCACCTTCAGACTCAAGTAACAATAACTGAAGGACATACTAGTAAAAAAAATTCTACCTTAGGCCTATACTAGCTGTCCTTTTCTTCATCTGACAATATCTCCTCCCATCTTTAGTCTTAGTCTTGTTTGCTTTTCTTCTTCAGATACTTAACTTCCTCCTAGGCCAAGTCCTCCAATGACCAATACAGCTGTTGCCGTGAAAAAAAAAATCAAAAACAAAACCAAGTATCAAACCTGCATTGCTCAAAGTTACTCCAGCTCCTCTACGGGACTGTGAGGCAGATCTGGGAGTCCTGTTTAACCAGACCTCCTTCCACCCGCCTGATTTCCCTGCCCGCATATCGTACAGAACACAGCATCCTGATTTACAGCATTTGTGGCACCAAAACCCAATTCTGCATTATACAAGCTGAGAAGCAGTTCCTACCAGCTTTGACTAGCACACGGAATGACAGGACACAAGAAAAGTGGAGCTTTCATTTATTGGGCTGAAACTACAAATAGATTCACTTTGACTTCTGGCTCTGTGCTTGTGCCTTCAACACCTTCACAACAATCTTCTGCTCCTCAATAAGAAAAGCTCGTTTGATTCTGGAAAGTAAAAAAACAAAAAACAAAACCAAACAGCTTTAGGATATTTATCTACTTGAGTGAAAACACAAAGACAAAGTTACAATTAGTTTTGCTGTCTCAAACACTCACTGTGTTAGTTCCACAACAAAAAGGGAAACCATGGATGTTCTTGTCAGCATCAAAATACAGCGACAGTGTCTAAAAGTAGTGGTTTGGGAAATAAGGCCCAGTATGCCTGCAAATTTAGGGTGAGTGGCTTGTAGGTGAGCAAGGTAATACCTGATGGCTGAACACTGGAAAAATCTACCACCTTGACTAACTTTGAAGGAAAAAACAAAAGCCCTCACTGGTAATTTAGTCATTCTTAAAGGCAGAACTGGCGTGACGAGTCATGGTCAGCTCTCTTCCTTAGAAGAACTACAAAAACTTTATGGTGAGTCTAGTTCTCGACAAGAACAGTTCCCCTCTCAGCATTAAAGCTTCTTTGCACATAAACAGAGAAGACCCTGCCAGGTCAAGTCATGGCTAAATATGATTATAGACACATGGGGCCACCATGCAAATGGACCTACATGACAGTACTCGGACATCAACAGCCTATTTGGCGGTTTCAAGTTAAAAGCACAAATATACCATACATACTCTTCTACCTTACAACATGAAAATGCCATCCTACATACCACCTGGCATATATGACTACCTTTGCAGTACACAAAACCCACCAAAGATGCCTAAACAGGCAGCAGAAAACCTGCCCATTACAGGAAAGAAGGTGACTGTTCTTTTGTTTAGGCAGAGAAAGACATACTCATGTATTAAAAACAACCTACATAAAGTGTTTGGGAAAACACTCAGAAAGAAAGTGGCTTTTAACACAGAAAAGTTATGCTATGGATCTGCAGCCATAACAACCCATCTTCAGTAGCACCTAATGCCATTTAACTTAGAACTCAAACAAAAAGAAAAAATGCTGGCCAGATATGCACTACAGATGAGAAGATTGGCATTAGACTGCTGACTCCAGAGATCTGCTTCGATTACCATTCACAAACATGACATGTTCGTTGTAATAAACATTCTTCCTCAAACTTGCCAAGGAAGTATAGAATCTACAGTTGTTACACAATAAAACTGAATTCAGTTGAGGCCCAGCAAAGGCCATCTTAAAGCTTAACTACATAAAGATGCTTAACAGGCAACCAATTAATAACTCTGAATCCCAAAACACCACAAAGAAGCCAAAAGCTCAATTGATTTTAACTAGTATCTTTGCATAAAACAAAATGGGATAACAGAAGTCACAAATCTTTACTACGGAGACTAAATATAAAATACAAAAATCCCAAATGAGCAGACTGTTTAGCACCGAAGCGAGAGTGCAGTAAGAAATCATTAAGAACAAAAGGTCTCTATAAAGGAGCTTCACATGCATTAACTAGCTTAAACCGAAAGAACAAAATCGCACACATCACTACTAACGTGCCCCACGCTTACCCTCTCCATTTTACTACACCAATCTCAGAGAATAACCTTCAAAATCTTGGTCCACATTATGTACACAGTGACATGCAAAAATCTTGTATAATGTTACCTCAAGAATAAAGTTAGCTTTCTGCAAGCTTACCTGTCGCGAACACACTTAGCACACATGGAACCACCATAGGCTCTGCTAACATGTTTCTTCGTTTTTGACAGCCTCATAAGAACTTTAGGACGCACAGCACGAACCTAAAGAAAGAAAAAAAATGAGAAGTCTATCATAAGACAGCGATTCTGAGTAACAACCGTATCAAGAAAATTCACTTTGGTAAGTTTAAAAAAGCAGCAACACTTGAAGTTGACTAAGATGCAAGAAAGCGACAGAAGTCGCGGTGGGTCTATGTGCCATCTTCAGCATTCCTAGGCTGATCTTTTCATTCTACCTCTGGGGTTCACCAACGGGTTCATTAAAAAAATGGCCTATAAAAAAGATTATTTTCCCACAAAAGGCCATCAATACTCATGCATTCCCATCACTGTTAAGAGCCATAATGTTACACCAAGAAAGTATTTGCAAGAACACTATCACATTAAAAACATTAATTCCTTTTTTCTAAAATTAAAAGTCAAACTTAAAGGGATTTTTTGAAAGCCTACCTAATAGGTCCAATTTAGACTTTTAAACCTACTACAGAATCACCTTGGTCTAGCTCTAAAAATTGCAGCCAGCTACATTTCAAAAAACAAAAGAACTTGGATGTAACAGCAATGAGAAGTGTAAGCATTAAAAAAGCACTTCCTCTAAGTTTTCAAAACTTATTTTGACAGTTAAGCTTTACAACATTCATAAAATATTTTAAATAAGAAAGTTGTTCCAGTGAGAATTCATCAATAAACAGTCATATTATATTACTTGAAAAGGCTCTTTATGCTAAAAAAAAAAAAAACTGTTAAAAAAAAATATCTCATGCTTACACCACGAAGTCTTCCTGGGCATATACCACATGCTGACTTTGGTGCCTTCCCCACTTTCTTGGTGTAAAGGTAAACAATCCTGTTCCCGGGTGTTCGGGACCTAAGCGCAGCAGAAAAATAGTCAGTTAACGTAACAATCAAAACTTAAAATTAGCCTTCTCAAAAAAGTAAGTTCTTCTTGGAAACTGTATCTTACTTACAGTCTGGTCTTGTTGGAAGCTGTGTTGTAGGACAACCTACGGCGGTAGGTCAGGCGCTGAACCATTTTTTACACCTAAATTAGTCAAAAAGAAAGCAGCACTAGTTTAAAGGCTGAATGTCTACATGGAAGTTTATTTATTACAGCACCACCTACACCTAAGCGCTAGGTCTCTTGCCCAGGGGCTGCTAATTCTATGTCAGCATTAACAAAACTAAAGCCTTTCCTCATCAACAGCCAATACAACTACATTAAAAAACAACACACGCCAATGCGCAGAATGTGATTTGCAACAAAAATCCATCCGAACTAACTTCAATGCAGCTCAACATCCTGGTCTTGCCCGTATGAGGTGATGCTGACCTAGCAAGCCGTTCAAAGCTTTAGCACTATGTATTTTCTAACCAACATAAGCCTGGCTGACAAGCGAGCTGAAGCAAACGCCGTCTCTCGGTATTTCCCCAGACAGCAAACCGCGCCAGCCGCACTCCAGGCCCGCACCGGAGCCTTCGCCCAGCCCAGCCCAGCGCGACGAGGCCGGCGAAGGCCGCCGTACGGCCTCCGCAGCGGCGCCGAGCAGCAGCGCCCCAGCGGGGGCTCGGCAGCCCTCAGCGCCCCTCACCAGCCCCCGCCGCCGGGGCTGGCACCCCTCGGACGCTGGGCCGGGCCGGGCGGGGCCCAGCGCTGCAGCCCCCGGCATCGGCCGGCTGCGGCCCGGAAGACGGGACGGGGCCCGGCCGCCGAGGCCTGTGGAGGTCCGGCCACTCCGCCGCGCAGCTCTGCCCCCGCCGGAGCCCCTCACCACACACCCCCGGCGCCCCCGGCCGCCTCTACCGCCTGCCGGGCAGCGGATGCGGGCGGATGCGCGCCGACCGCCCTCAGCTCCCCACCGCCATACCTGGCGCCGCCGGACCCGGAAGAGGAAGCGGAAACGCGCGGGTCAACGTTGAAATAGCGGCGCTCCGGCACCCGGAAGGAATAGCGGCACCTGCGCGCTCTGGCGCCTCTCCCGGCCACGGAGGCGGGCGGGCGCCGCCATGTTGTACGCGAGCGGAGGCGCCGGGCGCCGCCATGTTGTACGGCTGCAGCGGGCGGGGCGCCACGGCCGGGGGCAGGCCCGAGCCGGCCGCTCGGCAGAGCCCGCTCTGCTGCAGATGCTTCGCCTTGCACAGGGGGATCGCACACGCGTCCTCCCGCCCTGCTCCCACGGCTTGTTTTGGGTTTTGTCTGTTTTAATGAAAAAGCGTTTTTCTAAAACCATCAGCGTCTTGTTTTGGTTTCTTTTGGCTTGTTTTTTTGGCTTGTTTTGGGTTTTGTCTGTTTTAATGAAAAAGCGTTTTTCTAAAAACCATCAGCGTCTTTCCTCAGCAAGAACATTTTGTTCTTCATTATGGCAGTTAGGGAGTTGTAGGCCCACAAGCCGTTTCTCAGCCTGCTCTTCTCTGTGTCGCAGGTCACTCACACACGCCTTTCCACCCGCCGACCCGGCCCATAACAGACCTGGGAACAGCGTGCTCTGCCGCAAAGCGACCCGGGCCACAGCCTGCCCCCCTGCAGGACTGCAGCCCTTCTCCTGCCATCCTCAGCGCGGAGAGGGTCGCCCCTTCCCTCTTTTTGCAGCGTTCTGGTTGTTCAGGAACACCTGGCCTGGAGGGCTGCAGGCCACCCCCCCGCGCCGCCCCAGCCCCGCAGGCTCATCCCCGCGCGGGGCTCTGGGGATCAGCGCACCCCGACATCGGCCTGGCACCTCCTCGCTGCGCCAGCAGCTGTGCTGGGAGGCTGGGGCAGAAAATCCTCTTGCCTGTTGTTCTGCCAAGGCACGGACTCGCTGTCTCAGGGACAGGCGCTCAAGCAGGAATATGAAGATATGAAACTTGCTCTGTCGGTCAGGTCAAAGGTTCACCTGACCCAACATCCCATTTCTGACACACAGGTACCTACAAGCATGAGGGAAACAGGAGAGGGCTAGTTGATCTTTCACTTAATACACCCTCCCCACATTCAGCAGTCAGCACCTTACAAGCCTCCTGAGCTGGGTCATGTTTTCTGACTTTGGTATTTAACAGCCTCTGGTAGATCCTCGAGCAAAGAAAAGGAAGGAAACAGCAAGAACTAAGGGAATGTAAGATTGCTTTTCAGCAGCCAGAAACAGCATGCCAGTGGTGACAGATCTGCCAAATTTGCAGTTACTAAAAAATAAACACAAAAGCTGCCCCTCATCAGCTCCTTGCAATTGCATTAAGCACCACTTTTGTAGGGAGGAGAAGAGCGACGCTCACCGGAAGGAGCCCCACCGGATTACACTTCTCCCAGACGTTTGTTTCAGCTCCCATCCCATGCATGCACATTGACAAGCAGAGCCGGCCTCCGCGCTCTGAAACCAGCAGCTGGCTGGCAATAGGAAGGCCCCCACTATCCATTTCTGGCCTCCCTAATGGATCCTGCTCCCACCCCACCACCCAGCACCAACACATCGAAGACCAAGAGAATTTAAAGCACACGTTTCCATCCCTTCTGCTCCCCAGCCTCCGTTGCTGGTGCTGGTCCTGCTCTGCCACGCAAAGTCCATCCCCTCCTTCTCATGGCACACATGAATGTTGTGGCTGCTGCTGCAATTGGTGCTGACTTGTACGGGCAAAATCTTTGTACATCATCTGTGCGAAATCTCCCTCTTCAAGGAGCACAGGATTGGTCCCACCATCTGTAAGCCCCGAAATGCTCTTTTGCTCTGCTGGCCTGAGCAATGTTCTGCAATGATAACCAGGGACCTGCACATTAAATATGTAGGATGCTGCTGCCATCGTTAGCAGCTTCAGCTTTGCTTTTGGAGACTACCAGGTGCCCAGAAAGCTTTGATGTGTGCTCCTGGCCTTATTTGCGAGTTTGTAACTCGCAGTTCATTGTACTGCATCCTCCCTGTTTTCGATCTATAATTATTATTTTGGCTAATTATTGACTCTTTTTAAGTGCAAATTATGGACATCAGAATTTTTCTAATTCATGAAAGAAAAGAAAATATGTATGAACTAGATTTTAGGGTATATTTAAAATAGGAGAATATTTCAGATGACAAGTAAATTTCAGAGCAATTAGAGTATTTAATATGAACCTTCTCGGCCCAGAACCCTGAGGGGAATAAGAAAGCCAATTAAATTAGATTAAATATAATGCCTAAATATAAAAGTGTAACAGAATCCAATTGTTAAAGAACAACACTATTAAATTATGATGGAGTAGTTTAGATGATGTCAGTGCAACAGGTAACTATTTTATTATGAAATAACAGTATTGATATTTTTTTGAACTTGCCCAGTTTGGGCTCTAAACTCAACCGGTGTAAATTTTAGGCGCTGTCAATTACATTCCAGTGGTTCACTTCTAATGCACTGGCCTAGTTTTTCAAACATTTTCAGTTTATTTTGTAAGAGGAACAGGGCTGTCAGGCAAACAGCTCGCTAGAGCATCTAGGAATGTTAGCTTTATGACAGCTGGGTTTATGCTATCTAATAGGGGGATGAGATTTGAAGCAGGAGCTCACTATGCCCATTTTGTACAGTTTAGTGTTAGCCAAGTGATTCTCTCGTGTTCTCTGCTACTCCTACCTCTTCATAGGACCAAACCATCTCTTTTGGGAGCAGTTATTTTCTACATCCAACATGTCTCATTAACTCTTTCTGCACTTTCTTCTTTCCTTGAATGCAACAAAGGAGATGGATTAGCAAACGTGCAACCCATCAACTTGGAAGAGTAACAGTGGCATCCTATTAAAACCATTTTTTCCTTTCTAGTATGTCAGTGGAAGAATAGGGTCTGAGGATGTGGACTTTTTCCTTAAAATCTGGATGTTAGCTTCCAGGGTGTATTTGCTTATTGGCAGTGTAAAACTGGAAACCTTTTTTTTACCAGACATGATTAGGAAGATAATCATATCCAATGGCAGAATAGTAATTAGTAACATGGTGCCTTTTGCAGCAGCCAGCAAGTTGTCACCGTCTTCTGTTTACTGCACCAAAAAAGTGTTTTGTTCACAGTTTAAGACCAGTTCTTGGAATGCTGACCATCCTTGCTTTCTTTTCCACATGGTCCTCTCCTTACCTCTCTTTTTTCTTGAAGTCCCTATCTATGTGCACAGCCATTTGCTTGGTCCCATGGGAAGTTCCACCAGAGTAAGAGCAAGAGTGCCCAAATGAATAAGACTTGATAAGCCTAGCTGGACCCCTGGAAAGCATCCCCCTTTACTTTCCTCACCCTTCTGTCCTACTTCCAGGGATCTCCCAGGCCCCACAAGGACTCTACTGCTCCATCAACCTCTCTTTACAGATCTTTCTAGGTCTCTCTGGCACCGTAAGGTTCAGTTAAAAAATGAGAGTTTGTTTTCACTTGTATTCACTTGCTGTCATACCAACCTCGACTAGCAAATTCTAAGAGGCATGGGAAGGAAAGTCAGCCTGTGTGCAAGTACATACTGCGTACTGAAGAGAAGAAAAAAAAGTGATGGTTGAGGGATATACTGCTCCTGTTAAGTTGCAGCCACAGTACCATTTCTATGAAGAGTGGATAAATATGTGTTTTAGAAACATCTCACTGAAATCAGAATCCAACCTCAGGTGCTGCTTGTATGCAACCGGCAGGATTAGGTCTGTAAATGAAGGAAGGATGCAAGAAACCTTGGAAAAGTACTAGCAACTGCCAGAAAGGGCAGAAAGAAGAGGTCCAACGATCCATTGTCTCTCCAGAGCTATACTTTTTCTTAAAAATCCCGTTACCTTTCCTCATTAACTGTGTGGCATGTGTCACAATCTGATTATATTCATTTATATCAGCATAACCTTCCACAACGCAGACCAGTGCAAATTATGTTATGAGAAACTGTAGCTCATTTCCATTTCAGTGGAGCTTGTTAAACAAGCAAAATTATTTTGTAGCAAAGGGAAAAACAATTTAGTGGAATGCACTCCTAGCATAGGAAGTACATAACATCGTATTTGGGTTGAAACTTTTTCTGTCAGAAATGTCATAACCCCGTAAAAAAGAGAATTAAAATCCCGTTATTTTAATTTACATCTAGCCACGAGATAAGTAAAGTTATCATTGAAATTCTAATTAAATAGGATGATTGACTAAGGTAGGACATCAAAGAAGAGAAGTGAATATGATAAGTCAAAGTCTTATTAATTAGTCCGCGTGGAAGAAATTCCAGGGACGTCAAGCTGAGGCTGCTGCAAGGAGAAAAAAAGCAGACAAGAAAATGTGTGTTTCTTTGAAGTTAGGAACTGAGATAGTGATGGAGGTAATTGTGTCTGACTGGATCCAGTAATGAAGAGCCATAAATCAGACCTAGGAATCGGAGGAAAGATTCTAGTAACGAATGTGGCTGCCCCCCTGCTGCGAAGAAACAGAATGCAGAGCTGACTAATTGACCCAGTCTATCTCCCAGTAGCTCTCTGTTATTATTTATTAATTTTTAATTTCTGAATTATTTACGTTCTGGGAAATTATTTTTGACAGCCTGTTAGGCGTGCCAAAGTTAATGGAGGATGAAAGGACCGGTACTAGAATTAGCGGGGATGTAGTCACAGGCTACTGAATTTAATGATTTTGGAAGGGAAAATTGATTTCACACAGCGTGTCACTTTATACTACTTTAGGGATACACCAGCTATTTGATTAATTGAGGAATAACCAACTCAAAGTATATTTGAAGTGTAAATGAATCACAGTGCTCAGCTGTTTATTTTTCCCCTTTTCTGATGAGAACACTGAGTTTGCTTAAAGTTGCTGATTAAAACCAATACAGGTAGGCCCCATATTCACACCTGCTTACTTCCTCCTGCCTTAGAAAAAAAAAATTAATTTCACCATCTGGAGGAGACATGCAATCCTCTGTCTCACTTGGGAAGGAGTTCGTCCCTCCTACACAATGCCTAATTAAATAGGCTTTGTGTGCATTCCCCCTCCCCCTGTGGGAAGTGTTTAAGATGGAGCAGGGTACCGAGCCCGCGGGCAGCACATGCGGCTGAGACGTCAATTCTGCACGGTGGTGGCTCACGGCTGCTTTTCATCCAGTCGCTGAGATGAAGTAGGAGTCCCTGGCCTACGGTATCTCCTATGTCAATCCTCCTGATGCAGCGGTGTAATGTCAGTCCACCCATCTACGGTGTGGAGCAATGAAAAAATAAAGGGGCTCTGCACTGCTCTTCCAGGCTGTGAAAACTGTATTTCATCTTCATTGTCAAATGCAAGCTAAATTGTGTCTGCTGCTCACACCTAAATCTTCTGGCCATCCAGACAACAAGGGCACAGGGGCAATCTTTTCCCAGCAATGTGTATAATGCTGTGGGCAGCTCACATCTCCAGAAAGACTCTCACTGGAAACATCTCCAGAGCTTCTCAGGATCATCACATCAGTGCTCCTTCCCCCAACAGCAGCCACCCAAGGCGAGGGGTATGGCTACATTTCTTCTGCTCCTCCCGGCATCCTGTGGCTAGGATGAAAGGGGCAAAACACCCTCTCTGACAGGGCTTCCTATGGCAGACTCGGGTAAACCACTTATAAGGGCAGCGTAATCAGCTGTGCGGGCACTGGTGGTGGTCACTGTGATTTTGGGTGTCTGTAACAATAGTGTCTTCGGTTGGCTCAGTGTGACCTCCCAAACACCTTGACAATCTAGTTGCATAAATGCTAGTCCTAACTGGTCCAGCTTTCCCAGTTATAAAATAAGAGCAATTAATACTACTATTTAAAAAGATTTCAGGGATTCTGTGAAGAGAATTAATGTGTAATTCTTTACTTGCAGAAGATTTAGAGAGTAGTAAACACCAAATTAGGTATAGCTGCTCCTTTCCACAAGAAATAATTCAAAAACATCTGCCATAAATTGACATGGATCCCATGAATACGTGCGAAATGTATAGGCTAGACACCATTCCGAGTCCAATATGCAATAAAACTCTTAAATTAACTGGGACCACACTATTGAGTGGGAGGTTAATTGTCCAAGGGATCTGGCATTTTGGACATTTTGCTGTTGCTTTAAAATAGGAAGGGCTACCTACCGTGGCAAATGTTGACCATATTGTGGTGAGGGGAGTGGTAAAGAATAATAAAAAGTCAATCATGCATCAGTGTACCTTTAAAAAAATACATTTGTGTTCATTATTTAAAGATGCATTAAGAGGTACAGGAAGGTTTTGCTGCTTAGGTTCTCTAAGGGGTTAATAATTTATTTAAACATCTCCCTAGATTATTTTTCAGAGCACTTTAGGAGCACTAGGAACATTTCTTTGGGATGTTTACTGATGGGAACATGCAAGGATAGCCTGTTTTTTCTGTTACCTTTTGGATTATACCAGTGGCAATTAGCTATGCAAGGAGGATCAGCTACAACAGGGTGTTAAAGCAGATGTGTGACCCGTGGCCGCTACTCCAGGCATTGCTACTTTAACACTTTTTTCAGCATGTGTAGACTGGACTGGCTCCTAGAACAAAAGCCTGAAGCAAAACCTGTTCTTTCTCGGTCTCCTGAATCTGTGAGAGATCTTTGGTTTTATTTTGTGATTGTTATTAAAACTTTCTAAGGAAGAAATAGTGATGTTGATAAACCAACACAAAATACATTTTTTAAGATTACACTTTGTAATACAACTTTGTAATACACTTTGTAATAAAACTGTATCACTGAAACTACACTCACTGCCATGCAATTCTGAAGAGTTCAATTCACCAGCGGCAGAATTGAACACCCCAAATTTCATAGCAGATGTTTTATATATTTAGACGATGGCTGAAGAAACAGTGAGCTGTATCTTCAGATGCCACAGAAAAATTAGGCAATTTACTTGAAGGTCTGCCTTACAGCTTTAAAGTGGTCAATGGAAAACCAAGTATGTTCTATAGTATGTGTAAAAATTAATCCTAAAATATTTATATTCAATAAATATAAAAGTATTTGGATGATTTAGCATGCTCTGCTGTTCTATACTGGAATTAATCACAGAGATGACTTCTCCCTATTTCAATATTAAAACAAAAGGGGTGTGCTTGCAGTGCAGCATCCTGGGAATTCAGCTCAGAAGTCCAATTAACAACAACTAATTCCCCATACTGCCTATTTACCCCTAAGAGTTGACTAGATATAATGTCATGCATTTTGCATTTAAGCTTTTAATGCCCAGAGGATAACAAAAATCTATCCTGATCACTTTTTATTTTCATCATATGAGGACAGAAGAAAGCATCCCCACTTCCCCTTTTGTTAAGTGTATCCATGTCTCGGCGCTAAGCCTACGGAAGGAGCTGTTTCCTGCCTTCTCCCTGTGCCTCCCTACCTTACTTCTCCATAAATGCCTTCCTGCTTCAAGAAGACAGGAAGGTAATAATCCCTTTGGATGTGTATAGATAAGTGCATCTTAAAGCAGTGTAGAATTATTCGCCTTTGAGCAGTGATCTACTGCTCATTCACTGGACCAAGTTCACTGCCCTCTGGACTGTCACACTGTGTTGTATGCCGCGTATACTCCCCTCACACTGGTTGTCACTGCAAGAGCTATCAAGTTAGCACCTTGCTGTGAACATATTTTAAGAGCTGGAACTGTAACATACTGTAAATGGTAATGACCATGCTATAAAATGCTATAGATTAGGGAAATACTTTCAATAACTAGAATTATCTTCTGCAACTCAATTTTGCTTACAATGTAAATCAGATTTGAATCAAGTTCTCCAAAGGTAAACATCCAGCACATTACAACACGCTTTAGATGCAAAAGGGAGAGAAGCAGAGAGGGAGTGAGTGGTGCATATGTGCATACGAGGCTCTGGATATTCCTCACCAGGTACAACCTAAACCATTCATTAAAAATTAGGGACACATTAAAATATCTAGCTCTCTGTCCAGATGTAATGGTGTTTAATGGAAAAAATTAAGGCCCGTATACATCTGTATTTATGACGTTCTGCAACAAAGAAATAATGCCATGGAACACAAAATCACTGGTTGAAGGGAATTTGGAAGAAAAAGGAAGTTGTTTGAGAAGAAAATAACAGAGCATATTGAAAGTAAAGCATATGACACTGCTTGATAGCAACACAAAATATGACGCTGTGCTGAAAAAAATGCATGGATCAATGTTAAGTAGTTGTGCCTGCAGAGCTGCAGGTTATTGTGCAGAAAACTGCCTACAAAATATTTCTGCAACACTGTACTTTGCTGTGCGTGGCAAAAACCCCAGAAGGTGTTACTTTTTTTTTTTTTTGGAGCTGTGATGAACTTGGCTTATGCTTGGGATCAGACTGCCTGCTCCTTATGAGGGTTTCTGAATTGCACATTTGCGGATTCAAGGCCAAATCTGAGTTCACAGCTAGCTTTCCAAGTACTCAGCTGCCAAGAGCCAGGCTTCTCACAGGTCCAGGAATCGGAACAACTGAACGGGAATGGAGCTCTTCTGAACATCCCAGACTAATTGGCTGATTCGTCTCTTAGCAGGCGCCTGTGACAGAAGTTGAGACAGCTGAGTGCAGTATTTCTGACATACTCAGATGCGAATTTTAGTACCTGTCTGTACAGAGCTGGCAGGTGCAAGAAGGGCCCTCCTCTGAACTTCTGAAGAAAAGCGTTGGCTGCATCTCATTCTCAAGCAGGTTTTTAGATCACTCTGCACCTAGATCACTGCTCCCTGTGAGCAGCAAAAAGAGCAAAAGTCTGACAGGCTGATCCTGAAACATGGTTCTGTGGAGAGCAATACAGTACCCACATTTGTGTAACACTCCACAGTCAAACTTCCCGCTTGCTGGGAAGCAGAGGACAGCGGCACTAATGATTCTCTCCCTTCTAAAGCCTCTAGATTTTAAATGCTTTGAGGAGATTGAAGACAAGCATTAAATTTTGATTAAAGGGACACTGCCAACACTACATTAAGCTTAGAATTTAGGGTTTTGTAACAGGCAGGTGTAGGTGGATGGCAAGTTGAATGTAGATATTTCTTTGCAACAGAGCAAAGACAAGTATCTTATCTTTGAGCTGAGAACAGAAGGCATAAAAAATTAACTTGATTAGAAACAAAAGTAACATGGTCCACTCTAGTTTTACTACCAAGGGAGAAGGAAAATGCTGATGGGAGACACCATGTAGCTTCCCAAATGTATTACAGCTCACCAGCTGTTTGGTGTGCAAGAAGCCTGTTTAGTTGGTTGGGTTTTAATGTGGTTATGACAAAAAGCCATGCTGAATTCCTACTTTAATAAACTTACTAGGGAGTGGAGTGGAAGGAAAGGTTGCCACAGGTAAGCTGGCACAAGGACTAGGCTACACCTAGCAAATGCCTTTGTGTCTGCTTTTAGTTTATAGTGAATAAATACGGGAGGTGAAGCTATCTTGTGTTTCATGTATGGTCCACTGCAGCTGACGAGGGAGTACCTAATTACTTTCAATGATCAATGAGTTTTACTGCAACTCATTCTGCCTATGATGGGAGCCAGATCTGAACCAATTTTTCCAAGGGGAGATCCTAAAAGGCAGCACCTCACTGTAGCTTTAATGTGCACTAACCCTATAGAAAGACTATCACCCAGAAATGCTCATTCTCAGAGAAATGATGGCAATGTGAATCCAGATCTTCAGCTGATAAAACCCAGCTCCCTTAACAGAGCTACGCTAATTTATAATAGCCGAAGGTCTGACCCCACATCCCTACAAGAATTAGCTGCAGCCACAGAAATCTTCTGCAGTAAAGATGTAGCTCAGTTTGGGCTTGGCTCAACCAGAAGCAGGGTTTCTGCTGCAGATTTCTCTGCTGTCTTTGCGATATTCATTCAAACAAACCTTTCAAGGGAGCAGGCCAGAGAAGGTAAAGGCAACAGTGTCTATGATCGTCTTCTTGTTCTTCGTAGAGTATGAAGGAGTGAAGCAAACCTCAGATAACCGACCTGTGGCTTCAGATGTATTTTGAGTGCAATGGTAGTGCCTTCTCCCAGGGTCTGTGCAGCAGGTGAGAGGTGCTTCCCAAAGCTGTAGCATTAGGTATATATGATAGATAACAGAAGGCATGAAATAAGGCCGTGTGACTGCACTGGAGATGGTAGAGTTGCAGAAGGGTGCTGGAACACAAATTGAAAACTACTTGTTAAACAAGGTTAATTTGTTCTCCTTCCACAGTGTAAAATGGCTTCAAACACTTCTAAACTAGGTCATTTGACTGCTCAAGAAATACATGGTGCCAGGCAGCTGTCTTTAGCAACAAGTTTATTGGAGAGTTTGATTGCATCCCAAAAGCATGCTAGATATTTCTGACCATATCAAAGAAAACTCAACTATATTATCAAGGCACACTAATGAGGCGGTTTGTTTAATTGAAATACTTTAAGTTTCCATGTAGTACAGCATGAAAAAATCATTATTTTCATTAGATGAGCTACTCGTTAGCTGAAAATCTAAGTTACAAAATATCACAGTGTGAGATAATAAATACATTGTAAAATGCATTAAATCCAGGTTATTAAAAGGAATTTCTATTTAAAATATATAGCCATGTAATTTGAGCATACTTCCTAGTATTAGGAATCAGGTTTGGTTCTTTGAAAAATACAGCCCAACCCAAAGGACCTCATCATGCTCTCATTGCAATCGCTGTCAAAACTCTGACCCGCTATAGCCTGCATAAATGACCTGATTATTCTGTGTCACAGTTCTGCAGTAATGGGCTCTGCGTGTAGCAGCTAGCAGTTCTGAGGCTCACCTAAAGGGCCCAATTTTGGCCTTGAATTCATCACTGCTCTGTTTGATGCAGTCATTAACAGCAAGTCAGGAAGCACTTTATAGCTTATATTTTCAGGGGCAAATGCTTACCTAAAAGTGTAAGACTTGGAGAATTTGTGAGTTTTATGTAAGAGCACGCATCTTCATGGGACATCTCCCATGCCATTGGTCAGAAGTAGTTTAAGAACTGTACTGATCTCATCAACAGATTTAAGGCCATGATGAGTTTGGGTGAAAAGGGGAAAATGGCTGGAAGGGATCTCTGGAGCCCATCCAGTCCAACCCCTCTGCTCAAACAGGGTCAGCTGGAGCAGTTTGCCCAGGACTGTGTTGAGTTGGGGTTTGAGTATCTCCAGGGATGGCGATTCCACAGACTCTCTGAGCAACCTGTTCCAGTGTTCGACCACCTTCATAGTAAATGAGTTTTATCTTATGTGTAGATTGAATTTCCTGTATGTCAGTATTTCCTGTATTTCTGGCTCTGAGTTCTTTACTCCCCCCTGCTTGGTATTTATACAAATTGATAAGATTCCCCTTGAGTCTGCTCTTCTTGAGGCTAAGTGAGCTCAGGGTCCTGCTCTGCATATCAAGAGTTCTTCCTGATCACCAGCATTTAAACACTGATCTGAGATGAGAAGGAAATTGTATTTTGGTTTCCGATTCACAGATGGGCTTGTTCCATGTGAAAAAAAGAGTAATGTAAGACTCCGGAGCAACTATTGCTTTGTGTAGTTTTATCCTTCTTCCCTGCACCACTCTGCCCATCTTTTCTATGTCTTAGACTAATGAGGGTATTTTGTCCTCAATTCTCATATCAGTGTTTCCTTCCTAATTTACTACTATACATACACCGAGGGATCTTCTGCCTCATCTCACTGGTACTTTCTCTCTCTCCCCTCCCTTGCTGACGGATTAGTTTGCCAGCACTGTGAAGGTGTCCTTGCAGCATTACTCTGTCACTAAACTAGCCAGCATAGTTCACCATGGCTGTGAAGAAACAGCCCCAAGGTTTAGCAGCCACTTCTTAATTCCTGAGGAATCCTGGGCATGCATTCAGGTTGCCTCCACATGTTGGCATCCACTGATGTTGACACATCTTCACAGCTATTGCTCTCCCTGCCAGCTAGTCAAGCCAGCAATGCCGAATAGTGCCACCAAGAGCACATAGATACCGGAGGAGATTCAGAAAGGACTGCTGAAAGATTGCCTTAGCTAGCAAGCCAGCCAGCGATTCAGGAGAGCATACAGATTACAGATGGTGCAATAATCTCACGATTGGCCAAATGTGGAGCCTAAGCAATACTTATATGGAGATGAGCATACATTAAAGGCTGCCAATGTGACAGCAGAGAGGGCCAATATTGAGGCTTGCCCAGGAATGGGCACGCTGCCCCCACATAGCCACCTGCTGAGATCGTTCATGCCAGAAATGCAAGTAATCCTGGTAAGGCAGGTGCCTGAGGGGATCAAGTCCTTAGTCAAAGACAAGAAATGCAAAAACCCAAGCCCAGGCCACCTTCTCACACCTGGCAAGGGCCCCTCTGCATTAAGCCCGCAGACTGTAAACCCTGGAGGTTGGAGTGCAAGGGGCTGAGAGCTGCACCCCACACTCCTGCCTCTTCCCTCAGTTATTAAGACAGACTTTTCTTCCTTTGCAGAGACAAAGTTGCACATTTTTGAGTTATCTCTTGCTCCTCTCATTTTGTGTGGGTTTTGTTAAATATTTTTAGAAGTCTTTCCTTTTTTTTTTTTTTTTTTTTTTTCTACTGGGGCCAACAGGGATGCGGCTTGCAGATTAGTACTACTGTTAGCTCTCTTTAATAGGGCTTTTCTTATCCCATTTAAGTAGAATAAAGAAGCTTCATTTGTTAGCTTAAAAAAAAATCAAGACTTTAATTCTTGATCATTGCTCCCAAGAGAACCCAGTTGGAGTTCTCTCATCATCACTGATCAAGTCTGAACTTTTTTTGTTTGCTATTCAATTTCAGTTGCTTTCATCATTTCAGAGCACTAACAGGCTTTCAGCCCCGCTGAAACAGGGGATGGGGCTTTAACCATACTGCGGTGAAGTCCCTGTAGCAATGGAAAACTGCTGCACAGCATTTAGCTATGTGCTCTCCTCTACATAAAACCTGCATTTACATTGAATTACAATTAACCTTCTATTTTAATCATAATAATCAATATTCCATATGGCTTTTCCTCCTTTTATATTATTTGTTGTAGAGAGACTGACAGTCAATTTCTCTGATTTCAGACCAGTGAGAGATTTTATCTAAGACAAGTGTAAAAAATTTTCTGATTACTAAACTGCTGTAGATCACCATCTGGATCCACTGCTAAAATGATATCCATGGAATGAAGCTTGCTTATGGTACGGAAAAACTTGCTCTGATGTTTTATAAATAGTTATTTTTTTCTTAAGAGATTCCAAGGATGATTTTGCAAGGGAGATCAGCATATAAAGCAAGTCTGCAAAGCAGTTTTCCAGTGGGCATGCGATCCATCCAGGCCCTTTCTCTGGTTGCTCGTGCCTACCATCTCCTTTATGAGGAGATGCCGGAGTGGGTTTTTCTGAGTAAAATCTTTCCTAAATCTGCTCTTTGAGTGCTTCTTGAGGGTGAATGTTACCCAAGCTGTCAGGCCTTGCACAGGGAGAAAGCTGTTGTGATCAACTGATCGAGTATAAGCCACTGTTGGACCATTCCCAATAGGAGCAACACAAATCCTGTCTACTGGCTATCGGTTTTGTTCTTCAGGGTCCTTGTAACCTTCAGTATGGGCGAAACCCCAGTTTCCAGAGACAGTCTGAGTAAGACAGCAAGGTCCCAAAATAGTCTGCTCAGCCTCTGCTGCTTGTCAGCTTAGTTTTTGTGCCCAGGGTGCTCAGGGTGCTTCTCTGCATTTCTAAGTTTCTCCTAAGTGTTTCATGGCTCGCATGTCTGAAGGAAGTCATCAGCATCAGTTTTGGGTGCATTACAGACATTGACCTGGCAGAAACAATACAAAATACATGTTCCTTCAACCACAGCTGGCAGAGGGAAGGAGAATCTCTGCTGAAGACTCATGTAGTCCTTTGCTGAAGAGAAAACAGGCACAGTGCTCCTTCTACTGAGGAGCAGTACATGGCTCCACCTCAGTCCAGCTGATACCACCCAAATTCCCCAGATTTTCAGTGCTCAAGGTCTGCAGCCAGCTTGTGGTTTCTCCCTGGAGGGCTGAACTGTGGGAAGAGTGCTCTCTGCACCTTGTCAGTGCCTGGGAACAGCTGCAATTCGAGACATATAAACACTTTTTTTACCCCAAGCAGATTCCAATTAATGTGCAGATGGAAAAGACATAGATGGTCTGTGGGAGAGAATCCTTGCTTGGCAAGGGATGGAGTATTGCTTTTATAAAACGCCGTAAGAGCTCTAGTAGCAGAGTTCCTTGTTTTTTAAGATCCCAGCTCCCAGTTCAGCAAGCTCAGATTTGTACGGAAGGACTAATGTTGCTGGAATGTAAACCTGTCATTTCATGGAACTGGGATGCAGAAGACAGTCAGGAAAATCAACTTCTGCAAAAATTTCATGATTTTGTGTACAAGGGAGAGAAAACTCAATTTTGCAGGTGGAAGCCTGCCACAGTTTAGCTGTCAGGGGCAGGAGGAAACTTAGAAACATGAGTGGGCACCTAGCAAAATAGTGGGGACATGAGGAAAGCCCGGAAATGTGCACCTTCTCTCATTCTTATTTGGGATCAACATCCAGAAGAGGCAGTATTTTGTTGCAAATTTATTTTCAAATCCTCACAGCTTTATCCAGAACACATCAATTTTCAGCCTTAAACTCCACAATGAAGAAGATGTTACAGTGGGACACTTTCACTTCAAAAAAATGTTAAGTCGTGTGGTTGGTTTACCAGTGTGAATCTCCTGCTGTCCCTTACGCAGCTGAAAATGCTACACGCCTCTGCATCAATATAAAATATTTTCTTTTGAAAGGACAAGAGGAGACTGCAGAATTCTAGTTTTAGGCACATTGGATTTAAACATCTTAGACTTTAATCTTTTTTCTCACATTTCCTTCTCTATAAAACAAAACCAAATTCAATCTTTGTCCATTGTGATTTTTGAGAAAATTAACTGTACATAATTACTTTGCAAATAATTACTTTGTAAAAAGTAATTGTAAAGCCTTTAGAGATCTTCAGATGGTAAGGGGTAGAAACATAATGGACGTGATAACCCTTTCTTTCTTCTTTCTTTTATCATCACTATAACTTGTTCTGTTTCTCTACGTTTTCCCACAAATACTGCCAAAGAAGGAATCACATTGCCAAGGAATCACATTGCCAGAGAGTGTTTTTAAAGTCAAGAGGCAGATTTTCTTCTGAGTTCTTCTTTTGTTAGATAAATGCATTGTCATTCTAGTTTCCAAACATGGCTAGTATGGCTAATTGCTCTTTCATCCACTGAAATTTGAGCTGATTAGGTCAGGATGAAAGTAAAGGGCTTTTGCCATATTGTATGTGGAACACATTTTATGTAGAACCTACAGGGCAGCTTCCACCTGGCATAATCATGTCCCAGATGGGTTATTTTGGGTTATCATAACGGGTTGCTTATTAATTGTGTTATTAATATAACAGATCCTCCCTAAGCATATCCAGGGGATTGGGTGGTTAATACATTACTATTTTGCCTTAATGTATGGTACCTGCAAATAATACGTCAAAAAGCTCACTGATAGTTTTTGCAAATGAAAAGGCATTCTGAACTGAATGTATGAGCTAAAAAAAGTTATGATTTCTGCGGGGATAAAACTCTAAGCTGAATTGTGTTGTGTCGTGACTAATCGCAGTTTAATTTTCTTCTGCAGATGGATCCATCCTCAATAGAGGGCAGTAGAGGATGAAAATGTAACTGTTGATCTGTTCACTGTTGTGTTCAGATCAATTCTCTAATATTCTTTTAACTGGCTTTAAAATGGACCCTTTTATCTTGAAAAAGGAGGAAGTAAGAGTGTTGGACATCTGGGGGACACACTGCTAGCACCCAGATGTTAGCATCCTTCTGTACCATTTACTCAGTCAACGCTACATCAAGTTGTGCTGGGTAGGTGGGCGGGAGAGTGAAAGCATGGAAAGGGAAGTTAGGGTTGTCCTGGAAGGGAGAAATCACTAGTCCTGTGCCTTCACAAGGGAAAAATCCTGGCATTGCTTCGTGACTGCAGTCTATTAGCTCACAGCGGCCCTGGGAAACAGCACTAATTCTCTCAGCGAAAACAAATGGAAACTTCCCCGTGCATGTGTCAGTATAATTATTCTGCCAAAAATAGTAGCAGATTTCAACTACCTAGAGGTTTTGCTTACAGCTGGTAAACTCTGTTGGCTGCAGCCGCAGCTGTGAAAGCCAAGTAACCCAGCTGGGCGCTGGGAGGAGATGGCACTGCCCCTCACAAGCAGGTGGGAGCTGAGGCAGAAGTAGCCTTTGGCCTTGGCAGGGTGACTGCCTTGCTCAGGGCAGGGAGAGCAAGGTCCTGAGGCAGGACCAGGAGAGGAAGCCAAAGCTGGACTGCGGGAAGAGCTGGGACATCAAGGAGCTGGGGCACAGCCAAGGTGGGAAAGGCCAAGGTGGAGCAAAAGCAGGGTAAAAGCTTTGAGCGGCCATCCAAATGTACTGAAGCCTAGACCTAAATAGCACACTGGAGACCCTGCCTTTCACTTGAATCCGCAAGCACTTCTGTGGGGTGGCCTTGGCACAAGTTAGGCTCTCTGGGGTACAAAGCTAGGCCTGTATGTATGCTTGGTTGCTTTATGATGCATATCACAAAAGCATAATCCGGTTTGAAGTGTTACAAATAGCGCGTCCTTTCCACAGTGTCCACTGGGCAAAGCAATGATGGGGTGTAAACACACTTGTAACATATAAGACGAGTCTACCTTTTCCTACCTGCCAAGCATGGGTACGTTCGGCATCTGACACCTAAATGTCCTCTTCTCCATCTCCCTGCTTGTTTCCACAGCTTCATTCCCTGCCTTGCCTTGGCCCTTCTCACCACCACTGTCTCAGATCTGCTGCTCCTCTTTAGTTCTGCCACATGCAGCTGCAGTGCTGGTGGCCACACTACCCTCCCCGTACTACTACTGTGTCATGCCTGATCTATCATCCCTGACTGTGCCATCTTTGGTTAGATCCCCACCACTCACAGTCAGCCATCATGAAAGATCCAGGTCTTTTTAATAAGCTACAGTAATTAAAGCTTGCTAGCGATCAGGTAAGTTCTTACATGTTGTAGCTTTCTGCCTCTTCTTGTTCCTATGGAGAACAGCAGACAGCACCTGAGGTAGCCCACAGTGCTGCCTCAGTACAGGCTGTCGTTTCAAGTTTATCTTCCTCAGTACCAACTGAGAAATGCAGCAAGCCTACTCCAGCTGACAACAAAAAGCAAGAGTCTGCTCAAAGAGAAGGACAGGGAGGAAGAATCTGTTGTGAATTTGGACAGGGGAGGTCAAAGAATTTGAGGCTTCGAGGGGAAGGTCTTTTTGGTCCAGAACATGTTACGCAGAAGACACAAATGTAGGATCTGAACTCAGTTTAGAGGCAGGTTATGAAAGGCCCTTGGAAGATAGATAAGGAGAGGGAAAGAGTTGCTTAAAAGGATGAGGAACAGGATGTCCACATAGAAGAGTTTCCAGTGGGATCCAACAGCAACATAAGGTAGGGTAGAGTGAGTCCTAATCCCCCAAATCTCTCACAACAGTCACCACAGCTGGGCACCTTGCCATAAACAGCAAACAAGCAAATAACAGAAAGGCAGAGCCACCACTCAGGGAAGATTTTTTGGATGGGTATCTGCCTGCATCAGCCAGAATTCTTCTGGTCCTTCTTTTCTGTAATATCTCATGTACCAAACCTACATGGGCTGCACTTTAAAAAAACCAAACCACAATCTTTCCCTAAATAGCTTGCTCTTCTGTAAATGCCAACATCAAGATGGCCAGAAGGTTCACTGGGGAGAGAAGCAAGACATTGCTGTCTTCCCACTCCCTGGTGGCTGAGCTCCTCTGCCTTATAGCTACCCTGCTGCAGCAGCTCTGTTCAAAGCTGAAAAACTCCCACTGGTGATGCTAGTACGCTTGGGTCCCAGCGATGAGAGCTGCCTTCTGCAGATGTATGAGCGCAGCCAGCTCATTTTCCCGGGAGGTGATAAGACTGGTTGGGACAGTAAATAATTAGCTTTTCTGCCTTCGGCTATAGAAATGATTATGAATTTTTAAGCAATGAGAGTGATTGAAGCCATTTCTGTTTGCTTTCTTTAGCTGTGTTGCAAAGTTTAGCTTCAAGAAGGAAAATACCCTCAGAGGAGGTTGACAGACAGGTGGGAAAATATAAAGATGCCAAGAGATCAGAGGTAAGTCAGTGAGCATTAAAAGCTGGGGGAGAAAGTCCTGATAAAAGGGGGTGGCTTTCATAACAAAGGAATTATCTTTCTTGTTCAGTCCTTCCTTTATCTGATAACAGGCTATTCCCCCAGAAAGTTGGCTCCTGGGAAGTTAGTTTTAAGCAGAAGTTGAACATGAAAGTTCATTTCTTGGCAGAAGTTGCTTTCTCTTTAATTTATTTATTTTTGTAAATTTATCCTAATCCTTTTTTTCTTAATTAACAGGATGCTGAAAGACAGTGTGGAGAGGAGTTGTCTCTATTAAGACACAGATAGGATTTAATCTCAGAAGTATACTGCCTCCCCCATGGCCTGCTCAAGGCTGCCTGGTTATGCCTCCTCTGCTGACGGCATTTCTGCCTCCAGGACTCTTGTCCTCTCTGGCACACTAAGGGGTCCCCTGATGCCACATGTTGTGATGTTGGCTCTTGATCAACCTACTTGGCACAGCAATGAACCTGGAGGTACTTCAGGTTTTTCACACAATGCCTCATACTTATTAACTTTATGTGTTGCCTTGTCAACTGAAATCAATATTGATAATAATAAATGCATTAGCAATTAATTATAAATGAATTGACATTCCCTGGAAAACGCTTCTAAGGTAAAAACATGGGAGGACATTTTCTGAAGGTTCCCTGTTTACCTCTTATATTGCCCAAATGTATTAGCCTTGCAATTTTCTAGTGGTTTTAAAATGCTTACTAAAACATGTTGTTTTTTCAGCTGCTCCTCCACTTTCTCCTTGACCCACTATCTGGCTGGGCCAGAAGGCCCCTTGCCCCAGCTCCAGTGTCATCTTGCTGTTGTATAGGCAGAGCAGATACCACACTCCTTCTGCTGTTGCAAAGGAGACTGCAAATCAGACCATGCAACAGCGGCTGGCGTGCACTGAGGAGCCCGATACCATTGCATCAGATTGAATCAGTGCATTGAAAACTTCCTCAAGGTGGCAGTGAGGGCCCAGAACAATTGGCCTAAGGTGTGATGGCTCCTGAAATAGGAAACTGTGTTGTCCCACCATGGCACCATGAGCCATTTTCCCTGCTGGAAAGACTGGAATAAGTTGTGATTGCAGATGGAGGCTTTCTTTCAAACCAGCGGGACAAGCTGAACAAGTCTCCTCCAAGTCTTGCAAGAGGGAGACCAAAATATATTTCCCAAAAGAAGGATTATCCGCCTCGTGGAGGAAAGTTAAGAGGCTAAACAAAGAGGAAGAAACAGGAGCTTCTGCTAAACAGAGCAGCTGTATGACTTTAAAATGCTGTTCCCAAAATTATCACACTAGTGTACAGCTGCCACAAAGACAACATGATTTCTTGATGTTGAAGTGGCATCAGGGTGACTAGAGTGATCAGTAAGAAAATGCAACTACATGTTTATCCAGCCAAAACCATTTCCCTTCAAAGCCCTCCTTCATAAATTTATGAAGAGGTAAGGCTCGGAAAGAATCTCCTGCAATCACCTTGTCCCACACCTTCCTGTGAGCCAGGATCAGGTTTAGCCACCTCATCCCTGTAAGGCGTTGGTGTAACCTCTCCTCAAATCTGCCAGTGAAAAGGCTCAACATCCAGCGATAAATTAATTCCCAAAGTGGAGCTTAAAATCACTTTCCTGCAAATTATGTTGATTTATTTCTGTCTTTCTCACAGTGGCCATGGAGAACAAATGATGGCTGTCCTCTCTAAAGCAATTGTTTACGTATTGGAAAATTCCTATGTTTTCCCCCATAGTCTTTTTCCTCTAGACTAAACAAACTCGGTTTCTTCAAGGTTTCCTCATCACTTATGTTTTATAAACCTTTTATCATATCTGCTGCTTCCTTCTGGACAGTCTCCAACTCATCTGCATCCTCAGTTCTGCTGGGCCCTGCTTGGCCATGGCTGACAATCTGTCGCCAAGAAAAACGCCACGCTTCTGACTGAGACATTAGAGAGCTGTTTCCAGATCCAGCATTTTTCCACTGGAGGTGTAAGCATTTTACCTTTTGTGAGTACCAATAAATATATATAAAATAAAACAAAACAAACCAAAGTCTTGCATTCTTGAAGGTGATATGTCAACTCTGCACTTCAGTGGCTGCTGTCTTTATAAAACACTCACATGTGTTCCTTCACACTTTCTTCGCCTAGCAGCATGGCTGCTGAGGCAGTCAGGGGCCTTGCAGTTAGGAACTCTTCTAGAAGAGCCTCTTACAAGGCAGTGTAATTAAAGTCGGCATTCAAAGCATTTCAAATAATCAAAAAACTAGCCAGCCCCCAAACAGAGGCAGAATCAAAGAGCCTAGTGTGGAAAGAAATCCAGTGACCCTGAAGGCATGAGCAACCAACCCAAAGAGATTAAATGCCAGCTGAGGGAAATGGGGGAGGAACTGATGGCATCAACAGTGGAATAACAAACAAATGCAGGAGACTTCAAAAAGTGAATAACTGGGCCATCAAATTACATATGTTTTGTAAGTATTTGGGATAAGGAGAAGCCTGTGTGGTTAGAGTGCCCAGGCTTGGTTTAATTCCCCACCATGGAAGTCATTGGGTGTTTCCTCATTGGTATCCGTCACGGCTACCAGCGAGCACTTGTGTAGTCTTGAATGGTCCCACGCTCATAGTCGAATCAGAAACACTGTCTTGTCTTCTCGCTAAGCCTGAAAAGGGGGTTGTGCAACCAAAAGCTCATCTGTTTTATTCATCTGTATTAGCTACAAACCTTCCACGTCAATATCCTTAAACCATGATAGCTGCTATCATGAAGCTTGTAAGTTTTGTGTGTGGGTTGTTTACCCAAGAGCACTCAACTCAAGAGCAGTCTCATTTCCAAAGATTTCTTTTCCATCTGTGGGCTGACTGATATTGCACAAAATGCTCAACAAAATATAGTCAGCAGCTTGTCTCTGATTAGAGCTCTTCATTGAGGAAACCTCCTTGATTTCAACTTCCAGACAAATTCATGGATCCCTCCTGTTTGTTCGCTAAGCTAAGCAGGAGCTTTATAACCCATACATTGGCTTCTTCTGTGTTTCTAATAACTTTAGGAGTGAAGTAGAAACTCCACATTGTCTGCATCATGGAATTCCTTTAAATGGTAGAACTGGGACCAACTCATCCTAAGGGTGAGACCAGCAAAAAAGAATTTGGTGCAATTAATTTAGCAAGCTTTCAGCCTAGTGTTTGTTTAACCAGCGTGGATGAGAGCAAAATTCCCCTGCAGCCCCTTTTAAACACCTCAACTAAGAAAATAAGCTTGAGTATGGTAAAGAGCATGTTGATATCCCAAGGGACCAGAGAAAGTGCAACAGGAGAGCGCCTCATACAGAAGGGGGAGTGTTAAGCATATTTAAACCAAACATTTCTTTCCCTTTCCTTTGGGATAAAACTATTTCCCATAGAAACTAAGGCTGTGCCCCTACATGTGTAGCCCGGGGAGAGATGCTTTGATGTGAAAGAGAATCCTGGTAAAGTACCGGATGCAGAAGCCAATGTGGAAATAGGAGGGACTTCCAGAAACAGGAAAAAGCATTGTCCCAGAGGGGCTTCCATCTCCCCCCTCCAGGTCGTCATTCAGACTGTCTGGCTAGTTTCCTTCTGCCAGTCACTTTGCCATAAGGAAAGTCTTGTCTTAGACATGGGGCAAAATTTTAAAACTTTTCCCTTACTTCAGAGAGCTGACAAAGTGAAAATGTGAGATTTTACGGCATAATCTAGATAAAAAAACTAAAGTGAAAATTTCACAAATGATAAATAAAACTCTGCTTTCAAGTGTACTACAGAAAAGTTGGAGAAATTGTCAGTATTTCAGGAAAGCAGGAGTGCCATAAATTGGATTTAATCTAGGGAAGAAGGGAGAGTGATTTAGCTCTGAAAGTTTTTAGGAGGAATACAAAGAAATGAATGTGAGTATCAGCCTGAAATTCTTACAAGTATGTGCACTCATATGCTGTTGGAGCTACACGGTAGGATGAAGGGAACCTGCCCACAAAGTGCAGATAAATTGCTTTAGGTTATGGGTAGGACAGTCTCAAAGGCACGTGGTGTGGAGGATCTGTGTGGAAACAGATCGGTATTGCAGGATGGGCAGCCCATGGGGAGACTGTTCTAGAAAATAAATCTATTTCCATCTTGCTCTTTAAAAGAGCCCAGTGTTACTCTCTCCTTTCTTCACCCTTCACTGAGATTAGTGCTGGTCATGGACTTCAACTCCAACAGTGAGCTTACACGGAGCACGCTGCTAGTGCCATCAGATGACACACAAAGAGCAGAAGTCCTCCTGCACGCTCATGAGCAGACTCTGGTCACATGCAGAGTCTGTTGAGCAGCAGCAAAAGAGAGTACGAACCATGGTAACTTGCTATTGTACAATAAGTCCCTCCTCACCCTCCAAGTTTTCACTGTTATCAAGGTTCTTGTGGGTGCTGGTTCTGAAACAGCTGATAGGCAACTGAAGTATCATTTGATCAGAAGACCTTACCTAGGCAAATGGCCCTATGGAGATAATGGGTGAGGTTTGTTTCTGTAAGTATTTTAGCACGAGGCTCACGGATAATAAACTACATCATCATTTCTTTGTATGCTTTGGCTTGCGATGACAGATCAAGTGGTGCATTCTGCAACAGTTTGTCAGCACTCCCACTAGAAAGCTGTGAAGGTTTAACACTGCATCCCAAAGTAAAATCTGACATGTCATTTTGCACCCAGAACAGTGTGTTTGTTTAATTACTTAACCAATTTTGTTGAATTATTTCTTTGATGACTAAAGAGGACTTCCTACTGATGATCTCCAAGATTAACGATACAGGTATACATATTAGTAAGTTAGCACTTAGTGCCTACCTCACATGGATGAAGTACACTCCCTATCTTCAATATCTTCTTGCACTGACTGTCTACTAAATAGATTACTGCTCTACCTAATGTTCTTAAAGCTAAACAGAACTAAACATATGGATTAGAAATATAGATCTCTAAGCACTGAAATGTCTTCCTATGAAGATACAGGGAGCTGGAGGAGGTCAGCACTCCTGAAAACTGAGCCACAGGATCAATGTCACAGCTAAATCTTTGACGTCACAGCTAACTCTGATCAACGTTTCCCTGGATGTCCAGTTGGCAATGCAAAGTCCTTTGAAATAGGACCCAGAGCTGGAGGAAGCTCCAAGCCCTCCTGTACAAGGACTGGCTTCCTCTTTCTCTTTAATGGGAGTAAGAGTATTTTGCTCTTGCATAGGGAGCCCTGAGGTGTATTTAATTAATGCTCATTATGAACTCTGAGAGGAGCTTGAGACATAAACATGATTATAGCTTCAAAGCCTAGGGGATCACTCACATTTTACTCAGCTCTCTTATGCTGGCAGAGTTCTTACTGACCTCCATAAAATCCAAGTAGATGGAACAAAGTCTTCAGGATCTGGCCCATAATGTACCTGTCTCTCACTCCTGTGCTGGACTTTGCTCTAATCTGTCCTACATTCTTCGGGCCTCATCTATTCCTTGACTCGATCAGCCATTCAGAGGTGTTCCTCCACCAGTAGTGGTTCTCATACAAACACTTGCTTACTATCAAACAGCCTGGCCCTATTAATAATAACTTTAAAGGGAACAGAGAAAGGGAAGACAAGAAGTAGGTTCAGTTTAATAAGATTTTTCTTTCACCCAAGTTTTATGTTCTTTTCTTTTATCTTTTTATCAAGGCAACTGTATTCTGAAAAGCCTCCGGGTACAATAAACAACAGAAGGTGATGCAATGGCTGCTCGTTATTGCTTGATGGGTGAATCATCCTACTAGCTGTTATCTCCGTTATTGGAACAGATCACTCGAGGGCTGCATTGAACATGGGCCACAAAAAGTAACTGTACTAATGTCATGATGTGACATGTCAGTCTCTTTATTTCTAGAAGAGTTTCCTTTCAATTGCACATAGATAAAATAATGAGAAGGGGTTCCCATGGGATATATTAAAAATTATACCTGGGCCTTATTTTTATCAAAGCTCAGTTGGTACCGACTGGCCAAATCGTGCAGCCTGTGCTCGTGCCAGCGAGCAGCTGTTCATGCAAAAAATTCCACTGAGTCAGCAGGGCATCTCAAGCGAGCGACTGCTCCCTGTTCAGAATTAGTACTGAGGTTTTTCCTACCCCACCCTGCTGTTTTACACAAAATGCCACATCCTATGTAGTTTCTATCGTGTACCAGGGTACTCTTTTTTTTTTTCTTTTTTTCTGACTTTTATGAATATTGTATTACTGGGACCAAACTGAGAATGCAACGTTTCTACAGGCAGTATCTGATCATTTAAAAAATGCCAATGTAAATATGCTGTACCAAAAGCAAAGTGACCTCTTTTGTCTTTCTTACACATGATGCCTAGTCTGCACGAGGACCTCAATAACTAAAATTCTAAAACTGACCTGCCTGGCAGAGGAGGCTGTTCTATGGGTTCGTATCCGAGGTCCTCCAGCCAAATTACACTTTTGACATACAAAGCCTAACTCTTGGTGTTAACTATACAATTTAGCAGCTGTGATACGCTTTTGCTTTGGATATTTAATTATACTGACCTATTGCCTTACATCTGGGCTCCATGAAAACATTTCAGTCCTTCAGGAAGCAGGCACAGAGGCAGCAAAGAAAATTTGTGACTTTAGGAAGTGCCTCTGCTGAGCTGTCTCTAGTTAGCCTCTGCAAACCAGATCTTGTTTACTCCACAGTATTTTGTGGCTTTTTCTCCCTTTGTTTCTTGCAACTCTTTGTGCGCCATTTCCAAACCCAAAGCTTTCAGGGTCTGAACCAACAACTCTAGTACCATCAGCTGTCCCCTGGGAGTCGGATGTGGTACTGCATAGCTATAATCAGACCACATAGTGCCTACAGCAGAAAGAGGCTTACACTTTATGCAGAACTATCTGTGCAGAAGGAGAAATCAGGACAGCGTGGGCTGTAATAAAGTTATACTATCGCTTATAAACAAAGACCACTGTACTGTCCCCTATTCACATAAGGCCATCTTCCCCCTTGGCACCAGGGAAGAGATATGTAACAACAAAGGGGTCTAAAAGCCTTTGTTAGGCATGTCACTGATGAAGGAATTTAAGATTGCAAATGTACAGCTGCCTGGCCAAAACCAGCGATACAGTGGTAGGGCAAGGCAGGGCCACAGCGCTAAGGCAGTACAGCAGTGCACAGGTAAAAGCGATGGGTGTCCCAGCACGGGCAGATCTCCCTGTGCAGCCATCCAGACCAGGCTAGCAGCTGCAGAAAAGCCCAGGGTGGGGTTAGGAGTGGCTGCTTGAAGCTCTGTCTGCCACCATTTCCCTACCTGTGAATCGCATGTCCCTAAAGGAGCAGCAAAAGTCCTAGCAGTAGCCTCAGTACCTACTTAAATACCAACATCCCTTACGAGTCTCACAGAAGTTCACCTAAGCCTCCACCCCAGGCAGAAACACAATGGAGTAGTAAATCGGAGGGATACAGTGATTGTCTTCATCTCTATGGTATAAACTGTACTTGGAGGCCACAATCCAGCTGTGACTATATACCTACTACTAAGCTCCTTTCAGCTGCACGTTTTGAAGACTGATTTGTCCCTCACATTTTGATTTGACATGCAGTGGAGAAAGAAACTTTTCAGAGATAAGCCCTTTCTCCCTTTTGCCATTAACGTCTCTCATTCTCTTGATTTAAAAGATTTACAATAAATGGCAATGAATACTCATGCACTAGAAACAAGTGATGCCACTAAATTTTTACAAAAGAGACCAGAAAGAGACATAGTTGTGATTTCTATTTAGCTATGCTTTCTTTATAAAGGGGTGTTTCCGAGATGAAAGAAGTAACTGTTATTGTAAAGTACTCTCCATTTTGAATCCAGAAAGCACAGGAAGCTGAGCAGTCTCTTTGTTCATCCAGCTACTGCTGCTGCTGGAGACAAAGCAAGTCATGCATCTACATAGTCTTATGTTGATTTTGCTTTTCTTAGACAAAAGCTTTTCTAAGGGGTGGGGTCAGTCAACAAGAACTGAGGAAAAGGGATTTGCAGTTACAGCTGTACTGCCTTCTGCGTGCCCTTGGTCAGCTTTCATCTATTTCATTGCTGTATACATTAGGCTATGGCAAAGTCAGTTCAGAGAGAGAGGGAAGGAAATATCAGAATAATGCCAGCATCCTGGGAGAAACCTTGCCCATGGAGATACAGAGCAGCAAAGACAGACCCCCTGGCCCGATACACCATCCAGCCTCTCCAGCTGCGGCATATTGGGTGTTAGTTAAACGCGAAAGAGATATTGATGGTTGCTCCCCCCTCCATTTTTAAATGAAATTTCATATGGAAAATTGGAAAGCTGTTGACCAGCTCTATGGCTGGGGAAAATATTTCTGAAAATGCGACCAAAGGTTTTTTCCTTGATAATTTTTAAGAGTTTGAAGGTTAATCAAGACTTCAGCTTAGGATAAAGTTCCAGCAATTCTAAGGAAGCATAGGTTTAAAATCTTCTGGAAGAAAATTTGAGAAAGATAAGTAGATTTGCTGGCAAGAAAGTGGGTAGATCTCTTACTCAGAACAGTCATGTGCTACAGAGGTATTTATTTTTCCTAAATTTCAGCATTTTTTACATCTGCTTGAAAAATAAAATAAGGTAGAATGGATTGTATAAATTACATTGTATTTACATTAAATATAGCTTTAGAGTCTTCTAAGATAAAAGGATTTTGCCCTTCTGGATTTTGCTTTGTTACACTTCAATTCAGGGTAATAATATCAAGCTAAGGAGACTAATTGTCATGGGCTGAATCTTCAGCAGCTGGAAATCAGCACGGTTTAGCAGAGTGCAGTGCTATGGATGAGGCCCTGACACCACGTACTATTTCTTTGGCACCTACTTGAGCTAAAAGGTGGAGTGGCTATGTATGTTGTGTGGTAGGGGGAAAAAAAAAAAAAAAGCTGAAAGAGGAATCAGGCAAGTTAATTGCATGACAAGAAAAAACAGGAAAGTCCCATGAAAACAGAACCAATGCAATGCTGTCCCTGCGCTCACTGACCTGAGTCTGGAGACATGTGTTAACAGCACACACCGCAGCCTGAGGCAGAAAAATGTGATGTGGTTGACAAAACTGTGGCATGACTAAAGACAGAGCATGTGAATTGTATTTATGTACTAGCCTCTGAAGTGGAGAGCATATTGTCAAGCAGCCTGAGGGAGCTGTATCATACGCAGCTCCGTGTGCAGCATAGTATAGCTGTATCCCATTAAGATGCTAGCAACTGAATATATTAAAAATCCTCTTGGAGGCTAAGGGTCCAATCCTCCCGCAGTGGAATCAATACAATTTTTGCAATTTATTTTTAATGGAAGAGAACCAAACTCTTTCAGCTGTTATTCATCTGAAGGGTTCACATGCATACACAGCAATCAGTAAGACTAGCAGAGAGCTATGTGGCTTGCAGTCCCAAAAATGCCCTTCCATAATCACACCAGAATGACTAGGGGTAGGCTTGCATGGTATATGGGCACAGACACACAACTGCTCTGCCTGTATCCTGCCCAAAAGCTAAGCAATCCACTCACTGAGCCAAAGCTATCAAACACTGTCTTTCAGAGCAACTAGATCAGCCTACAGCACAGAAATTTGTTTTCTGATTTGAATATACACCTAGATGTATCCTAAAAGATAGTGGCATTTTATAGTCTGCTGTTACAAAGACCATCACCTGCTATCTCCTTCCCTTCCCAACTTTTTTCTTTTTTTTTTTTTTTTTTCTTTTTCTAAGCTTCATAGTTCACCTCTGGCTAAATAACTCATGTGCATGATTTTGTTTCCATCTCTCTCAGGAAATATACAGAGCCAGAGAAATAATCAGAGCTTTAGTACACCAGCTTCCTGCTCCGCTTCTTGGGGAGAACAGGCTGGGTCCTGTTCCGCCTTCCTGGGCAAACAGAGAGGACTCTGCTGATGTTGGTGGAGCTAAACAACAGTAAAGCATGAAAACCCAAGACACAGTCATCCACAGAGGGGATCCTAGGCTAAAAATACAGGGCAGTTTCTTAAAAAGCCAGCTGTTGGATTACATAGGAATTTCCATTAAGTGCAATAAATGTTTAAGTTTTCCATTTGAAGTGGACTTGAAAATATAACTCAACACATCCTGAAGGCTCAGAAGCCCTGTCAACATATTAAAAAAACAATAATAAAATAAATCCCACAATGTGTGTATGTGTGGTGGCTCACGACCAAGTGCTGGAGGTGGGCAACGGTGGTCCTCTTCACAGGTGGTGGTGTCCTGCACCCTAGCTCTGCTGCAAAAGAGAGGATGGGGAAGGAGCCAGCTCTGGGTCCTGCAGGACTCAGACCTCAGTGTGCCCCTTGGGAAACTGCTGCAGCAGAGCACGCTGCTTCTGACCACAGCACAGCAGACAGGGACTGTGCTGTTTAATAAATTATCTTACTGCACTGCTACAGGAACATCTCCAGTCCTACATAATTAAACCAGGATAAATTTCACGTGCAGGCCACGGGAGCAGATTTTAGTGCCCTTCCAAATGCCTTTTTTTTTTTTTGTTAACTGCTTCTTAATCTCATTCCCTTAACCATTCACCATTCCGTGCGTCCCAATAGTAGCCCGTAAAGGTGAGGCCACTTCGAGATTTTCATTGCACGGGCAGGCATCTTCATCTACTTGGACAAAGGCAATCTGAGTTTTACGTGAAGAGCTGCGCAGCAGTAGCAGGTTCAGCTTCTTACCAAGAAATCAGTTACTTCACAGTGGCTCTGGTATCTCTGGCTGCAGCCAGTTGTCTGAAGTAGAGAACTAAACAAAATACCTTACCTCAGGTTGGTTTTTCTCTTGTCTGTGTTGTAAAGACCTTACGGCAGTTCTCTTAAACATCAGAACATGCTACACTCTCAAGAGCTTTTCAAAGAGGGGCAGGAAAATAGGGACAGTTTGTACAGTCTCTTCAAACAGAGGCAGCTTCTTCTTGCTCCTGCTGAGTCAAGGGACAATTTGTACACCACCACTAATGAACTTCCCCTTTTTAATTTGCTGATAGCATAAGCCAAGCACAGACCCAGTGTGCAACAGGGAATGACTGAATAGAGAAAAATTGGGTAGCATGTGGCCCGATTACTGCATATATACACAGTAGTGATGCTTTCTGTGCTCTGCCTGGGTTCAGAGCAGGGTTTTGTCTCAGCCGGGCTTGGGGAAAGGTAGCAGATTGCACACAAGGCTTCCTCCTTGTTGGAGTGGCGGAAGGTGGAAGATGTATCTATGCAATAGGGGTGCATGGAAAGCGCATGCAACTGCCTGCCACAACAGCCTTCACGCATGATTGTATAAGACTAGGATGTACAAACAGCTCTTCTGAAGTGTAGGTGTACTTATCCTCTCACCATTCACACCTCTGCTGCTGGGAAGAGCAGTGAGGACTGACAGAGCTTGGGACCTGGCTCAGGAGAGCCGGCTTAGAGCAGACGTTGGCTGGGTGCAGTGCAAGTGGGCTGCAGTTCCTCAGAGCCCACCTCCAGACCCCCCCGGAGCTGTTGCTGTTGCTGGCTAGAGACATTTACTGACAACTTGTGGTCTGGCTCCTCAGACTTCGTCAAGAACAACAGACTGCTGCACTTCTGCTACGTGGTGACAGGGAACACACCTTGCTCTCCCACAGCCAGCTCCATAGCTTTGGAGTTCCACAGTGGGGTCTCAGACAGGATCATACCACTGTGACCTGGATGTCTTGGTCTTATTGACACCCATGCTTCTGGGATACTTTCTGAGAGGTAGGTATATATTCCCTGTAACTCAAGCAGATACAAAAGCTGTAGCATGATATAGAGATCACAGGAAGAAATGCAGCACGGAAGGGTCTCAAGATTTTGAGCTTGCTTCTATGAAGCAGTAAAAGGCAAAACTGAGAACTTGAAGTCAGAAATGGCATCAATTTGTCAAGACAACTAAAAGACAAGAAACCAACTGAGGTGAAGAGAATGGCTGACCTGAGAGCCTGCAGTGTCATGCAGAGTCCTCCGAGAGTCCAAATGACAGCACCAGGAGGGGATCATGTATAAACAAATGCTGACCCACGGCATCAGAAAGCATGGAGAGATGCCCTGGCCTCACCAACGGAGCAGGGTGACAAGACCTGCAGATTGAAATGTCCACATTCAGCCTTCTTACTTAACAACTGCATTGTCCTGAGCTGCTGTTGGAGTGAAAAGTGTTTCATCCACAGCTGGTGACATCGTCTGGCTCTTCCCAACGCTGAAGTGAAATATGGTCTGAATAGTCCCAACGTGAAAGTGAAATATTTAGTAAATATTCTCATCTTCTCTGTGTTATTAGCAATGCTTTTAATATATTCACACTGATTTGGTTCCAAAGAGACAAAATCATTCCTGAGTTAACCATACCAGACAGGTTTATTCTAGAAAGAATCCCTTTTCCCCCATATTTCTTAAATTTCTAGTTTCAAAGTTATACAGATGGCTATGAACTTTCTGGGTTTTTTTTTTTACCCATCTCTCATATCTCCTTTTGGTTGGTTGAGTGGGTGGTTTGTTTGAATAGTCATTGTTTTTACATGCAGGTATTTTCTTTAAAACCAGTAGAATCTTCATTTCTAAATGTGTGGTTCTGGCTTTTGGCCACCTCAGAAAATGTTTCTACCCAGTTGTCAATTACAATTTTTACTTCCTTTTAAAAATTCTTTCCTCTGGCAGATTTGGCCCATAACTTTTTGAGAGGGGCACCCTCTATCCTCTCTCAGTGCTACTGATGAGGCTGGAAACACCCATGGGAAGCTTTGCTTTGTCACACGACGCTGAAATAAGCAGTGGTGGCTAAGCCACCAGGGACAGCCGGGCCTCCAGCCAGCCGGGGCTTCAACATGTGTTTGAATGGTGATGGAGAGGCCACCGTCTGAAGAATGTTTCTTGTGCTTTCCTATATATCTTACCTTTCCTTAGTGTAGTAAGAGAGCAGACAACTGCATCGGGCCACAAGTATTTAATAAACAGCATTTTTGTCCACTAGAGTTGTGGCTCTTAAAAAAAAAAAAAAGCATGCACTGCTCCTACTTTGCCTCAAAACAGATTGTGATCTTGATGCTTGACTTTGTGGGAAGCTGTTTCAACTAGGACTGAGCACAGAGGGCAGGCTTCCATTTATTAGGCTCACATATAAGAAAACTGCTTCTAGCACATCAGATCTCTGGCAGTACAGACCGTATCACACATCTAAGCGAGGAAACAGAGGATGAGTCGGACTTTGCTTCTACAAATGGAGCCGTGCACATGGCACAGCGCTTACAAAGAGGCAGGAATATTGTCTTTTGATCTCAGTAGGAGGGTGGGGACAGAGTGGGGGGGAAATGTGATATTACCCACAAGCTGGGGAAAGTTTCAAATCTCTGTCTCAGACAGGCAAAGTATTTGCTGCTGCGTTTTTGCTTTTATCCTTCTCATCACTGATATTAGCTCCTGATGCCCCTTTTTTATTCTCAATGAGTTTGTAGTAATTTATAAAGCTGAGTTTGAGATACAGTGGAAAATGTGCAAACTCAGTTCTTTAAATTATAAACTATATTAAAAAAACCTTTCAAAACTACTACTTTGCAAAACATATTTTACTAATGTTAAGCTTTCATTTTCCTGAATAATGATCTTAAAATCCTAGAGCAGAGCAAAACTTCTGGTAGGATAAATTGGAGATTTGTTTGGACTTGGCCAAAAATTTATGAATTGGTGATGCTGGTTTAACTTAGTAAGAAGCAATAGAATTAAGATATGAATTTTGCAAAACATTTGTTGAAAGAAGGCTATGCTGTCTCCATTCAGTTTAACCATGCTATCAAAAAACCACACTGAAGTCAGTAGTATTACAAAGGAAAATACAAGAAGAATGAAAGGGCGCATTCTACGCAGTTTTGTAATCTGTTAAAATGAATATCCTGAAACAAAGTCAGACTGGTAAGTACAGAAAATAAACAAAAAAAAATATCTCTGGATAGGGACACATTATTTTATATGAAAAATACTGCTTTATATATTTTTTATTTTTATTGAAAATCTGAAAACAATTTCAAGAGCAAAACCCCCTTATTTTTACTAGTTTTTAAAACCTTGAAATTTTCCAAAGAAATTTTGAGAATCTTTGTTTCCATTTCTTGTCTTTGACAAGACTGTAGTGAAAATATCTTCTAATCTCAAAATAAATCCTGGTATTTTAAAATACCAGATTGTTTGGGTGTGTGGGGGGGTGTGTGTGTATCTCAGAGGAAGGAAGAACCTTTTGAGAGCAATACCGATTACTCAGCAGATGAGTAATTCCCACACCCCACTAACATAAGAGCAGACTGAGGTGACTTGTGCTTGGCCCCAGAGCAAGGTAGACAGGTGTTGTTACACTTTTTCATTGCGTATTTCCAGTCCTACCAGCTGTATTACATTGTCATGGAAGATAATAGGATATTTTTTTCCTAACTCGCAGTGCAAAAGGCAGATGACAACTTAAAAGCAACCCAGCTTGATTTATAGGGTCTCAAACCTTTTGGTCACATTTGTCACTTAAGAAAAAAGTATTTTAAGTTCTGTGTAAAGTAACATGTTAGAAAGAGAGAGGGAAAGCAGGCTTTCATGTAGCCCAAAGCCCTTTACATTTAAAGCAGAAGAAAACCTCATAATTATAAAAAATCTCTTTTGTATGTACTGTAAACAGGCTGATACTTGCATGCCAAATCAGCAGAAGGGGTGGAAAAAGCTAAAGACCAGTGTGTGAAACTGTTACCAGAAATCCCATTCATATAGATAAAGCAGCATGGATGAGCTGACTTTGTGGGGTTTTTGCATTAATTGGCTGTGACACTAGATACAAGGCTCAGTTCCAGAGACCAGTGTTGACTCCTCTAAAAGTTTGAATAATTAATCCAGATTCTCAAAAGAGAAAGCTTTGTACATGACCTGAACTTAGAACACGTGAAAAATCCTGAATGCACGTTTCTCTGATTCCCTAAATATTTTTGTCAAGACTTTCAGTGAGTGAGCAACTAAGTGAAAGATGCATGAAAGCATTAGCAAATTGCAAAAACCTCCAATGTGTATTTATGGTGCAGGAAGTCTTCTTCTTTATGGAAAATAATAAGCCAATTTTGATCTCTTGGGCTGGAATTCCTCCCTGGAGATGATTCTTTCTTTCTCTTCACTGACTACAGAGGGAGCCAAGTTTCCTCAGACAGCTCAGGTAGGTGCCTGGGCTTCTGTAGCTTAAATCTCTCTAATGGTTCTAGTGTGAAGGGCACACACAAACTAAGAAGCCGATTCCCTTCAATTTTACAATAATTCTGGTGACACAAGCTTTCTGGGTGGAAGTCAGGTCTTCAGTTAGTCTGTTTCTCCTCTACAAATATTTAAATGTTTTCAGCTCAGAAGTCTGTATATTTTTCCTATGCCCAATAAAGAGCAAGAGAAAGACAATATCCTAATGTAGTTAGCAGCAGCAACAGCAAGCAAGTTATTACACAGGGAGAATTAAATTAAAAGCAATAATATCAGCAAGTATCAGTTGAAGTTGATTTTTGACCACCAATCTATGAAAGTGGTAAATCTGTGTTTGTCTGGGGAGGTAGTTACTAAATTTTCTGGGCTTGTTTTTCTCCAAGCTCACAGCTTCCAGAAGAATACAGAGGATAGTCTGCATGCAGGAAGCCATCTGTGAAGGACATCAACAGATGCCACCACACGATGGTGGCACACACCTCAGGCTGTGGTGTGCCACATCCTTACGGAAAGCCCTGCTAGAGGAGACCTGCTCTGCCTAATAATTGCCAAGTCCTGTACGAGCTGCCAGTCAGTCACGTCCTGGCACGGAAGGACAAATGGGTCAGCTGCATTCCCAGCAATCAGAGGATCCCAGCCCCCAAGACCACATAGGCTGCAAGTGTTACAAGACCAAATGCTGCAGAACTCTTGGGATATGGTGAAAGATGAGTACCTCATCTGCCTCCCTCCTGACTAGCGCTTTGAACTCCTACACTGGGTGAGATCACGCTTGAGGAAACTGCAAAAGGTGAGTGCTTTGCTCCCAAGGAAGGAAGACATTTGGTGGACTATTAACTATTTGGTGGACAATTAACTATTTAGTTGACTTTGCTGCAAATGGGAATAATCACAGACCAATCATGTTGACGTGGCTTCTTCCTAGATTTCTTGAGAGTGACAACTTTGTCACTCAGTTCCTTGAAATTTTACGGTATTTTTTGGTGATACAAAACCTTTTGTTAGAAGCGAGGCTTTCTGAGAGCAAGAAATCTTCTTAGACGTGAAACTATCAAATCAAAAATTAGCACACATCCACAGATATTTCAGTCCTTCTGGCTCTGCATATTAATGACATAACAGTTTGTCACTAATTTCCGAGCCACTCTGTGTGAGTACAGCTGACTCTGCACGAATAGTAAGTCGCCCACCACCCTGAGCACAGACCAATGTGACCCCAAAATAGAGGTAAGAACCTGGTTTATACTGATTTTGGCATCATGATTATGCCAGAAAAGAAACATGTCACTGATACAAACTGTATGAGGTGAAAAGATGCATGTGCCTAGAATAGTCTCTGAAGAAAGCATGGTAGACACATTCCTCTCAAAACTTACCCTGTTGGTTTACTAATGGAAATTAAAAATTATATTTAGCCTTTATTGTGTGGAAATTAGCCAGAAGAAATATTACACCAAAATCCATGTTCATGAAGTAGAGTTGAGTATCCACCTGTTCTAATCAGGTACCACTCCTGCTGCTCATACTGTCTTGCCTGCAATTTGAAACACTGTGTATTTGGGAAAAGAGGTTAATTTAACAAAGCTCTAATGAAAAACTTTGGGAATAGTAATATCAGCTGAGTGTCTGCCCTTCTGTGGCTTCAATACCACAGAGTTCACCTTGCTGTAGCTGCAGACCTTGCTTTCTTCCAGACTTTCTCATAAAGGTAAAGCAAGGCTGTCCACAGCCAAAAGCAAGCAATCCCACGTCATGCTGCTCCACATGGCTGCATCAGACCTATTTCCATTTGACTAGTGCTTCTGGCATTGTAAAAAGTAACATGGGAAATCCCTGTTTTGAGGTAATGCGGAATTAGAAATAAGTGGCTCTGCAGAAACCCAAGGCTGATGAAGTGAATTTGGATTAAGACCACAACCAACATATTTTTGAAGTATTTTTTTCTGTACAGATGAAGACATGCATGCATGTATATCATAATTATGCTTGACATCTGTTTACTGTTTTGGTCTTCATACCTGTATGCACATCTGTATCGACACTAGCAATTATACACACTACAGAGATGAACTAATGTGGATGTGTGTAAAGGGGTAATTGATAGTATCTTTTCTGATAGTGTAAGAGTTCAGAGGATGTAGAAAAAAACAAAACAATTGTTCACTAAACACCTGGATAGTCAGGGAGCTGTAATGTTCCTCTAGACAGAGGCAAGCCCACCTAAAACAAAAGAGAGATGCTGCAATTGCAAGCCCACAACAAGCATGGGACTCTGTTGGTGGCAGGTCTGAGCACTTATTTCTGCTGTCGACAAGCTATGGAAGAATTTCAAATGCATTCCAGCCCAATGCCCTCAGGAAGAAGAAAGAGGCTTCTCGGCACATAAACTCACTCTTCTATTAATGTTTCTTTCTTCCACTCAGGCCTGTGATTTTTAGCATATTTTTAAGGCAACCATGGATGCAACACCCAGTGAAGATAATCTTTCCCTAAATTGTTCTTTCAGTCTGTTGTTTATATTTCCCTGGATGAGGAGACCCCAGTTCTGATGAACGAGGTCACACAGAAATTGGGCAGGCCAAAAGCACAGGAAGAGAGGGGACATCCCAGTCACTCCACATTGACTGGGGATTCACATGGGAGAACCCCTGAAACTACTTCTAATTCCCTTGAAGGGTGGCAGACGGGGCGTGGGTAATAAAACACCCAGCAAAGCCAATGGAAGAAAAGATTTCTATTGATTTCAAAAGTTTGCACCAGATCTGTGGTGGAAAGGGTTGCTGCCTTCAGTTCCAGTTGGAGGAAGCAGAGAGGAAACCCCCCCCCAGGGGCTCTAGAGCAGGAGAGGACCTGAAAGGGGAAAGTGCTTTGAGAACCAAGTGGCAGCAAGCCGGCAGGAAGGGGGTTGTGGGGGCAGGGGATGTTCAAAGATGAAGGCTTGAACATGTTTCATAATTTGGAATAAAACCTTCTGATCCAGAGAGGTGTATTTAAATAATTCTGACTCATCTGGTGGCAAATACACCTCCATGGCAACTCCCTAAACCTAGCTAATGTAGAGAAACACCCAAGGAATGTGTTTGGAAATGTTAACTTGGTGGCATCTAGCTCGGTTCTTAACGTGCTGGAGCCCCCTGAAACAAGGAAAGAGCTCTTGAAAAAAGCAACTTGTTCAAAGAACTAATGTCTTACTCCAGAAGATACATAGAAAATACAGTGGAACCATGGAAAAAATAGAATCCCTTCTGAAGAAATAAACCAATTAATAGAAAGAGAAGACTGAAGTGATTCTGCTAGTATGATCTGATCAAGCAGGGGTTTTTATAAAAATAACGAGGGCCAGTTGTTCACTGCTTTATGTGAATCTACCACAACCAAACATTGGAGAAAAATACAGTCGTGTAACAGCAAGACAGCATGCTTCTTACTCCTCACCCAGAAAACTCGCGCGCTCTGGGAAGTCACGCGAGGAGCAGCAGCATCTGCCAGCCCACAGAGCTCAACAGGCTGGGATGGGAAAGAGGCCACTGTAAAAGGTCTTTTTACCATCAGCATTTTTTAAACATTTTCAAAATGTTCAAAAAAAGATCCTGCCCAAATCTACTGCTGATCGACATGCAACATGCAACACACCACCACTCTCAGTGTTCCTGCTGGGGTGGGATCTCCTCATCTCACATTCAGTGGGATGTGGACACAAAGATCCTGCTGAGAAAACTGGTGATGTGCTTTCATCTCTCATCCCATGCTTTTTTTTTTGTTTTGTTACACCTTTGCCCTGCTCGGTGCTTTGCCTATTCAGGCTTCACAGGTGAAGGGTCCCTCTATGCTCCCTGCTGGGGCAGAGGCTCACCCAAGCCTGCCCTCCCCACCAGCTGCAGGCGTGAGCACAGCGTGCGTGATGGAGGTGGATTAACCTCTGCCTGCTGCATGAGCTCCTGCTGCAGCACACACAAATGGTCAGAGAGACACCTCCACGTCACTGTGCTGCACTGACCAAAATCAGCTACGTTTCAGAAAAAAGATTTTAAGCAAATAAATCCTCCCTTTCAGACAAACGTGGCTAGGATATGACATAACATGGTGGGTTTTCTCATCACCCTCTGGTCTGTACTCTTAACAGCCCAGAAAAAACTAGCCCTGTAAAACCAAAGCAGCTTCACTAGGAGTCAGTGACTTTGGTTTGGGTTTGTAGTGCTACAGTTCAAAAAGTTCAAGTTTGTCTAGGCATTTGATGTATCTTCACCCTCTACTTACTCCCTGTATCTCATTGCATATCACATATAAATAGTGTCTTTCCCAAAAAGGCATGAAAAAAGCAAAGAAGCTCCTATCTCTTACATTTTTTTCCTGCAAAGCTAAATTGACAATGAGAATGAATTATGGATGCCTTTCAGTTCAGCTTCAAAAATACGAGAACCAAATTCCCTCCAATGAGTGTCAATTAATATGGACATGCATGTGTTCATTAGAAAATAGAGTTCAAGATAGAGAGATAATATTGTGATTTAAGCATTTAATACAAACAGAACAGGCCTCTACCAGGGTAGCTAATGTGGGAGCATATATGAAATACTGTGCAAAAGAAAAGAGGCACAGTTATTGCATGACCCTTCTACCTGATTTTGGGCATGGTGATGTGCTGATGGTTGCTTTTGTGGATTACACAGCTCATTGAATTTTTACATTGTCTGGAGCATGCTAAACATAGTAACACCATTTTTAATGCCAGCACCTTTGCCTATAAAGCTAATAAAACAGGGCCAGGGACCTTCTATGGCCTAACCACATGGTGTAGCACTCGCCAGTCCTCCGTAGGCTCCACAGATGCCCTGTCTAATACGTAATTACTAAATTTTGTGTGTTTATTTCAGTTTAAAATGTGTGCAATAATGTGTTGCAGCTTAACAGATTTCATAGCAAGATGCTGAAGTTATACCTTGCATGCCCTGGGGTAGGTAGGCATGAGGGGGCCTCCCGAGGGTGCAAAGCCTGGAGGACGGTGCTGCGGACAGAGGTGTTGTGTGCAAACCACAGAAGCTGGAAGGAGCCACATGGCACAGCGCTCCCCACACTTGCAGTTGGGAATACTCCTTGTGTACACTTTTCCTTGGCTTGTGTCAGGAGTGTGCTAATAATTAGGCAGCAACAGCAATCTGTGGTCCAGCTTGCTCCCTGGCCCTGTTTTATTTAGCCGTCTAGATGTACACATGATTTCATTGACACAGCACTCACAGAGACAAGAATCAGACCCTGCCTGGGAAGATCCTGCTGATAAAGGCTGGAGACGCATTCCCTCCTGGATCAAGATTAAAGAGACCCTTAGGGAGCTGGTTATAAATTCCTGACTCTCAGGTTGCTGCTATTTCCTGAACTAAGCTAGAAGAACGCTGTACTAGCTGGCTGTGAGCTATGGGATCTTTAGCATCACATATGGATTGATGAAACTGGTGATGAGCCTACCTTCTCACCAGTCCCATGCATCCCTTGATCCCCTTATTTCAGTGCTGGGTGAAATGGAGCTGAAAGAGTTGTACTGGCCAAGGATCTCCACCTTCCTCCAGAATGCAAATATCAGCTAAGCAGGTGTTGTTCCAGTTTCCATCTGTTGTATTACAAAGGGGCGCAGAGCTGGACCAAGGAAATACAGTGTTTCTCTAGACATGGCGTATTTGATTCTTAGTTTTTAGAATAGTCATAATCATGCAGTGTTTTGTGATTTTAGTGCTTTTGGGTATTAACATTTCTGAGGTTTCACTGTGAGTCTCAATTACTGAAATGGCCAAGAATCTGGCAAGAAACCACAGGGAGGAAATCAGTTCTGTGTGGAAGATGCCAGGAGGCAAATATTATTTACATAGAGTGCAGACCTAGAGAAATTTAACAGTATGTAAATTTCTTGACAGATGCCCTCTTTGGCAGCTGCTCAGATGCAAATTTCACCCTCAGCCAGATCTGCAAAAACACAGATCAGTAATCCAGGGTAGATGTGATTTGGTAGAAATTCTGGATGACAATTTACAGCTCCCCAAACTACTACTGAATTTACAAAGAAATATCACATCAGGGAACTGATAATGTCTGTGGGCCTGAATCGGGCAAGGTGCCTAAACAGGTAAGAAACCTCAGTGAGGTCAGGAGAGACTGCTGCCTCCATAACCCATCAAAATTATTTGCCTGACTCTCTAACACAAGACTATGCTGAAGAAGGTATTACCTGCCGGTGTGCCCTGCCAAACCAGGGCACGAATCTGAAAGCTACTTGAGAACTAATCCAGTGGTGAAACTGAGATCAAAATTATTAATTTCTCATGTCTGCTCGGTGCTCTCCAAAGCATGAATTTGGCCACCGGTGCTGCCAGGTGTGGTCACCGCTGATGCAGCAAGCATCCAGCACGGAGCCTGCCTGGGACAGTAGGTGAGAGATAAGGTGCATCTGTAGGGAAGTTTGACTTGTTCGTGACCCTATCTGTTCAGTGGTTAAGGGTAAGTCCTTGTTTCTAATAATACACACTGAAAACTGATATTTTATGAGACTCGGAAGAAAATTTTGAATTGCCCCTTTGTTCACAAGACACAGGACAGAAAAGTGGCAGAACTGCAGTTTAAGGTGATGGTTATTTACAAGATTTTGTAAAGGTCTTTGAGTACATTTAACCCAGGACGCAGTTATGACCAGTCCATTAGAAGACATCTTCATCTTACTAACAGGCTGACATGGTTCACTGAGAAGGTCTCTGACCTGCAACCGAAAATTCAACACACGAGTTGATTAGCAAGTGCTGCTTGCATCTGGGGGAAAGACATTTCTACTTTTGCGCACCAGAAGGTCTCTGAGCTCTGCCTTATGCAAATACACAGCGACTACGATTTTTCTTTGAAGCCAGCAGCTTCCTGCAGTGGAACGTCAGCATGACAATGTTGTGCACTCCTGTTGTGGGATACTGGGCACAGGGCCCATGTCAGACGTCCCCGTGGAGGCTACAGGGCAGCATTGCCTCCTGCCCTGAACAAGAAAGGCTAAAGCAACTCTGGCATAAATCTGTCAGCTAGGTTTGATTCTATGAAGAATTTCAGGCCTTACGGCCCTTCCGTTAATGCAGGGGGATATCCTGCTTCAGTTTTAAGATTGTTTCTGCTTTGAAGCATCTCTACTCCTGGAGCCATAGCCCTGGGCGTATTCCTAGCACCTATGTCCTGTCACCATCCAGCGGCTCCCTTGCCATCTTTAAGCAACCTGTCTACTCAGCAACAGAAGCATCCTGCCCCAGGCTGTTTCCCTCATCTCCCCCTTCCCACCGGTCAAATGTTACCTTTTCACCCCAAACCAACACCCCCTGCTCCGGCCGGGCACAGGCCGGGCTCCCCAGCACAGCTTCAGCGCGCTGAGCAGCGAGCGGGCGAGCAAAGCCGCGCCAAAAGGCCAAGAGCAATTCAGACGTTAAGTAGCAAAACTTTATCAGAAAGATCTGAGTTGGGGATTTCTTGGTCGTTTGCCTTTACTTCGGGATTATTTATGCCTCCTATTAACCTCGCTCAACCACGGCACGTGTTGCGCAGATGGGAAAGCCAAAGCAGAAATAAGCTCAGCGGTTTCCCCAGCCCGTGCAGAGCGGTAGTAAAAGGCGAGAGGAAGCGCTGGTGAGCCCTGCGCCTGGCGATACCCGCGATCAGCGGAGCAGACACAGGCGCGGGACGGAGGAACGACAGCGGGGGGGGGGGTGCGTGTGGCGAGGGACATACCCACTCGCTCTGCCGCGGGCACCGGCGCGTCCCCCCGCGCCGCGAGCCCCGCTGGCGCCGGCGGGGCCCCGCTAGGGGGCGCTGCAGAGACGGCGACACGGCGTGCGCGGGGCCGGCGGCGGGGGTGGGTGGGGGGAGCCCGCACCCCCGCAACCCGCACCCCCCCTGCCCCCGCAACACCGCTACCCCCACAACTCCGCACCGCCGCTACGCCCCGCAACACCGCACCCCCGCTAACCCGCAACACTGCTCCCCCGCTACCCGCGCAACACCGCTACCCCCGCAACACCGCTACCCCCGCAACACCGCACCCCTCTACCTCCACAACACCGCACCTCCGCTACCCCGCAGCATCGCTCCCCCGCAACCTCACTCCCCCCGCACGCCCACTCCCCCCCGCCCCCCTCCACACTCCCGCTCCCCCCCGCTCCCGCCCTTGGCAGGGGCTCTGGCCCGATGCTAACAGAATCCCTCTCGCATGTATTAATCATACACGGGCCCAAGGTGGGCAAACACCACGAGCAGACCCATCTTTCTGCCCAGCGCCGGCCCGGTTGCGCAAAACACGAGCTGCTGAGCTTTTTTCTGGCCACCTCTTCAACAACAAAGCAGCTTTTGAAACACATGGATCACATGCTTAAAAAAATAATAATAATAATAATTACAAACCAGACATCTGACTTGCCCTTCTGCAACAGATGTATGACTTGGTATCACCCATAACATCAATGTCCTGCGTGCGCTAACCTGAATATTTATAGATGCAAAAATGCATGCCACTTATGTAAGCCTAAGAAATCACGCACACACATGAATAGTCCCTTGTAAAAATAAATAATAAAAAAGGCTGTGTCAAGATATTAAATCAATTTTCCTTTTCACTTAAGATCCTTGTATTTAGTTTTGTAAAAGTCCTCTTGGCAGCCTGAAATATATCCTGTTTAAACAGGAGCTTGTACTCAATCACACTTCTTTTTGCCTTCTTTTTTTTGGAATACTATTCCCACTTAAGCCCTGGACAAAAAATGTTGAGAAAGCAGAAAACAGGAATAAAGTCATCTTTGTTTCAACTTCTCCTGTCCCTTTTTACTAGGAGGGAAAAGAAAGTATCTGATGAATGAGCAATCCTAATGTCAGGGAAAAGACCTAAGCGACCTATGGATTCGGGGACTATCCCCTGCTTTAGCACTCTTCTAAAGGGTGGGTGATGAGGTGATGTAGAATTACCGAAGTAACTTTGTTGAAAAGGAAAACATTTTATATGCTTTCAGTAAAGATCATTATTCTGCTAAACCACTAATTTACGCAGAGGTTCACAACACTAAGCTCAAGTCCACTGGAAAAGTGTTTCTTTCTGAAAGTCCAAAACAACTCAGCATTCAAGGGATTATCTTCTTACCACTCCAGCCAGGAGAAAAGCCCAGACACTGAGCAGTAAGTGCTGTGCTCTTTTTCCCGCAGCAGTAGTCACAGTGTCAGGACCTCAGTGTCAGGACACCAGTGTGGGAGGCATTAGGGAGAGGAGGGGTAAGAAGAGAGAATACACAGAGCAACCACAAAGGAAAAGGAGCAAGCTGGAGATGGAGAAGGTAGCTGGACATGCAGCAGGGGTTTCATGGCTTCTCTCCGTGTGGAAGTCTCGGAACGGAACTTATTTTCAGGGGGGCAGAAAAGTGGACATGTACGCATAGCACATGGGAGAGTGGTGGGGTGGGAAGAGTGTAGAAAGGAGCATGCTGAGCTGTGTCTGGACTGTGAGCATTTCATCCAAACTGCTATATTGTTGAGACTCTTGAGCAATAAAGCAAATTTTCATTCTAATTAAAGATTCAAGGGTTTTAGAACAATCACCAGAAGAAAGAGAGAAAAAAATGCAAATCCTCAGAGGACTCAGTAATGAATAACAAAAACCATTCTTGTGCATTGTCCAAAATTAATGGCATTCAGTATAATTGCAGAGAAAGGATTTAATGCTGCAGTCCACTGTGGCATTCTCTGTGAGTAGATGTGGGATGGCCCATGACCGACAGCAATACTTAGCCCAGGACAACATCTTCTGGCCAATGCATACCATAGATTGTGCTTGCTATGCCTTACTGTAGTCGCTGGGGTGGCAAACATTGGAAGGGGCAGAGCCTGAGGGCAATTAGCAATTACTTAAAGCTGTTACAGTGAGTTCACTTGCGCAACATGAATCATATTGGCCATATGCAGGATGCTTCTCTGCGGACATATGTAGCAGTGTATCAGCCAAGCCCGCAAAGCCACTGCAACGGTGCAAGGGTACTGAATGCTAGGGAGCAAAAGACGATCAGGTTGGAAGCTCAAGGATGAAGCACGCGTTGGAGGAGGAGGAGATATGTACACTTTGTAACTTCACTGTAGTCATAGATGGGGTAAATCTGCCCAACATTCATACGTAAGCTAAGTACAGGATGGAAAAAACAGTTCAGAGCAATGTGGCAAAACTTACCGTGTTTGCTAAGTGCGTATTAAATTCCTTTAGGAGTAGAACTACGAGACACAAAGGCTGTACCTAAACTCACCCCCAGCGCCTTTCTGGCCCACAGCCCTATGTCTCCTTTCTGTGGGAGTCATGCTTACACGTGTGATACGAGGTGAGAACGTGGCTGAGGCACCAACTGCGTCCCGAGTCTCTGGCTGAGACGATGCCCTTCAGCAGGGCAGCAGATGAGAAACCCTGGGCAAACTCTAAAGGTCAAATGTGACGGCTCTGCACTTTCCACCGCTTTACCGCCCAGGGGGCAAAGAGGGCTACCCCAGCACTAGCTCACCGTGCCCTGCAGCTGGGAGCTGGATCTAGCCAGCCCATGACAGCAGTATGTTGCTGCCTTCACGTGCCAGCCCTGCCGAAAACGCTCTCATGCCACATACGGTTCAAGAGCTCAGATTAGTTATCTCTGCTGTAGTAGAAAGGGCTCTGGATTAGGACTCAGGAGGCTTAAATTCATTTGTCAGGTTAAGTACAGACTCTGTGTGCAACCTTGAGCAAGGTCTTTAATCTGCCTGAGTGTCAGTATCCTTTGGAAAGGGGCAGTAATTCTTCCCTAATCGCCGAGGGTTTGGGGAATAAAATTGGTAAATAACAGAGCAGCGCTCTGCTGCTGACAGGATGGCTGGCACAGCTCTCCTGGCTGTACCAAGTTCCCTTTCTAACTACCCACGGCACGTGTTGCAGATCTGGGGCACTTGCAGTCAGTGTTTTCATGAAACAGAATATAAAATCAGAGGGAAGCAGCAGCTACCGGGGAATTTTACGTCCCCTGATTAACACATCTTTAAGCACCCTTCACTGTTTTGAAGCATTCACTGGGGAACCATGCTCCCAAATTACATTTAACGTCTGAACTCAGTTGGATAGCTTAGGTGCTGCCAGCGATTGGGTACTATCGTTCACTCCACAGGCACACGTGGAAACTCTGATAACAATGTAAAAAATACCAATACAAGAGCAAGGCTGCTTTAGTGGCACTTTGCAGAAACAAAACCTGAAGAAGACAGTGAGTCCCTCTCAAACCTAACTGCGTCTAGGTTGCCTGTTCCTTCTCTTTAACCTTTGCCTGCCCCCTTTTTAATATTTCTCTTTCACACATTTTCTGCACGCAGGTCTGCAGTTTTCCTTCCTGCTGAGCTACAAACCCTCTGCTGCTTTATTCCTCCGCGCGGCGCTTCCCTGCCCTGGCTTGGAGCACGTAGGCTTCACCCCCTTGATGATCAGCTGAGGAGCAGATGGAGGATCAGAGGAGCGGGATGGCTGCTCTATGAGGCACACCCGCAGCAGCACTCATGGAAACAACCAAAGAGTGACCACAAGCCAGGATTTCAAATGCTGCAATATTCAAATCTGGGATATAGGGGAAGGTCAAAACCATAGGTCCCAGGGATCATGTAATTTTGGATTACTCTCAGCTTTCATTTAAAGCAAAGTTTCTAGTGTTCATATTCTCAGACAAAAGCTTGGAGATGGGAACCACCAAGGGCTTGAACATCAAAGGGCAAATAAAAGAATCCAGAACTGATTTCTTTTTTTTTTTTTTTTTTCAAATCTCATGATCTTGCCATCAACCTCACATTGGAGGGTAGCTCAGGATTTTTGAGCATGAAAGTCTGGCAGGACTACAGATGCCTCAAAATCATAACGAATTGAGGCCACAGCCGGCTTTTCAGAAGGCTGCTCCCTTGCAGCTAAGACAATACCAGGGCTGTGCAGAACAGTTTGGTCCTCCCCACACAGCCTCTCACTGGTGAGCATTGCTATCACCGGCAATTGCAGGCACAGATAGTATTTTTTTGCTGTCCCAACTGAAGAGGAAAGGTATATTTTAAATCTGAAGTGGCTGCTGCATCACCACTCAAGGTGGTGAAGACCTTAGGCTCATGAAGATGCCCAGAGGAGATCTCCCTGGCTTGCCCTCAGGGCCAGCACAGCTTCTTAAAGGGGCAGGACTCCTGCATAGTTGCAACCATATGTTGAACATAGTGAAGGCATATGGAGCTAATTATGTAAATAAACAACTCAGCCCATGATGATTCTAAATAATGCAAAACATAGAGAGGCAAAACACTAATGTTCTTACTAATGAAAATAGATTCTTAGGGTGATTAATTTACAATAAAGAGACGCTGCATATGTCAAAAATGGTACGTCATCATATGATTTAATATAATCAGGCACAGCTGCATTGCTCTTGATGTTCATGGACAATGATCTTGTTCACCTCCTCGTGCATCTGTACCACAATATTAAAAGAGAAGAAAACTGCACAGCAGAGCCAGCAAACACTTGCGAGAAAAATATTTTTAAAGCATCTCGATAAATATTTACCGAGCTTTGGGATGTTTGAATGCTTGAGGTTGTGTCAGGAAAGAAGCATATGCTGAGATCCTCAAAAACAACACAAGTGGTCAACATTCTCTGTACAAAAGGGAATAGCTCAATACAATAGGCCACTGTTGCTGTGACTCTCAGCATTGTTTACCTCTCACAGAGCTTCCAAGTACAAACCACTTCAAACAAACTACAGTAAGACTTTAAACTGAATCCACCCAACAGGTTAATAAAACAAATATTGATTGGGTTTGAGAGCCATTACAGTAAACAAACCCTTTTGGATTAAGAGTTCCTTTGTTCAAGCAATATTGTCCAGAGCCTTCAAGCAACATATTACAATCTCAGCTGAAATCCTCAGGCAGCATTTCACAGTGTTTGCCCTCAAATCTGCTTTTATTTGTAGCATATGTATAAATACAGATACATGAAGTGATATGGGCAAGTATTTCATGCACGCAAAGGAAAGAAATCATGCCAAACTCAAAAATATGCTGGAAATTCTAATCATTAAGAGCAAAAGTAAAATTCTTCAAGTGCATATAATGATTTATACACCTAAATCTTATTCCAAAAACTGCAACTTGTAGACACTTAGCTTTGCTCCGCTAGAATCACAGCTTCTGCAATACAGATAAAAATCATGTGAGCATGCCAATGCCCTCTCACAAGGTCTCCTACAATGGATCCAACGGACTAGGAAAGCATCTTGACATGGTCCAGTACAGAGATGCAATCCAGATGCTTGACAGCAAGGGCAGAAACAGTGAGGACGCAGCAACATGGGAAAGATTTGCAGAGAGTTACTGCCCCAGGTGCAGACTGATCTGGACCATGCAGACCTTGTTGCCTGGTTACTTGACAGGGAGTGAAGACATCTAAATGCCTTTAGATCCTCGCCTCACTTTCAAAAGCAGTTTGGGTGCCTAGAATATTTGTAAAGATCTAGATTTGTCAAGACCTAGAACAAAAGGTGTGACCAGAGGTCACCTTTTGCAAATGCTTCAAGATGCGGATCGAGAATATCAAGCCAGTCACACAGATTTAGGCATGTATCTTCCAAAAGGAATAGATCCACCACATGGTTTTGAAACTTTCATCTACCATCATACCAGTTTTATTTCTGCAAGTAACAGAGCAGGCTACAAATTCAAACACAACCAACCATGCACATTTTCTTTTTCTCCCGCAAACTTTACTTCCCTCTCTAAACACAAAACACACATTAGAAACGTAAGCACACAAAGAGCGAGCAGTCAACAGGTTCCAGTAACATTATCCTAGCCTAGTAATGCCAAATCCGGGAATGGTTTGTACTTGTCACAGAAGTATGGAAATCCAGGAAAAGAGTGAAAAGTGAAAATACTGTCAGAAGTTAACAAAGATATTCAGTATTCCCATACAAAGGCATAAGCTTGGCAGTGTTGACAATTCCTGGAAACCTGATTCAACCAGCGGACCAGGCTCACGGTACGTTTGGGTTAGTAAGATACTGCAGAGAGAAATGACAAAAAAGCAGGTAAATATCAGGAGAGGGTGATTCTCCAGACATTTGAGCAAACCACGGTGCAAGAGCTTTAAGTGGCATCTCCGTACACACATCATTTAAATAATAATTTATTCTCTGTTCCTGGCCACGTACAGCAAGTTGTGCTAAGTACCTCAGCTCAGAGCAGGCATACGGCCACTGCGTGACTGCAAGGTGGGTACAAACTTTTTCCTGTCCTGGATTTCTTTCTGGGCATCCAAACAGACCCTGTCTGGCTTTTTCTTACTAATTCACAACACTCAGGTAATTCTCATTAAAGAATTCTCAACAGAGCCCACTCAGCAATGGAGACTGGTGTGGCACTACAGTGAGTCCCTCTAACCTGAGGCATGGTTTCTAAGTGACAGTGTGAGGTATTAAGAAATGACACCATCACTGAATGAAAGTGCAACGCGTACCCAGTGCTCAGCATCTGCCTTAGCTTAAAGACACAGCATTCTGCAAATCTTGTAAAATCAGGTGGCTGATCTGATAAGGTACTCTGCATCGCTGGGGCTCTCCCTATCTGAGGACAGAATCAAACCCTGTGAGCTTCGCTCAGAGTATCTCGCTCGCAGATAGACTTCTTTGCTGGAAGAGTTATGCAATCTTAGCTTACATCTTATCACCAGCAGTGCAACAGTCAGACTTCAGGGTTTATTGTCTCGCAGGCACCCACTTTATTCTCATTGCTGGGTAGCAGCATTAAACACACAGCTTCAGAGTGAAAGAACAACAGGAGGGAATGAGTGATAAGGAGCAGAAAGAGCTTGCAGAGTTAGCACCTGCACAGCAGACTTACGCTGAAGCTCACTTCATTGATGTGGGGCAGTTCTTGCATCTGGAGCAAAATGATTAAGGGAATAAAATACATGTTCTACCACAGTGAATGCCAGAAGTAACTGTCGTGTTCACTCATGCTGCACTACCGAGAAGATAATATAGGCTATTAATTAGGTTTGGGTGGAACAAAACATATTTTAAGAGATCACTCAAAGAGCCAACAAAAAGCAGAGAGCAAATTTCTAAAATGGAGAATGATATTATATATCCTTCATGAGTGAGAGGATCAGTTCAGTGCTCCATCTTTTTACAATTGAGACAGGAGCTTCTTTAACGAGTCTTTATCTGTGTCCAAACACTAACACATACACGGAGGCTTTTGAAGGCTTTGGCACTCAAATTCCCTTAAGTTGTAGTTTTGCTGGTTTTAACCCTCTTTGTCCATCACAATGCTGAATAAACTACTTCGAGATTCTGAACCATGCCATGCACTGCATTCCTTGATGGCCAGCAATAGCTGAAATGCCCTTAGGAGAGGAGAAGGACCCCCCTTGCCATGCCCTGCACCACTCCCATGTACCATTCCCAGCTGTGGTGTCGAAGGCAGATCCTCAGCATCCTCAGCAATGCAGCATTCTCCACTGCTCTTCGTCTAAATACTGCAAGTCCTTCATGCTGTCTCTGATCACCTGTAGCTGAAATTGTGGGTGCAGCTGTACCGCAATTCATATCCAAATTTTTAGAAAACACTATGGTATTTTGAAAACAGAAATATATTTGCATAACCAGAAAATACTGTGGGATCAGTTCTGTCTGCTGCTGTGCATATGCTTGTCCTTCGAGTTTCCAGGCCCTAGTTTCAGTGGGGATTGCCAAGAGGCAATCTAAAGCAGGGGCTCTCTAATAGAATTGCACTTTATGGTCCAGATTTTTCCAAACCATGTCAAAGCATCAAAAAACGATGCTGAACAAACACAAATCTAGACCCATGCATAACAATGAGAAACTGATAGCTAGAGGAACTGAAAAGCTTCAAAAAATATAGGAGGTTGCATGTCAATAACAGAAAACAATGCATTGCACATAAATTCATGATTTTTTCTTTCCTTCAATGTAGAAACAAAAAATAAAATCTTTATTTTGGTCAGTTATGGAAAGAAAGGGATTAAAAGAATCAGACGAGTGATTTGTAATTGGTCTCCAGACTGTACCTCTTCCTTTAGTAAAGTGCATGCAAGTGAATAAAACTGCATGGATGGACTTTATTAGCTGCAGCTTTCCTTCCTGACTCTAGGATTAGAGGAATACTTTAACCTTGACACATTCATCTTACACTCACAAAGCTCCACTTTTAACAGACGCTTCTCCTTTCCTCTTCACTTGTCTGGTTCTGGCACATAATTTTCTAAATTAGAAGAGGCTACTGTTCGGTCTTAAAAGGCAAAGGAATTCTCACTTATCTTTGTTAGCAAGAGCATGGAGAAATTCAAGATGGTTTATTATTAATATATCCTAGAAGTCTACTGCAGATGGCAGAAATACGGCAAAAGCAGAGGTTTCTATAAATAAGGCTCTTGAAAGGATGCATTAGGCTGTCCTTTAAATATATTAAAGGAAAAATAGAAGGAGCATGATTTTATCTATTAGACAGTAATGTAAAGCCAAGGATACAAATACATGTTACTTATACAGTAGTGAGAAACTGTGTTTCTTTGAAGCTTCCTTTACACTAGAGAAGTTTGCGATGAGGTTTTCAAAAGCACTCAGCACTGCTCCAGCTCTGCACCAAGCAGCAAGTATGAACAACGCTGCTCCTGAAGGCAGAACTGGGACATCATGGAGTATCTGCGAGAAGTGCATAGCTATGGGGAAAGCTGCCACGAGCAGCTACTGGCACACCTATCATCCACAGACAGGAGGAAAAGCGTCTGTGGAAATAAATACTTGTTCAGATGGCTGGGGAAAATGAGAATGCAAGGAAGTTTGTGTGTGTGTGTGGAAGGGGATGGTATTTAGCAAAACACTCGAAAGTTAATTGCAGAATAAAAGAATATACCTCAAAGGTACACACTTCCTCAGTACACCGATTTATTATAATTACAGAGTTTACCCTTACCTTTTTTCTTTATCCAGCCACATAGTTGAGTTCCTTTAGATTAAAGTATATGTCTTGTTAATTATGGCATTTAGTTCTCAAATGGTAATTGGTGTCTGGTGCTAAGCTCCTATAACTCTTCTTGTCACTGTTTCAAGGGGGCCTATTCCATTTGCCTGAGGTAAACTAAAATGGAAAGTACCGTCTTATGTGAGTAATGTGAGCTATTTCTTGTGGCTTTCATGATCAAATATTGTACAGCTTATGGGGGGTACAACTCGGGGGGAGTGACAATGGGCAGTCCTGCTTGCCAAGAGCTAATCAAGGTAGATGCTCCCATAATAATTTTGAGGGGCTTTATTACATCCTTTAAGCAGATGAAAGTAATACTGCTTAGAATAAACAAACACCACCAGACGTTGGGTGAAAATCATTACAGTGAGCCACTGGGAACTTTCCTGCCACGTCTTCCTTTAAAAAAAACATATCACAGGAGTGTGGGAGACAGAAACTTTTACCCCACCTAATCGCATTTTGCTCCTACCACTTGCAAAGTGTGTCAGGGACAAAAACTGAGAGAGGAATTTGTGGGTATCTGGGAGGAGAGCACCTGACAGCCGTCAGGTGCAGACCAGAAATGGCTGTCACATCTTCTTGTAAAACCGCACTACCCAAAACTAATGCAGACAAGCTCCCCCGAGGCTTTTCTTCAGGCCCTTTAGGTACTCTCTGGTAACTCTTCTTTCAGGTCAAGATAAATAGATAACTTCAAATTAGACTCCAAAGCTGTATTTCAGCATCAGCCAGAGTTGCAAGGCACTTAAGTAAAGAAATGTCTAAATTTTTTCTCCCAGCGGCAATTTACCTCAGTAAGCATTTTCTCCCACAATTTCCCATTAAATTAAACAATTAGCCTGTTTTGTAGCTTTGAGGGCCTACACTTTCTGCATAAATAAAGTGTGTGCTTTTTCTGCTGCTATTTCCTCTGTCAGCATCATCCCCCACACATCTCATGTGCGCCAACTTATCAGTATGGAGAGATGGTTAGGCAGTCTAGGTAGTCAGCAAGCAAAGTCACGCCTGTGCTTTTCCCTACACAATGCCTTCCCAGAAGTGGCTGTTGCACACCACCTGTGTTTTCACAGCAGCTTTTTCATCTGTTTAAAGGATTTTCTCTCACTGTTTGAAGGTAACTAGATTGGTAGCCATATGTTTCCTGAATTGTCCTGTGCTAGCAGGAGCCAAACCACCTCACATTCACATGCAGAGGTTTTCACGCTTTTATTCTGTCCCCGTTTTGTGGCTGAAAGAGGGTGATGGAAGCCCATGGTAGGTCCCCCCGATTCATGGAAATGCTGAGCCTGACAGTTCTCTCCTCTCCTTTGGGCCTCCCTTTGGAAAGTGAGAAGTTAAAATCTCTCTTTCTATCCTTTGGCTCTTGATGGAAAAGATCGATGTGACAAACGATCGCTAAATGTTTCTAGTCAGAGGTTTCCAACAGGCATTTCAAGTGACTTGCACTTGAATTGCTCTAGTTTCAAAGAGCAATAACCAATTCTTTGGTGCACAGTCTTTCCATATTCCTCAGATGAAGATACACGTTTTGTATGCATTATAAGAGCACTTCAGTTTGATGTGGCATTAATGCCTATCTATCTGAGGTTCTCTGTTTCTTGTTTATGCCAAAGGGGGAAAAAAAATCATATTGTATCCTGTTCCTTTCCCTTTTTCCTCCTCCAACAACAGCCAGGGGAATGCAGGACAACCATCCATTCACTGCTGTAATTCACAGTACTGACAATGAAAAAGTTACATTTGCTTGCTGCTTCAAGTCTGTGCAATCTTTTCCATAAATATGCCATCGAATTTCTGATCACCAGGACTGGATCCTGCTGAGGCACAGGGACAAGCAGCAAGACTTCTGGAGCCACTGAAAGGTGAATGGATCTTCAACCATCAAGCACTTGCAATAAAAGCTCTGCCACTGTAGGATACAAATGAATGTGCTCTCCTGCAATTTGAGATGACTACCCTGGGACAGACAGGAATTCAGGCTGTATCATGGGATTCTTATGCATGACTTTTATACCATCTTGAAGCCAACTAGATAGACAGTCCCAATCAGAAACAGACTATTCCCTTTGTAGTTCTGTGGGACTAAGACATTTGTCATCATAACATTGCTCATAGGTCTCGCTTTGCCTCACATAGAGAAATACAGTGAAATTGTAGTCTTGCTGAAGGCACATTTCTTGCCTATTACATCATTAGTCATTGGCCACAGATTTCAATTGCACAAGCAAAATTAGCAAGACAAAGAGGCTGTTGCTACCTGTGCTGTCTATCAGACTGCATCACACATCTGAACAGCAGACGGTTGAGAAATTGCCGCCTCTGGAGATGGCAAGGTGAGAGGGAGATGGAGGGAGATTTTGTATCTCCTTCCTTAGTACGATTTAATTTGCAGTCACCCAGGAAAAGGCCTTTTGCACTGAATGAGCACGGATATGTATAAAGGAAATTCATATTTTGGAAACCTCTACAAGCCCATTTTGCTGTCACAGTTCCCACTGAGAAACTCACTGGAACTTTGGGAACCCAGCCACGGCGGTATCACCAGCCAAGACCAATCACATAAGTCTCTGCTAAGGCTGGGAAGGACATCTCTGATAGTCCTTATTTATAGGAGACTTTTTCTACATGTCCGTAGCAGTGACATGTACTGGCTAATGAAAAAAGCTGCAGAATGGAAGTCAGATCCAGCTGAGAGGTGACAATTGCCAATGGAGACACCTTAAATTCTTCCTTTTTGTATCATCCTGTATAGTAGGGTCAATACCACTCTGTCCTATCTCTGAGACTACAGGGGTCATGATAGTGATAACTTTGGAAGTTGCAAGGTGAAGTTTTCACTATGGTTCTGTTCAAAGAGGAATTCCTTCAGCAAGAACCCACTTGCAGTCAGGAGTCCCTAAGAAAAAAATATTAATTCTCTCAAGTACTTTCTGAAAATGGTGATTTTATCAAGGAGGACTAATACTGTCCCACTACAGTATCTTGCCTGTGCTGATCTGTACAGAACATGTCATCCGCTTCACCCAAAGACTGACAAAGAACTTGAGCATCTTGGTGGCAAAGCAACCCCAGAGCAAGCCTCACAAAGAAACATGCTGCATCAGTTGTAGCCAGACGGTGTCATGCAATGTGTAGTAACCATAAAAGCCCTAATACTAAAGCGTACCTCATATCAGCATCTGCTGTAAATTGGCCATGCAGTGTTATTGCCGAGGGAAAACTTGTCATGAAATTAGACCTGATTCAGATAGCTGATCATTGGCAAGGACACCACAGGACATCAGGTGATGCTATTTAGGAAGAGCAGGTAATGCTAACCACTTTCTGTGGTCCTCTTCCCTCTTTCCCCTTCAAGAACTGCCGTGGTGTTAGTGCTAGAGGGTATATCCTCACCTGTTCCTTTTAATATCTGTTTATAGACTTCTTGTCTATGAATCTGTCTAATCACTTTTTGAACCTGATGAACCTGTGCCTCCAAAACATCCTGTATAAGAAAGTCCAAAAGTTCATTACCTGCCTTACCAAGGATTAATTTAAGTCTTTTAAACAATCTCCTACTAGTTTCACAAAGTGCTTCCTTGTTCTAGTATTACAGGATTTGCTGAGTTCATCATTTAGTTTACACATCACTTTAATGTGATACAGACTTCAATCATATCCCCCTTCAGCCTTTTTGTTTCCAGACTGAAGGGTCTCAGCATTTTTAATCTCTCCTTGTAAGATAATTGCTCTCTTGCCTCGATCATTTTAGCTATCCTTTTCTGGGCATTCTCTGACTCCACTATATGCTTGTTCAGATGCAGGGATCAGAACTGTGCCCAGCACTCAAGATGTGGACATACCAGCTTTAGACAGGAGCAAAATGCACCTTCAATCTTGTTCACAATATTGTTCCCGCTGATTCCCATGGTTTTGTTGGCTTTTTATCTGCTTCAACACATCAAGCCAAGAATTTCAGGGAATCATTGGTAACGATTTCAAGATCTGGTATCATTGATAACATGAAAATGGTAACTTAGTTCAGAGTCCATCACAGTGTAGGCCTGATTAAGATCACTTTTTCCTAGACAAAAGACCTCACATATACCTTAAGCGAAGAGTATCCACCACCTTTTTGTTCATTCAGTTTTATGAGGTTCTTTGGATGTTCTTCACCATTGGTATAGCATTTGATTTCCCAAAACTGCTTATCCAAAAATTACAGATTTCACTCTTCAGTCCCTGTTCTGTCACTGGTAAAGACTCAGAATCAAACTGGTCCCAGCAGTAGTCCCAAAAGGATGCTGCAGCTGCCTTCTCTCTGCCACGAAAAGTGGCCGATAAGTGACTCTTAGTTTCCTAATCCTTAATCAGCTTTCAGTACGAAAATGAACATTGCCTCTATCCCCACTGCAATTTTGTGTCTTTAAAATGTTCTGGTGTGGAATGTCATCAAGGACCTTCTGAAAATCCTAGTGTAATATGTCTGCTGGATCCCCTTTATCCACAGGCTTATTGACACTCTCATAGAATGCTATCAGACTTCCCTTTACGAAGGTCACACTGGTTCTTTTTCAGTGGATCATATTTATCCATGTCTTACCGAAGTGACCTTATTCTTTAAGACTCACTGTACCATCTTGGTAGGGAGTCGGGCATCTCCATTTTGGAATTTCTGCTGCATCGATAATTTTGCAATGAATTCTGAAAATTCTGCTTTCCAGATATTCTTCAGCAATGTTTCTGTCTGGATATGTGTGTGTGGAGTGCGTGCATCTGTCTGCCTGTTGCATATTTTCTGAACAATTTCAAGAAATTTGGAGACTATTAAGAAACTGAGTAAATTCTAAAGGAAAAATGTAATATTGATGGGGTTAGTGCCATCCTTCTCGGACTGCTGCATCATTGTGGCTGGCATCAATCTCACACATACTGATAGGGAAAATCCATTAAGCCTCTGTGCCAAAACCCAGACAGGCATTCTTTGGATAGCTCAGCTTCTACCACACAAAAAGGAAACAAGTGCTGAACTTCACCACCTTGTCATTATGGGAGTTTCAAGGCCATAGACTTGCCAGGACACAGAGACCTCCAAAACTTTGACGTTACATTCAGCTCTGTGGTAGTTCACAGCAACAGACACCACTTTGGGTTATTTGTGAAAAGCTGTCTTACTGCCTAGATATAATTCTATCATGCCTAAGAACAAAGCCCCTAATGCCTCATTCAAGGGATTTAATAGCAACAGATAAAATTATGTATGAACTACAAAGAAGAGCTTCCTACTGTTGCAGGAATCAAATTTTTCGATAGTTAACATACACAGGTGTCCATTTGAGGTTCATGTATGCCGGAAATCACTTCGGTGATTCTCTTAAAATACTCCTTGTTAAATCCATATGAATGCAGGAGTGAAATATTTTGCTTAAGCCTTCTCCTTTTTGCAAGCTAGTAAGAACTCCTAACACAAGTGTTCTGAGCAAACTGCTGCTGCAGATGTGGTCCCAGGCTGTGCTACTTCCTCGTCACTGCAAGCTTTGCTGCTGGAATATTTCCTTGGTTTTGGCTGTTCATGCTGACCAGGTAGCAAGACTGACTGCCAAGGAGTCAACAGTGTTTCCAACTGACACTGGAGGACAGCCAGCCAAGAAATTGTCCAAGAATTTAAATCCATTTTTAACAGGACAAAATGAGCTGCCTGCTCATAATGCATGGGGGCATGATCCCATTATTCTCAAGCAAACTGGCTGACACTTTTGCTATCAATATACCATGTCCAAGAAAATATGGGCATGAAAGTAATGGCCTGATGTTACATCTGATGGTCCAGAACTGACACCAGCTGCGAAGTCCTAAAGGAGTTAACCACTTGCCAAGATCCTTGACATAACCAAAAGCTCCAATATTACTTCATTTCAAAATGCCCAAGAAGTCCCAATCCAAATCTCGTACTGACTACACTGATTGATTTCTTGGAAATCACTTTCAAACTTTCTCTAGACAAGGCTTGAGGTGATTTTGCTGTCCTTATAAACAGCTAGTGCAACCGCCTCTGCTCTTTCTCAACCATGAAACTTCACAGACTCTTGGATACTGTCACATCTGACCCTAGGATCTCCTTTTAACTCTGGTGATTTTAAGAGCTTCACCAAAAGCACGCTAATTTGAGCTGTCACTACCATGCTGTGCTGTCTCCAAGCACATGGTCTGGTTGAATGGAAGGTGCAACCAGCCAAAGATTTAATCCTTTCAAGCTGTTATTAAGGGAGACTGGCTGATGAGGCTTGCGGGGTTCCTCATTGTTCTGCATGTCACTCCTCATCTGACTATTGCACACAGCCCCCTGAAGCTGTCCCATTGGACAAGTTATCAAACCATGCCTCACTCGTCACAACCCCAATCTATCTGAAGGATTGCAATACAAGCAGGAACAAGTTTCGGATTCATCTCTGACATCACCTACCTGGCATTCCTTTGCAGCATGACAGTGTATTTGCTCAAAGCTATGGAGCTGTGCCAAAGGCAGACCCTTCTGTTATCAAGGCCACTGCACTTGACTCATTGGAAGTGCAGATTGTCAAAGGGTAAGCTGGAGCTGCTGTGTCAACCAGTTGACAACACACCTGTCTTTCTGTTCCTCAGAAACTTTTCTCCAGAGCCGGGGAGTATTATTGCGTTCACAGCCTGATAGCCCAAGCTCAGAAAAGTCTCTACTCAAGTGTGTAATACTTCTTTCTTGCTCAGGGTTCATAATGAGTCACAGACCTCACCACTCCTAAGACGAAAGAGTGCAGACCACAGAGGAGTTCAATTTGTTTCCTTCAGGTGGATAATTATGTCACCTAAAACATGTACAGAGGGCTTCATGGTTTCATGCAGTCTGAACACCTACTAGAGGTTGTTGTGTTGTATGTGGGGATGTTGCTCCTTGTTTGTGCAAACAGAATTCATGCCATGACCTGTTTCTTTACTTCTCCATTCAAGCAGAACCCAGAAAGATGCAAGGGGGCTGTTTGTGGTGGTGTTTTGCTCGTATCACTGAGAAGTTACATTCACATACCTCAGGCTGCTCCTAGCCTGTGTGTGCTGCTCCACAAACACAACAGTGTACATGCAGGAATCCACTGGCTCAAACATACGCAGAAAGCTGTTTTAGGGACAGCTTCTCTTTGCTTTACCCATGAATGACTTCTTAGTGGGATTATTCCACATGAATAAGGAAGGGTTATCTGGTCTGTAAGACCTGCTTTCTTTTGAGTCTTGCAAGGGAAACAGTGGAAACTCTGTTGTTGAGTCACATAAAACTAGAACAGACAAGTTGCTACGGACGAGGCTGTGCCACTTAGACCCAACCCTCTGGTGGGAGCCATGTAGAAAGCCCTCTTGCTAGGGGCATTTTCCCTTTGCAGACCTCACAGTTGCTAATTATGGTAAAGGACTGTCTCTGTCTCCCTGTGTAGCTGGCCAACCTGGGAGAAGGCAGCCTGCTAGCTGCTTCTCATCCCCCTTGGAGTGCTGAGGAACCAGGCAGGGAACAGCCGTGTCATGCTGTGCATCCCCCGCCCCCCACCCCCCACCCCCACCCCTGTAAGGAACAAGCAGCATTGCAAGGGGAAGAAGTTTTTATTCATCCCTGTCCCTTCCAGATAACCACATATAGGAAAGGGAGAAATCAACCCCAAGAAGAGCATGGAAAAAAAGCCCCAGGCTCCTGCTGAAGGGACAGGGGTGACGTACCGGGCAATTGTTTTCCCAGCTCTAATTCAAACAACATCGGCTTCAGTTGGCTGTCTAGCACACTAACCCTCTCGGCTTTAGTTCTGCCTCCTTGCTCCTATCACAGGCCTTTGTGGTTTCAAAGAACGGCTTATTAGGCAGTATCTATTTTCTTTCTGAATGTGTCACAGACTCCTTCAATTAACCACCTCATTTTCAAGGATCAGTCATATAGTCACCACATATAGAAACTTGGCTTTTTTGATGACTGATCGCAGGTGGCATGCCTCCTAAACGCTAACAGAAGTATAATTTTATAATAGACGTACGCAGAATTGTGCACTGTACCTGTCCAATCATGACTGCAAACACTTTTCCCTGGGCTTATGTTAATTTGTACTATCATGGTTTTGATGCCAAGAAACAGGCCAGCTGTTGTCTTCAGCAGCCTGGTGGACCTGACAGCCGGGAACAGTTCGACACAGCAGCTACAGCAAGGAGTTAAAGATCATTAAGCTCATTCTAAAACCCTAGCTGAAGGGCTGGTGCACTGTTTGGGTTTGAATTAGTCAACCTTTGTTTGTTTTATTCATCCCAGCTGGAGAACTGGGCATAAAAACAGACCCTTGCTGCAAATCTATAGCAGATTAAAGGAGGGAAAACAGAGCACACTAAGAGGAAGAACAAAATCCAGCCCTCAATATTTTCATCAGTGTAACAGCTGTGGGCTTCAGGTAGAGTTTGAAAAGTGTCTCTCTGACTTAGGTTGCAGTTTCTCAAGCAACAGGGATTACTGAAGGTACCTGACCAGCATACACAAGGCAATGGCATGCAGAGGTACTAAATACTTCACCCCAGCCTTCTGCTTTATGCTGCTTTCAAACCTGAATCCCAGCCATGTCAATGCAAGTCCGGTTGCCCAAGAAGTCAGGACAAAATATGTAGCTCTGCTGGACACATCCACTATTTTGATCCTGGAAATCTTGTTAAGGTAGAATTTGAGAACTTTGGAGATTTGTCTGGGATTTCTGGATCTATAGCCCCCTTGAAGCAACACACCTCCTCCAGCACCTTTTGGATACAGGTAGTCACCACAGAGCCATTGTTGGAGTATACCAGCTGTTTCTGGACCTAACCGTGCCTACTGTGAATGAGCTGGACCAATGGCTTGCTTAGTAAATTCAGCTAAATCTGATTTACTGTGTGCACACTCCTCCACGTGCTGCTGCTGTGATATACATGAGCCACAGCCAGAGACTCTTCACTCATGAGATTTCAAGGATCATTAGCTCAGGCCCAGTACACATAACTATGGTAAAATATGACCTACAGAGCCAGATGTGGTCTCACTCTACTGTGCACTGCTTTGCTTCCACTTAGCTCCTCTCAAGTCAGCTGGAGTATTTCTGCGCCTAAGATGCACCTGTATCCCCAAGGACAAAGGGGCATTTGCAAAGTTACTTCAAAGCTTTAGAAATTTCTCCCCTCTGCCTGCTGACCTTTGGATAACTGAATTAAGATCCGAATACTTTCTAGAGAGTTCAGCCTCCTACGCAGTAGGGTTTTAAGAGATTTGTTTTGAAATCTGGAAAGCTTTATCGGTTGATGAACATGAACAATGTAAGATCACAAATGATACACAAATGTACCAAATGACAGCCGGAAAAACTCCATTCAGAAGCAAGAAGCAGTGATACAATGGAGAATTAGAGTAATCTGTGCAATACAATTTATATTTACTTTTCACCTTTTCAAGGATGTGAGTTTACCTTTGCTTTTTTTCTTTTACTGCCATCTTCTCATTTGCCAGCACACGCACCCACTTCTCTCTGCGTATAGTGTTGCTGTAGTGTCCGGGCAGGGTGTGAAAGGTCCAGAAGCCCTAGAGCCTTTTCAAGGTTTGCTGGTCCAGTCCTTCCAGAGCAAGGACACACACATCCAAACAGTCTGCTCTGGGGTTTTACTTTTGTTCAGAGAGGTGGGATGATTTAGAATAAATAAATAGATAAATAAATAAAATTATTAAATTAATATTCTGTGCAACTGTTATTGGGACATGTCATTACACCTAACTCTAAATAAACTGAGTTCTGACTGATCTCAGGATCTCTTTGAAGTCGATGACATATAGGCACTGCTTAAAACTGAACACTTACTTGCTAATGCTCAAGAAGTAAAATCTGTCTCCGTGCAGTAGGTTGGTGCATGAACCAAGTGTCACTCAGAGTCCTCCTGAAGCCTGCCCAGAAGGCTGCCATGGAATTCAGCCTAAGTGGACCCCCTGCACAAGGGACAGCACATCAACACTACCTGTAACAAAGGCAGATAAAACCAAACTGGCCAGCGGACATCAAGTCAGGCTGAGAACAGATTTTTCTACGTTTCTTTTTCACCAGCGTATAATAGCCTGGTCATGGCAAGCATCACACGGTGCTACGGCACTATAATACATATTACTAACAACATCAAAATTCGTTGTCTAAGAAAAAACAAGTACGGAATTCTTATTCATACGCACGCAATAAAATTTTAAAGTTATAGCATAAGAAAGTTATAGCAAGTCCTAACTGTTGAAAACCACCTTTTAGATTTAATACAAAATAATTTTCTTATTACGTATGATGAAATTCAGGTAATCTGAGAAACCCAGAATTCTTGAATTTCTCTCCCTCAGGCTGCTCATAAACAAAATGATGTACAACTTTGGAAACTTTATTTCAGAATCATTATAGACCTTCATTTTTAAGAGCTGTTTGGAGGCAAATTCCAGCTGAAAATGTAGAAGCCTTCTTTTTGGCAAACTTTGTTTCAGAAGCTCTTTTCCTTCTGCCACAGCTTTACCTATCCAGATCTATAACGATCTGCCACAAATTGCCTTTATCTGGTTTACTCACTCCTGTTGATAATTTAACATAAGAGAGGACAGAAACAGAACAAGACTTGTTTTGGGTAGTATAAGAAGGACGTATCTTTCAAGGAGTCTGCAGTTCTTGCAGACAGGTGGTGATGACCACAGAGCAGCACGTGAGGGCACACTACTTGGGTGATTCTGCATGCAAGTACATGCACTCTGTTACAGGGTTTACACACGCAGAAGGAAGACTTTTTTGTAGATACTTCCACTGAACCGATACCAGAAAATTTAGCCTCAAAACAGCTAGGGAGGAAAACAAAAATCAACATTTTTCCAACTTTTTTTTTTTTTAAATGGTATGTTCAGAACAATGGATGATACTGCAACTCAAACATGGAAGCAATCTATTCTGCAGTGCTTATCTGCACGTGACACCTGTCAAGTTACAATGGTATATCATTAACTAGAGGTTAAATATGGCTACTTATTCAAAGCCACTGTGGCTTTGCCTTTGGAGACCCCATATTCAGTACAAGTAAGACTCAAGCATGTGTCTAAGTCTCTAGTCTTGAATCTCTCTGCTGAGTCAGCTATGAAGGACCAATAAAAGCTCACCAGGAGGCAGACTCCAGACCACTATGGCTGAGTTACAGCTCAAGAATGATAATTCTTTCTTCTCTTTCCATTTATTACAGTCTCACTAACAAGTTAGCCTGGAGTGCCCATTCAGTTTACCAGCCTCAGCTGCTGGCCCCATCCTGTCCACACAGGTAACTCAGCAGCTCAGGAACCAGTTTCCAAAATCTTACCACCTTTTATCACAAGGGAACCAACATGATCTGAACGTGGTGGCCACTGGGAATCCCTCATCAGCACTGTTAATTGTAATAGTCCTTGGGCTGATTCAAAAGCAGCCCAGAACTGAGAAGGACAGATAGCTGGGGCCAGCAGCAACACCTGTGACCCAATCTGAATTTTCCCCATCAGTCTATCACTCCTCTGAGATTTGTAAGCCATCCATCCATCTTTCCCTCAAGCCTACATGTCTGATGTGATCCTGTTCTCACATCAGCTAAACTTCGAACAGGATCCGTTGAGGCCACATAAAACCAAGGTCTGATAACTAAGGGAACAAAATGTATTGTGTCTGTGTTAGTGTAAATGACAGGAACCTCTTCCACCTCTTCTTCCATGGCAGCTTTACCAAAGTGCAAGTCCTTAGAGCAAAGGCACAGAGTCTAACACATCTATTTCTAAAGCCGTGGCATTTTATACGTAATGGTTTCCCTAAACTTCAACCAATCATGAAAAATTACAAGCAAATATAAACAAGATATATATGGCCCTGGATTGCCTCCAGAGGCCTGTGGTACACTGCAGGCAGAGGATAATGTAATTAAATATGGGCAGCCTGCCGACTGCTCGCTGTCGGCTTTGTCCGGATGTGAGCTGAAGAAGTTTGCCCTACTGCAAACATTTGTTCTACAGTGGTACAACTTAATTGAGCTTGGAAAGCTTCTGCAGGCATTAACAACTGCTTACCTCACTAATGAGTACAGATAACATAACCGCTTTGACTCAGTGGGCAAAATCCACCCTTGTATCCATTTTGTACCCTTACAAGTGAAGTAGGCACTTATGGATACGTGTGCTTGGGGGAAAAAAGAGTAATAAAATAGGCTGAAAATGGTTCCTTGTGTTGAAAACATACTGCTGTGAAGAAGAACTCCACTCCGTGTGAATTGCTACATGATACATGGAATACACTGGGCGTAATTTGCTGAAAAATCAGTGGGGAACTTCCTCTACACTGCTAATGCTCACCTCCTTTCTAAGTTGCTTGGTCACCTATGTCAGAGGAGATTTAGCCCAGGGAGTCACAAAGAGCTACTGAAATATCTTTTTGCAATAGGCCAGTCCACACTCAGTGAAAGAAGCTGCCTCTCGTTTCCTGACATCTTTCTGGTTGCCATACTGACTTAGGCAAGCCGAGCACTCTGGCACCAACATACTCAATCGACTTCTGAAAGCAGAGAAGGAATGTTTTCAGCAAAGGTTATTTGCTGGGTGGTGCTGTTTCTTTCTTTGATTGGGTTATGAGGCAGCATTTTGATTTGATGGGAAAACAAATTAGTACATTGCCCAAGCCCCTCCTCTTCCCTGGGAATACAGACACTCTGCCCACAAGGTTTATCCCAGCCTAAGTCTCGAAGTCTCTTTGAGGAAGCCCCTTGTTAAAAGTATTGGCAGTTACTGCAAAAAACACAATGAGGGTACTCTGTCTTCCTGTGTTTCATATTGCAAGATCTAGTTTAAAATACGCTGCCTAGAATGGCTGCAAAGTACAGGGCAGATATGAGAGGCCTGTGTGGCACTGTAAGCCAATTGCCATGGAATAGTTGCTTATCTGCTCTACAAAACGGGATGGAAAGGCCTTCCTTATAAAACCCTGTGCAGGATGGCAATTCCAGATAGTGGCTCAAGCTCCCTGAAGTATGACATTTTGCAAGACTATGGCTGGGTTTTGAAAAAAATAAAAAACATGTTTGTCTCTGAGAAGGTCTTTTAACAATGCTCAGTCCCATACTCGAACACACACAATGAAGGCGGGCACAGGAAGGAGACTTGGCCTGAGCTCAGGATTCCCTGGTGGTTGGGACTTCAGGGTTATTTTGATTCTGTCTGACTGGTACATTGTAATTGCACTGGAGCTACAGATGACAAATTAACTTTTTTTTATTTCTCCCCCCACCCCCACACCCTGCTGTTTACAGGTATTTGTTTGGATTCAGGGGGTGATTTTTTTTGTACACAGGGATGTGTCAAGCATGTGTGAACATTGTATTTCATAAGATTAGCATTAAGCAATGCACCTGGGAGATGACATAGCCTGCAGCCCACTGCCTGTAAGAAAAGGCTTCTGGAAAGCCATGTCTTTGCTATGTATAGAATATGGCATAAGGTTTACACGTAAAACGTATCCTTAACAATACTGCCAAGACATATTTGGAATGAGCAGTCATGTTTTCTCTTAAATGGGTGGACAGTTCAAAGCTAATTTGCTCACCAGCATCACTCAAGGAAAACCTCCTTCTGTTTATATTTGTACATAAGAGATATCAAGAACAGATAATGTCAGCAGCTGGTTTGCCTCTGACTCTCCCAAGTGACTTCCCACATGACTCGTCTGGGTGGAGGATGGCAAGCAAACCATCAGTAAGATCCCTATAGGTAGGTGCAAAAACAAACAGCAGCCTTTTCACTCCTATGCATAAAAGGCATCCCACGCACAACTTTTACCTTGAATAACTGAAACAGGAAGACATCTGACTTTGCTTAGCCTTTCACAGGCAAGGAAGCTTTGTCCCCAGCTAAGGCCATGACTGGGGCCCTCTTGAGACCTCCTTGAGGCGGTCGTGTCATGGGCAAGTACAGTACCAAGGCAGACCTGTACACTGGGTCACAGAGTAAAAACCATACCTGACAGAGGGCCTGGGAGCATCTAGAGCGGGCAGCTCCAGATCAGAAGCCAGGTGCCATTCCTGGTTCTGTATCAAGTTTTAGTGAAAGCCTTTAGCAAGTTACCCTACCTGCATCTGCTACTTACGCACATACATACGCATAAGAACAGCCATACCACATCTGACTGGTGGCCTGACTTTGACAGTAGCCAACATCATCAGATACTTTAGAAAGACTATAGCTACCCAGCACAGGCAGCTGATACTTCTCTGGAGTACTTACCTAACCCCTGACGACGTCTAGGATACACCCACACTGCTGGCTAAACGCTGACTTCAAGAGCCCATCATACGTTTCATTTGACACATTTCTTGGTCGCACTCCCAGCCTAGGACATGTGATGCAGAAGACCAAAAAGCTGCAGCAACCAGGAACACACAGAGTACAAGCAAAAGGCATCATTTCGGCTAGTGCAGCGAGGCACAAAGTAGCTTTGAAATTAGAAAGGGAAAAGAAGATGTAGCATAAAGCTCACTGTTTTCCATTGCCTTCCCAAACGCACACATGTCCTGCATTAAGTGTAACTGACTAAAATGAGCATTGAGCTTTATGAAGTATTTCTTTCCCTATACTTCAAATAGGAATTTAATTCGGTAGTTTAGGTACTTTTAGTAAATGAATGCTGCTGAGCTCCAGGACACCTTTATCTATCTAAGCGAGAGATAGGAAAGAGAAAGCCAAGGGAAAAAATGTTTTTTTTCCAAATTGTTAAGAAATGTTCTTTTCAAATTTTGACAAAGGCTCAGTTTGGCTTTGTTGTTTGAACATGCTGGTCATAATGGACACTTCCTGCAACAGCGGGAACAACTTTTCTTGTGAATTTAGACATGAATTTTTCCTTGCAAGATTACTTATTTCAAGTCCTACAAAACCAGGGACTGCCATGCTTACTGTCTTAGCAGGCGATGACAGTTTTGTATTACATACTCATGCTACAGCAGCATATTCTGGCCTCGGCTGGACCCTTTGAGCTCAATGCCATAGAGCAAAAGAGTAAATTATAGTTCCTGTCTGCCACAAACATCTTAGTAAGATCCAGCCTCTCCAGTCATGCCTACTCCAGAGACAAGGAAAGGGCACGTATCATGGGATCTCCTCTGCACATGCTCCTGACAAATTGTGCATGTCATTTTCACAGGTAAGTTGCAGTAACTCTTCCTGCAGGAGAGAGAGACCAGGGTGGCTTCTAGAATGAGAACAGCTCCTGCAGTTTGTCCCTGGTATTCCATTTCACAAGAGTCCCAGCATACAGCTGCGGCTGAGTGAATTTTCATGGTCCATTTCTCACGGCCCAAAGTCTGTAATTTGGGTGCCCTAGTCCAAGGCATCAGGAGTGACAGGAACAGAATGATCTGTGCCATGGCAGAGGGATGGAAGAACAATAAGCCACTTCAGTATAAACTGGTAGTATGCTTAGTCTACATGGATGGGTATAAATCCAGATAGAAGCAGGGATCTTAACTCATCACCAAACTATTACGAAAGGGCAATCTCATTTCTTCTCACCTTCTTGTCTAATATTTCATTATTTGCTCACTTGAGGGTTACTCACATGGCTTTCCAGGTTAGTAGCCTAGGAGGGGAAAAAAAAAAAAAAAGCTTCCCACATAATATTGTTGTTGTTGATAAACGAAGAAAGAGAAAAAACTAAGCATAAAGTTATGAGTCACCTGAATGCACTTAAGCCAGATGTAGAATTAAGGAACAGGCACTGACATGCATTCATGAGAAAATACAAAGTTGCTTTAGCCTCTCTCAATAAGGAATGCTGCAGGGCAGTAGGACTAAGGAGAGTTTAAAAAATAAAAAGAGAATGGGGGAGGGGGGAGGCTTCTTAACATATAAATCACAGTGTCAAAATCCTTTTATCTTTTGGCGCCCAAATCTCTCATCTGCCTTAGCGAATGCTAAACAAGTCACTAGCAATTCTTTGTGAATTTTTAATTGGTGTTTTCACAACCTTATTCTTGATATTTCTAAAAGAAATTAGCAGATGTTCACAAGAAGAGTTTTACAGAGATAAATCTCTCAGATAGACTAGGGGCGAATCTGCGAAAGAGCTGGATGTCCCCTACCTTAGCGCTGGCTGCAACAAAAACGCCTAGCTTTTGTCAGCTTCAGAATAGACTCTCCAGGGCTGGAAAAGGTAGGTTGAAATTCCCTACATTTGCGTGAGCATTAGGTTTTACATACAAGTCTGCAAGACTGGGTTAGCAGCATCTGGTCTCTAGTTCGCACATGGCAAGGTCACAGAAAGACACAAGTTTAACCTTTTTCCCGGGTGACAACACAAAACCCAGTTTTATATTGCTGCAATATGAAGGAAGAAGTGAAAACTTTAACATGTGTAGTAAATAGTCTGTAACATCATTCCAAAAACAACACCTACTGATCTGCCAGAAGAGGGAAATGCTTAGGTCTGGTGTTGGAAATGGTTTATCAGATGGCTTATGACTAGATAGGCAACACTTCTGTTAGTACATCCTTCAAAAATCGGGTTTTGTTCAAAAGCCAGGGAACAAAACTTGACATCTTCATTTAAAGCTTGCTCTCTGTAAGACTAGGAAAGGAAGCTAAATAGTCCAAAACTGAAATAACTCCTTTTGTTTGCAGCTGAATGAAATTGTCCACGTTGACTCTAAAAGGGATTTTCTCATTTTGCTGTTTCACCAAAAGAAGGAAAATGCATGGTTTTGTTTGACCTAACCTGATTTTAAGTCAGCCACCGAAACAAAATATCCATTATTGACCCAATTCGGCTAATGACTAAACCTCCTGTTGCTAGAATATGTCGGGTGCAAGAGAAAGTTTTAAGAAAAAGGGAAGGTGTACAGTCAGTACATTTTTGAGGTTGATGCTTTTTCCAAATACCGTATGGCTGAGCAGAAGTGTGAATGGAGCCATTAAGCTGTTCACCATGCCTGAGCCAGGGCTGGATTACAGCACCTGGAAACTCAGCTCATTATCTTACTGTTTCTTCTTCCCTGTTTCCCACTTCCATATCGCAGACTCAAACAGGAAATTCCTGAGGACAGCAAGCAACATTTTATTTTGTGTCTGGGAAGTATGTACCTGGTTTATAGCAAAGGCTCGTCAGTACAAATCCATACCACCATAGGAAGAACAATTGTTCTCAAATGCTTTCTTGTTTTCCCAGAATAAATACAAACTGATTGAAACAATTTTATTCCCTTTCTCCCAACGAAAAGACAACTTTAAACAAAAGCAAAATCCTCATTTTCTACGAGTTGCAGCTTCTAGCTCTCCAAAATAGAAGAGGAAGCCCAAGTCCACACTACTGAACGGAGACACTGTTGACTTGAGCCTGGACACACCTACCACGTCTTAACGTGGGCTCTGGTCTTAGGTGAGGTGGAACGGCAGGTTGTAAGAAAAATAAGCTGTGGGGTCGAACAGGTATAAATTGGCTATACTATTGGAGCTATCTCATTTGGATTTCTTAGTCCTAGCTGGAACCTCTGAAACCATCAAATGCAGAGGTGTTTTGAGTAAGGTCAATGAAAACATAACAAATCTAACCAGATAGGCTGTGATTTTCAACAGGTACCAGCTGCACCATCAAACCCACCTGAGAAAAATTGGATCCTGAACAGTTTGTAATCCCTAAATCAATCAGCTTTCTCTCTCCTCACCCTTTACTCTTACCCAAGCTGTGCCTTAAATAGGCTCAAGAAAACAAAAAATAAATGCATTTGTAAAGTGTTTGTCTTCTTTTTCTTTATGGCAGATTGAGAGGAGGGGGAGAAGCATCCTGAAATATGGAAGAGCCTTTCTGTTTCTCACACATATGTAGCTTATTAAGGAAACTATCATAACTGAAGACACTCCAACCAAGCAACTCCAGGTTTCCTCTGGTAGGGCATGCATAGTAGCCCACGGTGTCAAAAGCTGACAGGATGCCAGGAATTGCCAGCAAACCAGCAGCAAGGGTTGTAGGCAGCACGGTGTGAAGTGTGTTCTTTGGTGCAAACACTCCTGGAGGACTGAGAAATTGCCTAAGAATTCTAAGCCATTTGAAGAGATTGTGGCATGTTAGAACCCACAGAAAAATGCTTCTCCAATGCATTATTTATTGCTTTTCTGTATTTATATAATATCCAGCTTCCTGAGAGTAATTTGTTTTGGATTGTGTAACACTGGGCAGAACATCAAACGTATGTTAATCAGTGGTAATAAAACACTAAGTTTTATGGTCACTGAGGTATTAAACATTGCTAATAAATTATAGGGCTAGCATTTTAAATGAGCTATAGTTTGGAGTAGAGCAGTAACACCATGTCTGAACGCATTAATTGCCATTGCCCGACTTCCTAATTATCAAGAGTTTCAAATATGTTTTTAAACCAATATATCACTCTCTGTTATGCACGCAATGAAATACAGCTGCATTTGAAAAGCTTCAATACCACTAAGTATTCTTCGCCTTCAAAGCACCCTATGGACACGAAAACACAGTACCTCTGTGAAACTGTTAATTATTACTATTGCCATTTTATACATGGGGGAAGCAGAAGTGCAGAAAGGTTAAAAGTCTCCACTGAGACCACCCAGCTAATTAGAGTCAGGGTTTGCATCAATGGGGGACACATACTCTCCAGTCTTACAGCACAAGGAACAGGCACAACCCTTTCCACAGACACAGCCTGACTCTGCAGCGATGGCAGTCCAGTCATAGCAATGGCATCCGGGCCCCACATTTTGTTTCTTCTTCTTGTGGACTGGCAGGGACTGGAAGAAGTGAGAGGCACTAATCTTCTCCAGGGATAACTCAGAGAGGGAAACTGTGCAGTATATGACACGCTGTTCTGCTTTCCATGCACTAGGACACATTTTAAAAGCCACATTTTTGTGAACTGCTGTCCTATCCATTCACCACAGGATTGCATCATCCCAACCTCCAGGGCAAATCATGCTCGTCACTTGGAACGGTGTCACTGGTGCAGCACACAACACACACGGCGCACAAGGACACCTCCGCATTTTCCAGCGGGCTAGTGTAAGCATAAAGCCCAGATGGATCTGACAACTGTTCCGCTGCGGGCTTTTCTTAACTGAGTGAGCACATGCCGTGAGTGGTGCTGGCAGGTGTGCTGCTAGTGAAGTGATCCAGGTGCTCTGGAACGGGGCTTTTGCAGAGGTCGTAGGATATTACCCCTAAACCAGGTGAGAGCCTCACTAGTGAGATGGTCCTTGCTGAGAATTGCACAAGGGTCAGGTTTCAAAGCAAGGGGCTTTAGGAAAGAGCGAGCTGGGGAAGCCTGCCGCGTCCTTTCAAGAAACGGGGCTTACCCTCATCTGCAGAGGACTGCTAGCCAAAAGGGCTGCAGACAGGCCACACGCAGTAGGTTTGAGGAGCCTGGCAGCACTCAGGGATGAACGCTGATTTCTGCCTTCCATTCACCTTGTTTTAGCCCAGCTCCCACTCAGTATGAAAAATACAAGACATTTTGCTTCTGTTACTGGCCGTTAAATTCTCCCCAGCCAGAGTCCCGACAAACCAGCCTCATGCCGAAGTGCCCTGAGCCTGCACCCCTGCATCAAGCCTGCAGGCCCTTCCAGACAGCTCCACCAGGCACCTTGCCGCCGCTCACCAGACCGTATGTTCTGGGGCAAGACAGGACAAGAACGGCTAGCCCTGACTCACCTGTAAGGCGCAGGGGCTACAACCAAGCATGCAACGTGACGGCAAATCTGCAGGTGGGGAATGACTCACGTAACACAGGAGGGGCTGTGGCTCATCCAGCATGGCCACATCTGGGTGAGGGTGGGAGGAAAGCTCGTGCGTGCTAACGCAGGACGGGTTTGCTCCGCCGAGCCGCCTGCTGCACCCCTTCTGTCTGCTCCTGCAGCTCTGCCGCCCCCCTCCAAAATGTGGAGGGGCACACAGCCCAGCTGTACATCCAGGCAGCTCCCTGCTCCATGCAGGTGGGGAAAGCAAGCCCTCCCCTCACCCGACCCTGGGTGCTGGGTTCCTGTGCGTTGTAGGAGGCTATGCCCAGCCCTGGCAGAAAACCTCCTGCTGATGTGGCAGGGCAGTGAGAAGGCTGAACGCCCAGCCTGTGCTGCAGGGTTTCCGACAAGGCACACAGAGCATAGGGACATGATACTTGGCAGCGGGAGCCTGCTCTTCTGCTTTGTGGGCTCTTTGCTGGCTGCCTTGTGCCTCCTGACGCAGGCACTCTGCGTGTGGCGTGGACCAGACCGCCTCGGGGGCGCCGAGGGGGCCCCTTGGCCCCAGCGTCCCCTCCCTGGCACTGCCATTAATAACAGCACTCCCACCGCTCCCGAGTGGGCTCCAGAGCCATCACAGGGTGACCTGTCAGGGAGTCTGGCCTGGGGGATGCAGCAGGAGGACACGGCTGAAAAAGACATCTTTACTCCAACAAGGCAGTCACTTTGGTGCCAAAACCGAAAATTATTTAATTTCTCAGGACAAAAGGGAGCTGAAAATTGGGATGAGAAGAAAGACAGAAAAGAAATAATGCAAATCAGAGCACATTCAGACATTTCACAATCGTATAGTAAGAAAGCATAAAGAGCATTCACAAACAAGCAGGCACAGCCACCAGACATGTCCCAGCCTCAAAATCGGAGATGACACAAAAATTGCATTTTAGGAAGAAACATTTATCAAATGAGGAGTTATGTGGAAACTTCTGTGAGGCAAGTTCTCTAAGCTTCCTTCAGAAAATATATGTGAGCTCCGAAGATATTTCCAATCTTTTTTCCTAGCCCTCTTATCTCCTGTTCCTTGCAGAGACTTAGGCAAGAAAACAGAGCCTAGTACATTGGTTTGCAGTACTCTGAGCACTCCTGACACCACTGATTGATGGGGCCACATGTTGAAACACTGTATTTTTGCTTTTAAACTCCAGTTAAAATTATGATGTCACAGTCCATCCTGACCCATATATCCCTGATCTTTTAACTGCTGATGACCAATGCATACTCTGTTACAATATTGGCACCCACCTGGAAAAGCCATGCAGGTGTTTTTTGAAAAATCCTGCTTGCGTTTCTTGTGCAGTCAGGGCAGTGAATGGGGACATGGCCTCAGGTTGTAGTAACTGGACTTGGATTTGCAGTAACAATGAATTCGAATGCTTTCCCAGAAGGCTGCAGCCTCAGCAGCACTATGCAGCCAGTGCTAGAGCACACCTAGTTGCAAACAATGTAAAGCAGTGCCGAAGCAATGCTTTGCGATCCATATATCCTGCCAACGTGAGCAAGACCTAAAATCTTTGGGTAGCTTCTTCTGTCTAGTGGTCTGCTGCTTGCACACTCATAGCTGGGACTGCTGCTACGGAACTCAAAGGGACATCAGAGGAACAGGACTGGAGTGTGACAGAGTAACAAGATAAAGCCCCATATGAATGCTCTGCCTGTATTTCTGCATGTTGCCGTATTAACAGTGAGCCTAGTCACAGGCACAGGAACTGCCCTAGCAACCCAAGTGCATTTGAAGAGTCCTCACAGGCATGTCTCACCCTGATTATTAAAATCCTGAAGATATTTTTCTCCATAGGCCACCCCAAAATATATGTTTATTACAGCTGATTTTGGAAACTACAAAACATGTCGGTCCTGCTACAGACCAGAACCACTTCCACATCAAAGCAACCTGATTCTTTCACCAGATTTATAAAGTGTCAATTCTTATCCCTCCTGAAAACCAAAACACCACAAATATTTACTTTTCTGTCCAACACACACGTCGTTTCCTGTTCAAGTATTGCAGGGAACACCACTTCAGTCATGTAGCAAACAGACATGACTTCCTTTTTGCTCCCTCTCTCTTGCTTTCCCTTTGGTCCCTCTGGCTCCAGATTCAAGCACATCCAGCCATTCCACTTGCTCTCCCACTGCCAAAAACTGCACATAAAATTTCTCTCATTCAGCCTGACCCGTTTCTCCTGAGTGGAACAGAAAGCACCAAAGGGCCGCTGTGGCCAGGATTTTAGTAGCACTGCTGTTAGTCACCATTGGTCACCTTGCTTCTGATGTTAACTGTTGTGACCAGAAGAAAAGGCACATACGTAGTAAAATCATTTTGTCGTGCTACTTTGCAATTCTCCTACCAAAAACTAACACTGCTATTTCATAGCAAGCTCCATCACTCACCATCCTACATCCCTCCCCAGCAGTTGGGGAACTGACACTGGGATCAAAATGTGAACTGCACCACAGTTCGGAGTGTACTTCAAAACGTTCCAGTCCAGCTCCCCACTATTCTGGTATCAAATGAAGAGGAGATGGATGTCGGCTTTCTTCTCCTAGTGTTTTCTCTTGGCTTCACACAGATTCTTTCATTCATTTCTGGAATATTTATCTGGTCCCATTCTGGAAATACTTAACACACTTTCTGCCCATTCATTTTGTTCTCTTCACTAGGTCTCCTCACTAGATAACCGAGTCTCCTCTTCTGGTTCAAACCCTCCCGAAGAACCACACATGGAACTGTTTGAACCTTTCACTGTATAATCCAAGGAGACATATACACACGTGTATATTCCTGTAATACACCTGTATTTCTTGCAGCCTAAAATGAGGCTTGCAACTAACAAGGATTTAACCAACAATGCTTAAAAGTCTACATGCATACTCCCAAATGGCGGCTATTAGAGATTTGGTTGGAAACAATCTGGGAAGGGGAATCCCACATTTGGATTATTTGTCACAAGTTGGGAGATGGACTCAATGATCCTTAGGGTCCCATCCAACATGAGATATTCTATGAAGTCATAAGAAAAGCAGGCTGTCAAACATAAGAAGAGAAAGTTCTGGGAGCTTTCCAATTATTATTGTTGTGAGGAAACCTTCTTGATACCTACATTCTCACCTTTTCTGTCCCATTTTATCCATAATTCTCAGACAGTGCTACTCTGTGCCATGCCGTAAAGAAGAAAAGTGCCAAAACCAGCACCGTAAAGCACATAAGTGCCTGAAGAAAAATATTGTAAGTATGAGAAAGCCATATTGGATTAATTTTAGTCTAATTTGAAATGTAGGGAGGTGCAAGGAGGAAAGAGAAAGAGCTTTATCTGAAGTATTTATATGATGCCCATTACTGGAGCATCTTAATTCTTTACAATCTCTAATGTATTTATGCTAACAGTGCACTTGCGAGGGAGGGAAGTATTATCTTCTGCATTTTACAGATGAGGAACAGGGATTTAGATTCTTAAAAAATATTTAGGAGTCAAAGTCACTGATTTCAGCTGAAGTTGGGTCTCTAAGTGCTTCTGAGAATACAGCTCAAAGCAGCTACAATATGCACTGGTAACCATGGGGTTAGAGACCTACCACCTTCTGAACTTACCTGTCCAGAGGTCATGCAGAGTATAAAGTACAAGTCCCTCAGCACGCTGCTCCCTGCCCAGTTCTGCACCGCCTGTTCCTGCAGCCGATTACTCCTTGAGCTGTGCTCATCTTCTTCCTTGCCCCTGCTGAAAAGGATCCTGCTTCCTCCAGACTATGTCATCGGTTCACCAAGATCATCTGGACTCCAAAGCTCATCTCTAAAGTGCTTGCTCTCCCACTCTGGCTTGGTGTCATTGCAGTAAGGACTCTCTACTCCATCGCCTAACTGCCTCCGTTAGTCATGAAAGCCATCAAGCAGAACGAGACTCACCTCAAATCTCAGCTGTGCTTTACAAATTCCTTCATTTGACAGAGAACTGATCATCATTCTCTGAGAACAGTTTTGCCCTCATTCATTCATAACATCCTCTTAAGGCAATGAAATTTATTCTCTCTAGAATGTCAAACACCTTACTAAAGTCAAAGTAAGGTCAAATGGTTGTTCCTCTTACAAGGCATGCTATCTGGACTTAAGAGGAAATCAGATCAATTTGACATGATTTTGGGACAGAGCGTGAGTAAACCTGTGCCATGCAGCCACTTGTAGACCAGAAGAAGATAATACAGGAAGCCTACAGAAATAAGAACAGGATTCAACAGCTGGGGACCCTAGACAGCCTCTGTCCTCTCCTGGAAATGTTCTGAGAAACGTTCGTGTTGCTGCTTTCTCCCATAGTTTGTTGAGCAATAGCCAAATATATATATAGTTTATCTTATAATTCAGCCACAGACAAATCATTTATTTTTCCTAGTCCAGCTAATACCTGCCTTTCGGGATGGCTAAGTAAGGCTTTGCTGTTCTCCATTCAGTGTTTATAATAACCTCGTGAAAGAGATCCTGTGAAACTACTGTTATTTTAGTATCTGGGGGAAAACTCACTCAAGTATAGATGCACCAATGTCACCAAAAGTACTTTTAAGACTGGTAAATTTCCTACTAAATTACTCTATTTTCCTTCAGTACGTGTCATTCCATTCAGTCTTTGGCATGCTCAATGCACACAGTGCAGATGTGCTTGTGGAAATGAAATCTTTCCATTTTCAGTTCATTAGACCTCAGCAAACTGCTTTCTCCTTTGGTCTTAGATTTTTGCTTTCCTCCACTGTTTCTGATTGCTCTCACACAGACTTCAGTGGCAAAACTGTCAGCAGTTCATAAGGGGGGCCAAATCCCTTCAGATGTTGCATACAAGTTTCAGAGCTGTTTTCAGATTTACTTCCTTTCTTATTTCCTTGTAGATATCCCTTTGATGCCACCGAGTAGATTTGGACATCACATATACGATCAGCATGTGGGACAATTTCCCTACAAACTGGCCACATTCACAGTCATGACTAGTCTGTTGAATCTCCAGAGATCAAAATTAAATGCATCCAAAGTCTGTATTGTTTTTCTACACCCTAAACTGTTACAGCAAAGTAGTCTTGGAGCCAAACTTCCTTAAACTTGACAGGACACCAGACTTCAGTCATCTGGGCACCAGACTGGATCCTACTCCAGTAGCTGAGATGAAGAAAAATCTTTTTAATTTATCATAGGAGAGCTTAAAAGGTGCTCATCAAAGTGTAAGCACTATTGTCATTGTCTGGACTACGATTAATATTTCACCTAAGCTGCCAGGCACTGGCACCTGAGTAGAACACCCGTTTTTCCCTCTCTTGGAATATGCCTGCTCTACACAATACACAAAAAACAGGATTTGTACCAGGCCACGGGGTCTTTTGGTTTATTTTTGCGTTTCAACTTTTTTTTGTAAGTGTACTAATTCAAAGTGCGGAGAGTTACAGTCTGTGATTCTGATGGTCAGTGCACAGGGTCTTCCTCTTTGTTCCACTGTACTTTTTGGCCCATGCTTTTGCTTGGCAGGCGGGAGGGACTGGGAGGTGCTCTGCTTCCAGGGCAGCGAGGATGCTTGGCTCAAAGAGAAAACACTATGGTCTGGGCCGGAATGCATCCTGTAGGAGGCCTCACTGCCCTCCTGGCTGCAGGCAGCAGTAGCAGAAGGAAGGTCTGCAGGGAGGAAGGGGCTACTGGGAACAGGCTATCATGTCTTTACTGACTAGCTATTTTTCTTTAGTGATGTGAACATATGTATGGCAAAAAACATGAAGTATAGAGCAGACACCCAAACAGCAAAATATTGTGAAGTGCAGATAGGTGCAGTTCATGTAAGAGACCAGAGGCTCGAGCCTGCAGTCCCTGGTAGGACTCTGGCAGGACCACACACTCAGGTGCAAGGAAGGCCAGGCTGTTCGGGGCCCTTTCTTCATACCAGGCATAAAATGGAGAGGCAGATATAGCTGAGATTTGGGTATGAAGGCTTGGCCTTTCCATGATCTTCTGTACACTCATGGTTATTTCCAGCTCTTCAAGTTATTGCACACCAAGAAGAAAAGCAGATGCAACAATACAACAGCCAGAGTCACAACTAGAACGAAGCCTCAAAGAGGAAAGAGCTGGACCAGCATCTTCATGAGGAGTGGCTTTGAAAGGGGAAGTATTTAAGCCTTCTCATTTTGAAACTAGTTTCTCTTGGTTTGTTTGAAACGTTTTACTAGTTTGAGAGTTTCCACAATTCCTGTGTCGAGAGGTTAGCAAGATTTGCCCCAGCTTTTCTTTTTTTGTAATATAGGAGTGTGATATGAGAAAGTGAACACAAATCTTCTATAATTAAGACAGGGAACCTCCTGAAACTAGTCAGGTTTCAAAAGCAAATATATGTTTAAGCACAATGATAGTATTTTGGGAAAATTTGTAAAGCTTTAATCAGAAGGAAAGGGTAAAGGCACTTTTATTTCAGGAGTAGTTCAAGCATCATCCATCTTCCTTCCCTTCCATAAAGGCAAACATTCTCAAGTTACAAGTTTTGAAAGATTTTTCCAAGTCTCCATTTTCCTTGGAGCTTAACACTGTCTTTAATCAAGACTTCTTCCTGGAGCTCTACAGCTTATTCTACAGTATTTGTAATCAGCATTATTTCTAGCTGTTCACTCTTCCAGCCCCAGTAGCAGAAAGTAAGAATTATTTTTAAATTTACAATTGCATCAAAGTATCAATTAATTTAATATTATTTATTTTTCATGCCAACTCAGCCAAATGTTGCTAGCAAATACTGTAACCAAAGCTCAGCTACTAAGACTTTTTTAGGAGGAATGCTTTTCTAGTCCCTTTGCTGTAAGGATTTGTGGACAGGTATTTAGAAGGGAAAAAAGAATTAACTCTTGAACCAGGTCCAAGATGAAACTTAATGACAGCTTTCCAGGAAACAGCAGTCAAAAAACTCAAGGTTCCAAATAAATGTAAAAATGCATATAAATCCTACACACATTTGTTTAAGGGTAAATAAAATTGATCTGGTATAAACCCCAGAAAAGAGAGCAAAAAACAGATACTTCAAGTGCCTGGTAGAAGTATTTGGGATACTATGAAACTCATCCTAAGTTACTATATCAGAAGAGTTTCTACAGTAAAAAGACAGGGAAGTTTAATTATGAAAAATACAGCAGAATAAAAATAAACTATAAGCAATGCTGAATACAAAAAATGAATGGCCAGAGTGTTGGAAGCTAGCTATGGTGAGGACAAGACATGGCCTCCCATGCCACAGCCCCAACACCTGCCCTGAGCAGGCTGTCCTGTTGCCAGAGCTGCATCCCAAAGGGACCAGAGTGAAACACCCTCCCGCCTTGTACCTGTTGCCCTATCCTGCCTGGGCTGCAGCTGCAGTTTTTGAAGGTAGACAAGCTCTCGTTAACCCTTTCCAGGCTGCTGCTGCTCTTCTGAATAAACCTATTATGAGCAGAGGAAATTGCAGGTATTTCCTGGACTTACTGTAAAGTACTGTTTAGCAAATTTGGTAATGTCTCGAGGATACTAAAACAATAACCAATTGGAGACATGATAGACAGCGATTCCCTGCTGTGCCTTCCCTCTTCAGGAATCATCACATGCTGTCTGTGTTAATTCACTTGCTAATGTGACAACATAGAGCCTTTTAAACAGATTTCTGAGCAAAACTGTGCAGAGCACAGAAAGTATTTATGGAAATTACAGTTTGGGGAGAATTTAGAGGAAAATCAGTGTGCAGACCCCACCAACAGCAGCTGTACATGGTCAGGCTGATAGACAATTTAGCAAACTGGGGAGACCGTGTTTCCTAGAAGGAGAGTAAAGTATAGCATCTTCCTCCTGTTCAGACAGCAAGAAAAGCTGAGAAGAGTTCAGCTCTCTTGTCTGGAGGTATCCATGCATGTTACTTTTTTGTGTGACAACAAGAGTATGTTACTCAAATATGAAGGATCACACCAAAATAATTGACAGATAACAAAGGGCAAAGAAGAATAAAACATATAACATATAAAGACATTTAGAAGAACAGCATACAGTTTCTATCCTAAACGTTGCTTACATCAAAACACAAGGAGATTTCAGAAAAGGATCTGAAGGAGAGATGCCTGACAGGACCGTTCAAGGAAAGTGTTTTCTGCATTTAAGTGATGACCAGGGTATGTATAGGGAGCAAGAAGCAAAACAAATAGGGAAGACGACAAGCACAATGTGGTGATAGCTGTTGTCATGAAGCAGAGCTGAGTGGGTTCACGGGGCAGATTTTCTGAGATGACAGTGAAGAAAGAGCTGAGGATCAAGGAAAGACTGAAGTGGAGGAAAGCAATAGCTGAGGTCACTTAAGAGAGCAGACAGCAGGGAGAGGATGCTGAGAGTGACAAAAAAGTGATAGACATTAATGGATTGGAGGTCTCAAGAGGGCAGGGTGAGGCAGGGGGCAGAGGGTAAATATGCTTTGTTGAAAGAAATGGAGAGGTGAGAGAGAAAGCAGTGGATCAGAGGAAGACCAGTGTTTGGGGAAAACAGGAGCAAGGCTCTTTCCGTGAGTGGGAGTGTTGCTCTGGGCTTGTAAGTCAAGTGAGGGGGCGAGGGAAAGGAGACAAGGGGCTAAGAGGTCGGGCAGCATGTCGGTGAAGAAGGCAAAGTCACCTTCTGATGAGATTATGAAGAAAACCAGGTATCACTGTAATTAGAGGGGCAGTGGGAGAGCAACCACGAGTCAGGGAGGATGCCTCGCTAGTACTCCCTGCCATGGAAGACGCTGGCCAGGGCTGTCAGACACACACTGCAGGAATAGTGCAGGGCCTTTACAAAATTTGGCAGGTCTTTCAGATCCTAGCCTCTCCCCACCCACAGCCCACCAAAATGAATAGCTCCATTCATTTGGGCCAGGGTATTGATTTCAGAGCCTTCTCTAACATGGAAATTCGTTGAGGCCTCTTTGCCTTTGCTAAGCAGTTTCCTGACTGTTGCTCCAAGATCAGAGCATGAATTCTCCTGACCCCAGCAAAAGGGAGAGCCTAGCCCAGAGTGCTGGCAAGGCTGGTAAAAAAGTCATTAATCAGCAAATTAGCCCCTGACCACACAGGCCCAGCACCGCAGAGTTCTCCTCTTTCTTGCCAGCACAGCCAACACATAAAGGAGCCACTACCATTCCCTCTGCTCCGATGAGTTTGCAATTGGTTTAGACAGATCAAGAATCTTCAAGCATAGTCTGTATTTTGGGGGAACGAACATTCACGCTGAAAACTCCTAGAGAAAACTGCAGCACTTTGATATCAGTTTTTGATCTGACACTGCATGCCTTTGTGGAAGGAGCTGATACAACTGCCTTGAGATTATTATCACTGCACCATAAGCGAAGCGGTAATGGTTTGACAGCTACCATACTAAGACCTCTGCCTGACAGTTTTATTGCTTGTTTGAGATCCCAACTATTCCTTTTTCTCAGCCTATTGTTTTTTGCTTCTTATTTATACTATAAGTGCTTTTTGAGCACAGATTATGGTTTTGCTCTATTCAGGGCACATCTAGTACAATACAGTCTGTCTGGCATGGAGAACAACAATAACAACATAAATGACAGCCATTCTGCTGAGATGCTAACTACTCTTTATAGCCTGCATGCAAAAAATACACTTTGAATGTGTAATGTTTTTAACTTAAGACACCACAGGATTAAACACACTAAAATAGACACTTTATACTACAGACAGCTGCTGCCAGCTGTGCCCTTTGAATAGAATTCTAGCAAAACTGGACTCGTGAAAATAAAAGTGTTATTAATATCATCCCAGAGAGCAAATAGAAAATAATTTTCCATTCTGTCATCCTTTTACCTCCTCTTAGTTCTTAGAGTAATTGCGTACTGTTTCCAGTGCTTCTAATAACCTCCTAAATTTTACACAATCTACATTCTCCTCCAACAGGTTGATGTTTCACCGAATGTTATTTCCATGGGGTGTTTCGAGTCTGAGTGTTTGGCAGTTCAATTCAGTCACAGCATCAGCTCTAGAACTGAAAGCAAAGGGTCAGGTGACCCTGGCAAAGCAACCAGCTTAATGAATTAATGTTTGTATAAAGCTTCTGAAAAAATAATGTTACAGAAGTGCCAATACTATATGTAGATTTTCTTCCTCTGAGGCCTTTTGCTTGCAGGGAAGTACAGATGATACATGACACATTTTGAACATTTGAATGAAATAGGTGTGAGTCCTTTCTGGAAGGAGCAGCTAGCCACTTTGTCTTCCAAAACCCAACAAACAAGTACACATACAGAACTGACTCTCAGCATTCCTTTTACTCTGAGTCTCTGCCTACTATCCACATGCTTACTTTTTACTGTACATAAAAAATCTATACTTTTTTTTTTTCTGTACATAAAACTACTTTGCATCAATTTTAAGCAAAGTAAAATGCCAAATGACAGACAGACGCAAGAATAAAGAACAGCCCAGGTGCCTAAGCATGAATGCAGAATGACTTAATAAAAAATCCTGCTGTTTTGGGGCGGGGGGGGGGGGGCGTGTTGATTAGACTTGCAACTCATTTCAAAGAAATTTTAAGTCTTGTTCTAATAAGGCTCACAAGAGGCCCTTTGGTAGTTTTCAGTGTATGCGTTACTACCTTTACACAGATACAAGCAAGGAAAAAAGAAGGAAAAGGCACTGCAGGAAGGTAGATAGTAAGAGCTCAAGGATCTTCCTCCCATTCAGGCAGTCTGTATGAAGGTTCCTGTAGACAGCAGTCATATTTATACTGGGCACTAATCCCGTCCAGGCTTTAGTGTGTCCAAAGAGGCTAACAACTAGGAGAATCAGACTCCGACCCGTCTTAAACTGAGCTACAGCAAGAACACAAACCCATGAGTCACAGTATCTTTAGGGGATTGCACAGGACTGACCTGATTAGCAATGAGGATGAAAGAGCAAGCCGCAATAGCATGCTCCACGTTACAGATGCTGCAGAAAACCACTGGCAGAGCACACGTGCATTCTCTGAGCAAAGCTGGCACGTTTCCACTTTCCAAAGGCAAACTTGTCCTGGTATCAAACATACTGAATGAGGGCTACCACACTGGGCTACAACAAAGATCTCAGTGGATGTCACCCAGCCTTGTTACATTTCATTACTCATTGTCCAGCACAGGGCTGAGGTACACATGACCTTGCAAGGGCCTCGTACCCCTCTCTTCACGTCATGAAGACAAGACTTGCAACCTGCTCTGCTTATGTCTTGTTCAGATCAGCAGTGAGTAGATTCGCACTGTATGTGGATAGCTCCTGAAACTCTGATCTGTCATGCAACATAAACGCAGTGTGTGCTCCTTAGAGATCTAGTGAGCTCACATTTCTGATAATTATTACCAGGTAGAAATGTATTTTATAATTGAAGGCAGGATTAACTTGTACAGATATTTGAACATCAAAATTGAATACAGAATGGTATTCCCTATTTCAGACCACAGTTTAATTCTACAAACATGGAGTTATATTTTAAAAACCCACTTCAAAGGAGTCCTTTCCCAATAGTGAAGGACCTTTCAGTAAGTCTTTATCAGAATAAAAATAGGATTGAACAATAGGACCCCTAGGTGGTACTGTATCATCCAGACTGGCACTATATGACAATGTAGACCAAATGTTCAGAAGCCCTGACTGGCCAGATCATTAGCTCATACCTTTCACAGCCCTTTTTTTGTGAATTCTGTTAGGAAAATAAAATTACTGAAATAAGTAGAAAGGAGATGAGAGAAAATGTAAGCAGGGCTGGCAGTGATCGATTGTTAGTTAAAGTGAAATAAACCTTATTTTTAGAAACTTTCACATCAGTAGGATCCTTAAAGGAACAGAATTTCCTGTCTTCCAACTCTATTTTTCAAGAGACAAAGACCTAAACACCATTTCAAAAGAGACCAGAGACCTGTCTGGCTGACAAGAATCACAACAGCAAGAGTTAAAAATTAAATATAATTACTACAATAAACAGGCTGTTGGAGGGACTACAAATCTTCCAAGTTTTAGGGCATAAGCCAACTTCTAAATTGTAGGGTTAGAAAAAAAATAAAACTTTACTGTCTATTTATGCTATAAATGTCTTTGTAAAGGTGTTTGCCAAAGCTTTCTGGAGGCAGTTCAGTACAGTTGAGTGGAACTGGCTGGTAAAATCACAGGTGGATCCCAAAGTAGTTGTTAAAACCCCTATTAATCAAAAGAGTGCCCCTCTGGTTGTGCCCATTCTCCTCCTCCTTTCCTCTTTCTCCCATCACACAGAAGACCTTGGCTCTACCTTCACCCTACACTCCTCATCCCACTTCTGGGACTAGCTGATGACGTGGCAGAAACACCCTCAGAATTGTAAACATCTTCTGAATTTCACATCCTGGTTGATGTCAGGGAGAGGACACAGGAACAGAGGGTGGCTGAGCACCACAGCTCTGGTGCTGCAGGGACATGGTCACGCTAGGAAGGCTGCAGACAAGCACATAATTTACAGCTGGCGTGAAGGCCACCAGAGTGGGGCATAACAAAGCCATCTCATTAACTACTCCCATCCTCCAACCCAAAGCATCACACTTCAGGCAAGAGCAGAAACTAAATAATTAAAAAAAAAAAGGTAAAAAAACCAACACCAGCACACAAAACAAAACAAAACAACCTGAAACCCCCATAAATCTCTTTACCACATAAAAGCTGGGAATAGAGAGAAAGTTAGGCAGAATGCCAGCTTCCTGTCACTGTGCAGACAAAGCATGTCACACCTTTAGTTTGGACATTCATAAATAGATTTAAACTGTTGATACTTCAGAGGCCAGTGAGCAGGAACAAGGAAACTTCTTTTTAAACTCTAATGACTGTATTCCACAGCAAGACGGCAACATTGGCAGCAGGCAAATAGTAGACTTCAGGGAACCGCTTCTAGCCTCCCACCCAACATTAGTGTCTGCTGCAAGCAGCAGCATACACTGAAAGAGCCATCTCTTTTTATATCTGCATGGATATTGAGGCAAGCTATTAAATTAATTCTTTCTTAAATTAGTTAACAAATTAGCTAAGCCCTTATTTCACAATTGCCATAGAAATACACCCTACTACCTAAGCACGAGGGACACTGGCATCCAGGTTTGAGGATCTAGAGGGCTAGTGGAAGATGCTTAACTGGCCTTCTCCAGTGACTGTCCCTTGAACAAAAACAAGCACAGCCTTTACCGAGGGCAGAGGATTAGAAACACCACACTTATCGGAAGACGCTTCCCAGCCCCTAGTGGCTTCATATTCGTGTTTCTTCCTCTTCAGTTTGTATTCTCTGTGACCAAGGAGAATCAGAGATGGGAAGGAAAATGAGCATTGACATTTTTCAAGTGATCCCCAAAAGATGGTGTGTAAGAATGGAACATTTCATTAAACCAATGTCACAATTCCTAGCTAGTTAGAATAGTCCTCCTGCCTGCCACCTCCAGTGTCAGTAAGCGTATCATTTTGCCCAGACACATCCAGCTGGCTTGGCACACAAGTGGTCTGCATCACGGCGCCTTGGCAGGCTGCTCCCGCGCAGCCCAAGCTCGGCATAAGCCAGAACAGCTGCTGCCTAAAGAGGAGAGCAGGGTCTAGTACTTGAGATACAGGTTCAATTCCGTCTCCCAAACAAGTTACTTCATTATGCTGTCCTGCTGTTCTCCATCTGAGAAATAATCCTCTTCTACTACACGGAAGTGTGGTAAGTATAAATAGAGACTGGTAGGCACTCAAGTATTAGAAGAGCAGGAGGCGTGTAAATCTCTAAGATGTAGTTGGAGGAGCAGAAGCAAATCCATAATGACTGTGTGAAGCACTCTTGGGTCCCACAGCTTAAGCTTAACTGCAGCAATTGCCCTTTGTGTATCTCCCAGAACATGGTTTTCTGAATTCGCTGAAGACTTCAGGGAAGAATTTGGGTTTAATTCAAAGAACATGCCTGCTGAAACCTTGCTTCTGGGTGGAGTAATCAGAGGGGGGTTCAGTTATTCTATTTCTCCCATAACATAAATTATGTGAGGCTAATGTGTCAGTCTTAGAAGTTCCTCCATCTGGAGATGGGACTTATGCCAATTATGTCATAATTTTTCTTGCCTGAAGTGCCTCATATTCATTGTATAGGAATCAAAATCCTAAACAGTTCAGGTGGTGAGTAGATTTCCCTGTGACAATGAAGTATATTTTATTTTAGACTTTTAGGCCAGCTTCCTGCCACTTCATAACAAAAATATGATTAATGATACGTAAAATCCATATTTTAGAATAGAAATAAATCAGGCCATTGCAGCTTTTTTGTCTATCTGGGGAAATTTTATTCTGTCATTGCTTGACAACATAATTTTACAGACTAATACAACGCTTTGTACTTAGGGAATTTCGCTTCTGTGTTAAAACATATTTTTGCTGCAAAATGGTTTAGGAAAGGCTTGAATTTTGGAAAAGATTAATAGATTAGATAAGCTCTTTCTAAAAGGGTATGCTAAGACACTTTACCGATGGAATTTAGCAGGCATAATCTTATTTTAAATAAAAAATAAATGATGAATGGATTTTATTTTTACACAGGACTGTGAAGCGCAGAGTTTTTTTGGTGAATGGGAAAATATGAAGTTTTAGCAATTACAATGAATTCACAAAAAATCTGCAATAAAGAAAATCATGAAAACATTATATTGACCAAATATGTTCAGTAAGCATGCGTATACATAATACAAAATACTTAAGACGATGTAGAGATTTTTACCCAGGCATCTCAAAGAGCTTTCTGAAGATGGAAAATACTATTTTGAAGGGGAGCAAGGGAGACAGAAACCAATGAAGTGAACTTTCAGGGGATCTACTTAGTCAGAAGAGCAGAGGATGGAAAAGAGCTCTCCTCACTTACAGTCTGGTCTTACACGTTGGACTTATACAGCTTACAGGAATTTTTTTGGCTGCAAAACACTGATAGACTTCAATATAGTGACTCTTATCCTGGTTTCCAACTAATACTGCCTTTTCTGGGATTTGAAGCTGCTTCATTTTGCTAGAGTAAGGCTTCACATTCACAGGGAGAAAGGATTCACTGATGAATGGTTATGAAAGGACAACAAATACTTTGGGGAGTTTACTTTCACCACCATTCAGACAGCCCTTCTGACTCTATTTCACATGATTTGACAGTATCACAGCAAGATTGACAGCACCTGTTAGAATCAAACTCTGAAAGCGATAGCTCTGTGGACAGAGTGCAATGCAGACGAACAATGCATGAAAACTATGAGTTGTCACCAGGCTTTGCAATTTATCACGATGTACCCACTGCATTTCTCTTTTGTTTCTCACATTTCTCTTTTCTTGCTTCTCCTCTTCGCCTTTTGCATTCCCACTCTGTTATTTTCTTCCCTTTCTCACCAGAAGATGCCCAGAGCCTAACCCCAAAGGCAGCAGCCACATTGTGCTGGGTCAGTCGGCAGCAATGGAAACCCATGGCTATGACCAGACTCAGCTGCAAGTCAGTGGCTTCTTCCTTCAAGCTGTAGTCCAGCAACTCAGGCACCCAGGGTGGGGAGTGTGAGAGTGTGTGCAACAGGGGAGGTGGGTGGGGGTGTGAGACTGTGTGCAGCATCCTCATGGAAGATGAGGAAGTTCAGATATGATTAACTGGTAGCATTGCTCCTGGAGCTGACTAGGCTACGAACAGACAACTTAACACACATCTCTTAAGTTGCAAGACAGTGGTCTAGCTACTGCAGTAGTTCTTCCAGATGTAATCAGAAGCCAAACTACACATTCGTATTAAGATCAGGTGATATTTGCACTTAATTTTGAACCTAATTGTGAACATACTGCCTCTCTTGTCATTCACTGTTAAGTAAGTCATCATCATCCACAGGTAATTTTGAGTAACCTCCTGAAGTGTGACAAAGATTTTCAGTGCAGCAGAGACAAGAAGTACAGCTGAAAATGACACTGGAAGATTCAAGAAAGGAACTTGACTATCACATTTACATTATTTCAAACACAAGGTTTGAAAGATTTGATATATTATGATAAAGATAATTGAAGTATTTGGTATATTAACATCTTTTGGGGCTTAGCTTTTTTAGATGCTAGTATTGCAAAGCATTTCTACGCAAATGTTCATTAGAACACCACAAATAACTCTAATAAACCAAAACAACAACAACAAAAAATCCTTGGCTATTTTAGGTTGAAAGTGTCCTTAATCTTTCACTGGATTGAGAACCTAACAGTATATTATTAGAGACGCCTATAGTCCTGCCATCTCTGGACTCTGCTCATATGCTGCTGGTACAGGGTCCTGGCAACTCTGCAGCCCTTCCACAGAGAGGAGTGAACTTTGTAAACCTTATTGCTGCATTTTAATTCTCATACTATACTCTACTAAAACAATTACATGAGATCAAGAGTTTTCTCATACAGGTAACGCAAGCTGATGCCTTGTGAAAGTACCATAAGTCTTGTGCTGAACTGAGATGGGCAAAATATCAGGAGTAAAACATGGCCTCAAATGTCATTACACATGTCAGAGTCAACACTAACAAAAGGGACTTCTGATCCTATTTAATATCCGAATTCAACCTTCTGGTGGGGAACAGGATGAAACTCTGTTGCTTGAGTTACATTTTAACCAGTTTGGGGTGAATTTGGCAATGCTATGTGAACTGGAACCAAGCTGAACACTAGGATGCTTTGCTGCCAACACAGGCGTCTCACATAGCTCCAAATGGTCTGGTATCATGAGCGTAAATAACAGTTTTAATTGTAAATGAGAGAAAAACAAAAGGCAATGGGACAGTCTTTTTGAATGAGTGTGCAAAGGTAATAGCCTTGTAAAACTGAAAGACAGAATACCAAGACTTCCATTTAAAAACATGTGACTAGTTTTCACAACTCCGGTTGGTTAATCAGGTTGTGGAGTAGAACGGATAGCTGCTGAGCTCCTGGTCCCTGACACTTCTAGGTTGCCAAACAAAACAAAGAAAAGCAGTTGAAAGAGAGCAAGTTACTCGGTAACATTTCTGCAGGGATTTCCACCTGGCAGTCGAACAGGAGAACCTGAGCTTATGCAGAGGGTTCAAGTTTGAAAACAGCTCCAAACCACAAAGTGATTATTTACCAAGTTTGGCTGGAAAATAAGCCAGATGAAATCTGATGGCTTAGCTACACTTACAAAATTCTTTTCCAGGTCCCAAAACAGTTACATGAGCAGTTGGCGTTGGAAGACTTGTACCCTTCACATTAGTAAACCATGTTCTATCATCTCCTGACTGTATCCAAGAACCTGGCTGTAGCCAACGGGCATAAGAACAATGAAACATTTCACCTGTATCGTCCTTACATTCAAGTTCTAACTTGGCCTTGAAGCTTAGCATAGGCTACTGTATGTCCCAAACTCAAAATTATCACCTGCCATGTTCTATACTACTCTTTTCCTTTTTACTGAGTAGGGGAGGGAGACAAGAAGTCAGGAGAAGGGTTGTTTATAAAGAAACAGGAAAAAAAGTATTTTTTATATCCTAGGATGTATATGGAACCCAGCAACTTTGATAAACTATACTCCTTACACGCCAGGCTTAATGAGTAAATAAGGAGGCAGAACAGTATTTTGTGTCTATCTGTCTATTGCACCTTACTTCTGGATTGTACGATAAATCCGTTTGTCAGGCCAGAGATGTTGCACCCATCACAATAGGTCAGCAACTGTGACTCAGAACACATTACATGCAGGAAGAGAAAGATGCAAAGATAAGATATTAGGACTGAAATCAATACAGGATTCTCTTTTACATATCCCAACAGTCTCATTAACTTCAAAGTAGCTGATATGAATGTAATTAAAGAGCAGAACAAACAGCAAAAGGGGGAAAAAACCACAGGGCTCTGTCTCAAGATCCTCACTTAAAATGGCATAGCACAGGGCTGTACCATAAATCACAGGATACACTGTCAAACCTAACAAAATTTAAAAAACCAATAATAGTAAGGTTTTAAACAATGTAAATTGTATAAACACGGGTATCTGCAGTTTAAACACAAATAAGCGCTGCCACCAGGGAGTAACTAAACAACAACAAATGAGTTCGTGGTGCTCTAACATGCTAAACCCAAATCACAGCTGCCTGGTAGAACTAAACCTGTATGCTATTCACACAACATCATCCTGTGAAAAAGGAGAACCAAGTGCACCATGACAGAGCTGGATCCTGGGGACTTTGCAAGTCGACTTTGTGCGGTAACAACCACAAAAGACACCACAGTGCAGTGCTGAAACACACACCATTGCTGACCATTAAGGCTGACCTGTTGGGCTGTTGACAGGTTCACGGGCTAATGTGTAAAATTAAATGAGAAGGCTTTGATGTCCTGGGGGTTGTCCCAGTCATGCTTAGAGAAGACGGATGTCCATGGGACAAGACCCAAGCTCAAGGACAGTCAATGGCAGCAACTGCCAAAGGTGCTTTCCACTTGCAGTCATAGTGGGCTTGGCTGGGCAGCGTGCGGCAGCCTGCACTGCTGCTGGCCACAGTGTCCCAGCCTGCACAGAAACAGGGCACCTCAGTCCCCAGGCACCTCGAAGGTGACAGTGACACCTTGATAACAGGCCAAGTGCAGCTGGCAGCTACACCTTGATAACAGGCCAAGTGCAGCTACAGGAAAACATGCAGAAGACTTTTGGAGAAAAAAGTATTCTGGCATTTTTCATGAGCTCTAAATTCCTAAATCCTCTCCCTCCTATTCACCCCATAAATATGGATCAATGGGATAATCATATGGAATGTCTTTAATGGAGCATCAGCCCCTATTTCTTACATACATTGCTGAATGTTCCTACCAAGTGCTAAATTAGAATTTACAGTAGTGCTAATTGAAGTCACATTTGTGTGTGTGCTGCGTGCTGTTAGGCAGGAAGAGATTTCTTTTGCTGGAGATTAAAACTTCAGTAATGTCTTTTTGTGCTTACACCAGTTTAATGCAAAGGCAAAACATAATTATAGGAGGCTGTTAATGGATTAGATGGCCAGTGTTGCTGTCTAGCTGTGTTCCAGTTTTTTCTCTGTTGGCTTTGTGCTGCCTGTTGTCATCTCCTAATTATCTGTTCCTTTTTCAGTTGGCAGCTTTAACAGTTTGGGGGTATTATTCAAACCCAAATTAATTTGTGTTTTTCAGGAATTGCTTAAAGAGTAGGAGTTTTATTTGGAGCATGATATGGCAATAAAATTTTTATCAGATGCAAAAGAGAAATTTTATTTTTGCTGACTTTCACTGCCATGAAACTATTAACATAGATCAGCAAGAACAGAGAAAACTATTATTGCAAAATAAAACAAGAACTTCTGAAAGTGTGTGGCATATGATTTGTTTCTGCATGGTCTATCATCACTAGCTAGCATCTACTGTAGTTTCTGAGGACAGCAAGCTATGGCACTTTCAAAAAAAAACCGGAGAGGGCATCTGCTCAGGTTTTAACTGACATTTGAACTGTTAATAATGGTAAATGAGTTCAAGAACATAAGGCATTAAAAGAAATCTGGCATTAAAATCTCAGGATCTTCATTCATGCAGGCAATGAATTAATAAATAAAAATACTGCTTAGCATTTATACAGTGACAAATCCTCCCAGGTGCGGCAAACCTGCAAGTCCCTTTAGAGCACTGGACCATTAATTACCTTACAGCCATTCTTCCTAATCTGTGCACTGTGTTGTCACCATCCACAAAAATATACAATCAAAAATAATTAGTCATCTATTAGAAATCTATTGCAAGCATTCCAAGGAGAAAATAATCAATGAATGCATTTCCTAATATACAGAGATACAGAGAACATACGGTGTTTCCCAAATCTAATGTTCCAGATGCACTAGCTTCCAGCATGGTCCAGTATCACCTTTTAAAGATGAAAACAGCCCTTATATCCTCTCTTGAGGAAAAGGGGGTGAGAAAGGGTAAAAGAGAGAAAGATGAAGGCAAGACAAACACAAAAAGAGTTAATTTGAAACTAATCAAACTCCATTTTCTTCCTCTGCATCAGAAATCGCTTTTATTTCAGTGCCGAATTCATTTTCAAAGACATGCCGATCCTTTTGAGGGGAATTCCGCACCTTACAGCTGTGCAATCCACCCTGCAGTGTATATCTTGCTCACCCACCTGCTTACTGCAAAACACCCTGAACTTCCCAGCACTGAGGCTGTGCCAGCAGAGCTGTGCTTTCGACTTGTGGCTGATCTCCGGCATAGAAAATGCCTAGCCCGTTATATTTTAAAGTAAAAGCAGTAAAGTTCAAAACCACATAAGAATGAGCTAGCTATTGTTACCTTGCAGAGTGTTATAGTGTACTGTGTATGGTTGCCTGTTAATAATGTGTTGGTTTATATAGCAGTTAAAAAGCAGTTTCATTAAACAGTTTCATTTTAAGAATAACTTAAGAATGTAGCTTCTGAAAAAGGCTAAATTGTTCCATATTCAAAGTATAACCCACATGCTGAGAATAAAGGAACAGTCATATTTTAAACACATATTACACTCCATGCTTTGAAACATCATATAAATCTAGCTTTAAGTATCTCCCATTTGATAGTTATTTTATTTTTGCCTGCTTTTGTTTTCTTCTTCATTCACGTTGATTCGACAGTATATATTAAAACTTTAATTTCATTTCTTGCTGTGCGTTCAGGTACCAACAATCAGTTGAGGTCTACCTGTTTAAAAGCTGATTCACTGGGGCAAAATTTTGTCCCTTTGTTCTCATCAAGACAAACGTAGTTTTGTTATCACGTAAGATTAAAAGACCTGACCTTTGGCACTGAAAATATTCCGGTAACTCCTACAACTCTTGAATACTCTAAAGTATGGTCCCTTGATAGCTGGCAGAGCCCTAAAATATATACTGTATCTGGCAGAGGTATTTATTTTTAGCTTTCATCTTATGTGTGCATTAGCTACTGAAATTGACTATATTGTTGGTGGAACAATGGGTCAAGTCCAGACCTGGTGGATCCTATCTGATGGGCAGGTATATCAATGGGAAAGCATACATTCAATGTAACAAAAACATTGAGCTGAAGTCAGAGGCACACTATCCGCTCTCCCTTGTTGGTGGAATTAGGCTATTCCTTCCTTCGTGATGATGGCTAATGCACAACCAGCTCCAGGAGCACAAGCATTGTCACCGAGGACCAAAACATGCTCAACAATCTGCCAAAATGGGAGGAGCAAGAATGCCCACATACAATGCAATCACCTACATACACAGACAAAAGATGACAAGTGGCAAGAAATATCATTTTTACCTCAGCCTGAGAAAGCCTGAGAAGCCTTTTTCTTTTTTCCTTTTTTTTAACAGAAATCAGAGTTGTTCCCAGATTCAGCCCACCACTACAGTCACAGCAAACAGCACAGTCAACCTGCTTCATTTTGGTATGAGCATTGACGTATTCAATGCCTTCTTTCAACTCCTCCTCCACAGAGTCCCTTAATTATGAGACACTTTCTTCTTCACTCAAGAACAACTGCAAAAAATTTCTAACCCTTGTGGTCACAGACGTCATGTCGAGAACAGCTCCCAGGGTGACAGTAATGTTCCCACTACGGTTGCTCACCCCAGAGCCCACCGGACCAGTGAGTCTCCCAATGCATATCCCCTTTACAGTGCTGGAAATTAATACAGTCCGAGAATATGGAAGATGAAAGCAGACTGTCAATAGCAATGGTTCACCGGGTGAAAAATACTGGTAACTGCCAGCTGCACCAGCAGGAGATGCCCACTTCTAATATCAGCCACTATCACCAGTGAGTTTTGAGTAATCCATGCCAGGGATCACAGAATCTAAAGTCAGACCAACCTTTCTACTGCAAACATACGGAAAAATACATCTGATTTTTTTACATGACAATTCATTTTACTTAAAAGAACCTTTAACTACCTTAGAAGAAATTTTGAAAACCAACATTTTTACCTCTTCCTCCCCCATTTGTACCATTTGGACAAAAGAGCAACAGGAGAATAAGGCAGGACTGAAAGAGAAAAGACTGTTCAAATTCCTAATCCAGAAAGAATGTTCAAGGCCAGCATACTAGGAAAAGCATTTGCTTGCTTATAAACTCCAAAAGTACATTAAAGCACAGAAAACATGTTCCTTCCTTATGTTCACAGCCTTTTTCCAACATATTTTTATAGTCACCTAAAAGACAACGTACAGTTTCTGTTCCTACATGCAGACTGCTGGAGTAATTGTCACAACTGAGCATTAGGAAAAGATATGGTTCAAAATGCAAATTCCAATTCAATTTACAGGCGATAACTTTTAAAGAGAGAGATTTTTGAGAAGTTTCTTCATAAATTGAGATTTTAACCTTCTATGAGATGATTCCAAATTCTCCATTTGTTTATTTCGACATTTGCATCATATCAACCATGTTAGCCACACTCAAAAAAATACTCAATTTCTCCTAAATTGTGCTTCCCACGTGTCTAGATTACCCCTTCTTGACATCAGCAATAATCTTTCCTCCTGGCTGAAGATCCAGTGGGCAATATTGGCCACAAGGAGACACATACAGGACACACCTGAACCAACCCCCCTGGTAGGGTTCTCACTGAAACCCTGTTATAGTTCAATGCTTCATGATGGTAAGGCACAAAATACTCACAGATACGAAACAGCATAAATTCATGGAATAGTTACAGGAATTGTTTAAGACAGTAGAAAACTTAAGAGAAATTGCTACAACAAAATCCTCTTATTTTATATAATTTTGACCAAACTGAAGTAACTCAGCTGAATAAGAATTCTCGTAAAATTGGAATGGGTCCCCTTTCTCATGCAACAATACTCCCCTTAGTTTTGCTTCCAAGGGAATGGTGCCAGGGTTATTTTTTCCTAAGAAATTTCATGGTCTGTAAATGTTTCTCAATTAAAAATACATGTTCCAATGCTTAATTACTCTCTTTGTTAGAAATACATACCTTTTCCTTAGTTAAAATGTGATTTGCTTCAATTTCCAGCAATTAGATCCTTTACCAAACAGAAGAGCTTATTTCCCAACTTCGTACTACATTAGGTCCTGGCAGACTCTGACCAAGATAATTCATACTATTTTCCTTTAGGTAAACTAGAGAGAGTGAGTTTCAGAGTTCCTACACACCCTACAGGACTTTTTCTCCTTGAGCAATCAGACCTCTTCCCTGAGTTGTCTCCCACTTATCATCAGTTTCTTTGAATTGCTGATGGCAGAATGTGACACAGTCTTTACCGCAGAGAATTCCCAGTTATATTTGCTATGACAGTCACTGTTTGAATTTTAAATTTCATTGCTCATATCTTCAACAATGGTTAACATCTCAAAATGATGTCATTAAGTCAAATGGATGGTGTTACACTGGGAATTTGTTTTCTGCTGTCTATTTAAAAAATTTCCACCATGTTTTGTACTGCCTGCTTCTCAGGCACATCCTATCCTGATTGTATAAACATTCAAATAATTAAATTTCCCTTATGTTATCAATTAATGCAGAAATGTCTATATCACTGGCATCTTCATAATCCTCATTTCTTCCAGTCCTATGGCACCTGCAAAGGTAATCTATGAGGAACTCCTGTGCTCCTTCAGGTCACTGCTAAATGTCTTAACTAGTGTAAAGCAGAAAGAAAACTAACATAGTAACTACTACAGTTACCATAGGCTTCAAAATGCAAAGTTGAAGAACTTCATTAGGCAGATAACTACAAAAAAGTACAGAGAGGCAGCTTCAAATCATTCTTGGTAAGTAGCACATAGATATAATGCCATACCCTTCGCATCTGATCTAAGAACTTCTCCTAGGAAAAGCAGCCTTGGACTCATCTCTGGTGTTTGAGTGTGATTGATTTTCTCAGTACATTCAATATAAACAAGTGGGCACAAGGCTTCACAAAAGAAAGTTTAAATGTCTCCAAAAGTACACAGAATGCCATGGTGTCAAGGCAGGCAGCAGCTGAATTTGAAACATACACACAAAAGTTTAAAACATCGCAGAACATATCATGTAAATACAAATACACACACGTGTGGAATATTTATTATGGCACGCTGATAAAATAGTAGCATTGATATAAGAAATGTGAAAATGAAGATCTGCAAGATGCATAAAGAACCAAAGTTCTAATTTAGTTGCCTTTGTTACTAACTTGTACTTTTCTTTCCTGATTCTCTTTGCACAGGAAGACATTTTACATACACACTACATTAATTAGACATGTAAAAGACATTTCAAGCCTGCCAACTCAACTGCTTTGGGCAGTATTCCACCAGATTTCCAGACAATTAGCAGCTGGAACATCTGGAAATCTCAGACAAACGACCACCAACCATGCAAAAAATCGACTCCATATCACACAAGCCTCTGATGCATCCCAGGAGTTCAGAGGCACAGACGTCACAGGAGGCACTCCAGTCTCCCAGAGTGCAGGCACAGTGAATCTGGACACACTGGAGAAGCTACACAGGCATGGATCACGCACATACGCACATGCTCACTTAAAGGTGTCAGATTTGCTGTTCTGGCACTCGAGGAGACTGGAAGTTATGATAAGGAGTCTTCTTCATTGCTGAGCTTTACAACACCATTCAGACTGCATCCTCCTATCCTCTAGGACCTCCAGCAACACTCACCACAGTGGGAGGAGGAGAGCTGAGCTTCTATCATGTCAAAGATTAAATGTAAAGGACTCAAAACCAAAAAATTACTCTGTTTCTTTCCTTTCTTCCATAAGCCTAGGGGTCTCATATCCTCTAAGACATCAGGAAGCAAGTAAATACAACTTGTATCCAGGCTGCCTTAACTATTGACAATCTAAGTCTGAATGATGACAGGAAATTCTGGCATTTTCTCAGGTGTTTTCAGCATCCTGGCTGAAGTTTTCAAATCCTGATGCCCAGAGCTGGGCCCCTAAAATTTCTATGCAGACTGCCTCACCTAAATGCTGAACACCCAAATGCTGTTACATGATGATGCCTTTCCCAATCAAACAGCTCGCTGTGTAAATAACAAGAGCCTCCACAGTACAGCGCTTACAGAGCCGGCTACTGGCTTGCGCACTATAGCATTGCCTGACCCCTGTGCCTTTGTCTCCAGCTTAATGGCACAAGAACAGTGCACAAGCCCTCAGCAACTTGCCGTCTCAAAAGGAACAGCATTCCTACAGCTGATGGATCTGCCAAAAAAAGCCAAAAGTCACATCTCTGACTAAAAGGGCTTTCCACTTCAAGGCTTGTTCCACAATTCAGTTTAGCCGACAAATGCAGAGACAAGGATTTCCCAACTGCGCCGTTTCCAGTAAGAGACGACCCACCCCTTTTTTTGGCAAAAGAGAAGCAATCCCCTAAAAAGGATACGACTTGGAGGACACCATCAGGACGTAGCACTGTGAAAAAGCTACCATTTCCCTCCAAGAAGAGAGCCAGCATCACACAGGATCAGTTGCCCATATTCCCAGAGTCAGCGTGCAGGGGCTGAACGTGACATGAAACGCTGGTGACGAACAGCCCCTCTGCCCTTACAGCCCCACGGGAACAGTTCCTTGTACCACACCTGAAGTGGCAGCTAATGAAACGGGGAATAAGGAGGGTCTGTGGTGCCAAAGTTGTGGTGCATTTACACCAGGGGATGCGATGCCGTTGAGCACTGTCAGAGAGGACATGAAGGTTGCACAAGATGCTATAAATACAAAGATAAACACATATAGGCATGTGCTGAGTTCTGTCCACATCCAAACCCAAACATTTACTACCCTGTTTATCCAATTACCATCCCATTTAGCTGAGCAGTGCTTAACTGAAATTCTTCAAGGTTAGGGCCCCAGGAAGAGTCGCTTTCCCGGTCAATTATTTGATTGCCGTTACCTCCATCTCTCCAAATACCCTGGATGCCCCCAAACCATGTGGGATAAGCAAACTTGTGCTGAATTTTCTGTCTCGTTCATTCACTACTTAAGCAGGGGGAAAAAAAACCCAACCATTGCTTGTTCAGCTAGCTTAATATTGAGGGTAGGCAGTGATGTCCTTCTTTCATGAATATGCTAAAATTAATCCAATTTGCATGGGAACATATAAGCAGCAAATATTTATTCATGATTGGGAGGGAACTGATCCAAGTATGTAAACTAAAGGTAGACATTAAAAAAACTCAGCATAAACATTGATCACCATAACTTTCCTACAGTTAGCTGCCAGGTATAATTAATTTGTGCTTCCAGTCATATTAAATCACTAACAAGCATAACATGTTTGAAATAAAGAAATAATTCAAATAAAATGCAATTAGGGAGATCCAGTTATTTCAGTCTGGGCAAAGTGACCCTCACTCTAATAGCCCGATAGTTAATGAAGCTGACTTTAAAAGAATCCCTTTTTCTGCCCATGAACATTATCTTTATTTTTTCCTAAACTTCACACTGAAGTTTCAAAATTTAATTAAATATGCTGCACAGTCTGGAGGAGTAAAAAGCAAGAGCTATGTCAGCAACAGAAATGGCAGACTTCTTGCAAGCAGTCTGCCAACTAAGCGAGTCATATACCGGGTCATTGTTAAACTGAAGCAGGAGATAAAAAACACATACGCATGTATTTTGACACACTTTCAGTTGAGTATTGTGAAAGGTTGTGTTCCTTAGCTGAAACCATTCCTACTCCGACTAAGGAAAAGATTTCAAGGTGAAGGTAAAATTGCCAGAATTTATTTTTTTACTGGAAGACAGATCTCTAGTTTAGTGCAGAGGTTCTTATAAAAGAAATCTCTGGTTTTTGATAAAGACTCCTGGCTGTGGGCTTAAGATCGTGTTTGATCAAAAACAGCTCGGAAGGGTCAAAATCAGCATCTCATGGTTTTGATGCTTTTCTGCTCAAGAAGAGGATTGCCATGAACAGGGAGTGCAGGAACATTGCTGGGAAAGTCTGCTTTACTTCCACAACTTTGAATGTCTGTGCATAGATGAACCATAAACATTTTGGCAGTGACTGAGGACAGGGACAAACATATGTATCATTAATTAGCTCTTTTTTAGTTTGTTAGTGTTCTTCTGCTGGAGATTTATATTGTCTCCATCAGAGCCATGAGAGTGGACTGTATGAATGTTTCTCATCTATGTCTCAAGCCACAGTTGGACAGTAAAGTTGATTTGAGCTAAGCTCAGAAACTCCTCATCAAAGTAGGTGAGAAGCATCCATCTCATCTGTAGGGCCACATTTCCATTGACCACCACATCAGGTTTAGGTAGCCTACAGGCACACAAATCTTGGTGCATGAGTAGGAACAAAGATTAAAAATGAGAGCTTAAGCTTTTTTCTTTAGAAAAAAGACAAAGAAAATAATCTCACTAGCTTTTAGTACTTATCTGGTGCCCCATTACCAAAATATTTAAGCACCTAGTGATGTATGCATCTATCATCTTGTGGAGAAAATATACACTGATATTGACCCTGTGCAGAGGTAAAAAGAGGACACGATTTCAGCATGGCTGCACTCCTAAATCAGCAACTGGCTAAGGTATTGGTAATTTGGTTCTGAGAACTAAGAAAGACAAAAAAGAAAAAGAACTCATTAAACAGGTGCAGTTAGAGGACACAGCAATTCTTTTATGATTACTACCATCATGTTTTAGCAGAGGAGAACCCTGCGTATTGTTTGTAAATAAGCGAGACTCACGCAACAGAGAGGGGATACCTTTTGCTGTCTCAGAAAAAAACAGCTTCGGAACCAACCAAGGCAGAGACAGCTGTATAAATACATGTGGAAGGCAGGCAAAACCAGACTGTACACCAACACCTCTGCTCCCCACTGTCCTCCAGCCCTGACATGAGCAGTTGAGCTCCATCTTACAAACCTGCCCAAGTGTTTCTGAACATAAGCTGGGCAAACAAGCACAAAAAGATACTCTTCAGCCTGTAGGAGCAATGACATAAGTAGCCAAGGCATTGGATATTCAGAAGATTTTCTCAAACTGTGACAGGGCTTTCTCCATTAGCTGCTGATCGGGGTCTTACTCAAATCCTTACATGAACTTCACTTTTTTTCCATTAGTCTATATCAGCCCCATTTCTATCCGCTTCACCACTATGCTTTTGCTCCTCCTTCCATGCACATGACCTCTTCCTAGCCAAATCCACCTACAAAAATACTTTTATTAAATTACAAGTTCATTAGAAATCTAATCAAAATGATCTGTCAAAAAGTAAATTATTTATTAAAGAACGGGCATTCATTTGCTCCATTAGGTTGCAATGGGTTATGCTTTATCCTATTGCCCATGCTGGGTCTAGCTTTTTTCTGCTTGGGCTGCAAATACTGTGGACTGCCTTTCCTAAACATCAGTTCAGCACTTAGGAACATTTAAAAAAAAAACAAAAACAACATAAAACAACACCAACAAATAGAATATTAGGAATTGCCACAGTCCCTCGCAAAGAATATCATTATGTCATGTATGCCATCTATAAATCCACGGTTTGCCCACATTTCATGTGCCTTGTGCTGTGCTATCCCTTCATTGCAAAAACGACAGGTTCAACAGCTCTGACAAGGGTAACAAAGATGAGCCCAAGTGAGGAATCAGAGTGGCTTCTACCTTGGGGTCAGTGGGAAAGAAGCTGGATCTTCAGAACCTCTGTGACTTTTTTCTGAGCTTTGCTTGCCTTTGACACAGAGCACAAACATGCAAGTCCAGCATTACAAGTTTACTGTGTCTTGCATAGAAGCCTTCGCTCAGCTATCCCCAAAGTCACAGAGACGGACACGATGCACTCAGCCTGAGTGCACAAGCAGCATACAGGAGAAAGTTAGAAGATCCTGACACCCCACCTGAGCTGTGATTTCGTTTATGTGGTGAGTGGTGAGGAGTGGTGAGAAGTTACTGCACAGTAGTGAAATTCAGCCTTCTTTTTCCTCAACAAGACTGAACAAAGTAGACCATGCATGTTGAAAGACAAGTTCAATAAATGCATTACAGAGTTCTTGGGCGTTTGGTTGTGTAGTTGCCCTCAGTGGGCATTTTGCTGGAGCTCCAGCTCCCACAGAAATGGGCATGTAGCCATTCAGGTAAATAAGCGGGCCCATAGGAAGAAGTTAAAAAGTCCTTGGCAAGGTAATGGTTACTTTTTCCCTGTTTTCTAATGAATTTTTCTAATGAATAACTATTAAATAGTCTCATCTTGTTAATATTAGCATAATCAGAACAAACATCCAATACTATTCTTGTTTTGTACAGTACTGCTCTCTTAAACCTTCATTGTATTTGATATATAAAACATATATTTTATATATAAACATAAATACATGCACACACAAAGACACAAGTTTGCTTCAAAATCTTTTGTCAAGATTCCCAATAATGAAAAAGCATTAGAGCCACCAACATATGGTATTGAAGGGACAGCTGAGCAGGCTGAGATTTGTCAGCCTGGAAAAGAGACAACCTGGACAGGTGATACACGACAGAGGTCAGCAAATTAAAGTGTGTCTTTGAAAAGATGAACAAAAATTGACTGTACGCTGTGCCTTCCAGCATGAGAGTTAAGGGACACAAAATAAAGTTTGCAAGAACAAGGCTCAGGAAAAATAAGACAGTAAGACTCCCCACAAAAGGATACTGTGGGTGGAAGAAGTTTGCATGGGCTGACAGGTTGTAGAAGAACCTTGAGGAGACAGACACTTCAGGTTATTAAATAGAAAAAACGACACATCAGGTTTATGAAAGGTTGGGAACCGGGGGAGTACTTGAAGGAAGTATATTTTATTTTCTTTTTTTTTAGTCTTCCCTGTGCATCTGGTTATAACAACCTGGATAAAGAGCTCAACAAACCCTTAGACCAAGCAGGACAGATGTTCTTGAAGTCTTTAATTTTGTGTCTCTCACAAGCGGACCTGTTTTGGATTTGTGTTTATGCAGTGCCCTAACAACTAGTCACACAGCAGTCAGTAGATGAGCGTAAATTTTAACTCAGACCTCTCGAGTCTAGGCTTAATGTTTTAACCACACCAGAGCTTTCCTCTCTGATACAGAACATACTCCTGTATCAAATCTTTTTCTGGAGGGCAAAGTATCCCAAGATGTGGCTCACAGCTCCAACAGTTCACAGATTTACAGTACATTAACTATGGTCATGGGAAAATGTTGGGGTTTTTCTTCTATAAAGAGGGTCTTGTGTAATATGTAAATGCAACGAGGGATTAGCACAAGAAATTATTTTTGCAGCGTGTGAAAGTGTGCTGTGCCAGTTCTCAGAAGGTCCAGATCCAGTCAAGCCTCACGACAGACCCAGAGGCAAGTGCACAGCTCTCAGTGCCATTGCCCATTAGAGATGGGCAGAACCAGCTGAGAAGTCAGAGAGAAACATATGCAAAAATAGTAATTTACAATAGATAGTTTCATTGCCCAATCTATCTGAACTAGCTCTGACAGAAAACAGTTCAAGCAGAAAATCCCCTTTTTTGGTAACATAATAATTTACAGACATTCTGTTCTTATAGAAAAGTCCTACAAAATTCAAATGGGATGAAAGCTCATACACTTCTGTAAAAATCGCTTTCATCACCTATAAAGCAGCGAGAGTTTTTGTGTGTATTTTTATTATTCTGGTACAGAGGTCTATGGAAAGAAAATAACATTTTAATTCAAGTGGCTCAAAAAACCAGAACTCTAAATATTTTCCTGATCACATTACATAAGGTTCTATATGAAGACAGTAGCATTTTTCAGACTATGAAATAATTGAAGAGGAAACAAGCTACTTATGAATAGCTTTTAAAAGTATATGCAGCACTATCACAGAGTACATGAAATTGTGTAGGCGCTCTGAAACTGGGTGTAATGGGATAATAATTTTACCATGTTTGTCAAAATACATGAGCTAATACTTTTTTTTCTGAATGTACAAGCTTACCTGATGCACCCATTATGCAAATAACTTTGTCCTGATACATTTTGATTGAGTTAATTCTTACTGTTAGTTGTGGGAAAAACCACCTAATACACAGTCGTGTAAAAACCATGAGGCCTTTACAAATCTGTTTTTGAGCCTGGTACGTGTTCTGCACTTTATGTAGCAAAAAGGGACTAGAAGATGCAGCCAGGTTAGGAATGAGCTTAATATTATCAATGCACAAATATCCTAGGGTAAGCTAAGTTTGGGCTCTTTTTGGTCAAAATATGGAAAGGAATGGCTGAGAGTAGACTGAGCAGTTATTTGAAGCCAGATCACCTTTTTTTTATTTGCTAGGACAAAGGCTTTTAAGGAGTGGCTTCAATGAGTCCCAGGATGCCTATTAATTCCCAAAACAATGATGCAGTTCTCCGAATTTAATCACCTGCTATCTGTTCATATTTATAAATTGGGGTTTGGGGCTATAAGATGGTGTACTATGGATCAGATATCTCCCAAATGAAAAAACCCTAACCAGAAGAGTGAACCCTCTGCACATTTGAAGTCACCAATGCATGCTAAAGGCTTCAAATAATCATGAAAGAGATGGGAAGATCCAGCAGATCACAAATGTCACAGAAGAAATTTGCAGGATTAGACACAGCTTAAATAATACTGTTGAAAATATACAGCAAAGTTTAAATAAAAAGCAAAATGTAGTGTGCATAAGAACTTGAACAGGAAGTGGAGTGAAAAACAACTACAAGCAAAGAGGGAAATGAACAAGTCTATTTGATCTTTCCAGCTGACTTAAATGTGAACACTAAAAAAATAAAAATAGCGACAACTAATTTGTGATGTAAAATTATTCCTGTTTTAATTAAATTAAAATAAATGAATGTAATTAATTATCTAGATTGGGAGATGTGTCTACCCAGACAGAATTCCTCACTCAGACCCATTGAGGGGAGGCAAGTGGATCAGGCTGACCTAAATTCAGTTGAGTGTTGGAAACCAAGAGTAAGATTTTCAAAGCTGTCCAAGAGGTTCCAACTACATTCCACATTCCTGGCTTCTTGGCTACAACCTCTGGAGCATTGCAATGACTTTTCTTTTACCTGTACTGTTTTTCCCTGCCGTGATAGTCTATATGATGTGACTTCATTTGGGTTGTCTGCTTTTCTTGTAAACATTAATGACCTCTTGCTGAGTAAGGTATGGGTCAGAAGTTACTCTTATGCTGCTGCCCAGCATATTTTGTTGATTCTATCCTTAGTGTCCTTTTGAAAGTTAATGAAATGGGAACAAGACAGCTTTCATTTCTCTTGGGTATATTCTCTACCCTGTATTAAAAATTCTAACACAGAACTGCTGCTCTGGTTATAGAAGAATAGCATTTCTGATATATTAAACAAAGACAGCAGACTTTCCAAGTTTTGTTGTTTTTTTTTTTTTTTATGTAATCTCTCCTGGTCTGCCAAGTGGCCCAGCACATGGTGTATACAGATGCACTAGAAGACAGACAACTTTCATACCATAAATTCCTTTGCTGCTCTTCTGCTGTGAATGACAACATTTTCCACTCATTTCAGTGGCAATGATTCCAGTCTTATCAAAGATTGCCAGTCTAGTTACTCAGGCTTAACAGCAGTTTGCATTTTAGAATAACTTTTTCTGACCCTTTTTTCCTTTTTGGTTTTTCAGTCCCTCCCTCCTTTTTTGGTTCTTTTTTTAAGAAGCAATTTGCTTTCTGCCATTTGATTTCTCATCAGGGCTATTATCAGCACTAGTCACTATGGGAGGACAGCTGGGAAGGGAGAGAAAAAGTCAGATCCTTAAGAACATAACCATGGATTTAAACATGTGAGCCTGCACTGTAAATTGTTTTGTTATGCAATTTGTATCAAACTCACTCCATAAGTCAGGGGCATACCCTGCAGTATGTAAAGTTCATAGAAACAGTCAAATAAGACCAAGAGGCACACGCTTGTACAGATAAAGCAAATGAAGAGACCATTTGTTGCAGAGCAGCATTTGTAATTCTGAGAACTGCATTCTGAAGAGGATAAAGTGGTTTGCAGAAAAAAGATGAGACTCACAGCTGGCAGAAACACAGGTGTCAAAGTCTGTTGTTCATGCTTTTGTTGTGGCTCAAAACAGGCAAGCATACTCGATGTGCATGAAAGACAATAAAGAGATGCTTGGGCAAATTCAGCCCGGGACTAAATGAGTGCAGCAGCCAGGTGGGTCATACTTTCCTCTTGCTTATGTTTTGCATAATTAAGTCTTTCCTGGCGAAAACAACTGAGACAGTGCAACGCAAGGTGAAGATCTGGATCACTGGTTTCAACCTGTCTTCAGCAGCAGCTCCAGAACTGGCTGTAGTAGGAATTGCACTTACACTGGAGCTGGATTTGGCTCACTGCAAGGAAACATTTTAAAATCCTTCTGCTGGTTTAGCTGCCTGGGTATTAACTTGTTGGCGTCCTCTTATATATTCAGCAGCAAAATTTCAAACTGAAGACAGCAGTCTATGGGTGAGCTACAGCTTTACTAAAACCACTCCCTAAAAGTCAGCTTGTCCCATTTACTAACCATTTGACACCATTACTGATTTTTCCCTTTGGTTCAAACCCATATTAACTAGCAGACCTTGGCAGCTGCCTCTGTTCTTTCCCACTAAAAAGCTCAGACATTACACTGGTTTTAGAGGAGAAAGTGGCAGGGAATCAGACTGCACTGGCATTCCAATGGTTTAATTGAAGATGAACACTTTGTTCAACTCTTGCCCCTTTCCCTGGGGTGGCCAGCATTGCTTCAAATGCCTGCTGACTTAAATGGTGACAGCTGCAGGACACAGATTCATGTATCACAAGCTGCGTGCAACAGGAGATAGCCAAAGGGCAGAACTTCAAAGCTGCTGGTTGCAACCACCCAGACGGCACAGGGCTGCTGCCACTGCCAGCTGGTAGCTCCAAGCTCAAATGTGGGGACGTGGCCTCGCAAGCCACTGGACATTTGCCATACCTTGTAGGTGCTGAATATCCATCCCAGACAGAGGCTGGAAGACAGAGGTGAGGAGAGCGCTGACTGCTTTAGAATTTCTGTTGAGTTTGTTCTGCTTCTGCAAATCCTGATAGCAGTACCTCAACGCAGGGGGGGTTCTCCTCTTTCAAGGAGAGGACTACAATTAAGGCGAGGAAGAACTGAGCTGATTTTAGGTTGCTTCCTCCAGCACACCAGCTTCAAACAATGTTTTAAATCTTTTGTGGAATAAGAACAACCACAGTTTAAATATTATTTCTTGGTACTTGAGGAGTATCTCACAATTCTTCCGCCTTCACAGGAAATTATTCACATCCTTATGGGCATCAAAAGCCTCAGACAGTATTGGCTGGGAAAGACACAGTGGCCCCTAACACTAATTTGGATGCATAATTTATTTTCAGACTCGTGCAGGAGAATCTAGTGTAAAGACAATTCAGCAAATTCAAGTAAGAATGGTCTTTCAACCTAAGGATGTGTGAGCATAAAGGCCTTACGCCTTATTTCTGCTGCCAATATTTGCCACAGCACTGCCTGAGCCACTCAGTGTGACTGTGATCCAGCTCAGTGGGTCAATTTTAGACATGCCAAAACCTTACCCATGCACTAACCACTTTGGGAAGCCATAGAGCCAGTGGCACCAGTTCACCATCTCAGTCAAGCTTTGCCAAATGCAGGAATGGAGGAAAAGAGGAAAAGATCAAGCAAACTTTGTGCTCTTTACTCACCCTTTTCATGTTAGAACTGCCTCTCTAACTTAAATTAGATCCAAAGAGGGACTCTGGCAACCAGAATGACGTGGTGCAAGGCCCTACAGGTTACTGGTTGTCTGGGGGCAGTATTAAAAGGGCACATTGGACTAGCTGTCCATGCTCGGAAAATGCCTTCATGGGGCTTGCCAGATCTCTTTCCATGTTTCAGTTGTCACATATGAGATTTAGATCTCCTAACATTTTATGCATTTTACGTTTCTACAAGTTGGCACCAAGCCTCTCTTGCTCTGTGACCTCTCATGCTAGCTTCACCTGGCAAAAAGGACCTCAGTAAAGGAGGCATTAATGCTCTGCAGCTAGAAATAGTTGGGCCCTGCCTCAAAGGAGCTGGGTTGGAAGGTGCACATTCCCTGACTGCAGTCTCATGCTCAGGTCCTTCCACACCAAAACCAAACCCATGGAGGCAAATGTTAAACAGCCTTCATCCTCACTGCTGGAGCAGAAAGGGGCAGGACGGAGAACTGACATCACGAATGCATTTTAACTGAAGAGCCACAATCCTATGTTCTGATTTCCTTCCCAGCTTGTTTCTGGGCTCACATCATTAGCAATCATCCAGTGCTCCAAATTAAGAGCAAATGAAAGGTATAACCACCAGAACGGATGGCCTAGTGTTGTTGGATGTTCTGCTCGATTTACTAACACACTTTTTTTCTTCCCCCATTGAAAACAATAGGCTAATTCACTCAACCACATTGGGTCTGTAAGTGTTGTGGTCCAGGGGGAAGACATTGTCAGGATTCTCCCCCAGGTCCTTCAGCCTGCAAACTATATAGGCTCAATTTCTTCAGGAAACCACACAGTTTTATATCACAGATACTGTATAACCATTAACCTGCACTGATGCAACATTTTTCTGTGGTACAAATAGGGATGCTTTGGGTATGCACCCCTATATTGTAATTTCTGTCACACTACGTTTCAGTCGCTTCTCAACCAGGCAACATACTGGGCAACTCTGTTCACTTATGACATTTAAACTCAGTAAAATACTCTTCAGCAGATGTAGCTGCCGTAACTCATTAATGGAAGGTTTACAGCAGATCTGTCGATAGAAAATCAAACCTTTTCACTATTTCTGTCCAATTAGAAAGACTTCTTTATTCAGGTAGTAAAGATCTGATTGGAGCACAGGCACCAAGAGTCCTCATTACAAAATCAGCATAAGTGATTTGGGTGAATGACACATTACTAGTGAAGCCTGAAGAACACAGATCTGCTGCACAGTAGAAGGCGCATTGGACTAGGTTTGTTTATCTCTTGCAGTGTGAAACTGCCTCAAATTACATCCATGCAATGCTATTAATTTAGACAGCAGCTGGCCCACTAGCCTTGTGTTAACTGTTCAGGAGCCTGCAGTGTGACAAACCTTATAAAGTGTTGAGAGCACCAACACACCTTGAGCCACAGAAAGGCACTACACAGCAGTAGGAGAGACAAAGCCATGCAAAGATTTCTGAAGACAAGGCAAGGTATCAGGGAAGAAAACATCCCTGTGCTGCTTCTTTTTGTCTTTCCAAGGAAGCTGTCTGCCGAATTCTACAAGGCTGGAAGCAAGCTGACACCTATACGACTACCACAACACTCGAGGGAAGACCTTACTTAAAAACTTATTATGATGAAGAAAATGCATCTACCAGAATTGATCACCAGTACACTAGCATGTTCTCATTCCCAGTATGAGCAGCAGAAATTTGAAGGCACACCAGAAGCTTTACAGAGCGCATACTCACTTCCAGAACACTGACAACGCAACAAGGAGTACTAAAACAATGACTGCTATACTTACAAATGTTTTTCTGTCTTTTAAATACTCCTTTTTGTTCCACTGATGAGATAGGTACAGAGTTCTTTTGTCCCCATGAACGCAGTACAATGACACTGGAAAGAAGTTTTTTAAAAGTGAGCATTAGAGACCCCAGTTTCAGAGAGCAAGTTACAAGACAAATACATCTTTCAACCGTGGTTTTAAGGAAACTTATGATTGGGAGCAATTGGAGCTGGTCATACTGCAAGCTGCTGTAAGAACGTACCATTCTGTCCTCAGGCAGCTGTATCAGTAGGGAGGCATGGTACAGCTTTGATATTTATTCTAACCTGCTTTGTTGTTTTCTGTAGCACAGAGTTCATTAAGAAGGAAGTTTTTCAGACACAGAAAAACATAATCCAAAGTTACAATGACCTCTCTATCTCAGCTCCCTGCTGCATAGGCAGCTAATTATTTTTCACTTGCACATTTCCTGGGCCTTTCTTCATTGAGGTCAGTCAAGAAAACCTAAGAGCTACTAATAAAGGGTGACTGCTTCTCTACATATTCTGGCACCTGGGCAGAAGATGTATATGCATCCAATCTTCTGCTCTTAACCTTTGAAAGTTTTGAAGACAATGGAACAGAGGTGGCACCTCCTCTAAAATCAGACTTTCCTGTTTCAATTTGGATTCCAAACCAAGGCAGGGAGCGCAGAAGCGACTACTGGGATTTCCGAGCTGCACCTGGTTATGCCTCCTTCGGCATTCTTCCATACACACAAATGAAGAGGACAGAACATGAGATAGAGGAGGCTCTTTCAGAGCAGAGGGGAATTTTGCAAGCATTTGGGGGAATAAAAGTAAGTCAGAAGCATTATAACTCTGTCAATAATGCATTATACTTGAAAGGGGCTGGGTATATCTATCACTTAGCAAGTTACAGTCTCCCTTTCAGGGGAGTTTCTGAATATAAAACCCTGACCTGATTTGATGGACCAGTGCCTTCAAGCTAGTCAGCACCTGCTCTCAAACTTGATATACTCTCAAACCGTTTTAAGTGAAGCCAAAGGATCAAACCTTAATTAGCGATGAAATACTTCTTATACTGATCAGTTTGCTCCAGATCTCCTGAGGGACATAGATTTGTCTCTATCTGGAATCCCCACCCTACCCTCAGCTGCTCATTAGGAGGTTTGTGTTTTGTCATTTGGCAGACACTTACCTGCTGTGCATGCTGCGATGGAAGAGTGCTTTTGGCAGTGGAGGCTGCGTGGCTCTGGGAGCAGGGGAGGCAAGTTGTAGCAGCTTCATCTCTTATGAGCACTCCAGCTCTGCCAAACCAAACAAGACAAGGTGACACGCTTTTCTTGCTGCTCCTGAGTAGACAGACTCACTAGTTATTTGTTGGTCCCATCAGAGTTTTTTTCTGTTTTTTTCCTGCAGGGATAACAGTCATTCAGGTGTAACACTTCAATTAAAAGGCTTTCCTTCTCTGGCAGCCACAGCAGCGAGAGTCACACCTCTGCTTAGGAAAAGAGCTTTGCTTCCAGCCAAAGAGCAGAGGTGAAGGTGTAGCCATTACGAGTTCCCACTCCTAATGTTTCACAGGTATCAGATGCCCAGTTCAGTCTTTCACAAAGCCTGAGCAAATGCTTTAGCATCTCAGGCAACACAAAGGTACAAAATATCGTTATAAATGAATGACACTGGCAAGAACTCAGGCCATAACTCTTATTGATCTTAATACCTCTGCTGAGCAGAGTCTGCTGCTAACAGAAAGAACAAAACAAACTCCATCACAGTCCAGAACAGCTGGGCCCTGATGTCTTGCTTGCTTGCTGTGGCAATGACTTTTGGTTTTTGGTCACTCAGCTAACACAAAGCTAACCTTGTCATTCCCTTAATTTTTGCAAATCTCTAAACACATCTGTCTAAATATCCATGACCTAGAGGGGAAAAATAATATATTTAAAATACAAAATGGGTGCCAAATCTAACTCATCAGTCTCTGCTGGGATTCCTGAGAGTCTTGGGAGGTGGGACCTCGAGCAGTTTATTTTGGCACCATTCTTAGCTAGGGAATCTTTTGATGGCAGTGACTCTGGAAGAGACTTACGCTTTGAGAAGAAAGAAGGGTAAGCATTAATGTGAGAGCTGAAGAAAGCCTTATAGTGCAAAAGCAGGGAAATTCTTCTGCCTTTCAGTGTTTTTCATTCAAGGAGAGTAAGGAGGCAAGAAAAGGAATAAAACAGTTTATAAGTTATGAAAAAGACCTCATCTAGGTAATCCTTTTGACTACACAGGATTGCCCTTGTCACAATCTAGGTGTTTTGTCCCTCCTTCCTTTCCATCTCCAAATGGACAGAAACTGTCCCAATCTATTGGCACTATCTTTGAGATATCTTTCTTTGATTAAAAATGTTTTCATGGCTAATATTACGCTACTCGCACTGCCTCTTGTAGCTCTGCCCCAGGATTCAGCCCCAGAAACAAGAAACAAGGGAAATAAAAAAAAGTGCTCCTGTAATTGGAAAGTTCATTTACCTTTTGTCTCCTCTACTAATTTGGTGGCTCAAATGCTTTTTAGTATACTGTCTGATCTGACAAGAAGGCCTAAGGTTTCAGTTTTCCTTTCTCAAGAATACAGCCAATCAAGTAATCAAGGTAACTATCAGTTATTATCTTTTTCAAGTTGTAGTTGTGAATAGGATGTCAAGAAAAGAACCGGGCAAAAGGGTTTTTTTGACTAACTGTGGTTTCTTAACTTCCTGCAGCTATTTTTAACATTGGGCCAATATTTTTAGCTTTGTCTGGGGCAGGGGGAAAGAGTGAGAAAGAAAGAAAGAAAGAAAGAAAGAAAGGAAAGTTGTTGCTAGATTCTAAGTTTTCCAGAGTAGCTGGAGAGCTGCCACTGAGGCACTAGGCTGGGCTGTAGGAGAGCTGGATCCCATCTCTGCCTTTGCCTCAACGGTGCATGAGCCAGTGTCTGACAGGTATTAACCTACCTGCCAGGCTGTCTGCCTGGGGTCAGGCTGTCTTAGTCTCTCTTGCTCAATTTTTTATATTTTACATAGAATAAATCACTCATTAGGGCTCCATGCACAAGATAACTCCATCAGTAAATGGTTAGATGAGCCATGGAGGAAGCAGCAAAGGATTGCAGTCCCTGCTCCAGGAGACATTTACACTCTTAAATTAAGTAGTCAGTGTAACGCAGCCTGGAGCACAGATCTCATTTCTCCTAGGTGAGTGCACCAAGCCACAAAATTATTCTCTCCACAGCCTCCAAAATATTTCAAGTATTTTCGCAATAGAAGTTGAACAACAAGAGGAGTTAAGAACTTCTCCTCCAGGAGAGAGAAATAAAGCCCTAATACCTGAGTGATATTGATTCAAATGTCCTCAAGGTGAGGAAGGAATGTAATCCTGGCCTCCCACATACAGAGTAAGTGCCCTAATCATGGAGTTCTTGGGTGAAAGTGATTAAATCTACTTTGTCATTTCCTCTCCTTAAAAGTGCCATAAAACAAAATGTTGCATTTGACACAGAGTATTTTGTCCTGAATGAGAAAAATCCATTCACATCCTAGCAGTAAAAACAAATAATTTTACTCAGCTGAAGTTAAACTTTTGTTAAAACTTTTGGTTAAACTGAGCTGAACTTCTCTATTTTTTTCCCATTTAGTTGCCATCCCAATCTGTAAAATCAGTGATTCACACTAGCATAGCCCAAATCTTTGTAAATCAATGAGATGATTTAACTAAAACCTTCTGTAAATAATCTGTTCGAAAAGCCAACTTCTGTATGGAATATCCAGCCCTCCTTTCTCAGGGACTTCTGTTTGAACATGGGAATTGAAAAAAAGCAGTTCTTGATTGAATCTTGTCTTGTGCAGTTTCAGCTTGTAAGGAATTTTGTTTAATTAAATTGGCTATAAATATATAAAAATATGTATATACATGTGCATGTATGCAGTTTGCTTTAAAAGAGAGAGATGGGCTAGGGGATGGGCTCCTGTTTTCCCTGCTTCCCACTGCTGGACCCAGGTTCTCACTATCATACAGCCCTCGTATGGATTGTTTGCGCATGTTCACCAGGGAACTGGGTTAAATGCCTGTCCTGCCAAGCCCGCTGCACTTGTACCATGAAGTATACTGCAACCAGCATTTCAACTGTCAAGTTGAAAAAAATGAAAGGTGGGGGTTGTTTCCCCAGAGATAATGGGTTACCCCTTCACATTTTGTCTCTTATTCTTAGCATCTTCGCCACGGCCTCTCATCTGCTCCAGCTGTTCAGAAATTCTGCCTAACACCTATCTTAATTATTTTCTGCTAATGACCAGTCCAGCAAGACTGAAACCCTCAGCCCCCACTTCTAGATTCACCCACTGCAATGGCGTCTTCTTTATTTATTCAGAACCAGGCCAAAGGCTCTTGCCGTAGGTATTGACAATGTCCATCTCCTTAGAAGTTTTGGACTTGTATGCTCAAAGCTGCTGAAAACATTCTCATTTATTAATCCAGGCATGAAGAGGGGTTAAGTCAGTCACTACCAGGACAAACACACAGGAAAAGTTGCCTTTTTATGACCTATTTCATAGTCCTTCAGCTCTTCTAGGAGCAGAGAGAATCTGGAAAGTCTTGAAAAATCTGTGTCCTTTCCCCCAAAAAAGGAAGATTTCTGAAAAAAGATTGGTATTTTTCTTGCTGTCCTTGGGTAGCCAAAACTAAAAGGAGTTACTCAACACTTAAAACAATTGGCCATAGTTTACAACACTAAAAAGAAAGAACTCAAGTTTGCTGAAAATGGAACTTTTATTCAAAACTCTTTTGTATTTTAAATGATGAAAAGAGAAGAAAAATGAAAACATTTCATATCCTTTCAGGAAGGATGGAGCTTTAAGCAAGGACCTGACACCCCCAGGGGCGGGCTGGTGGGAAAATCTGGGATGCCAGACTGGCAGGAGCACCACAAGCCTTTCTCCCCATCTTCCAGTAAACTCAATAGGTTCCTGAAAAACTGTTTGGTTTCACTTAGCCAGCCCCTCCTCACAGCAAAGTGTTAAGTTTGAACATTTGGGCTGAATTTTTGAATCACACTTGCTTCCCAGGTGCTCGGTTCCACCCATACCTCAGCTTCTCATGGGCCATACGGGACGTTATCTGGTAGATGCAATTCTGCCTGTTACCAGCACCTTTCAATACTGCAGAACAGTACAGATGTGGTTCAAGGGAATGCGAGGTAGTTTATGCACGACTTATTTTGGTGACAGAAAAAAATTAGAAACGTTATTGCATACCTAGACAATGAAAGACAACTTTACTGGAAGGAATGACCTTGTATTTATCTAGAGACCTCAGTCAATATCTGATTCAGGCTGTGCTTAGCACAATGGGTACATGTGTGTGTGCACGCAGGTACAGATTTGCTTGTGTGTAAACAGAGCTGCAGCCTCTGCCCTGAAGAGCCTACATTCTTTTAAAGCTTTTAACATCCTTCATCACACCTATCACATAACTCTCCCTCTTTGCATCCTGCTGACCTCTGCAAACTTATGAAAGCTAACCTGCTTCTTTACACCTGCTTGTTGTGATGATTTGCCCCTTTAGGACTGCTGTACCAGGCACAGATGAAGTCAGCATGCTATGGACCTCAGCAAATGCAAGGACACTGGTGAGCTTGCGGCGTTTACCAGAGGGACCTTTGCAACCTGCAGGCAGGTCTGCCGAGCCACTTTTCTCCAACCGTAGCTCCCTGTGGCCTATGGTTATGCACCATTTAGGCCCATTCAACAGCAGAACTAAAACACAGAAGCAGTAAATCCCACTGCAATCCTCTCCATATACAACGCACTTTATTATAAAAGAATAAGGGGTTCAGCTCTGCTGGACCAAATCAAGTTGGCCAGTGTTAAGTATCACATTTTAGATTCAAATCCCTGCTAAACCCTCTGCTTACGCTCGTGGTTAACATTATTTTTATATCTGTCTTCAGAAATGAAAGACAGCAGCAGCTCACACATAGCAGCAACAGCATCAGCAGCTTTTAAAGGCCAACTCCATAGATTAAAGGGTGATACACTGAGCACTGAAATCCCACCACCCCAGTGTCTACTGATTAGGTTGGGAGAAAAGCTGAGTGACAAACATGTTTCCAATCTGCCTAGCCCATGCAGCGAAATGGAGCAATCTGGCCTGAAAAGGGATTTAGACTTTTGTTGTGCACAAGGGGAGAAAAAGCTGATTTAAATCCATCAACAATGCTCTCCCTCTTGGTGATCTCAGAGATAAGGAACAGAGTCTGGACACAGTTCATATCCCACCTCTCACCAGGCCCCACACTTCCACTGAAAGACAAAAGCTGGCAGATGCGGGCAAACGATGCTGCCTTACTATTGAGCTGCCTGCTCACATAAAAACATGTTGTACAATGCATGGAGCCTGCCTGGGGCATTTGATCTAGCAATTTTTAAAGGGAGAGTGAATCCCCAGCCCATAGGAAGACAAATAGGTGGCTTTTTAGTTCATCAAGACCATTGCTATTAATTAATGTGTATAGCACTGCATAAGTAGAAAGGATCTTTACACGCAGACACAAAGGTCTTGCTCCAACCTGTTTACAGCCTAAACCAGATGGACATTTACACCAGAGAATAAACAACAGCCTACAGCTGGTACAAGTGGGGCAGGCTAAGAAGAGACAGGGGGAGGAAAAACAAAAAAAAAATCAAACACAAAGGAAAAGGAAATAAGGTTTCTAAGAGAGAGCTATTAGATCCCCTTACAAGGAAAGCAGATCACATGGTTTCCTTTATCCTGGTTATTTAATATATGCCATCCCTGTGCATTTCACTGTGACTGCCATAAGGAGTGAGCCATTACATTCTCTCTTTATCTCTTGTCGTAAGGACTGAGAATGAGGTGATAACCCATTTTTCTGAAACCTCTCTCATACCATTGGGGGGGCGGGGGGGAATTTGCCTTGTTTTGTCCAAAAGAGACGAAAAGGTTAAAAAAATACAATTCTGGTTGCCTATAAGCAAACCTGTTCTTTGCTCATCTTTAATAATACTAATTTTTTAACGTAAAAGTAAAATGAGACAGCCATGCAGGGATGTATATGAGGAAAGTCAATCCGTGCAAAAAGCAGAGGCTTGTTTTCTTGTAGCAGAAATGCAGATGGTGCCCTATGACAGTTGTGAAGACCAACAAAACAGTCACTGGAAAACAGCAGCAGCAACAGCAGCAGCCATCACCTCCATTACTCTACGGATGCCCCTCGCGATAGGCGTTAGTGCAGAGCTTTCTGGTTCACAATGATTAAAACAGACTTCAGCAAGCCCTTATTGCTACCATCTTTGGAGAGCAGTATTCAGATGCAGATTGACTTAAATCCCATCAACCCATTCAAGCGTTTGTACGCAAGTGTGTCTGTCTCTGCATGCGTGTATGCATGCATGTGTTTATACACATACACAATTCTCGCTATGCGCGCACCTTCTCTCCACCCTCTCGTTCAAAGAGAAAGAGCTAAAATTGTCAAAGACAAGAACGTGTATTTTCCAGGCTACTTTGTCAGATGCTCGTGTGTGCATCTTATAAATATTTCATACCAAATATTTAACATTATTCCTTCCCCAATCGGATCAGCTTTGAAATGCTCCTCAAAGTGAATTCTCCCCTAACAATGGCTTGACGCAAAAGCCTTTTTTCTCTCTTAAGAAGAGGAGGCTGCACATGGTCTGCTACCATAGCAGCATGAATAGTTCTTATTTAATGGAAAATAAAAGATACTTTACATGAATTCAGTGGGGGATGGAAAGCTGGGCACATGCGTACCTTGTGCTTCAAACATGGAGGAGCATCATACCTTGACCTCCCCTCTCCTGGTCCCATGATTATTACCCAGCTTGCATTAGAACCGTAATGGGAAGTGACAAGTTTATGTAAATGATCCACACAAGGATTTTGCTCTTGTACAACAGAGCAGTTACTCTGGGCTTTCTAATTATTTCATGCCTTGTGGTTCTGTGATGGGGCAGAGATGACTATTACTTGAAAAGTATATTGTGATTGACAAGCCACTGTCCCCCTGGAACTCATTAAGGCCTGTGCTTTGCAAGAGGGGGTAGAAAACCCTACCAGGCACACCACGCGTGCACACACCGCGCACACACACACACACACATCCTCACCCCAGTGCGGGTTGTTCTTTCAGATCATTTGTTGGGATTTTTGCACTGGTAAAGAAAAGCATAATCTGCATGTATCTCAAACAAGTACCACCTCCTGGCTACAAATTGACCAATTATCCTCTGCTTTCCCGTTTTTATTTTAAAATCTGTAAGATTACCAGCAACACACCTGTCAAACATGCAGCAGTCTTTGGATTTTATCGCACTGGATGGAAAAGTCAGTTGTTTCACGGTACACCGTTCCAAAGCACAGGGCGCATAGAGGGGCTGGGACAGGAGACAGGGGCTACCATAAAAGCTGCCACTGGTGCATTTCTGCTGCTGTGCGATTTGCACCACGTGCCTTCCAGTATGTATGGAGGGCCATTCTGCTACCACTGTGTGACCTGCTTGCCTTTTTTCTGGACTTCAAACTTGCAAACAAAATTGCAGTTTTGTTTGATGGAAATAGAGCCTCTGTCTTTTTGAAACATACACCACACTCCAACCACAGAGAGGGGAAAAATGCTATTCAGGCAGCTGCATTAATGTTTCCCATTGTAGAATTGGTTTTGAATTCTGCTGCTGGTTTGGGATGTTACACAGTTTAGCATAAAATCAATTCATTGTTAACTCCATTGTGGTTGGATCTTATGGGCATGCAGCATTTCTTACTTTTAGTTACCTTTGATTCGTGATTGAAGTAAATCCTCCGGAGATGCTTAGGAAGGGCACATGGCCCACTTCAATAATTCCATTAGAAAACGCTGGCACTTTGGCTACTTCAAGCTGCTTCAATCTTTGCAAACAATTGAAAAAAACAACACACCGATCAACTTTTTTTTTTTCCCCAGTTTTAATTTGACCAGGAGTTGGGTACTTAATTCACAACCTTTCCAGCAACCCACGTGACTATGGCTGCAAGAATTCAGCAGAGGACTTTTATGATTTTACAACCATGTTCCATGATAGCATTGCATTGAAATAACAGCAACCCATCTTTTCTAATACTTTTGTTGTGTCTAATTTATCAGTAAATTTCCCCCCAAAACATCTGGGTCACAGATATTTGATAAACAAACAAAATCCTCAAGATTCAACTCGTGAAGCTTAGGCCAGAAGCTGTATATCGTCGATAATCAATCAGCATAAAGACAAAATACAAGATAGAAGAATAATAAAACCAGTGAAAAAAGGGAGAAAGACAAAGAAGCATCTCTGTGTCAGGTACATTTTGGAGCAGTGAAAAGTAACTACACCAAGGACTAAGGAGGATTTTCAAGCACACTCAGCATTGGCGTAATTTGTCTCTGTTGAGGTGGCTCCCACGTTACAAATCTCATAAGCACAGACATAGGTTAGTGCAATGATTGTCAAGCTCTGCCTTTTGAGTATCTGCAGTTTGCATGCAGCTCAAGTGCACTATCAGGCTGAGGATGAACGATATGGGAAGGAATAAACCTCAGCAATCATGTAACTCCTGTGCCAGTCCAAAATTGTGGCCATAGCAGGAAGTCAGTTAGCAGGGAGGGCAGAGGCCAGTGTTGCTGAGTTTCTCTGGCACATGGTTTTACGCCCTCTGTTCCTGCTTTTGCAGTGAGAGGCCACAATCATCTCCTGCTGGTGAACTGCACCCACTGCTCCCCCTTCCTTGGCTCTCCAAGATACAAGTCTGATGGCTCTCAGCCACTTGAGACATCTGACATGCAGTTCATTGGGAGAGGAAAGTTGCTTACGTTCAGCGTGCACACGTTGTGCATATCTGCACTGAGTCAGACTGCTTGGGAGTGACAGCAGGAACCTCATTTGACATCTCATCTGATTTGGAGGCCAGCAGCTAGAAAATCCGTAGTTTTAAATGTAAGCTGAGCAAGTACAAACTGAGGGACTCATTTTGTGTAAAGCAGAACTGTCCAGTAATCATTTAGCACCAGCACAGTACTTCTCTACTAGGCAAATTTTATCTTATCTCTGCTCAACCCATTCAAGTTAACACTCTAGCAATAGCTCACTCTCTCCTTCAGTGTCCTTCAGAAGCAGCAGCAGAGGACAGCTACTGTTTTTTATCGGAATGTTTGTGTAGCAGCTGAGAATCTATTGCTTATGCATCTTGAATAGCAGAAAATACATGGGCTGCAGGTAAACCTGCTGTGATTCCCATCCACAATTGGATTACAGGGCAGTTTTAAAATACCTATTCTAAGACCCAAAATGAAAACAGGGGACTCCTTGAAACTGAATCTTTTGGAAGTTTGGACCCTTCTGGCTCCAGAGGATAAGCAGACACCTTTTCATTTTTATTAAGAACCTTGTGTTGTTGCTGTAACCAATAGCCTCTGACCATAAAGATGCAGAAGGAGTGATAAGTATTGACGATAGAAAATATTTTAATGGACAAGAGCACCGTAGTCACTTCTACAGAGACTGTCAAAAACTTAACAGATAGAAAAATAGCTTAACAACAATCTGAAGTAAGCTCAATTAAATTCACCAAGGGACTTCTGAAGAACCGTTCATTTACACTGGAAGGGCTTTGAAAGAGGCTGGCCAAAATTATCAATTTTGGTCATATTCAGCATGCCTTTATTTTAATAGCCCAATGGTTCTAATAAGGTTTCATTATCATTTTGAAGAGTACAGCTTGTGATCACATACATAAAAACTGAGCTCAGGGAACTCCTGATCATGAACCTGTACCATCAGCCACAGCCACTAACTCTGTGGAAAATGGATCAGAGAAAAAACTAATGGTTTATTCAGAAAACATCTTGGAGAGTTTGGTTATAAAGAGGGATTCAAAGAGGCTGAACCGTTTGCTTCGATGCTGGTGGTAATCAGGCCTATTATGTGGGAACTGTTGTCAGTGAAAGGCATGGCGTAAGTGCCCACAGCCTATACTTCACCAAGTCTACGGGATTATCTATGGAAAAAGTTAAGATGGCTCAGTTCATATAAGTACACTAGTACAAATATTTATGTAAACTATGCCCTTAAAATCATCTCAGCTGCAATTCAGGCTAGCATACTTCTGACATGTTTACCTAGTCTCAGTGGAAGTGTCTGACCTTTATGTCACTTTACATGGATAATGCAAACTGCTGTTAATGACATATTTTAAATTAAATTCTGCATATTTTGGAATGGAGCAAGGCATATTGTGGAATTCACATCCTATATCCACTCAGATGGTAAAGCTGAAAATTCTGCTTTTTACTAGAAAAAAATGCACTATTTTACTAAGTGTGTCTGTATATGCATGCATAGATTTATATAACTATTTTTATATATTAAACTATATATGTATAACTATATAGTATACGGGTGTTTACAGTCTTTAGACCTGGCTACTTCAAGTTATGCGAGTCTGATGATCTTCTACAGGTTGTGGAGCTTGGGGGTTTGACTTCCTTTTTCAACATTTAAGCAAATGGAAGGACTCGTCACACAGGGAAAACCTCATTCTCTCCATTCCATGAAACTGAGTTGAAAGCCTCCCCAAGCCTTTTCTACGTGCATTATTTGTCACGTACTTTTTCTGGTTTCTGAATTCTAGAAACAGGAATCACAGCACATGCTAAAAAACCTGAAGGGAGCAGAGCAAAATTTTATTTCAGCTCAGGCAGGCTGCTCCCTCCAAAAACCACAGAGAACATGGGCAAGGCCAAGATGGTCAAAGCCTCTTGGAGGGAAAAGCTAAACTACTTCTGAGCTCAAACCATCCACACAGCACCACCAGGGGACACAGCCAGAGGAAGAGTTTTAAACTTGAACCATCCGTTTCATTTAAATACTACATTATTAACAGCAGAGGCCACAGCTAATTACATCAATAACCTAAACCCTACCTAGACACAGCAAGACAAATCCTGTCAGCTTCATTTGCTGAAGGTTGGATGAGTTCAGTGGGAAATACAACTGCATCCTGCAGGTCTCAGTAAAGAACAGTCACAAAATAGCAGTCTTAAGCACTTGGGAGCACAATGGAGACCATCCCATTTCATCACAGAATGAGAATCATGCGGAGTTTCAAACCTAGCTGCATCTGAGTCATTCAGATCTAAAAATCTATAGCTGGCCTTTCCATATACATTTCTGTTCTTTACCTTGCCCCCATCCTGCTGTGAAACGTGCAGTAATTGCACAGCAGATGACATTTGTTTTCTAAGAACATGACATGGCTATTATTAATGTGGCCTGGTATTACTGTTTTTCTTTTCATCTTTATCAGACATCTATATCTCTCTCAGAGGTCTTGTTTACATAAAACAGTGCACTTGGATGCATGGTGCTTAATGAGTTTCTGTATAACCAGAACAGAGTGAGTAAAGTACACTACCCTTTCTAATTATGAATCATTTGACTGTGTTAAGAGAAAGAGAACTTGAGCAAATTGTGCCAGAAAGATTCTTTCCAAATTTTTTTATTGCTATGAAGAACAGCCATAAATTTTGAGTTAGGACAATGTTGCTTTGGCTCCAAGCAGAAGCAGTAGGGAGAGAAAAACCCCCGGCTGTGCTCATATTTCATGCTCCCTGATCAGTCAGTGATTCCTTGCAACATTTACAAGGCTATGCTAAGGATGATATAATGAAGTCAGGCAAACACTGGTCTGAGTGGGTCTGACTACACTGGGGATCCTGAGAGCACTTCCCAGCTTCAGGTTCACATTTTCCCTTGGGTACACACAGTCCACCCGACACCTCCCGCTTTCTATCAAAAGAAAACCCAGGTGAGGGAGCAGTAAAGATGTCATGTTGTGCCAGTGCTGTGGCCTCCAGCCCACCGCAGAGCTCGCTGGCCTCACAGACAGAGGCACCCAGGCAATCCATGGCATTTTGATGGCCCCAGGCATTTCACTGCACGCTCCAAAAACTTGGGGTTTGGTATGAAAGCGAGACATGCTCACTTCATCATCCACACGCCTACCAGCATAGGGAGAGATGCAGCATGGCTAACTGGCTCTGTGCCCTTAGCAGACAGCACAGTTTCCACAAAAAACTACACCAGAGGACATGATTTAGCCCCTTTCTCTAAATTTTGCCAATCTAGTTATAAATGACTGAGTTCTTCCCATAAGCAAGGCAAACAATCACAATGTTCATTACTGCCGATTCCCTTGAGTGAGCACTGCACAGTACAACCACAGGCTGTCTTGTGCAAGCTCCCACGAAGCCCCAGCACAAAAGCATACCAGAGGTTGGAGGGGCAGAAACAAGGTCCCATAGCACCACGTTTTTCAAGACTACTCTGAGCCATCTCACCAGGACACAAAGTGTCATGTTTCCTATGAGAGCTGCAGGAGCAGCAGGAAAACAGAATGTGTGAAGTTGCTTCAAGGCCACCTTTGTTTCCCTCCACCCTCCTTTCCCTTCCCCTACTCTGGACTGCATCCCCTAGGAGAGCCAGCTGCATTTTGCAGGATCTCTGGTGGAGTCCAGCACTACTAGGGTGGCCAGGGGCATACTTTTTTTTGTATATTTTGCAATACAGTAAAATGAATGTGTCAGATTAGTCAAAATTGGCACCCTCAGCCCAGAAGCCCAAATTGGATTTAACAGCGAATAAGAATAGTGATATCATCCAGTAAATAATGGAAAGCCAACTTGCCTGAACCAGAAAATTATTTCAGAGTATTATGCTGATACTTATTTTGGGGTAACAGAAAACTCCCATTGCAAGTCAGCAACAAACTTTACTTTCATCAAAATAAAGTAGGAACATTCTCACATTTTGAATTTTAACTCAACTGTTAAGCAAGATATTCCTTCCTCCAGCAGAATTTCCTGTTAAAATCGAAGTCTTGGCTAGATGTGAGAATACAGTAGATAAATTGTCCTGACTTCCCATTTAACTTGTGGAGCTTTACGCCCTCGTTAGGAGGTCAGACTGTTGGGAATATCATAGGTCATGCTGCACATAAGCACTCTGGAGTAAGAGACATATACGACATGAAAGCAAATAAGGGTCAATAGCAGAGAAAGAGTTAACAGAGTCATCTGTTAGGGAAACAAAATGCTCCATGCTTTAGGAAATATTTTTGAATCTGCTTATAGGTGTAATTTGGCCAGGACATTGTTGATCCCAGGCTGGAGTGACATCTTCTAATGCTAATTATTTTGTTCTACTTCTACATGCATCAATCTTTTTCAGATTAAAAAGGTAATTATTTTTTTTTAATTAAATATCCAAATTATTTCCCTGGCTGAAGACTGATACTCTGCAAGCATACAGGATTACAAGGCATGATACATGCTTGATAAAATAGAAACTCGTACATAAAAAGAATCCAGATAGTTACAAAACAACATTAAAACTGAACTCTATGTGTGCATTTAGAAGACTGATCTTGCTTTGTAACTAAGCATGTCAGCACAGTGCAAATAAGTCTTGATTTTCTATCTGAGTGAGGAATATAAAACTGGCAGTTTCCTCAAGAAATACCATTTAGAGGGATTGGAGCTCTCAAGGACATCAGTCCAAAAGCATGGGAGAACAAAAGCCTGTAATTGCTACAGAAACTGAGCTGATGTGAAGAATATAGTAAAAAGAAGCAAAGCAGCAAAGGGTTCAGGAAAAAAAAAGTCATCTTTCAAAGGTCAGAAGATTTTCAGAAACCCAAAGTAGAAAAGGGAACATAATAAATAATAGTAAACAATTAAAATGGTCATTCTTTTCTTAACCTACAGAAAGACTTATTTTGAATACGGGCTGATGCTTATGGAGTGGGAGGAGGCAGGGTCCTTTTTTATTTAGCTCATGGTTGAATTCAAAAGGAACTAGAAGGGAAAACCCAAGTGCTTTGGGTGCTTCACATATTCATCATAGACTCAAGTGCTCCTGAGCAGTGCACTGTTCCATTTCAGCACAGAAAAAAATTCCAGGCTTTCTAGTCAAATAGGATATTTATTTCTGCAGCACATAGTCTGATTATTATGGATCTGCTCCCACATGCTTCATGCAACCCCTTCCTTAAGACTATTTCCTATAGCTCCATAATCCACAACATTGTTCCACATAGTAACAGGCTAATCACTGCCCTACTTCTAAAAATGCAAAAAGTTTTTGACATGCTGCCTAACAGTACTTCCCAAACAGCCCATAAACCTGTCCAGCAGATTCCTCCTCCATTTCCTTGCTTGCTGTTATCTCCCTCAGCATCTTGTCTTGGACAGTTTGATTTAGATTGCAATGTCTCTGGGCTAGAGGCCATGTAAATCATCTATAGTTCCACACAAATACTGAGTAACAGCAGAACCTCACTTCACATAAAATGCTTTCCAGTCTTTAAGTCCTAGAAGAAGTCTCAAACTTTTTGGCACTCCTGGATGGGTAACTGAAAGACAGTACTCCCCAGATTGTCAAATAAGTGACAATAAAATCTGAGGTGAAAGGGAAGTTTTTCAGAGCCTTCCCGAGCATTTTCTCTACATCCCACAGTTAAGTCTTCAAGCTATACATTTAGATTCCTGATCACTTAGGTATATATCTAGTAACTCTGTTCCCAAGTGCTTTTTGATGCTAAAACTTTCAATCCTGGCTCTGTTGAAGCCAAAGATAATTTTGTGCAGTTAGACTGGGGAGGTTTTGTGTCTAAGTGACTTCCACAAAGGGCTGCCACCAGGAACTCTGCCATCAAAACTACTAATGCTTATGCACTGAACTTGGCACCACTTTCACAGTTGCCTTCCTTTACATCACTAGACTCTATAGGGGGTCCACATTTATCTGATAAAGTTATACATTGCATTACAAGAAGGGCTAAAAGTCCACAATTTACCAGTGTCTTCAAAAAGCTACAGCAGGTAAAAAGCAGTCTGAAGGAAGGAATGTGTAATCTAAGTATACAATGGAAGTGTGGAGATCCTAAGGAGGAGGAAGGAAAATACTTATACTCCCACACCACCATGTGATACCCCAGTGCCCAATCATATGAAATAAGGTACAGGTAAAAAGGAAGAGAAAAAGGTCATTATCTTCAGCACAACATTTGACTGGGGAAAAAAACCCAATACATTCTGGGGTATCCAGGCACCTCTTGTATTTCTAAGGCAAGAAAAACTTGTTCTAGGAACTCCAGAGGGCATAAGAACAAAAAAAGACATTACAGAAGTTAGTTTTCAGGCAGACTTCAGCGTGTGCAATAGCTTTTCCCTTTGATCAGCTTTATCCAAAAAACTTCCCCGGCATGAAACAAAGGTGGCATTCTGGGATGTGCCTCACTGGTCCAGGTCCAAATGCAACGGTCACCTACAGCGGTGGCATGGACCAAAGTCCACTGCTGCTGTTGTACCAACTTCACTGAGCTTCTGATCAGGATTTTGCTACCTGTGAATGAAATGTAAGGAGTCCTGCCCCTAGCTGTTTTTTTGCTCTTCAGTCACAGTAAGAGAGTCAGCAACCCACATCCCAAGCATGAATCACAGTACACGTACAACCATTGTTTTAAGCTGTCCTAGGGTCTTGAATTGCAAAGTCCAGATTTGGCTCTGAATTTCACACACACACACCAAATCAGAGCTGTTCAGATGTGGAGTTTGATTTGGTTTGAAGCCTATGTAAGAGAGGCTGGTCCTGGTACACCACAAAGGCCTTGTGTCTCCCTGGGGAGAATACCACCCTTCAGACTGTAATATGCGGGAAATGAGGGGAAGAGAATGAAGACAAGCAAGGCCAAATCCCCCTTGTTTTCCCCTGGGAGCTTGTACATGTGCAAACTGTTCAGTTCTTGCTGTATGTTGCACCACATCAGGATGGAAGCCCATTTTCCCGTGACTTTTTACTGGCATACTGGACACAAGCACTGAAGGCTGATGTAATGAAATGAGAACATGGACTGGGTAATTTACATCCTTCTGCTAAAGCACAAGCAACTTTATTAATAACGTGTCTTCTAGTCTCAGCCCCTCATCTAGGGCCGTTTTGCTTTACACAATCTGATCCCATATAAAACACTTTTCATCAAAATGCAGTTAGGTTTATCAGCACATGCTGTATAGATGTAAATCAAATAGTCTTTGTATAATAGGCTGTCCAGCTCCTAAAGTCCTTGCTGTGAGGTGGAAGTTACCTATTCACCCCAAACACATTCAAGTATCCAATATAAAAAGCGCTCTTATTACTAATGAAATATGCGACGCTAACATGTTATATGCTTGGGCTCTCCAGTTTGAAATAATGGGCAAATATAGATGCAACGCTATTTTTCTTCATAGCATTTTGAAGTTGCCATGGATATCAGATTCATATAATAATGCCCCTCAAAGACAAACAGTGGCCACAGAATATATCTCAGATGTCAGGCACTGAGAAAGGGGTGCATGTGAATGGTGCTCAAAGAAGTGAGCTGACATTCAGCTCCACAACTCCTGCAAGTAACAGCAATTTTGATCTGCTCTGAAGAGCTGATACGGTGCCTGGCTGTCTCTTTGTTGTAAGAGTCTGGGAATTTCCTGCAAAGCATGTAATATGCTTGAGGCATCAAGTTTTTTATATTTATTTGCCAAAAAAAAAGGGTGTATTATTTGGCATTTTTCCATGGTGACTTAATTCAAGGGCTATGAACAAAATGGAAATGGAAAACACCTTTCAGTTACAAAATGCCACTCACGCACTCTCAATCTTGATAGTTTAAACCACAATAAGCACCATAAGAACCAAGAGAAAACCCCAAAGAGTTTCATAGCAGCTAACTGTAAGCATCATTAAGCTAAGCACAGCAAAGCCCTTTAGTTCAGTGGCCAATGCAATGGGGTCAGAGTGAGGAATGATGGGGTTTGTCCTTATACTATAATCCTGGGAGGAATAACATCACTGCATCTTATTTCAGCTTCCCCATCAAAGGCAGATGAAACCTACCCTGTGGTCAAAGATGAGGCAGAATACAATACATAGTACTGCAAACTTACTTTATCTCAAGTCTTGTGTTTAAAGTTTCTTATTGCCTTTTCTGGAGTTACAAGATTCTGTAAAAGTCCTCCTTTGCTTAAAAAAGGTTTCAGTCTTTATTATAAAGTGTAATGCCACGAGCCTTGAGTTTTCAGGAAGGCAATAGAGAGGTGGCTACATTATCTATGAACAAATCTGATTTAAGAGCTTACCTTGCTTTGAACACAGATATTGCAGTACCACATACAGGAAAAGTAGCTTTGAGATCCTTAAATGAAACACTAAAACCAGGTCTTTCAGTTATTTATTTCGTCTGCTTGTGATTTCTTCATGCTGAACTTGAGATACCTGAAAATACTAAGAGGGGCAGCAACTGAGTTTTTTCCTTTCATCACACTCCTTTAAACAGACTCCACAGATATGGAGGCATTGTTATTACTAGCCATTTCAAGAGATGTCTTGATCCCAACCTCAATTCATGTTTTAACCAGCCTAAACATTGTTAATCCAAATCTTATGCTACCAGGATAACTTCAGGAATGCCTCTGGTTTGGTATAGACTCACCAGTCCACAGACAGGCCAAATACAAGACTCTGTCCTTGAAGCCTTTCAAAACCCCAAGGCAGGGGAAGTTCATTTCTCTTCTTTAGAAGGGCTACTTATCCTAGACCACCAGAAAAAAAATTGCTTTTGGTTTTTGTAGCATCCTTGAGGCTGAAATTGGAATATTTCACAAAGAATCTATCAATATGAAGAAGATAAAGTTCAACTGATGGTGTCCATTTGCAGTGATGAGACCACTTAGTTATTTGTGAAGTGAACCTGAGAGGCAGGTTTAATAATAATGTGATATATTTTTATGCTCCTGGGACCTGCCTGCCTGTTCCTTCAGCTTCAGCCTTCCTGTGCTGCTGGTCCCTTTGAGTCAGAACCACTTACTGGATGTACATAAAGTAATATTAATTTAACTAGCTACTTCTATGCAGAAGAGAGTTTGGCTTATTTTTTAGAATTGTGCAGTACAGGGAATAGGGCAGTCCCATAACACTCCTTCCCCACGGAGACCCTGCACCCTCTTGTCTCTTGCCACCTTGTTTCTTATACTGGGATTTCCTGCAAGGGATGGTGCAATCTGCTTACATGCTAGCTGCTCAAATCACCTATGTGGTCTGGTGAAACTTTCACAGGCAATTTTTCACGTCTGAAACATCAAGCTACAGTCAACAGTTGTGTCATGAGATAGACACAACTGCCAGTGGGGCAGTCAGAAGTAAACAGTAACCAACTTTTTGAAAAGCCAGCATTTATCACATGGTTATTGCCAGAATTTAAGAGTGATTCTTTAATACAAATGTTGAGTGCAGATTGCCTTGAGGCAATGCATTTGTAACACTAAGAGTTCACATGTGGCAATAGCTAGATTGATCATTAGATAGCAAAGGAGGGAGAAGTGTCCTCAGACTTTCTACAGAGTAATGCTCTTCTAGTTGCCATTTACGTTTAATTCCAAGTCTTGATGTAAGACAAGCTAGAGTACCTCATCATATACACAAACATTTCAAAGTCTAGATCACTATGCAGTTTTGTAGCAAAATGCTACAAATTTTTAAATAAACTATTAAATTGCCGTTGTCTTGACTTTCATTGTCTTGTATTTCATACAACCAGCTGATGTTCAAATGTGTTTTGTGATTTTAATCTTCTCCCTTAGGCTTACCCACAAAACTCTACCACATACTTATTCAGCAAATTAAATTATTTCCTTCCCAAAGAAAAGCTTAGATCTTCATGGGGAAGGCTGATGCGTTTTTGGCAGAAAAGTCTGGAATTATGGAGTCACTGACTAACTGTAAATCAGCTACAACCATGGATTAAGGAAGTGCAGATTCAAAGAACATCATAGTGAAACAAATCCTGATTTTTTTTTATAATCTGTAACTTCACTGACATCAGATGAACTACAATCTGACTCCTTCAAATTCTCATGCCCACAGTACACTGAGTTATGCATATGCAACACAGAAAGGTATTTTCACCACAGCCACCACACTAGGCCAACTTCTTCACTTTTATGTCTATTAAAGGTACAGATTATAAGCAATATATTTTATAGAAAATACGTAACTTGTAATTTATTTTTAAGAAGCATTGTGAAGTTCATTACATATAAAAACCAGAACAGGGCAAATTCTCACTCAACATGTCAGTTTTGAGATGCTCTATTTAAGCAATAAGTAATCCTTCCTGCAGCTGCAAGGTGCAGCACACAAGTCGCAGACAGCTTTGGAAGACAGATACTTTGATGGTCAGACATGGACATGCCAGTTGGCTGCCTACCTTCTAGACAGGAAAGCTTAACATCCCTTATTTCCCAGGCACGACCCCACTGCCAGTCCCACTTAGAAAACCTCAGCAGGATAACTTATTCTTAGCTCTGTAGAAATAACATTGGTCCACACTGCCCACAACTCAAAGGCACAGAGCCTCTCAAGCTAAGACGACCCTTCCCTTGTAATCCCCCTTCCCCTTTTCCTTAGGCTGCTGACAGCTCTGGGTAAGCCCTGTGCGACCTGCAGGTGCCCAGCTGACTGAGTGGGGATCACTCTTCTTGTAGCAGTGGCAGGAGAGCTATCTCACTACCATCCATCCATCCCACACAGGTAAGAGAAGAGGAGGAATGGGGGTGCTGAGGACCACAAAGCCCATGCAACCCCATGCAGTGCTGATGTCAGTGCTGTTTCAGGGACGCTTGGCCAAACACTTGTGTCTTTACCATGACTTTCCACGTCTATCTCTCCAAACCTACACTGTACTCCTGAGTGGTCTTTTAGGCAGCTACTGGAGACTGTCCCCTGCTACATACCCCAGTGGAGAGACTTCCTCCAAGGGCAGGCTGTCTGTACCAGTGCTGGCGATGATGGTGGAGGGTCTCTGCTTCCTTCATTTGTGATGGAGGGATTTGAGTGGGAGCTGAATCCTGCCAAGCTCTTCCTGTCCTGCACACACCCTTGTCGGAGTTCTTTGGAGAATACAGAAAGAGGATTAATGCTAATAGCTATCTGACTGTCATTTGAAAATCTCAAGCAGAACTTGCTGGATTTTCCTCAAGAATCTCTAATGCACAATACTGCAAGGGCACCTGAAAGGAAACTTTGCAGGGAGTACACACAGCAAGCAACAAGGTGGACAAATGACCCTGGCAAGGGTACGAGTACAGATCACAGTCTACCCACCAGAGGCACTGAAGCCTTTTGGAGCAGGAAAAAGGCATGCATTTGAAGCCATTTTGCCACCAAAGTAGGGTTACCAAATTCCTTCCTTTCAATCATGTGCTATAATCCATTCTGCCATGCATTTTAGAAACAGTCACCCTGGGACTGCATTCATTTAGTATTGTTGGTAACTTAACACTATACAGGCAGTCCTTATCCAGCACTAGCACTCAGAACTTGCATGCGTGTAACAGATATTTCATTTCTTGGATCAGGCTAAGAGCTTTATTAGTCAGGCCCTAACGAAGGATTCAATCTTAATCCCATAGGAAGCTTCAATAGGAGCAATTTCTGACCCTCGGGAGTCCTGACTATGTTTTACTTAAATAAAATAACCAAACCATTGGCATAGCCTTTGGAGATGCTGCATATAATTCTTGGAACAAGGCAGCAGAAGAAAATGCAAGGTGTAAAGAACTGATAAGATGACCAAGAGCTCACCAGCTGATCATGCACATTAGCAGTCAGCTCTCAAAGAATGGGGCCATCATCCAAAAGCCCCATGGATTATCGACATTACAGGAGGGAAGGCCACCCATCTGCAGTGCTGGATTTGTTTCCTTTACTTTGGCAAGGGGAGCACCGTAAGGACATTCATGCTGACCTCTCTGAAGAACACTAACTCAGATACTCCTTTGGCTCTGGAGACAATTCCTTTAGATACTGTACTCAGCTGTATTCTTGTTATCCACAACTTTCTTCCTTTTGCCATGCCCCTACCCCATCTTCTGCACTTTCTCCAGCTATCCTAAAGAAGCAGCCATGCAAAATGTGAAGCGAGGTGTGAAATGTGACTTCATAGTCTAGACCATGTGCCCTCTACTGACAATTTACACTTGTCAGGCTGCCAAGTACCCAAACACTTACTCTCCCCTTGACATGCTTCCATTCTGTTGTGGGCTGGCCCTGGTAGGCAGCTGAGCCCTACGCAGCTACACTCACCCTCACACACACCCAAGTGGCATGGGGCAGAGAATCAGAAGGGTAAGCATGAAAACCATAGGCTGAGATAAAGACAGTTTAATAGGCAAAGCAAAAGCTGCACACACAAGCAAAGCAAAAGAAGGAATTCACTCACCACTTCCCATGGGCAGGCAGGTGTTCAGCCATCCCCAGGAAAGCAGGGCTCCATCACATGTAACAGTTATTTGGGAAGATGAACACCATAGCTCCGAATGTCACCCTTTTGCCCTTCTTTCCCCCACTTTTTATTGCTAAGCATGATGTCACACGGTGTGGGAATATCCCTTTGGCCATCTGGGGTCAGCTGTCCCAGCTGTGTCCCTTCCCAGCTTCTTGTGCTCCCCCAGCCTACTCACTGGTGGGACAGTGCAAGAAGCATAAAATGCCTCAACACTGTGAAAACCCTGCTCAGCAGTGACTAAAACATTAAGTTTGTTATCAACACTGTTTTCATCACAGATCCAAAACCTAGCACCATACAAGCACCTACAAAGAAAATTAACTCTTTTCCAGCCAGGCCCAATACACTTCCTTACCACAACTGCAAAAGTAACACTAGGATTTGTACTATACCAACAGCAAACAGTTCCCCTTCATTCCATTACGGGGTATTTTTTAGTTAGGGTTGGTGGGTTTTTTTTCAAATCTAGAGAAATGCAAAAATATACCTTTTTCATTTTTGGCCTTCTCCCTTTGGTCACGCTCATTGAAAACAACAAAAAGATCTGCAAGATACATGCTGAAGAGCGGTTAAGCAGAACATGTTTTAAAATAGAGAAGTCACCAGTCGCTGAGGTTCGGTGCTGTTACTATGCAATAAAAAACTACAGCCTTTTTCAGATTATGCTTTATTTACTTGCATGATTTTCTACAAAATGAGCATTTCTACAAAGCTCCATGCCAGTCAGGCTAGGTTGTCAGAAACAAACACATGGATATATTTCTAAGACATTGCTGAAAGTAGGTGTTGTATAGAGTATTTCAACTGAGGCGGGAGGGGGTGGAAGACTGTCTGAGCCTTAACTGTGAAAAAAATGGACTATTCCAACTGTCTCTAAAAACAAATAAAACAGCAGAGAGCAGAGAAACTAGCTGGGCTTGGAGCTGTGAAGGCCAACATTCCCTGCCAGCCCCAGGCCAGCAGGCTTTTACTCTTTAATGGCTTCATGCCCTCTAATTAAGGTCTCCAAGTACGATCCCTTTGAACAAATGTTTACATTTCTCTTGTTAATTCCCATTACATAATAATCAGAGGCCACTGCAGTTACCTCAACACAGGCAAGATGAACCAAACACACGATCGTATCAGGAGTTTTGACATTTAAGTACCTGATTAGTGCAAGCATAACAGAAGTGAACACCTGCAGGTGTAAAAAACGGATGAGCAAAACTGACAAAGCACATTTAAACTCCAGGTAAAAGTATGTAAATGCATCTCATGGGATTATAAACCAAGGTATGACATGAGAGTCTCATACAACATCTTATTTAGTGCTTTTAAAAAACATCTTGCCCAAATTTTTCTTAAAAAAACATGAGTTACCCAGAAAAGAAGGAAAGTTGCCTTTTCCCCCTGACAGATCAGTCATTTGCTGTCTGTGCTGCTCTCCTTTGGGCAAGTCATTAAATCTCATTTGGGCTATATTTAGTCAAATAAATGGAGGCAATAGCACTTCCCCATGTCAGTGCTGTAAATGAGCAGGCCCTTTAACAGATGCGAGTCAGTCAAAGCTGTGTTTAGGGGAACTACAGAAGCACCTGGACAGCTGAGATAGAGGCAGGAAAAAGTCAAGAAGATTAGAGAAGCCAAGCAGGTAAAGACCTTCTTGTTCTGAATGTTTTTTCTCTCTTGAGGGGGCATTGAAAGCTGTGCCTCTAAAAAAGAGAGCATAGAACTACAGAAAAATGTATATATAGGTGTGTGGCAATCTGTAACGCTGGTTTGCTGAATTTTTTGTTTGTGCGTTCTCATGATGCTAGGAGACATCCTTAAAAAATAATCATTGTTTTGCCTACTTGAAAAAAGAAAACCAAACCCCAAAACAAAAGATAAAAGCAGAAGGGAAAGACAAAAGCAGGTAAAAGGGATGGAAAATGTGTCGTGTCATTTTGTGCAAGAGTTGAGGGTATGGAAGTTTAGTGGAGACGTGACATCACTTGGTCAGAAGGCTGTATCACAGCAGATATGTTAACCACCAGTTCAACTGAGGGCTAGCAGACCACAGTATGCAGTACTACAGCCAGGTACCACTCTGTCCAGGACAGCCAATTAATACAAGCATCACACACCCCCACCAGGCAGTCATCAACAAGGTGACAGACTCTCGGCTTTCCACTCAGGAGAATAAGGGTCCCAGCTCTTCTCCACAGCAGGCCTACATTTACTGCAAGCCTACTAGATTGGGCCAAGCTACAACAGTTTCTTCAAAATCACGATGCCCACTTACAACTTAACTTGTAATGGGTATTAACATTTTTCCTCCCCTCCTATCTTACATATCACATACCTGCCTAGAGCAACATTTTATGGACAGATATAAAATTTAGATAATGGAGGTTTATTGTAAAAATGCTGGCACAACTGTTACCAACATGGGACAAACTGGCGCCACTATAATTAAGTAGACATTTAAATGGGCAGTTGCTTGTTCAGTAGGATGAGTGTTCAGGTGCACAACATTAAGCCATTTCTCAACACCTCATCCTAGCCAGCCAGCTTTCATAAGTAAGTGCAGGAATTGCTTTTTGCATGTAGCAAAAATGAAATGCTGGAATTCTCATGTTCTCCTCACATGCTTCATGGCAGGAACCACATGCCCATTTTACTAGAAGCAGCCCCAACAAAATGGCTGTCTGTCCCTGGCACTTGAATCACAAAATGTAGAGTCCTTCTTCTAATGGCAATCTGTGTTACAACTGTGGGAAGCTACACCTCCACTTATTTTCTGCTTTTTCTTCTTCTGCTTTCAGCAATGCTTACACTAGCTCAGCTGTGACCACTTTGCCAGCTCTAACATGCTGACAGTAATACCAAGCCACTCCAGATCCAAACACACAGAGATCAAGGTGGGCTGTACAGGTCTGCCAAGAAATCCAGCTCTTAAGCTCACAGCAGCATCCACAGCTCCACAGCTCCTGAGATCAGGTAGCCAAGTGGCTTGCAGCCCAGTGCTGCCAGCACAGGGAACATGCATCATTCTGATGCACCTGGCTGTATGGCTGGAAGTACTTGATAAAGCCTTTGCTCTCATTTACCAGGTCTAGTCCCCAGTTCTTCCATCAGTCAGACTGTAACTAGTCAGTGATTGGTCAGACAGTCATCTTAAAACAAAACCTGTAAAGCTTTTTTATTGGTAGCTTTTTGAGGAGGGAGATTTTAAAATACTGAGCCAACTATAAACAGCTGTATGGACTAATTTTCTTATGGTTCGCTGGAAGATCCGAAAGAGACCTTCCTCTGCATAAATCCCCTTATTTTCTTACTGAAGTGAAAAGCTGAGGCAGAAAAAAAGAAATTTACCAGCCTGAAACAATGTCTTGCTTGACTTCTACTTTCTTAAGCCTTTTGATGCAAAAACTGAAGGACAATATTTTAAAATGGTCTTAGAAGAAAACAGAAATTCTTTTACAATGATTTTTTTTTAAGAACCAGAAGCAACAAAAATAAAATCCTAAAATACTAAATAGCATCACTGAATTCCCATTTTAACATGCACTATGCACTTCACCTGGCTCTGCAGGTGAAAGCCAACATGCTTGCTTTCTCCCAGCTTAAACACAGGTAAGCTCATTTCCTCAGACACCTATATTCAGCCTTTTACCAGGTGCTCTAGGGGTTCAAACAGCCAACCATCTTCCTGTCTTAAGACACGTGTTTTTTCAAATGTCACATCTGTATTTGCTTGCTTGTTTGTTCTTGACAAGCTCTACCTCTTTCTTGTTTTGGCATTGCCACTTATTACTCAAACTTTTTGACAAGTAGCTTATCTTGCATCTTTTTCTCACCTATTTCTCTCCATCCCCCTGTATTAAATTAAACAATATCATTATGCAGTAAACAGCCCAATAACCCAAGTCAGCATATGGTATTCATAAGTTCTTACTGTGCAGCTCTAAATCTGTCACAGCCTCCATTTAAATATGTCCTGAACTTTGCAAAGGTCTGAAGCATGTGGTAAAGATACAGCTTCAACACCAGCAGAAAACCCATCCCATCAGAGCTGAAAGTTAATCCAGCAGTCAGAGACTTCATATACGGACAAAATGTGAAGGCCATGCAGGAGAAGGGACGGCCAACTTTACTGGAAAGCACTGGCTCTACTCTGTGTGTAAATCAATTAATACTGTGCACATGCTTTAAGTCTGCTCACACCGTGTAGAAAACAGCCACAAAGCACAACCTGCTTCTGCTGGTAAGTCCAAGCGCTCCAGTCCCCCGGCCAGACTACCTGGGCACAATTGCTGCAGTGCCCAAGACAGACAGAACAGCAAGCATCCCCCATAACAGCCTGCCCGCCAGGTAACATGATCAGGGCAGAAATTCTTCCTTTCTCTCCTTTGCTCATCAGCAAAGGAGGAGTATCGACAGTCCCCACCGTAAGAATAATGCAAAACGTTTTCAAAACGTTTTGTTATTGATCATTAGATAAAGGAATTCTCTCTTTAATGTGGCCATTGAGTCTGACAGCTAATTTAGTTGTATACACACAGAAAGCAGCAAAAAAGAGCAAGCAAGAAAAACAAGGAGGCACAATCCACTCCTATGTTGTGTTTGGTGATGCTACACAGGTTACACTGGGAACTATATTAGCATATGACCTACATTTTAAAATTAATTTTGTTCTCAAGTTAGGTGTTCAGGGTTTTTTTACTCCTGCAGGCAATTGGTGCTATTGTATGTGTATTAATATATCAGCTCCACCATGTGTTTCCCCTCCCCTCCAGTGTTTGCAAGGGAGGTTTTAAGTAGCAGGGGGAGGGTCTTCTCATAATCAAGGTCCAAGCATTGCTGACTCTCCCATTCTGCACACTGCAACACTCATGTCAGCAAAGCAGCAGTAGCAACTGATGAGTGTTCACACGGGACCACTCAAAGCTCCAAGGACAAAGGATAATCGGTATTGGAAATGGAGGAGGAGGAAGAAACTAAATGAGAAGGCAGAGCCAGTTAAGGTTTTCAAGGAAAAAAATAAAAGGCTATAAAAAAAATCAAAAGGAGAAAAGGAAAAAACAAGTTGATCTGAACTGGAAGAGGGTTAAAAGAATGAAAGGTTACTGCAGGTATTTGAAAGATTAAGCACAAATTTTGAGATAAAGTTGATACAAATAACTGAAATTGTTAGCACAATAGATGTCTTTTTGAAATTGACTAACAAGAAACAGAAGCTTTAAATAAGTGAAAGTAGTTTTTGATTTCAGTTCATTTATTTTACAGGCAAGGTTACATATGGAAATGCCACAGGCTGGGGTGACATTTTAATGGGTTTGGGGAATTATGACATGTAGACAATTGGAGCACCTCTGAGAAACACTTTAAAAGAGCACTTGGGAAGTGGCAAAATATCAGGAGGAAAACACAGATACATTGCTTGAAACAGAAAAATGAGGACTTACAGCAACTGTCACCCAGCTGACCATGTAAAAATTACTACAGTCTCAGACACTAAGAAAAAAAATTATGGGTATTAATACTGGGGACCAACCCTCAGATAGCATCATACCCACAGGATCAGTACTTCAGAGCATACTACAGCAGCTAACAAACTGAAATAGGACACTTCCACAAGAACAAAGTCTTTTTTTAGGTGAAGAACAATCTCCCCCTTGCTTATCTGTGAAATTTTGCTCCATCTACAATGTTTCATAGTACCTTGTAGCATTTGCATTACCTGTAGCCAGCTTTAGAGCACTCAAGTTCCTCAACTTGCTGGAATTATTAAATAGATGTTAAAAATCTTCTTGTTTCACTTTTTATTTGCTAGTGGTTTTGCACAGAAGTTGTCCAGTTACTGTGCCTAATTCAGTGAGCCTTAACCAATGCAAGTAACCTAGTTTGCCTGAACTAGCCCTTCAGCCCCCAGTGAGGCATTTTCAAGCAGGCATTTTTAGGTGCTGTTTGCCTGGAGGACAGTGTTCTCATCTGGGACTTGCACAATACCTGCTTATATTCCTGGCTACCCTGCTGGGACAAGGAATTTTCACTTCTTTCCATAAATGTTTAGTTCACAAGGAGAAGGCAGTTCTGTGAATTAGGAACAGTCTCATCTATGAAGACCAGAACAGAATAGGTAATTATGCTGTTTGCAGTCTGTTTCTTGCAAAATTATTTAAGTCAAGATTTTTTTTACCTTACATTTACAAATTTACAATACAATTTTTTTCTGGAAAAAGTGTGGATGGAATAAACTAAATGTTAGACTAAAACATTAATGTTCTATTAGCATGAATGATGAATTTAGTGGCTAGCCTTATATTCAAGGTGAAATTTGTTGAGACATACTGCCTCTGACAGTCACATTTGTGGGGTCTACATCAGCAAACCCTCCCCATCATGAGGCCAGATGTGTACTACTAACAGTTAGAGGTATTCACTGGGTCCCATCTCAATCATTCCCTAGCCAGAGGCAGGAGGGACTGTCATGCAACTCAGCTCAGGCAACCTAATACAGATGCACATGCTCCATCATATGGCGCTACATGTGCTCCTCATGTGAGCAATACTGTCATTTTGATCAAAGAGCAGGAACAGATCTCCTTGCTGGTGTGACAGGAGGAGATTTGCACAGTTCTAAGGTTGGGGCAACAGGGAACTGATAAGCAGGACCAGGGGACTGCTCACCAGGCAGCTCTGGCAAGCCATACCCACCTGACAGGCAGTGGGATGCTACCTTCAGTCTACACGATATTCTCTACAATTTGGGATGTCCTCTTGACCTACATGGTAGAATTGTTTATCTTCTTCATTCTTTTCTTGCCCTTTTTTTTCCCCACCCAGTAAAGCTTGAATAATGTCCATGTTTTCCACACCTCTCATGGGAACTGTGGGTATTCTTTAATTTTCTTTTCTCAGTTTGGATAACTCCAAGATAAATTTAACAAGAAACTCCTTTCATAATGCCTTCAGGATAAAAAGGAAGAAATGCGAGGTTTAAGAGTAAATGAAAGATGACAGCTAAATCTTTAAAATCATAGAAAGACTAATCTGTTAACTACAGTATCTCCAAATCACATGAGTTCACTGATCAGAGCATATTATTTGTCCTTCTAGGTAGAGAGATGCATTTTGAAAAGCTCCAGTGTGAGCCAGTGGTATTGGACTTAGTGGAAATAATTAAAATAATAACTGTAATCACTACCAAGAAATACTTACAATTTAATTAAAGGCAAGGATTCTTTGTCAGTGTCTAACTAGAGCTCTCTATGGATGTGATTTTCAGAAGCACTGAAATTTCAGGGGGAATAAAGTAATTTTAGTCTTTTTCTTTGCCAAGTTTCCAATTCATGAGAAAGGCTGACAATATACAATCATATCTAGTTCTTAGAGGGATTTTTAGGTCATTAAATCCAGTCCCCTTGGTCCAGAAATCAAACACATCATATAACTTTTTTATAAATGTGTACCAAAACCAGTGCTGGCTACAAAGGTGTCCTTCAGCAGTACTAGAGATGTCTGCTAGCAGGTGGTGATGCTGGGTCACAGTTTGTTCAGCTGCTGTAAGCACCTAGTCCCACAAAAGTGGGAAGATGAAGCTCAACAAGCCTGACTCAAAACTGTCCTTAAAAAGTCAGAAACAAATGCTTTTCTCTGCCTTTAAATATCATGCTCAGCAATGCAAACCAAAACAAGTAACACTCCTGCTCTCACCCATTATCATCAGCAGCATTTGTCAAAAGATGATCAGTATCATTCATATATGGAAGCCAAATGAGCATTAAACAAATTCAAGCTTTAGGGCTCTTTTTTTGTAAGATAACATCAGATATTAGCCACCATTTCTTGCCTCATCACATGCTGATCCCCTCAGTAATCAGGATTTTAATTACACAAATCTGTCACTGGGTATTTTCTTGCATAACCACTCAAAGGCATGAGTATACTGAACTTGTGGCTATAGTAGAGATGTGTTACAGACAAAATTCATATCAGGATATGGTTTTCAAACTCTTCAAAGTTCAGGTGTGCAGAGATCTATGGGTTTATATCAGGGTGTTTAAAGATAATGGTTTTGTGACCTTTTTACTCTGACCCTGGAAAGAATCTTGGTAATTAGAGACATATGCTTTTATCTGCATATGCAGACATTTGCCAACATTATATGAAAGGAGATGTTTGTGTTGGCAGTTTTCAAAGTGCTGGCTCTCACTTTTGAAAGCTTGTTGCAGGGAAACCCGATGAAGGTTCTGACCTGGGAGCTTCAGCTCCTAACAGGATAACTTCAAGCAGTTCAGAAGTCTGGTTACTTCTGATAAACACTCTCCAATTTGATTGCTTAATAACCTCCATCCAGTAAGCCTTCAGCCTGAACTAGGCAACCCCTTGGGTTCAGGCCCTCTCACAGGTTCCAACATTTTCCCATTCATTCCCCAGTTCCCAAACAGAACCAAGAAGAGCCTGACACTATAATGATAAAAATTACAGATAAACTTTGCCCTGTTGCATTGGGAGAAGAGGCAGGGGTTTAATCCTTGTCCAAGTATAAGGATTTTTCAAATCTCTCTACAGGGCCTATGTTACTATGTCTTCAAGGTAGACTTTTTAGTGATACGTAGAGGGCAGCTACTTCGTTTTTAGCAGGGTAACCAAAATTAGAACTTGACTTTTGACAAGCACTGAGAGAAATTCCTTGTGTGATATTTCTCATCCTATGTGAGAATGACAAAACACACCACCCATTTCACATACTTCCTGCATGAAAGCACTACTGTTCCCATGCTTCAGCATCAGTTTAAGTGATGCTGGAAAAAGCAGCACCTACTTGCTTTTCTTTGTATGCCATAAGCAGATGCTGTACTAACTCATTTCCTTCCACATTAATACCCTGTTAACTTACATTAATTTTTGCACAAGTTTGTTACCATAGAAAAAATTAAGTAACATTTGCTAAGGCTGGAACCAAAATGGTTTTAGTTCTTGAGACTAAGAATGCTCACTAGCATCCACATGAGCAGCTGACAACACCCTGTGCTAGGAAAAGCTTGGAACAGAGCTGGACTCCAAATGACCCAGTCCAGAAAAACATGTGATAGGACACAAGCCTCAAGCTCTTCCCACCACAGGAAAATTAGTTCACAATTTAACTGCTCATTGGTCAGCTTTTATACCACTCAGACAATATATGGATTAAATTAAGGTCTTTAACAAGATAAATAGTACCAAAACCCTGGAACAGAGTTAAGATTAAAAAAATAGGTTTGAGGAATGTGGGGAGGAAAAGGCAGACAGTGATGCTTAACAGAGGTAAATATCCACAGAGGCAATCTGAGGGGCAGAGCTGGCTGCCTTCCATTTTTGTGATACAGCTTGGTGAGTTTAGAATGCAGTGTGTTGTGTCATAGGGAAGACAGAAGTTCCCAAGCTACCTTTGCTATTTCCATTTTTTTTCCACACTTTATTAGCTTCCATTATTTCTCTCTTCCTCTCTCAAAGGGTTAGGCCCATCTCTTTCAGAAGCTGCACAAACAAGAATTTTTCAGGTCTTAATATCTTTCAGAGGAATGTTACAGATGCTGTAATTCCAAAACAAATTTTGAAAGAGGTAGGCTTCTAGTCTAGGCACTGAGTCTCTCCTCAGAGAAGCCTATCTCTGCATTCACTACAGGGAGATTAAACTCCTTATCAAAGCAATTCCAGTGCCTGAAGGCAGATGATGCAAAGCCTCCCTGCTCCAACACCACTCCTGTTCTCCTTAGCACACCCAGGCACAGCACTCCATATGCCAGCTTGGAAGGTCACAAGGAAGACCTTCAGTTCACATCCAAAGACAGGACTTAGAGCAACTCTCAGCACTTGCCAACTTACATCTCTGAAGGCAAGGCAGAGGGACTGTTGGACATCATTCAAAGACAAAAGTATAGGAAAAGTCTTTCACAGTAACATCGTGCTGATGCAACTGCATCTTTTGAAATTGACTGAATGACACCTCCACTTCCATATTGCTAGCGCCAAGCTGTGAGCAATGCAGAAAACACAACTCCCATCAAAGCCAAGTCTTCTGCAGTAGAGCAGAGCTCATACAAAAAGACGACAGCCTTGGGTTGCTTTTAATTTGTATAATATACAGCTTGCCCTAGTTTAATACACACTGCAGCATTAGACAATTAGACATGCTGAAGTATCATTATTCGCCTGACTTGCAACTGAGCATCCTCTGTCTCTGCTCCCCTCCTCTCCCCTGAGTGTGTACCATTATCCTAATTTTTGCAACTCTCACAGAATAGCTGCCCCACAACTATAATTAGTCCACCGCTTGTTTTAACAGCTGTATTTTCTAAATCAAAAGTAGCATTCTTTTTTCAACAATCTTGATTTGCAAATTTTTGCCTAGGATATTTCTTTCAATTATTTTTCCTCTATTATCACATCTTTGTGGGGAAAGGAAAGGGCTTAGTTGAAGTTAAGATTGCCAAACTTAACTTCTGAGCTTAGGTATATTACAGGATTAGTAATTTTTGAAAATGAAAACACAATAATCTTTTGCAGAAGTGTCAGAAAGCAGGAGAAAAAAAAAGGGGGTTGGAGAAAGTATTTGCAGCTGTTGTTTTATAAAGCAGCACTATTCTAAGGTTTACAGCTTTTTCCCAAGGCATAGAAACAATGCTTCCCCTGTGACCTTGAGTAAAATTTATATAATGGAAGGATCACCAACAGTAATGTATACTTGTAAAATGTCTAACTGTTGATAAACTTTGCCAGAGATACAGAAACAGTAGAATGCACAATATATAGCAAAACACTGTGAAATGCAGTACATATGGAACAACTGAGGATGAGCATTGGAAAATTTTTCTACACTATTTTACATTATAGTCTACTTCGAGGTAAAGTTAGTATCCCATACTCATGCCAACAAATCAGGTCATGTGATCACATTCCTATTTATTTACAATATCAGATAATGTTGGGGAAACTTCAAATTGCTTGCTGGGACTACTTTTTGTCTAAACCTGCACTGCATTAGTTACCATTAATCCTGCTGTGTAGCTCCCAAATGGCAAGAAAAATAGCCACTTTGAAAAATTCCTAAAAATGACACTACTTTAACATCCATCATCTTGCTCCTTTCTAGCCCTAAGGAGTTCTTGTGCAGTCTTATGGGAAGTTTACAATATCTACTGCTAATAGGAGATGCTATTAGCAATACTGGTTTTTAGTAATACTATTTTTTAGATCTGCAGGCTTGTGACATACAGCTTCTCAAATCTAGTTTCAGTTCATCCTTAAATATTTTCTTTTTTGTACATCAGGCATTTGTAATATTTACAGAGGCAGGCAGGAAAAGAAAATACTCAGGCTACAATTTCTTAGCTGCCTACCCAAGTTCTTTTCTGAATATTTTCAAGTAAGTTCTGGGAACTTTATTCATGCAGCAGCAAAAGTTAGTAAAAATAGGCTGCAAGTGTAATTTATCACATGAATGCCAAACGCTGGAATCCATGGAGCATTAAAACAGAAATAACTTAGTCCACAAATTTAGTATCTTTTCTTATTCATTGAATAATATTAACTGGCAACTCCCTCATGCTGGGTTGAACATAATTTTCGTAGCTCTTTTCTGAAATGACCTGTATTAAGGCTCTATCACTTCTGAGGATCAGTATTTCTGAAACTGGACAGACATAGGTTTCCAAGTTGCCAAAAGTAGAAAGAGTAAAGAGTGGTTTAGCATACCCAGTCCAGGCAACTTCAAGATCTGCTCAGGGTCCTTTCAAAGACTACAGGACTGACTGGATTAAACTGTGGATTTATTTGGAGAGTTCAGAGCTTGCCTGTCTCAAGGGAGACTGAATAGCTCAAGAAGTAGTATCTTCTCAGGCAAAAGCTGGTAAGTTTGCTGCAGCTGAGCTTAACAGTCCAGAGTCTCCTCCTTTCTTTACCCCATCCACCCAGGCAAGACACAAGTACTGTGTGTTGAAATCTGCAGGAATTTCTTCTCTAAGCTGAAGAATCATATTGCTCTGAAAATCTATTCCATTTTTACTAATGCTTGCTCAGTAGAAGAGTCACATTTGAGCAGAGATAGAGCCACCAGGGGCATATTTTTCTCCAAATAAAGCCATTAAAAATTTCAAAACATGCACTAAAATGGCCAAACTCAGAAAACTGCAACACCTCATTAAAAAAGAAAATAATCAAAACCCACCAAAACAACCAGTCAGGCGCATCACCATTGCAGGTACCCAAGCAGCATCAGGAATTACACTGCAATCTCTTGTGCCTTTCCCAGTTTGAGAGCTCTGCACGGTGTTACAACTTGCAGCTTCTCAAGGTTGGAGAGGCAGACAGCCCCAGTGGGGAGCCCAGCAGGCGCCTGTTGCATTTCTGCTCTTCTCTCCTATGTGGACTTTCCTGCAGCGGAAGGGAACAGGATGTTCATCATTAGTCAGCCACCATCTGTAGCTAAAGCATCAGATGGCAATGAAATGGAAGGGAGTTACTATTCTCTTCCAACCCTATTTTTTCAACAAGATAGAGGCCACATTCAAGACCTGAGATTAAAAGAAAGATGATTACCATGGCAGAATGGAATTTTAGTCTACAGATTCAGGTGGCCAAATGTAGCCAAAGCTCACACATGGACAGTCTCAGGGATGCTCTAGACCCTATTCTTGAACACTCCTTGAGAACCAAATATCAGAAAAGCTACATTTGTCTGCAACAGTGGTCATTGATTGAGGAAAAATATTTTTGTATATGTCATAGCAGAATAAAAATATGCAGGCAAGAGAATACTACGCAGAGGAGAAAGAAACTAATAGTCCATCAAATTGAAACACTCTTTCAAAGTCCCACATCACTGACAGTCACGATAAAAAACAAAACCCTACTCTGGCCCAACAGATACAGATTTTTTCCTTGAGGATCTCAGTAGACAGTTCATGAAACAGTGTAGTTGCCACAGGGGGTTAGAAATAGAGTTTAACCTTGGGATTATTTCACATGGAAATTTGTTTCAAAAGACCCAGGCAAGCAGAACAAACCTAGAGGAAAGAAAATCTGGACTTGTGTATTTTGCCTACAACCTTTTTAGCAGAAGTAACACAATCTGTGATTGCAACATGACTCAGTGACTCATGTGAACGTGCACCAATGTTAACAGAACTCTGCAGCCCCAAAGTGAACCAGCAGGAAGACAACAGTGTATCCAGCAGCTTGAGCCCTGTATTCTTCCAACACTACGCCCCTGCTCCAGGAATTTAACGTGATTTGGGTGGGCATTTTTCAAGTCTCAATCTCTACCTGCTGGATGATAGGCCAGCCTTTCTTTTTTTCAGGCTCACTGACTCTGAATATTCATACACACTTGCAATGGAGTGAAGCACCCACAATATCCTGTTTACCTGACACAATAGCCTACTTCACGAAAACAAACTGGCCCTAATCAGTACAAAGACAGTAAAGTAAATTTGGAAGAATTGTGTCAACTCCAGCTTACATTGGACTGGGCAACTGAGAGGAGTGCATTGACAAGGACAAGAGAACCTCCTGAGTACACCTACTTTATTCCTTTACACCTTTTCCATCTTTAAGTGTTATTCTTAGACCAGTTTTAAATATCACAGGCTATACCTCCAAGTGCTTCTGGAATTTAACCCAGCTTATTTAGAGCTATGCCTAGCATGTCTGTCCCACGCTGCAGCGTAAACAAACCTGGGGACAATGGGGCTTTCTCATATTCTTAGGGAGGTAGAAGCAACTTAGGATGCTTTTAGGAAAACTATCACACAAGCACACAGATTAGACTACAGGAGGTCACTGGTATTGCTCTCAGTTGTGCCATTTGGCTCATCTTTACATTTTTCCATGCTCTTCAACAAATACTAAATGTTTATCAAGCATAAAACGCATAATCATTAGAATTCCAGTATATTTGCATTTTATATATATATAATGAAAGAGAAGTTAACACTGAGCAGAGACCATACATAACATCTAAAAATATTTCACTGATTAATTTCAATGGAAATTACTAAAGACAGAGCTTTATACAGTATTTAGCTAAGGATAAATAACGCAATTAATCATGTGAATCTGAAGAGAGGAAGAGACTATTATCCCTTCATGTTCTGTAACACTGGCAGCCTTAGGTTAAACAATTTCAAAGTGTTTCTCGGCTGAATCTAGTATTCCACTCTTTTGAGGAAAGTTGTTGGATCCCACTTAAAAGACCAATAATCCTGCAAAGAGGAAGACCACATTACCACAAGCAACTAAGAAACCCTCTGACTATCAATTATTAGACAACATTCACCAACAGGCCTGGCATGCTCTAAAATACATTAATTTGTAGCAATTGCAGGATATGTTGCTGTTTAAATCATGCACCAAGCATGAGAGATCAATTCACATCAAGAAAAGTCTTTTGGGTAGAAGATCAAAGCTCTCACTCACCACAGTAAGACATTTCACGATCTGTCCCTTACATGCTGACATTACGCCTGGAGTTCCAACTTCAGGAATAACTGACTTTTCAGGTTGGCAACAGAACACGGAGGACAGGGGAGTGTCCTGACTACAACTCTTCTGAAATTTTCATTTTTCTCACAACTGCAAAAGCAAGCCATTTCACTGGGCACAAAACATGTTTTCACTATGAAACATTTCATTTGTAGGCACTTGGAAAAGAATCAAATGAAGCAGAGGGCCAGATGCACAAAACTGCAGGAGACCACTGCATGTCCTGCTTAGAGCAGGAAACCACATACACAGGAGCATGCTAGCTAGAGGTCCCTAACGGTACCTTGGCAATACAGGAGACAGGAACCCAGGAAGGTGGTGCTGGAGGGTACTGCACAGTCCAGTATAAACCAGGAAGCAATTCAGAGGCAGAGACCAGAACCTCTCCACGTGTCCTAACAGTCTCACAGCAATGGGGGTGAATGCCCCTGAAATGCTCAGCTTTCTCCAAATTACAAGTCTCATATATAAAATACTCAGGTGTGGGATTAGATATTTTTCCTCAGCCAGGAGTCAGGGCAGTTCCTGATGCTGAGAGGTCCTGCCTCTGAGAGAGGGAGGACTGAAGGGTGTCCTTGCTTATCTTCTTGCCTCCTCCTGCTTGCATCTAGCAAGTTGCTGGAAGGCTGCAGCTGTGGGTTGACATTTCCATCAGCAGAAACCCATTGGCTTCCATAGCCCCATCTCCTGCACCAAACAAGATGACTGAAACCAATGCTTTCCAAGAGCAGTTCTGCCCTTCATCACCTACTCCCACCGCTGCCCCCACCACCACTACCTCCCTCCATACACCCTATCTACCCAAAAAGTCTGTTATAAGCTGGATAACAAACTTCACCCAAGATATCAAATGCCTATAACTTGGTGGAATTACTATCTTTCCTCTAGGTTTCCTCCAGCCTGCTTTTGTTGCACCCTTCTCTGAAGGGGCAACTAATATGGAAGCCAACTCAGGCCAGGGGCCCTGCAGGTCTGCCCCCAAAGGCGGCGATACCCACATTTTCACAGCAAACTGGCTGGAGACTTGCCTGCTTGTGCAGTCATCCCAGCCTCCTGAGGTCTTTGCTTCTGTTCTCACAGGACAGGAAGGATCAGCCCCCGCTTTCTACACTCGTGAGACTGACCCTTAAGGATGGGCCATTGTGTTGTATTATTGAAAATATAATCTTTCCAACTGCATCGCTCATCACACTAACACATTCCTGCTTTGGCATTCCAGAAAGCCTTCTGTGACCCTCCCTCAGCACGCTTTGCACCCCCATGCTCTGCAGCCACCAGATAGCATTGATGTCCTCTAATGAAAACAAGCCCTTCCTTCTCCTCGCTGAGAGGCAGGCGCTGTGACTCAGCAGAAGCTACCGTATGAATAAACGCAGAAAACCAGATCCACCTTGACACAAGTAGCCCTTTGGCACCCTTCTGGCAATGCCAGAGAGCCCTGATGTGATTGCAAGCATGCTTCACACCTGCTTTAAGGTATTTTTGCCATGCCAGGGACATGTAAAGTAGCATCAGAATAAATGAAATCAGGCCCAGCAAGGACAGAAATACTACAATGGCATTTCTGTGGGAACTTTCCCAAAAGTCATCTCCCACTGAAACTCTACTCTAGGGTGATGCTCATTCTGCTGGTCACATGTGGCTCCCAGATATTTCCAGCTCATCAGCTTCTGAACATATGTGATGGCGTCTCTGTGTGGTGCAAAAAAAAAAAAGAAAAAGGTGGCTCCGCTTCCAACTCCACAAAGGATATGAGCAAGCTGTGTATGCTTCTGCAGTCCATGTCAGTCAGTAAAATTAGAACCTTACAGCCCTCTCCCTTGAAGACATGTAACTAGCTTATACATCAGGCTGTACGGAGCTCTGTTCAGGCACGAGTGCAGCAGGAGAACAGTAAGAAGAATGCTGGCTTGGTTTTGCCACCACCAGGATCTTTCCAATAGCTGGTCATCTCAGAGAGAACAGCAGTGAACAGGCTGCAAGGGCTATGTGGAGATACAATGGCCACTTCTCAAAATTATCACAGTATAAATATATACTGTTTTCTTTTAATTAAGACTTTCTGATGAGCTTTAAGCAAAACATAGGAGTAAAAATATCTGCAGATTTCCAATTGTTTTAAATTACAGATTCATGGCTTTGTTTTTCCTGCTTGCTTTTTTTTTTTTTTTTGAGTTCTAAGTTGAAAGCAAACAGTCCAAGGTTATCCTAAAGAAAATCTAGGTACGCGAGGTTCTTGTTAATTCTGTCTATAGGGAAAAAAATAGGCGGCTTCTCTTTAAACCTTTAAAATAATGTTCCATACCATAATCAGTGCAATAAAATGAACTGGTCAGTTGTTTGAGAAGGGCAAGAGGGGCTAATTTTTCCAGAGATGCCCGGTACCGTCTATGATATCTATGCTGAAGATTATACTCACAAGCCTTTTACAGTACTGCTGCCATTCCATGCAAATTCCTTTGCTAACTGTGTATTAGTAACATTTACAGTGATCTTTTTAACCTCTGTGTCCCCAGTAAGAGGAAAGTTGACTGAAAATGCAGAGAGCAATGAGCACTTTATGAAATTTAAACTGAGGACACCCCAAATATGTATGCTATTTCAGACATTTGTTGACTTTTTCCCTTTAAATTAATTCAAGCACTTAAAGCAAATAAATGAGGAAAAAGCATCCCCAAAGGGTTAAAATTTTCCCTTACAGCTTTTCTAAGCGGAACTTATATTCTTAGTCTGACTTAAGGATATGGAATAGAAAGGCTGCCAACATCTGTTGTGGTCAGACACAGATAAAAGAGACTAATTCAGAGCTGGAAGAACCCATGTACAGCATTCTGTGTTGCATTACCCTTTTCACAAAAGCACGCAAAATAGTATGTGATAGTATGGAAGATACATGCTCACCTAAACTTCTTCACTGTAAAAAGCTAGGAGTTTCACATGTACGTGGGTACCCTCATTGTCATCTCATCACACAGAGACAGTGAGAGAGCACAACATGAAACACTGAACTTCTAACTCAGGAATTCCAAGTGAGAATATTTCTGAAACACTAAGTATATAGTCACGCTGCTGTATAATGGGAAGGAATGAAAGAAAAGAAGAAACAGGTCATTTGTGAGCTTACAGGTATTGGGAACAATACTGATTTAGCTTGCCAACCATGGAAAAAGTTAGCACAGAACAGATTAATATGCTAATTAACTTTGGATGTGGATTAGCCCAAACTCTATGAAGCCACTTAGAGCAAGAATATCCACACAGAAACTTCAAGAAAAGCTACTGTGATTTACATTCACATACTAATTCAGTTATTAAACATACTTCATGTAGGCAAACCTTCAAATTACTGCAATCGGCAACCATTTCCAAGGAAGCCAATTGCATTATGACAGTATAAGAGGCATACAGTCAAAACCAGCTCAAAATCTATGGACTGCAAAACTATTATGTCCATCTCTGTTTACTTTTGCCAGGACTAATCTCACTATGGGAAGGGAACTTCAATATCTGAAGTGGATTTTGAATAACAGCTATTTTACTACAGGAAGGAAACATTTTACAGGCAGGCAGCCTAATTACCAGTGAGACTGAAGTGACACCAAATGTTTAATGTAGACATTTTCTTTTGGTGCATCCTCTGCTGTCCTTATTCCACAGAAGCACCTGGTGAAGTCAGGAGAAGCTCTGCACAAGGAAGGGCAGCCAGCCTGCCTCTTTTGTCACAAAGCAAGAATTATTCCTCACCTTTTGTTTGCATCAGTTTGTAAGATGCAGGCATGGAACTAGAACTCCCTGGCAATGGGGCCATGGCATGCATTGCTGCCAGGGTAGAGACTAGAAGTGGTCACAGGGTCTGGGCCCAGCTGCCCAGCTTTTGGGAAGGGTAGAGCTGGAGAAGCCCTGCCTTCATGTGTTCCCCTAGCAGGTGGCCCAATCCTTACTCCAATAGATGACTAAGCTTAGCAGTATTTCTCTCAACCTCTTACACTCTGACATGCCCCTAAAAGCACATCTCAGCTTTCTGCAGATGTGCAGAGCTTCATTAATAACCAGTCAAAACCTCAACCATTCTCCTTTAGCTACCTCCACCCATTTTAAAATTCACTTTGCACTTCTTGATCTTAATAGCCTGGAGAACCTCATCAAACATTTCTCACTTGATACAGAATAGTTCAGCTGGAAAAGACCTACAACAGTCATCTAATCCAACTGCCTGACCAAAAGTTAAAGCCCATTAAGAGCATTGTCCAAATGCCTCTTAAAACTCTGACAGGCTTGGGGCATCAACCACCTCTCTGGGAAGCCTGTTCCTGTGTCTGAACACCCTCTCTGTAAAGAAATGCTTCCTAATGTCAGGTCTGAAACTCCCTAAGCACAGCTTTATCAGATTATGAAGCACTGGATCAATAATTAGGGATTCTTAACATAAACACCAGTTTCTTTTCATATACTTATAACTATGCATACCTTTCACAAAACAGGTGTAAATTTAGAAGCTGACTTTGTGAACTCATCCCCCACCATTGCCAAACTTTAAATTTTATTTTTTTTTCTACTCAATAGCACACTTACATATTAAATATACAAAGAATTAAGTCTTATTTACTGAGGGTTTACCACTGTTAGAGATAGTTATTTTGCAACATTTAAAGCCTCCAAATATATTTTAAATTATTTATAAGCATGTATTTTGTCATAATAGTTTTTTTGCAAATATAAATGTTTTGAATAACTGATCTTTACTTTAGAGGCATAGAAATCAATTATTTAAAACATACTTTGAGGTTTAAACAACTATACCATGTCTACCTCTTCTGTAATCTCAGGCTGCATATATCAAAATCAAGATGCACGCTGCCACTTAAAGACAACTCGCTACAGCTAAATGAAGTATCCAAATGCAGCTCTTAGATCCCAGGCATGTTTCCCTGTTGTTAAATAGTATGCCCAGGAGGCTAATAGCAGTCTTTGTGCAAAACGCTATCCAGCAGGATTTTGCTGCCCAAAACCTGCCAGCCTCTAGATCTGTATTTCTACAACTGCAAAGGCAGCTCCCTACAAAGAGACAGGGTTTGAGCAAGAAATAGGCGGCTTTAGTATACCACACTAGTTCCTCATCTTCCACAGTCCAAAATAGACTTATCTGGAGCCAATTTACCGAGTGTAATTCATACCAGACCCTTGCTGGAATGACTTGCACTCTTGCAGCTCTTCAGATGTATATCCAATAGGGAGCTGTCACTCTGTATGACTTTTAATACAGAAGTCCAAGTACAAAATCCAGTACCCAGAGACACCATGTGGCTTTGTAGCTCTCCTCGAGAGAAGCTGAGCCAACATCAGAGCAGCTGGGCTACACACATCCATGGAGTCTTCCTACTTGTGACAGGTATAAAAAGAAGAAAGTAACCTGAATTAAGTTTTGACAATGTTCTTCAATAAATAAGGAGGTCAAATATTTATAATGAGGTTTTCAGCCTAAGAAGTCATTTTTTAACTTAGCTGTTATTTCAGAAGGACAGACCTGGTCCTTAGAGATGCTGAGCACTGGCTACACATCAGAAGAAAACCATAAGGTATATACAAATTTCTTATGAATTTAAGGCCCTGGTAGCCTTTCATAGTGTTTAAGAGCATGAAATCCAAAAGTCTCTATATAATAGTCTCCTATATACCTGATGCCCAGTCTATATGTATTACATACAGAGAACCCAAAACACAATGTAAGGAGCAGTAGTAGCCATCCAGGAATATCTGCTGTATGCGAAGGAGCAATGCTTTGGAAACCATACGCTGAAGGTAGGCCTCCACCTGCACCCTGCAATGCAGTACACGCACTCAACTTTCAGCAAGCCATTTCCCATAGCAGAAGTAGCACAGGCTAGGCAGCATAAAGCTCATCAGGTGACCTCTCCGTAAACACTGAAAGAGAACCACAATAAGTAGAATTTAGCTAGTTTTGTTGCAATTATAGTGTCCAGAAGTCCTTAACTAAAAAAAGGGAAGTAACACTCCTGTTACATTTCCCTCAGAATAGTAGAAGCAGATTCTGTGCAACCCGCTGCATGGCTTTCTGGATATTAATATACAGAAACTAGGTTATCTTCACCTGCAAGTAAACCTTAGACCATAACATCACTGTACTATCAAAAGGCAATTTCTAGCAGTCTCACATCACCCCTGCACCCTCACTATGTCTATTTTTCAACAGGGAGATAAGGTATAGGGAGACTATGCCTAATATTACACAGGCAGTCAGTAAGGGAGCAGAACGGTGAACGTAAAGTTACTGCATCCTAGATCACCACCCTATTTTCTAGAGCATCCTTTTAGCTTGAACAGAAGGAAGGAGCTCCCTCACACTGTGTCCAGCAGTTCCTGAACTGCAAACAAGACACCAAGCTTGCAGGGCAGTAGAAATGTCACCAAAGTTAAAATTAGTAGATTTTCATTAACTAAATCTGCAAATGGCTTATGACAGCAACATGGCAGATTCCTAGTCATTCATTTTAATAGGCCCACTGCCTTCTGGTGAAGAACTAGGGATCTTCCCTAGATATTTTTTGCTAAAGTAGCTGAAATTTTTACAGCATTAGGTACCATATCAGTATTTAAGACTGTCATACTGAAAACCCTTGGCCACACACAGCAGCCTCACCAGCTTTGATATTTCAGTGATAAGAAAGTTCTTTTAAATTCTCACAGCAGGCAAAACAGGGCAGTGACCCCAGCCCCAGGGATATTTAGTTTCTGATCGCACAGGTGGTGTGGCCATCCAGCCCCACCAGAGCAGAGGACCAACAAGCAAAAAGGGCCACAGCAATGCCAGCGAGGACCCCAACCTCCCACACCACCCATCCATCACCTTGCTGGGGCCGGTGTGGTGGCCCAGTCATAACCTGCAACTAAAATCCGGGAAGCCAAGACAGGGAAAAGGTGAGGAACAGTGCTTATGTAGGTGCTCATCTAATTAGGTACTGAGGAAAAGAAAGATACAAGGAAGCTCCCTGGCTCACGACACACCTCTGCCACCTCCTGCGCTGGCAGTCTGTCCCATGCAAGCTCAGGGTCACCAGCCATGACCTACCAAAGCTGCCTGCTAGAAAGCAGCAACCACCCCATCACTCCATCACAATGCAAACCATTAGACACACACTCAAGTGCTTATTTATGAGTAAGCAGCAAAAGAGCAGGGCTTGTCATAGTTCTCCAAACCTCTTGCAAGAGATTATTCAGCAGCAGGACACCATAGACTACAAAATCATCAAATACATCCTGGGCAATAGATACAGTATGAGGGATAAAGCCAAAATATGTATCAGATATGTATAGACTATTAGGAATATCAGCTTTAGAAAAATAGATTAAATTGCTGCCCTCATAAAACCATACATTAATGAGAGAACATGCCTACAGCTTTCTGTAGGCCATCAACATTTTAAACAACTGAAATAAAGGAATGTTTTTTCACCCCTTAGGCCCCATATCCAGTGACTTTAAAACACTTTTACAGTCTGCCTCTAACCTCACCGCTGCTTGGCACCAAGCGGCCACAACAGACAAGAACCTAGTCTCAGAAGGCTTGCAGTTAAAATGAAAAAAACCCCCAAAACCTCAAGAATAACCTTTGTGAGATCAAATGCTCCCATTTCATAGATGGATGGACCTCTCTGTACTATGCTTAACATACATACACAAGCCCTACAAGTTAAAACAGCACAGGCTCAAACAAGGCTGGGGATTAGTACAAATCAGAAAACATGGAGAGCTTACCTCAGTTGTTGAAGCACCTTAAAAAAAAAAAAAAAAAATAGCTCTGGTCATAACAGACTCATACCAGCTTAGATAGTTCTTCTTCCCTTCTCCTTTAAAGCCTTAGCTTTCTCCATGGTGCACCAAGGAGAGCAGCAATCACACACCATCACCTACCCACAGCACAGCAGGGAAGATGGGAGTGTACATCCCCCAGCCCCCCAGCCCTTTATAGTTTGTTTTGCCACCTGGTGTGAGACACAGCTGGGATGAATCTTCCAGAACTGCTCCACCCAAAACATTAGGCTGTGTAATTTATGCAGACCTCATGGCTGTCAGAGTGGCACCAGGAGCTGATCTGTCTTTCAATACAGCAGCAATTCTGTCTGCTAACCAGAGCGAACAGCAGCTCCTCCAGAAGGCCCAGAATAAAAATGTAGTGAGCTTCTTTCCAATCTTTTGCAAAGAAAAGCTATTCCCTCTCATCTGTTAGAAACACCTTCCCAATGATGTGCTGCTTGCAGTCAAAATGATACCAGTACTTTGTCGACACAGACCTTTCATGGACAAAGACCATAAAAATAGTCAAGTCATCAGATGATAGGGAAGCACCAACATATTTCCCCATGGCAAGAGAAAAAGCTATCATCATCAGCCTAAGAAGAAAAGGGTTGATTTTTGTTTACAATACTTGAATGTGAGAGCAAACTGGGCCATCCATTTAGAGCTGGATCCTGCTCCCTGACTGCACAGCTATTTTTAACTTCTGTGTTTTTATAACAAGTCTGGCTACGAACTCTGCTACAGCTCCTCGTACAAAGAGAATTCATAGACTTTCAGCAAGACTGCTGTATTTTAGATTAGATGGCAATTTTATTTGAAAAGTGACAAGGAAAAAAGTGGTTTCTCTTACTTGGCAGATCTGTGCCCTGTGTGTATTCAGTTATAATTTATTCATGGTGGTGATGAAATACATTCCCCTCATTTTCAGTTACTCAGCCCCGCAGAGCTGGTGGAGCTCAGAGACAGAAGAGCATCCACATCTTGGGGCTCTGCAGAGCACATCTGTGTAAAACTTCAAAGGTTTATGGTGTGGGGTTTTTTTTCTTTTCTTTTTTTTTTTAATTTGGCTGGAATTTCCATAGGTAGCAAGCACAGGTGGATCTCCCCTACAGCTGCCCAACTGAGCTACTGTGTGTCCAGATGCTTGTACCATCCAGGACCCACAAGATCTATTCAGCTAGCAGTAGGTAAAACATCATGAAATTCATCATGAAGCCAAATCTATGAGATCCTCATATAAATCCCTTGCCTCCAATAGCTAGGACTTTGAACAAAAATTGTGAGATTTATGATAAAAATCATTTGGTGTACATAAATGCCACTGAGGTTAAGCAAAAGCTTTAGAAGAGATGAGTCTGCAAAGGCAAGCAAGTATGTATTTTGGCCATAGCACCACCTCTGTCCTCTGGGCCCATTGCCACCACAGCCAGCTTTGCCGCCTCCTGCCAGTAAAGCCCAGTGCAAGTAAATGTGTCACAAAAGTCATCATGTTGACTAGCTACCACATATATCACATAATGTGTTGCTTGTAAGAAAAACTGTAAGAGGTGGTAAGTCCAGTCCCAACTTTTAGAAGCATTCCTGCAAAAAGGCATACAGAGAGGACAGAGGAGGAACAGTCCTCCCTGTCCAGGGATGTGTGGGACAGCTTGGAAGACAAGCAACTCTCCTACATTTGATACACACTTTTGTTTGGTGGCATGTACAAGTGGTATTCCTTGAAGTTGGCCACCAGGTAAACAACACAGATGACACAGATGCAGCTGAAAAATGTATTCCTTCCCTGGGGCTCCCTCCAGAGTCTAGCTTTTAGCTTCCTGAACTTTAGGGAAAAGTTTTATTTGGGGAACGTGGGGGTGTTGGTGATTTGGCTTTTTTAATTTCTACATAATTTCAGTAGATTCCCTAAGATAGAAAACTTTAGAAATCAAACAGCCAAATATATAAATAAAGGGGGGGGGGGGGGGGGGGGGAATGATGTCACCCTCAAGCAGTTCCATCAAGGGATGACATTTTAAATCACATCATGTCTCACACCCATTTCTTAGTGCAAAATAAATCACTTGAACAGAGTGCAAGCCAATTTTTACTTTAAGAAATGTTGTGTCCTAAGGCTCTCTTCTTGAACTTCAAAAGCATACTTCATAATTACTCTACCTATCAAAGGAAACTCAATATTTCACCTCCAACCTCCCTCTGCTTGTGTTACAATTTTTAATTGTTAATAAATTATATTAATTTTAAACTGGTTATTCTCTCTTGAAATTACAAATAAGTATGCAAACTTATTTTAAATTAACATATTTACCTTAAAATTATATTTCAGTAATTTGTTTATGACTTTTCTTCCCTGTTAATTCTTGTATTAGTATTGCAATCTTGAGTTACCCCATTTAATTTTATATTAATACTGTTGTCTCAATTTAAGAGTCAAAACCTATTTCATAGAGCTTGAGATTTCTGGCAAGCAAATATTCTTTTCAGCACATTTATATATTTTTGTTTGGAGGCCTCATTATCCACTCCATGGGCTTTTGTCACTGCAGACTTCAGACACAGGAGGAAAATTGAAGGTCTTTTTTACAATCTAAAATCTTTTATTACAGGTGCATGCAGCACGCTCACAGAATATACCACATCAATATTTCGGGCAGGGCTATATTATTTTCTTCAGCTAGCAGATATTTCACTTAACACTCAGTCCTTGCAAATATATTCAAGAAGGCCAGACACAACAGACTTCAGGTATGGTATTTTCTGTAATGCTGAGGGTGCTTCTGAACAAGGAAGCAAGGTTCCTGTGTATACTCAGGTCTGATAACAAAGGCATCATTCTTCACAGAGTCCAGCAGTCAACATTTAAGAGCTCTCAGTGATTTTTCAGGGCTGGTCACATGCTTAAATGGGTGAATAACTATTACAAAATGGTAGAAAAATGTCAGTATGCCAATGCCAGTGTGACATAAATCAGCACTCTTAAAAACTCCATCATGCAGAAATTACCCTCATGGCAGGACCAACCAAAACAGGTTGCAAAGCCTTGTGCTCAAGAGTGATTTGAGCTAGGAAACAGAGAAGTTCACACTCAAGCAATGTTCAGTTGGCTTCTGAGGCTCTTGGAGTAGATCAAGGCATACTGGAGCATGCTGCAAGGGAAAAAACGCATCCAGTTGGTGAACTCAACTACGTGGCTGAACAAACAATTCCCTCATTGAAAGAAAAATCTTCCCAGAGATGCCTTTGGGATTCCTGGGCAGCACACAAGAAAGAAAAACAAAGCGGAGATTGTCCCTGGAGAGTACGTTGCAAATGTTATGTTAAGACCAGTGTCTACAGGACACTATTCAGTGCCAGGTGGGTACTCTTCAGTCTGCAGGGTAGTTTTTTTAATAAAACAAAAAAGAAGACTAGGACTGTCTCACCATGCCAGTAAATTACATAGCCACATACAAAATTATTTTTTTCCAAAGTATCATAACCAACTGCAAATTGCTCATATTAGAACAACTCTGGCTATCAAAGGTGAGAGACAAACAGCCTGTATCTCAGAGATTGCTGCTTCCCAAACCTGCCACATTTTGTCATCTTGCCCTCGTTATTCTTTATGCACAACAGTCTTCCTGTAGGAAAAAAATCTGGGGTTTGCTCTTCCTTCAGCCAAGCTCTCTGCTCACAATCAAAACCCCAGAGACAACAACTATTTGTGAGTCCTGACGACACCCATTGCTGGTAGATCACAGGAGGACTAAATCACAGGATGATGGAAGCAGTACAAGCACACCAAAGAAGAATAGTTTCAGACCAAATTCACAGTCTTGCATAAATCTCAAGACATGCTCCCAAGTCCCAGCTCATCAAGATGAAAATGTAGCTCCTAATTCTTCCCATATGTTTCAAACAAAATGTTATGAATGAAAGATGGATCCTCTTCCCAGTTGTTCCCTTCTAGTGCAACCCACCCAACTCCAGATTAACCCACTTCATTTTAGTTCCATCCCCTCTGTGTGGTCAGAAGCAAAGCAGGGAGATGTGCCAACACAGACACTGGACTTCTGCTCACCAAAGGAGCATGCACATGAGGTAGGAGGCAGCATGCACTAGAAAACTCAGATGTCAAAACACATGTTTTTCTCCAGCAAAACGAGAGAGGGAGGGGTCGTGTGGAGCGAGGCAGAGCAGTTCCTCTCTTTTATGTTGTGAGAACTTCCAAAAGAGAAGTGTCTTTCAAACAAAAGTGAGGCACGGGTAGCTTGCCAAATGTTCTCAGCTTTTTTTCTGATAGTTGTCTTTATTTAAGGAGCAATGAGTTTTCTCTTGAGCCTGGAATAGCCACTGGCTGAAGCAACAGATGTACCACACTGATGATCCTGAAGAAGGAAAACACATCTGTCTGCAGTAGCTTTTTTGGACTCTGAGGACCAAGTGTGTAAGCCTGTGGGAACTTCACAGACACTTGAAGTCCTAATTTATTCATTGTTGACTTATTTATATACCTTTATGCAAGAGCTTTGGTGATACACAATAATGTATACAGAAAAGTTTTAGCATATAAATTACATTTGTTCCCCATGTTAAAATAGCAAGCAGGGAAAAAAAAAAGAGGCTTTAGGTATCTGTGAAGTGGCATGTCATTAGATACTTGTGTATTGAAGTGGGCATCACACGTTTTATAGTGTACACAATTGGCACACCTGGGAAAATGCATACACTGCCAGCTAAAATGCCTAATCTCTTCTTTAGCACATTTGTGGTTTAATTACAAAACCTACTGAACAATTAAAATTCAGGTCAGCACACAGCAGCAATACCAGCCTTTGATGTGGGGTCAGTATTGGTCACAGTCCTGTACTCATTACATAGGTTAATCAACTTAGTGGAGTAAATATGACAGGACTGACCAAAAATCGATGTAATTACCATCGCTCTGAAAGCACTGGCAAGCAGGGCTGGTTTATTTGTTTGGCACACAAGCATTATTTTTTCTAAATAAAACACAGATCCAGAGCTGTTAGTGTAAAGCAGATCTGTTTCTTCCACGAGCAATCATCCCTGTCGTTGCTGCTGCCCACCTGCACACACATGTGCACGGGGCAAGGTGTGCACCCCCATGTACACACATGCAGGCACCCACACACACACCCCATCTCGTCATTAGATTTGTACGAGTGGTTACTACTGCCCCTGCAGCATCCTGCTGACCGCAGCTGATTATGTTCTGTGCTGACTTGCAAAGCCACAGCGCAGACCCCATTGCAGCAATTTCACATGAAATAATGCGCACATGACTTTTTGTCTCAGAAAGAGAGAGGCATCTATGTGACAGTGGCACTTAAATGGGATGGGAATATATGGCAACATATGTTTGTGACTGCCTCAGCCAATCTTCACCTCCTAGTCCAGCTCACGAGCCCTACTTTTTGTCAGTACAAATTTTTGGGCACGGTTACTGCTTAATAGAAATGGTTGCTACAGCCAGATCAAATATTGCTTTCTCTTGCCCAGATGTAGATTCTCCTTGGAAGATTGTAGATTCTCGCTGGAAAAAGGAAACCCATCACAAGCCTCAGACAGGTCATACTCTGTGCAGCTTGAGGGATGTAGCTAAGGCCAAAATGTCAAAACCCTCTGCAATGGAAAAGAGATTCCTGCTGGCTTTCGGGTGGGATGCACAGTGCTTGCTTCCCGCCTTGAAAGCCAGGAGTTATCAAGCTGTTCAGACTGGGATTTTCGCAATAGGCACCCAATTCCCCCTGAAAGGAGAATGACAGCTAGGAGGTTTGAGCTGGGATTTTTGCAACAGTCACCAAACTCCCAGGGAAATTCAGCGAGAGCTGGAGAGTTTTGATCCCTCACATGAAAGTTGATAGCAAATTAATATGCATTTCAATGGGAGTAGGAGTAGGTCCGGATGCCACACTCCCATAAGCTCTTTTGAAAATCACAGCCTTAAATGGTAATATTCTGATATTCCAAATATGTGGGGTTAGGTAATTTTTTCTAATTCTTAAAAATGTATTAGTCATAATTTTCTTCTGCCTTTCACTGCCTATGAGATAAAAGGAGTCTGGCTTTACAAGCAGCAAGATTTACCAAAATAGCCCCAGAGAAGTTTTAAACCATTTTCTACAATATTTCCAAATTCTTTCCTAGTTTTTCTTTCTGTAAAATGTGTGCCATACAGGGTATAGGACTGTGGGCACTGTCCCGGCTGAGCATTTGTCTGGGCTGACATATGTGTGTTTCAGATGGATGTCATCTGAACACTACTGATTACCTTTGTGGCATCCCCCCTAGGAACAGCCAGCCAGCCACAGGTGACAATTAACCAAGGGAGGAAGCTGCAGAAACGTGCCAGAGGGTACACACAGCCACAAAACACAGAGCCAACAGAGTACAGCATGGCATTGTAATGGCATGCTGTGCTTTCATTAGGCTGTGCCGAAATATTAAAGTAGGACAATAAAGAAAAAAATGTTTTTGTAATAAACCATGGGCCATCCCTTTGTGAGACAAAAGCTTAATTGCTCTAGAGACAAGGTCTCTGTCTTCTTGTGCTTGTTTTCTGGTGTCTGTCTCACCAGCCTCTTTGTATACTATTGGAATAACGATAAATAACAGGAGACTTTAAGTGCTACTATAGTGTTAATGCGTACTACTGGTAATGGGTGTTGATGAACAGATCTTTACTGCACATTTTCTGTTTGAATCCTACTCCCTACAACACTCTGCTCTCTCGTTCTCCCCACCCACTGCATTTAAACGAACAAACCACGTTTTCTTTATGTCATCTCCATCCATCCCAAGAGCTTTGATCACCAAAGGGAACATGTCAGAGCTGGCAGTGTTCTCATTCTGGGGGAAATGTTGATATTTTGAACTTATTTTTCTTGTGCATCTGAACGACAGCAAGTATTTTCAACTGGTTTAGTTTTCCAAGGAAAAACCACTCTGGTCAGGATAGCTTATTTAGCTTACTTTAAACATTTCATTTGTAGTTTGACTTATTTTATTTTTTAAAATGACTTTTTAACTGCTTCCTAGAAAAATAAAAAAACAAACCTTCAAGAAAAAATTGCTTGGAAACAAAACGCTGAAGCTGCCTGTGGTAGCAGTAAGCAAAAAGGACATATTAATATTTTTCTTTTGTATTTTCAAATAAAATTCAAGGAAATGGTCACAGACCCATTAGACATTCACTTTTTTAAATAAAAATTTTCTTTTTGGTAGAAAAAGATTCCGTATTGTTTTTCATGGACTAGTTGAAGCTACCAGGGACAAGCACAATGTCGTTTTGCTATTTCTCACCTCCCTATTACTGAGTTTTACTGCCAGTTATTCTGCGGACTTCAGCTGGGTCACGTGGAAATGTGGGAACAGAAAGTTAGTTACGACACCCTTGAACTGAGTTAGTGGAGTATCTGTACTCCGTTAGGGACTATATAAATATGTATCTGAGGCAGATGGCGTAGTGTCAGTCACCAGCGCCATCCCTATCACCATTCACAGCAGCAGAGCTGCTGATCCCACGTTGATCATTTTCCTTTATCTCAAGAAACCTCGCTTGGCTTCCCTTTTTTATTCCCAAGTCTGGAAAACAGGAGCAGTCCAAGGGCAGTGCAGTGCAGCGCCAGCAGGAGGTGCTCCTATAGCAAGAAAATCTGTCCAACAAAATAAATCATAGATAGGTGGCACCAAATTTCCCTTCCGCTACATAATAAACATTTGGCATACTCAAAAAAGGGGTTTTGGCAGAGCAGGGAAACCAGTTTGAGCTCTCCTACTGCAGAAACCTAGACAGATGCAATATTTCTCTTGTTTTTAAGTTACTGTAATCAAGCATATTGCAAAAGAGGAAAAAAATAAACGAAAATATGTTATTAGGTCCTAGTAGACTTGCCATTTCTGAAATTCTTTTACAAATGCCCATAGAGTATTCCATCTTTATCCTCCCAAGTCACTGAGAATAACACATCAAAGAGCATGTTTGCATTTCTATAATAGATAACAGCATTGACATAAGCTTCAGGGTTCATACAAACTATAAACTGAATTACCAATCTCCTATCTCACATATTTATAAACTGTAAGTTGAGCCTGGAGAAAAAATTCCAACTCCAGGTGAAAGAATTATTCTGGAGCTTTTAAAGATTCATTTCTGAGCTGCAATCTGAATTCCGGTGGACGTGAATTATCAGTTTGGTTTGTATCAGCCTCTCTCTGCTTGTGTAGCAGCAGTCAAACAGTGACCCAGACTCTGCTGGTCACTGCAGCGGTAAGGTTGGCTTCATCGTTTGAACCAGAAATTTTCTAAAAGTTTCAGGTCTGCCTCTCCCCTGGCTGAGGAAGGATGTGATTTTCTGCTGCCGTGCTCTTGCATTGCCTCCAAAGCCTGCAGGACCCAGCTCTCCCACAATCCTCCAACATGCCAGAGCCTTAACTGAAGAAGCCTTGATGGCCCAGAGCTTCTGCTAATGATCCTGAAAGCATTATAAACTATGACACTTTTCTCCTCATGCCTTAAGGAGGAAGAACATAATTACCCTTATTTCTATAAACCAGAAGGCTCACACAGAAAGGACCCATTTTTGGAGAAACTGGGCATCTTCCAACCTCCTTTGACACCAAAGCATCAATAAAGCCAGGGGGTCCTGCCTCAGAGGCAAAGGTCAGCAAAACATCTAGACTACTTCCAGAAGACCACAGGTAACCCAGCTATAAGTATGCCCTGACAAAGGCCAAACTGGGAAAAGTCAATGAAATCTGCCTTTCTCCTGCCTTTCTCCTATTGCCAGGTGCTTGGTTGTGCGTGCCTCACCTAAACCACAGGCCGGAGACCATAGTTCTTGGGTTAGGACACATGTCAGTGAAATACAATGTTTGGAGATAGCATGAGTCATTCACGCAGCCACTCTCTATACAACTACACTGAGGTTTTGTGTGCTATATTGTCAGAAAGGAAAACAAAGTGAAAAGGAAAAAAAAAACATTGCTGGAAAAGGCTATCATGCTGTCTCACGCACATATGTTAAAAGAGAAACCGAAACCCTTAAGCCAATACCACTTCTGGGACTCCAGTACTGGTCTGAGCAGTCAGCTCCTCACCGTTGCTCCCCAAAGCCTCTCTTCTGCTGTTACTGTTCAGCATGCCCAAAAGAGGGAACAATAGCTGTCAGAGAAAATAGTGGTGTGGGATTTGAGGCAGGATGTTCTTTTCCTGGGTAGTTTGGCAGAGACTGACCAGAAACTAAGGTGGACACATTTGTTTCTAGACCTCACACAAAAACAGTAGACCCAATGTTTTATGTGAACTTCTCAGTAGCATTTGGTTCTGGAATATATAACAGCACGTAGGCATTTAGGACATGCAAAATTAAATTAGGGGACTTCAGTTATTACAGGCTTGTTTTGAAAATTCAGACCTCTCCTCTTAAGGTCTTAAGAAACTATCTTGTCAGGAATGGCTCTAGTTTTTCATCTTAGAGACTTTATATTGCATCAGCCCTATGGTTCCTCACGACAAAACAGATAGGAAGAATCCATTTCATTGCACCATCCCTTACTGCAGTACGCAAACACTGGAAATCCATTAAATTCAGTACTATTACGTACCTTCGAAATGAAATCATCAACTATTTTTATTTCAGCTATAGGACAAAAAGCTTTTCTCTAATGTGTTGCTAATTTATGGAGCACTTACTAATTTAAAAACCTTTCCTGACAAGACAGGACTGGTTCCAAACCAGACCAGATATAACACACTAGAAGTTCTGCCGTGTGGTGACAAAACCAGCCTATAAAATGACTTTTTGGAGATTCTTTTAAGTCTCGTCAGCATGATCAATTCTTGTTCGCTTACTACCGCATCAGTATGCGCAGAGTTGGCATTAGGATTTGGGGTCGGATCAGCGAAAGGATTCTGGTGACAATAGCAGCATTCACAAGCTCTGTCAATGTGGCATGCTTTATTTAATTCAGCAAACACTTAGCTTTGGCAGCAGAGAAAGGCAAAAGCAATGCAGACAGAAATATTAAGGTAGAAGTACAGAGAAAAAAATTTCTCCGGCTAGACCATGTCTAGATTCAAAGGAAAATTGGGGGGGGGGGGGGGGGGGGGAAGGGAGTGGGATTTTTTTGTTGTAGTTGTTGCACCTGGATTGTTTTTTTTTTTCTGAAACAGAGTCCTGTTCTTGTGCTGCAAGTGGCAGAAACATGAGGTGAGGATCACTAAGTGATGAAGGCTCTGCAGCTGACAGATTACAGGACAGATTCAGCTCAGTCTCTTTAACTTTGTTTCTCCGCAAACTGAAACACTTTTATTTTTCTCATTGGAGATAGTCTCTAAGAGGATGGATACATGGGAGAGAAGAGAGTTCAGTTTTCTGGGAAACAGAGACACAGCACTGAAGAGATGCTCAAAAAGGCCCTAGAAAGTACTTGACTCTTGAATAGGTTATTATTTAAAAAATTGGACTGTGTAAGTGAAAGATGAAAAACTGTTCCAGTAGAGTATGCACCAACACTTTAAAATGGAAGTTTACAAACAAGAGCCCCTTTGTTCAGTGGCGCTGTTTCGTTTGGGGTTTGGAGGTTTTTTTGTTCCTTCCTGGCTCCAAGTTGCCTTAAAGAAAGTAAAAATAAATCTTGCTCCAAAATCTTGCTGAAAAAATACTTCTAAGTTAAAACACACAAAAAAAGCACACGAACATGATGAGATGGTGTCGTGGTTTAACCCCAGCCAGTAACTAAGCACCACACAGCCACTTGTTCACTTCCCCCACAGTGGGGCAGGGGAGCAGATCAGAAGAGTAAAAGTGAGAAAACTTGTGGGTTGAGATAAAGACAGTTTAATAGGTAAAGCAAAAGCCATGCATGCAAGCAAAGCAAAACAAGGAATTCATTCACTCCTTTCCATCACCAGGCAGGTGTTCAGCCATCTCCAGGAAAGCAGGGCTCCATCACACATAACAGTTACTTGGGAAGACAAACACCATAATGCCAAATATCCCCCTCACTTCCTTCTTCCTCCCCCAGCTTATATACTCAGCATGACATTCCATGGTATGGAATATCCCTTTGGCTAGTTCAGGTCAGCTGTCCCAGCTGTGTCCTCTCCCAGTTTCCTGTGCCCCTCCAGCCCTCTTGCTGGCAGGGCCCAAGAAACCGAAAACTCCTTGTCTTAGTGTCAACATCACCCAGCAACAACTGGGTAAAAAACCATCAGCGTCCTATCAACATTGTTCTGACACTAAATCCAAAACACAGCACTGCATCAGCATCTATGAAAAACATTAACTCTATCCCAGCTGAAACCAGGACAGATGGTATGTTTGATCAACTCTCATGTCAAATGATTTCAGAATTTAGTTGCAATAGAGAAGTGGGGCAGATCCTCCTGTACATCAGGGAAATGGCCAACACCACCCCAAAACTGAGGTTGCTCAATAACGTGCAGGTGCAGTTATTATTGAGTGTCCCTGATACCTTCACATGACATCTCACTGTGAGGTGTCTTACTTGGTTTTCTCCAAATGGCTTGCAGCTTTTCTGCATGTACTACTCCATAACCATCACAGCTGGCAGTTGTGCCAGATGCTGTGAAGTTTGAAGGAAGATGGGGTCCAGGGTACAGCATTTGCTGTGAGGTTCTTTCAGCTTTATGGAGAGGTCTCCCTGCCTTTCCCAGGACAGCGTCAGCAAAGGCACTTCATACACTGCAAATAATGTATATCGAGGCTGCAGTCAGCAAGGTGGGTTTCTGAGACAGGAGCTGGACTTACAGAGTTGAGTGAGCAGTTTTGTGTTCTTCTAATAGTTTCATTTGATTTAAGCATTTAAAGTCCTACAGACTTAGAGAGTTGTCCTTATACTTTTTATGTAAATGAAATAAATCAGTACTACTGCAAAATTCCTGCCAATAAAGAATTCCCACTACACTAGTGTGTCTGAATAGTCAGACCTACTCACCACTACTGAACAGATGGTGGGCTGTTCAGAGAAACCCTCCTAGGTTAAGTAAGTATGGTTGATGGTGTAGGCCAGCACAACAGCTTGTTTTCATGTACAGTAACTTGTACAGAAGAAAACCTTCCATTGGAAAAGAAAAGTATAGCCAACAAACTAGCCCAGCTTAGACGCACATGAATTTCCCCACAGCTACATGCACTGAACTCAGACAGGGCAAGGAGGTAACTACGAAGAAAATGCCCTGGCTCAGCAGCCTCTCACTTTGCCAGGGAAAGGGCCGAAACCTTCCAGTAGGAAAATCTCTCACAGCTTCCCAGCTTGGCCATCTACTTGAAATAAAAACACTGTCAATCCTCACAGCTGAAGTTGTACAGCAAGTTATGCTGTGCTGTACAGCCAAAGTGAGCGCTGCTGCTCTGAAAGGCCCCGCTGGGCTGCCATCACCCTCTACATGAGCTAATCAAAGGGCATAAGCAGGACTTACGAATTGAAATAACACATATATTTAGTATTTGTGTCTATCACAGACCTGCAGGGTTACAATTGCTAAGAAAAAGGCGTGACAAGCATGTTTCACCTGACCAAAGAAAGGGGGAGAGCAAGGTTTCCCCTGCACCCAAGCAGGGAGCTGCGCCAGCCCGGCGAAAGGAGGGCAGGCCCGGGCCCTGCTTGGCCACTTGCTTGGCCACAGCGATGTTTACACCAAGCTGCTCAGCCTGGACATATATGCTATACGTATACATACACGTATACGCACATACAGGTGTGTATTCTGACTCTAATTGGGACTGGAGTCCTGTTGTGTTCCTCATGGAACAAACACAGAGGATACCATGGGCCTGCTCCAAGGGGCAAGTCTCTGAAACCACAAGCAAGGATTAATTTTAAGCAACTGCTGCCAAGACTGCTGAAAGTACGTGCCTGAAAACTCTTTCAATGTCCCTTGTGCTGGAGGCCGAGAGATTAGGAATGTGCAACCAGCCTCCTTCAAACACCTCTGACAGGACCCTAAGCCCAGCAGCACTGCGGCGGCCCTGGCAGCCCTCCGTGAGGAGATCGCGTTTCCTCCCCTTCACCAAGGAACAATTAATATTAAACACTTCTAGGTCTTAGCCAATGCTGTTTTCTTTTCCTTTGTTGGCCTCATGTCTGAGTCTCATAAAACTAAGACCGAGGGACAGTAAGTTACCTTGGGGCAATTTTCACACCAACCATCTGTTGCACGTAACTTCACAGGTGAAAGGGCCGACGCCCTCAACACATCCAGCACGGAGGGAAGGACTCCCCAGAGGGCAACTGTGAAGGCGATGCCACATCTTGCAGTCAGCCCCAGGGCTGCTGTAAGCCTCCAACAAGCCTTGCTTTCAGATCTGAACACCTGGCAAGCTCTTCCATCCCTGGCATGGCCAGGGAGCCATTTTCAAGGATCTTCCCCCCAGTCTTTACCCACCTTCTTCAACACCACTGCCGCCAGTTGCGCCTGAGCATTTCCCAGCTGCAGGCAAGGGGCTGCCTCCTCGCCATCCCCTGCCCAGCTCTGCTCCCACACTGCCTGCCTACCACGGCTCCCCTCCTGCACCTCTGCCAAGCACCCCACTGCGCCGTGTGGTCTCTATCATCATCCATCTTCCCTGGAAACTGCTTCCAGCGATCCTGTCGGGGCACGGGCATTGCCTTCCCGGACCTGATAGTAGCCCACGTCTCTTTCCAGGATCCTCCAGCCACACAGCGATCCCAAAGGAAGCTGAGCGCTTGGATCAATCTCAAGCCATGCTTTCTCCATATCACCCAAGCATGGCTGACATTTAGGCTCCTGGCAGAACAAAAGAGGCAGAGAAGTTAAATGTTAACTATTTCGTGCTTATTAAATTATGTCATATTATATTATTCTCTCCGTTATCATAGGGATGGATCTCAGAATCAGTGTGAAAATTGTTGCTGCTGCCATTTCCTCCTCTACCATATAATAAATGGTTATTTGTGCCTTTGACAGGAGTAAGGCACGCTGGATCCCATGCTCGCGTGACAGACGACATCAGGCAGAGGCCCTTAGCCTGGGCTGAGGGTGCCTGGTGGAGGCTTTTGCATGTACGCAGACCCCCACTGAACCAACACGCAGGCACTGGCCCAAGCCCGATAGTTACAGGCATTGCTCCACACCGAGTTATATTTAATGAAGGGACCTAAACTACACAGCAGATGAGGAGAATCCCCTTTGAAAAGGCTTACAAGCTGCCACCTGTTTTTCCCAGGTCAGAGTCAGGACTTTTGAAAGCACATATACTTCATAATATCCAGATCAACTGAATAAAGTAACACTAATAGGACTCCCTCCCCTGCTTAGGCAATGGGCACAAGGCAGCTGCCTTGGTGCCTGGGTTAAAATTAGTAGCAGCTCCCAGGGGATGTTGCAGGCTTCCCCAGCTGTGGGGAGAGTTCATAGGGAGGATGTGCAGCAATAGCAAGGGAGACAAAAGCGTGACTGAGGGGACAGGGAGCTTCTGAGAGGTGAGAAGGAGCTGAAGGATAATGGATTTCCCCAGCTGAGGATAATTCAAATGAGGTCACATTGGAGCTTCCTCCAAAGCAGAAGCTCCTGTCTTTGGAGCAAAGACCTGCTAATTCAGAGAGCTTCCCATGTGCAACAAGAGGCTGTGTGGGCACCTCCATGAACTGTTGGGGGAAGCAGGTGGTGAGACCTTCCTGCCTGAGTCAGACCTTCCTTCAGACTCACAACACGAAATCCACCAGCACAGGCTAGCGAATGGATGAAGTAAAAGCAGCTCATTGCAACCCTGCACAAGAGCTTGCATAAAGCAAACAGACCTGAACGCCCCCCAAAGTACTCTGCACCCTGCCTCTGGATCTGCCTCTGGAGTCTGCCTCAGCTGTCCTTCAAAGCATCCACACCAGTTCCTAAAGCACCACCATTTTACTATCTACATATAAAACCTCCCGATGTGTTGGGTTTTAGTGAACCACAAACTACCTTAAAAATGCAACGTAAAATTAAAGAATTCACTGTTCATAGCTTGTTCATAGCTCCAAGTAGGGAACCGAACCACAAACTACCTTAAAAATGCAACGTAAAATTAAAGAATTCACTGTTCATAGCTTGTTCATAGCTCCAAGTAGGGAACCAAGTAATTAATATACAGCTTAATCTACAGCTTCTGCTATCCTTATAGAGCTCCAGCGCTTTGGCCTGCAGCCCCTTTGCTTTAATTGCTCTCGCTAAAGATAGCACTCTTCTAATGCAAAATAATCTGGTGAATCCTATGCCCGTATCAGGGCTAAATGCAGGGTGCATAAGAAGAAAAGAGAACTCAGCATAACAAAGTGTTTGCTTTCATTCAAGGGAAAACAGAAAGGTTTACCAAAAGTCAAAATAATATATCACAGATTAAATTAAACCCCATTAAAAGCTAATTTTTCTAGTTATCTAGTATTATTTTGGTTATGGTGAATGTTTCATCGATGGTCTTTCGTTAACATATAATGTTGAGCCACAACCTGCCTGCATGCTAATGATACCCTCTAAAGAAATAAAAATACCATGCAACACTTCTGTACTTTCTTATATAAAGATTTTTTTTTTTTATGAAACACTATTTAGATGCTGTATGGCCAGCAAACATAAATAAATGTTATAAAAAGTAGTCTTGGCTGTGAGAGAGGTCTGAAAGTCTGAATTCCTCAAGGGACAGACAAATAAACCAGGGAAAGTTTTATTTCATTATCAACATAGTAGTGGCATGCACACATCAGCTGGTATTAATCTTGGTTATAGCTTGAGGCCAGTGACTGACGGCATGCTGCAAATTCAAATTCTCAAGGAAAAAAAAAAAAAGTGACCCTCTTGATTGATATATTAAATCTCATTTTACGTTAGATCAGATTGCAGACATATGACTTTTCCATCACAGCACACACTTGGGTCAGTTTCTGCAGGTTTTGGTTTTCCGCTCCACACGCCTCTGCTGTGTTACCTTCCCTGTGCCCAGAAGGACTGTCTGCAGCTGGAGGTTCAGGGACTTTTAAAGCTGGAGGTTGTATCTGACCTGTCATGTTTCATAGTTAAAATGAATTTGCCTAATCCTTTTCTGAATCCGTTCAACATTTTGGTCTCCATAACATCTTACAGCAAGGAGCTTCATAATTTAATTATGCATTGTGTAAAAAGGTACTGAAATTAGTAAAAGTTATTAAAGTCTTTTAGCCGAGAAGAATATTATTAGCTGGACTCTCTTGTTTTGTTGAAAAGCTTTGCTATGGGCAAGGAGGGTCAGATCTGCTGCTGGAAGTTCACCCAGATGTGTAAGTTTTGCAGCTACTCCTTCCTTCTGACCAGCACAAAGCAGGAGAGGAGGTAAGGCAGAAACAGGAGAGCAAGCATGGCTTTCTGCGGAGATGTGCAAGCCAGAAGATGGCTGATCAGTCATGGCATAACAGCCTGACCCAGCAGATGGGCAACAACAGCCACAATCTGAACCCTGTCTGGCTTCAACCCTTCCCAACCCGGCCAATCTCAACAGGTCTCTCTCCCTTGTTACCCTTCTCCAGTGGGGCAGAAACGACTCCTTAGGCAGTGGCTTATTCTCAGGGGGGCTGAGCACCCACAGCTCTAACTGAACTCAGCAGGAACCACAAGCGGTCTGAAAGACTCAGGCCAGCACCCCACAGGGAATTTTGTGATGATAAGGGCAACCATTCACTTACTGTTTTCTCCTCTACACCACACTGTCCGTAATGACATCCCCCTCTTTTTTAGCTCAGGATCTCATCTGTAGGTCCCTGCTCCAGCACAATTATGAGTCAAGGTCTGCAGAATTTCACCCAAACCTCCTCATGTATGGTGTTTGCTCTCCTTCGACAGCCCAGCCACACCTGCAGGACTTTCGCTCATATCCCTTTACTTCCCTCAGCCTTAGACAGCCTTCCTGAAATTGTGAATTGCAAGCCGAAACTGCCCGTTTTCACAGGACATGGACGCAGTAACCCATGAGACCCACGCAGAGGACAGCCGAGCTAAAGGTGAAGCGGCCAGCTGCAACTTGGTCTGATCTCGCTCTTCATCAAAAGGCAAACCCTAATTGCTCTCCCCATAAGCCGTGCCTCTCTGCCTTGCAGTCACCATGAAGACACCTATTTTTGAATCGTTATCAGACCCAAAAGCGTGAAGCTGTGATGCTGGGATGACGAGGCTCTGACCAATATCCCACACTCCTGCAAACTCCTAATTGTCTTCTTCTGACACTTCCCTAGCAAACACCCCTGCCTTTGACTGGCATTCAGCTGCTACTGTTCAATACCTCTGTCAGGCAAATTAGCAGCAGTTACTTCCCTGGGAAGCGAGAGATGGTACTTTAAAATAAGACCCACCTCCAAATAACTTCCTCAGCAAGAAGGAAAATTTGCCACCTCGTTACTCGCTCCAAACACTTGCCCAGGGGGAGTGCCCCGTATTTCTCCAAGTGCAGCGACTTGCCTGGTACAGCCCAGCTGCCATTCCCCCTCCCCATCCAGCTGTGTATGGGCGATGGACTTGGTCACACAGAGGTCAGAGAATTAAAAAAAAAGTAAATAGAAGTCATGCCCTAGGAGCAAACATTCACTGCATTGCTGAACTGTCTTACTAACCCAGGAGAAGCCTCCCACACTCCCATGCCGTTAGTGCACAGCTGCCACTGGAAAGTTGCCCACGGAGCCTCCCTCCCCTCCCACCTCTTTGAAAGAACCTTGTCTGGAGCTACCAGGCTTCTGCCGGCAATATTTGTCAGGGCACAGAGAACTAATGTCACTTAAAAACAAGCAAGGGATTACAAGATTATTTGTTTTCGTTGTGAGCACATAAAGGGAACGGCCACTGTTTCAAAAGCTAGGAGGAAATGCTGGTGCACAGTCAGCTCGGCATGTTCAGTATATATTTGGCAGAATGTATCAATTGGTTTAATGCAGATTTCAAAACCAGGCCTAGCTATAGCCATGCCAAGGGCTTTTGTAGAAGGATGACTTCTCCACAAAGCACCTTACATACTTCTGGGGCTACGGATAGTAATTTTTCACTGTACAAGCAAGTACCAGTAGAAATAAACATTTTCAGCACAAGGCTTCCAACAACATATGCACAAAACCCCCGGCAAAAGCCCCTCGGTGCCTTCCCTGGTGCATCCAAGGAGTCGCACTGTGACAGACATGCACCGGCACCTCTGAGTGCAAAGCTGAAGAAGAAGCGGGACTCAGTCAGAGAGGCCTTTGAAAACCTGCCCACGGACACTACCCCTGGGTGCGGCATCCTGGCTTTCAGGGATGGAGAAAATCTCATGTTTTCTGGGACACATATAACATTTATTTACTCAGGAGCAGAACTTGCCCTTCTAAGAAAGCAGGAAATGTTGACGTAAGCGGGCAAAACTGCTACTCTGCAATTAAAACACACTCCTTGAGCCAGAATCTCTCATAAATGTAGTGTCCAACAAAACTACTAAAGTTTGGATTTTCAAAGGGCCCCTCAGGGATGTGGTACTCTACTCCCTTTGAACATCTCTTCAGTCCTTTCAGAAATCTCAGCCTAAAAATCCCTGCTGGGGGGCAGCACATTGCTGTGCTCTTTTGAGGTCTTACCTTTAATACAACATTAACCTCACATTTTGCATTCTTCCATGCATGGCTTTCTGGGTTTGGTTTTGACTCTGGGTTCCTCCTCCCCTTTTATCCACATGCTGTGGATTATCTGATCTGATGAATCATCAGAAATAATCCTGCAACGGCACTGCTCGATGTAAGGGTTAGTTTGCAAGCTACTTCGTGTCACCATTTATTTGAATAAACTGTGCCACTTCCCCTGCATTTTATCTTGCGCTTAAAGAATGGAGAAGAAAGCAGTCCCTGAACTGCTTACTATTTTACTCTCAGAGTAAGAGAACATATTTGTGAGATCTGAGCCGCCAATGCCTTCCTCTAAACAAAAGGTCTTACAGTAAAAACGTGCTGGTGAGATTTTCCCACTCAAATCTCATAAAGCCCATGTTGTTGCAAGGGCTAAGAAAACCTAGCTCTTTAAATAGAGTAATTCTGGGCTAAGAACATTAATGGCATCCCAGAACTGGAAAGCTGGATGTGTAAATTAAAAAGCAAAAAGCACATATACACTCTTAATATCCTAATACCTATTACATGTGATCTCTTTCAAAGTAGCTTTAAATGAGAAGTGCAGTTACTCTTTGATATAGCTGCTAGAAACGTAGCCAGGATGTCCTTTGTTGTAATTTTAAAAAATGAGCCCACATCTCATAAAGATTCATAATAACTGAGTTTTCAGAGCCAGCACATATTATTCCCTTTTTGTTTTTTTCCTCCATTCAGAGCACAAATTTGCAGCAAATACGGAGCTGTTTCCTTCACTCGGCAGCATCCTCTTGACTTCGCTCAACCACGGACCATTAGAAAGAAGCCTTTTTAGCCACCATAAGGGAAATGACGATGCATGTGGTGAGAAATCCCACCCCACCCTAAGTCCCCCCGAGGCTACTGGGGACTGGCATTGCTGGTTCATCAACCAGGACCCACAGCCCCAGCAAGGTCTGGAGACCACAGCAGGCAACCCACACTGATGAGCAGCTGGATATGGGTCATGGTCACAGCATCTGCAACCCAAACCTGGACCCAGATCCAAAGCTACCAGCTATCTGGACCCTGTGTTAATAAAAGCACTGCCAAAGGGACCATCTGCCTGGTACAACACAAGAGCGAGGGTGCTTTGTTTTTTGCCCCCAAAACATCCAGATATGTTATTGACCACTTTTCCTATGGCATTCATCTGAGGAGCCACAAGCGTTTTACACAGAACGTTGCATTTGTTCTCACAGGGTGAAAAAGTCTTAGAAGTACTATCCTTGTTTTAGAAGGAAAGAACGGGTCCATATTCCTAAATACACTCATGCAACCTGAGGCAGCCAGGGGCTGGCTCGCTGGTGGTACAGCACAGCAGCAGCGCATGTGGGAGACCGCAGCGATAACGCTGGAGCCCAGGGCTAATCGTCGCATCCCTGCTCACCTCATGTCCTGACGGAGGAGGATTTATTTGCTTCAGAAGGAATTTGGGAATTCAGCCTATATATTCAACTTGCACATAAATCACGGATGTTATCTAAATAGGGTGGCAAACGCAGACCCAGGGAACATGCATAATTCAGTCACATTGCCTTGAAAAGGCACTGTAAAAGCTTGTTTTGAGAGATTTTGAAATCCAACATCCTTTTTTGTGCTTTGCAGTCCTGGGGGAGCAGCGGGAGCCCAGAGGTGGGTGGCCGTCCCTGTGGGCCCAGGGCGAGCAGAGTGTGCAGAGCAGTGGTGGGGCCCCCGGGGGCTCCCCTTCTGCACCCCAGCCCTGCCACCCATGCACCTCACAGCTCATAAAAAAGTCGTGCAGCACCTCAGCAGCGAGGTGCATGCCTGTCCCGCTGGGGAGCCACAGGGCACAGCGTGGGCTGCTGCAAAGAGCGCCTGCCCCACAGCACACCCACCCTTCGGGGGGCCACCCTCCACATTTCCCACCTGGGGGAGGAAAACCCACTGAGGGCTTGCCTGGAAAGATTCCCTCCAGACTGGCACTGGCTTCTCGGGCGGGGGAGGGGGGCTCTTTGCCGCTGTTCACTCGTTTGTCGGTCAATATAAAGTTTTGCCCATGGGGCCGCTCAGCCCCGGCCCGGCCGGGCGCAGGGACGCGCCGTCGGGCAGCACTTCCAGGCGGAGCCTGCCTGGCTCCACAGCCCGGTGGTTTTAAACAAAAGGGTTGGTGTTTCGGTTTGTTGGATTTATGTTTTTGGTTGTTTGGTTTGTTTTTTTTTTTCTTCTCTGAACGTAACTACAACCCCCTTTGCAAGCATATATTTTATTTTATTTTTTTTTTCCCTCCGGGAGAAAACCAGCTCCTTCCCGCCGGTCCCTCCCCACCATGTGCGCAGCGCTCCCCCCTCTCCCCCATGCCTCCGGGCTGGCATGCGTCCAGGCCGGAGGCTTTTTTTTTTTCTCCTTTCCTTTTTGTATTATTTTTTTAAATTATTATTATTTTATTTCCACTGCACATTTCGGCTCCCCAAACTCTTTGATCTCCCCCTCTGTCTCCTTACCCGGAAGAAAACCCTTGCCCGCTCAGCTGGGAGCTCGGCGCACACGTGGGCGCCCTGGCGCGCCTCCATGCTCCTGCCAAATTTAGTCACACAAAGGGCCCGGGGGGGGACCGAGGGGGGGATGAAAGGGGCCGCCGGCGGGACATCAAAGGCGCCGCCGCCCCGCCCCGCTCCCGCCCTCCCCTATATAGGGGCGCCGGCGGCGGACGGCGCTTCGCACGCCAGGGTGTCCCCCCTTCGCTTCTTGCCATGGGGAGGGGCGGGGGGTTCCATAGCACCCCGGTTTCCTCCGCTCCCCGGTCAGCCCCCCGCCCCGAAATCCCGCTGCCCTCGCCGCTGGTGCTCGGCCCGCCCCGAGTTCCGCTCTCTGTTTGCCCCCCACCCCCCATCCTGGGGACGGGCGAGCCGGGGTGGTCATCGGAGAGTGCTCGAAGTGCGGAGCCCTCAACGCTGAAATGCAAGAAAAGAAAAAAGAAAAAAGAAAGAAGGAGAAAAGAAAGAAAGAAGAAAACCTCCTAAAACGCCAAAACCCGCTGAAACGACCTAAAAAAGCTAAAACGCAAAAACGTCCAAAATGACAAAAAAGCCCAACCATCCCCCCAAGCAAACCAAACACGCGAAAATACCAAACTGCGGTAAAATGAAACGAAACCCACCCGCACCTAAAACGGAAAAATAACCCCTGGTGAAGTCCCAAGCAGCGGGCGGCCGGTGCGGAGCCGGTGCGGGCAGGCAGCGGGCACGGCGGCGGGCGCGCTCCCGGCGGCGCGGAGGGGGGCGGCGGGGTCCTGCCGGGGGCGGGCGGGGGCACCGCGGGGCGCTCCCCCTGCCCCGGGCCTTGCCACCCTCCTCCCGGCTGTGCCCCCTCCCCCGCCCCACGAACTGCGAGTAAAGCGGCAGCTTTGTGTTGTCTCCAGTCAAATCTGGCGTTGGGGTTGAGGTTTCCTGAATTTATCCTCTTGCCATAAATCATTACGGTCTCCACCTCCCCCCCCCTCCCCCCCCGCCGCCCGGCCGGCCCTTTTCTGCCTTCAAAATCCTTCCACCAAAAACTGATCCGGGAAAAACTCCAGCCCACATGAAGGGGAAGACCCCGGGACGGCGGAGGGGCGGGGGGAGGATGCTTTGCCAAAGGGACTCGGTAATGAAAGAGGCGGGTGGCCGTGCCGCCGGCTCCTCCGGCGGGGACCCCCGCCTGCTCCCGGGCCGGGCCGCCCCGTCGGGGGAGCGGGCTGCAGTGCTCGGGCGCTTGCCGCGGGGGTGCTTTTTTCCCAAAAGGGCCCGGGCCGGGGCACCTTCCCCCGGCGCGGGTGCCCGGTGCCCGCCGAGCGCCGGGAAAGGGAGGAGGGTCGGGAGGGATGCGGCGGCATCTCCGCGCACAAACCGTCCCCGAGTTGCCGTTTTCCAAACAACCGCTTCCCAGCCGCCTCTCTCCGGCCGCCTTCGGGAGAGGGGGGGGCGTCCCTGCATCCGGGGAGCGTTGCACAATTAAGCCCCTTCCCAGGGTTTTACATTTCTAATTTCTTTCTTTCTCGATTCTTTATTTTACGCACTTGTTCGGCTTGACAAGTCCACCCCCCGTTTCCCACTACCTGCCCCCTTTCTCGGGGTTTCGCGGTCTCTGTTCTCAGCTCGATAATTTTAATTGCCCGTTGGCGGGCAGCGGCGGGGCGGGCGGCCGGGCTCAGCCCGCCCGGATCCCAGCCAGCCGCGCCGCCGCGCCGGCCCCAACATCTGCTGGAAACGGATCGAGCATCCACATCTACCCGTTCCTCCGGCTCCCGACGCCTCAGCGGTTAGCAGCCTCGCGGGGCATGTGCAAAGCACGAAGCGCACTTTTCCGATGCCAAAATCGGGGGAAGTTGTTTCCTGCAAAATGTGCGCCCATCGAGTTCGCAAAAGAAAAGAAGTTGTGGATCCTGACGTTTCTCAAACGCAGTGCGCCTGCTTTTGTTTGGATGATTTTTTATTATTATTACTATTATTTTTAAAATTTACTTGTGCCCTGCGCTGGGGTGATGCCGTGTCAGCCGGGAGCTAACGGGGCAGCGGGCGGCTGCGGGAGCGGGACGGGGCGCAGGGCTGAACCCCAGTGACTGCGCGGGCTGCGTTCACCGGTCTGAACGCGGGGCGAGCTCACCCCGGCTGGTTTTCTCCCTGTTGCCCGGGGGCTACTACACGTTTCTGCCGGGCACTTGCTGGATTTAATGGGATGTGTTAATTCTGCCCTTCGTTGGAAGTAGGCGCGGGCAGCGCCCGGGCAAATCCTCGCACACTCCCTCGCTCCCCCCACCCGAGCAGCGCCATGTGGCTGCAGCACCCCCCACCCCCCCAAAAAAAACAACCAAAAAACAAAACCGAGGAGTCTCAACAAAGCAGCCTTAAAAAAGCAGGTCTGCCTGCCTGGGGGGATGCGGCGAGTGCCCGTGCCCGGCTCGGCAGGCTGCTGGCTGGGGAGAGAGAAGCGCGGCAGTGCCCCGGCGCAGCCCCCCCGGTGCGGCACACGCACACGCACACGTGCGCACGCACACACACACGCACACACAGACTGCTCGGCGCAGCCTGAGCAAAGTTTGCCCGGGGGCAGCCCCGCAGCCGCTCGCCCCCGAGCCGCCGGTCCCGGCCCCCTCCCCGCCCCCGCCGCCTGGCCCCCCCGCCCCGGGCGCTGTGTCAGTCACGGCGGCGGCTCCTTTCATCTCCGCCGCCCCCGCCCCGACGGCGGAGGGAGGGAGAGAGGGAGGGCGGGCGCGGTGCTGAAGTTGCGCCGCCGCCGCCCCGCGCCCCACCGCCGCCCCCCGTGGGGCGCCGCGCCCGCCGGCTGCGGCAGGCGGCCCCGCGCCGGGCGCTGAGCGCGGAGGCGGCCGGGGGCGCGGAGGCGCCGCGGCGGCAACTTTTTTCCTTGCCCGCGGGCGCGGAGGGAAGCGGGGGGGCGCCTGCCCGCTCCATCCCTCCCGCCAGCCCTCCCTCCTGGGGCTGTTTCTTCCTCGCCCCCCCGCCCCCCGCGGTGCCGCCGAGCCGAGCCCAGCCGTGCACGGAGCCGCGGGCGAAACGGCGGACAAAGGCCCGGTGGGTGCGCGCCGCGGGCAGCGCCGTCCCCGTCCCCCGGGCGCCCCCTCCCCCTGCCCGCCCCCCCCCGCCAGCCGTTTTAACTCGGGCCCTCCCGGGTGGCGGCAACTTCACTCGGAGGCGAAACTCGGGCGGGCTCCGCTCCCCTCCACGTCCCCTCACCCCGGGGTGAGCCCGGGCCCCGGAGGAGAGGGGGCGGGGGCCGGGGCTCCGGGAGGGCGGGCCCCGGCGCGGTGCCTGGGGGCGGGCGGGACACAAGCGGGTGTATCTCGACTTACTCCGGCCGTGCGGCGCGGCGGGGGGGAGGCTCCCCGCGGGGCCGTGGCCGTGCGGGAGCTGGGGTACCTCGGCCCCGAGGGGGCGGGGGTCTCTAGCTGTCGAGAGCAACCCCGAGGACTTCACGGGATTTTTCCTTCTTCTCTCCTCCTTTTCCTCCTCTCTCCTCCTCCTCCCTCCTCCTCCTCCTCCTCCTCCTCCTCCTCCTCCTCCCCCCGCTGCTCCTCCCGCTCCCGCTCCCCTTCCCGCGGCGGGCCGGCGGCCGCAGCAGACGCCGCGTTGCCGTGAGGATGCCGCAGCTGCCGGGGGCCGGGGGCGGTGGGGGGGACCCGGAGCTCTGCGCCACCGACGAGATGATCCCCTTCAAGGACGAGGGGGACCCCCAGAAGGAGAAAATCTTCGCCGAGATCAGCCACCCCGAGGAGGAGGGCGACCTGGCCGACATCAAGTCCTCCCTCGTCAACGAGTCCGAGATCGCCCCCGGCGCCAACGGGCACGAGGTGCGCGGCCGCGGGGGCTCCGCGGGGCAGCGCGGAGCGGAGCGGCCGCGGGGGCGTGGGATGCCGGCGGGCTCCGGGATGCCGCCGACGGGAAGGGGGGGGGGGGAGGGAGCCTCGGCGGTGCACCGGGGAAACCCCAATTTTCCGAATTTTGCCTGAAAAAAAAATCATCCTACCCCAAGTCCCGTTTCCAGAGGGGCGGCGGGCAGAGCCGCGCGGGCTCCGCGCCCCTCCGCGCCCGGGGATGGTCCGGGAGGGGGGGCGGGGGGGGGCGGCCCCCTCTGCGCTTCGGCCCGGGACGAGAAAGTTCCCGCGAGTCCCCCGACGGTGCGGTGGTATTAGACCTCAAGCAGCCATAAAATTTCCTCGGTGAAATCAGCGGGGTCGGAGCATTAGCCGTAAACTCTTTAAGGGATTTGCATAAAACTGTTTCGGAAGAAATTCCCGACGCTAAAACAACTTTAGGGCGAGCGGGGAACCTGCCTCTTTTTTTTTTTTCCCTTCCTCTTTGCCTTTTTTTTGTTTTGTTTTGTTTTTTTTTTCTTTTTTTCCTAAACATCTGGTAACGAGGGCAACCTGTTTTTCATCATTATTTTTGCTATCTTTTTACCAAGAGTGTTTTGACTGCAGAAGCTCCAAATATTTTCCAGAAATAAGCCCGTTCCATTAAATGTAGGGCGCTTCTGCTAGAAGCGCTTCGCAAAGCCCCATAGTTAGTCATGTCGTTTCTGGTACAGTTGCCTTCCAAGTGACTTAAGAGGGAAAAGAAAGATGCTTACATCTTGCTCTAACTTTTTCCATTCTACAAGAGGCTGTTGTGCCATGATCGATACATGAGCATCCATACAATGACTATCCTTTTTCTTCTTCTTTTCTGATGGTGGATTCCCTGTGGTCAGGTTTCGAGGCAGACCCAAGCGCAGGATTCCTACCATGATAAAGGCAGAGAGCACTCCGAGGAAGGTGAGAAGTGCATGGTCCTCTCTTCTGATATTGGCCCTCTTAGTCCCCCTGTGAACCTCCAAGCAATCCTCAAACGGGAGCTCGGTTTCTTTGGGGAAACATAAATCTAGTACCTTTGGGGGAAGGGGGATGCCAGGATGCTTTCAAAGTGCATTTTAAAAGGAGGTGAATGTGCAACATGTTTATCTTGAGTGACCAAATGGTATTTCAGTTGTTTAGAAACTGATAAGTAGGCCAAATGGATCTTCGCTGAAGAAATAACTATTTTTAGGCTATCAGTTTAAACACATCTATGCCCTCACTCATGCAGTGCAGCCCAGTTGTGTGTGTTCAGAAACTCTGTGCTTTTTTTGCCATAGCCAAAGTCTGTTGCTTAAATCTCCTCTTCCAAAATCGAAGCTTTAACAGACCTCTTGCTTTTTTTGATGTACCAGCTGGTTAATTTTGATTGAGGAGGACAGACGAAAAACAGTTCATCGAGTATCTCTTAGGAAGCTGGGCACATGTACAAAGAATGTGTGCTGTGAAGGATGGGAGATTATGTTTAAAATGAAATGCTTATCATCACAAACCAACCAGATCATAAATATCATATAAAGACAGACACAGTTCAATCCCAATGCTTTCTGGGACTCTGTGGCGATCTTTCTCCAAACTGGTCAGTAAACAGCCTAAAAAGCAGTAATGTCCACGCTCATACCATTTTGGCACTGAGGAGGTGGAGGTCAGCTCTATATAGTTGTCTTTTCAGCCTTGCATCCTCGTAAAACCTCACTTTTGAGTAGTACCATTGTCAACGGTTATATAGGTGGGAGACAGCCCCCCTTTGTAGGACTGGGACCCAGATTCTTTATTTTCCTGCAAAATAGTCTCCCTCACTTGGCATCCCTCTTGACTGTAGTGCCATATGTGTGCAACAGTCAGGTGCCCCCCAGATCATGACGGTTTCCTTCCAAGCCAGCCTCTGCCCTCTAATTGTGTTCCCGGTGAGCGTGGCCAGAACGAATTGTTGACCGCACACAGTGGCTCAGTGAGAGAGGGAAATTATTATATCTAGTTATCACTGCCCTGTTCCTCCCTTTCCTAACAATGACATTGGAAACCCATACTGGCAATGCTACTGAATCCGCAAATCCTAGAGGGATGTGTAAAATGGGGGGAAACTGCTACTTGAGAAATGTGATGTCACTGCTGATGTTTCTGCCTTGATTTGAACAGGGACTAGCAAAATAAATTGGTTACTCTGAGGCTATTCCATATTTTAAGCATAAACTCTTCACTAAGAGTACTTGCTCCTTTAAGAATTGACTCTTAAAAAAATGTTGCTACAAATTGCTGTGGACCACTTTCAGGGGTAATTTCCATGAGTAAGGAAACGTTTGCATGCAGAACATTTTTATGAATGCACAGTACCTGTTTAAGTGCTCAAACTTACAAGAAATGCGTATGTGGGGGATAATGTAATCATTGTTTCCTCTTCCATAGGAAAGCATCCAGACAGTGGCTTATACAGCAAGGGACCATCATACTCTGGTTATTCTGGGTATATCATGATGCCAAATATGAATAACGACCCGTACATGCCTAATGGATCTCTGTCGCCACCCATCCCCAGAACAGTGAGTTATCTCTTCCTAAGACTGGGTTTTGCGAGCTGGGTTTCCTCCTGTTCGGTCTGCAGTGTGTGCTCACGCTGGGGTTTTTTGGGGTAGCTTCAGTCATGGTGAAGGTTGCGCTTCTGCTGTTCAGAGCCTCTGTCCAGTGGAGTTTGAGAGGTCTTGGAGGTGTTGGTTGCGATTCTGGTGGAAAAGCTGAGATTAACATCTGCGGGGTCTGACGTCCTTTGAACAGGGATGGGGGCTTTGGGGAAGCAGCCCTGGTTTGCAACTGTAGGATAATGTATGGCGGAATGATGTAAATGCCGTCTTTGTAGTGACTGGGACAGATGTGAATTTTCTGGCTTTAACTCTTCGTTTGTTGAGGAAAATGGAGGGCTGGAAGCTGAACTGATAAAATTGCATGTCAGTGAGATGAAAAGATCGGATTTTTTAATTTTTTTTTTGCCTTCAAATACGGCATTGCTCTTTGCTGATGGAAATTTATTTCTGCCATCAGTTGCTCTGCGTGAAGGCTTTATGTTTCTGGCAGTATTGCTTTGAAACATACTCTCTATCTCCAGCCACAAATTGTGAAATGGTTGTTTAGGAATTAATATCAGCTGTGATGCAGTAGTTAGAGCTTTCCTTTATGTTGCGGCAGGCACTGATTCATCCAGGTTGGTCCCTCTGTTTCCATTGGTGTAGATGCACGTTTGATGGATTTTAATGTATTTTTAATTTTGGATAGTCAATGCCCATTTTATTTTTGTAAATCTCTTGGTATATGTACAGAGCGATGGGGAGGGAATGTTAAAATGAGCTGTGGAAATGAGAGTAGTAGAACCGGAGTGGAGCGAGAAGCAAATTTGGTTGTACGCATCCTGCTGAAAAAATGCCACTGCGGTTGTGTGTGGTGTGATACAAGAAGTTGGACGCTGGTATTTCCCTGTGATAAAGCAGTTTTCTGTCTTACTGGCTCTTAGATTTTTACTTGGTGGTCTCTGTCAAACAAGTAGCATTATTTTGCTTTCCGATGTTCTTGATTTTTCTTTGGGGTTGTGGCTTTTGACTTCAAAAACAGGAAAGAGGGGGCCTAATCTGTATTGGTAATTTGACAGTAGCAAAGCATGTTAAATTAGTGGATGTTCGGATTCAGAATGGCAGGGCGGTTTGGCACTGGGAAACACACATCTGCCCTTTCTATATGTCACCGTTTGCGTTGGAAAGATGCAAAAACTCATGCGATATATTGTTTTCTATAGCTCTGGGGCTTTTTGTGTATAAATTACAGTTCAGAGGCCTACAGCCATTTAGGGTGAAGCATGATGACCATGGTCTGCTGATATTTGTTGTTGTAAATACTGCTCTGCAGAAAACTTCGGTTCAGATGTATCATGGGGGAAAGGATGCAGCTTCTTGAGAGGGCACCCGGGACTCAAACCTGCCCCTTTGAGTGCTGGGAAACTTCAGACATTTTTTTTCATGCTTTCTTTCCCACATTGCCTTCCTTAGAAAGTCCCTAGTGCTGGTGCAAGGCTTTGAACAACAAAATCCGGTTTAATTATTCACTGAGGATTTTCTCTGTGTATGTGTGCCGTGGGGCTGCCGCTCTTTACTGATCGGGCATCGATGTCCCCAGAATATTGGCTTCTTGTGGAGGTTGTCTGCTCAGGTACTTGAGGAACCGTTCTGCGAGGGTCCATTGGAGGGGAGGAGCGGGGGAGCACATCTGCTTTCTAATTGTAAAGCTGCCTGCTGAACATCTGAGGGGCTAATTTAGTTCAGTGTTACTCTTGCATGTTACAGCAGCACCGCTATTTCGGTAAAATTGTGCTGTTGCAGGGCTGCAATGTTGACATAAGCCTGGAGTTCTTTCAGTTTAACCACAAGGCTACACGCTTGAGTTATTAAATAATTTTTTTGTTTAATTGAACTATAATCTTTGTTAGTCTCCTAGCTGACAGCTGGGTTTTAATGCGCGTGAGATCAAAACGCTGCATCCAGGAGATGACACGCTCGCTCGCTTCATGGCTAACCACAGCTCCAGAGCGGCGCGCTGCTGGCTCTTCACCTTTGCAGGGTCCCAACCGCCGCCCTGCAGGTTTGCTCTGGCTCCCCTTTTCAGGGGGACTTGCCGGGGCTGAGGGCAAGGAGCAGCTGAGATCAGCAAGCACTGGAGGTGGAGGTCTCCCCTGGGGTGTCAGTCCCCCGCCATTTGTTCATGGAGCAGCCCTGCAGTGTGTACCTGCGCCCTTCCATTTGCATGACAAAGCTGCTTCTTGTTGATGCATCTGTTGCCTGGAGGTGTTTGGCAGGATTAAAAAGCTGCCCTGGGGCGCTGAATCTTTTTTCTGCCTTGGAAGGACCCAGCTGCCTGCAAACCGCCCAGGGGATGCACCCCTGGGGAAATGCGGCCGGGCCCCGGAGAGGGACCATCTATGATGGAGGTGGCCTCAGCTCACTGTGCCAGGGCAGAGAGAGCAAAGCTTTCTTGGAATGGGAAAAAAGTTACTTTCACCAGCATATATGGGGAAAAAAATGTCTTACTGTTTTTTCACAAAAGGCAAATTCTTTGCATGCTTACTTTGTAAAATGAAAAGCATAAATCTGTAGTCATACACAACATGTCTAATAAGCCTTAAAAAAAGGAAACTGAAGTGTAATGTCAGTGCGGCTTTTGGAGGGGAAAGGGTGTTTGAGGAGGATTTAAAATCTTCCAAAATCTATTGTTGGAGTGGTCTCATCTTCCCCATTCTCCTCTTCTTAAAAATTTTTATCTTTTTAATTTTTTTTTTTATTTTACTGGCAACTGATTTGCCTTTTAAAAGTTGTAATTTTAGGAGCAGGAGAGTGTTAACTACAAGTTCAGGTATGAGCCTCAAGCCACAGTATGTATTCTTATCAGATAGCTGGGTAAGTGAAAAAGCAAAGAAGTTGGTTTGGTTGGCTGCAGGAGAAGTGGCACATGATGGTACTAAACTCGCAGTAACACCTGGTGAATGTGCATCCTGTGTGCTCGAGTTATCTTTTGGTGGTTTCTCAGCATTGTGGGAGTACTGAAGATGGGAGATGGAGACAGCTGTTTGTTTTCTAACGTGTGGTTTTTTTCTTTTTTGTTAATGAGACTAGTTTTGGGGGAGCAAACCTTTCTTTCTGTATGATGGGAACGTGGGGACAAAGGAAGTAACTGAAGAAGAATCATTTATCAGTGTCTTAAATTAATCCAGAAAATAATTTTATCGTTGTTCCTCCCTCTTTTCCTATGAATTAAACTTACTGTGGGAAGATAGAGGATTTCTGCAACCTTCCTTTTGTCCTTATATCTTCTTGAGGTCTGGTTTTATTTCTTTGTGGCTAAACTGTCTCTTTGTAGCAGCTGGAGGTGTTAAATAGTTGGCGGATACAATCTATCCTTACAGTCACCTTACAGTGACTTGGAAAACACAGCGTATCAATTTGAAAATGATGAGGAATTCTACTGAGAGAGTTTGAGTGCAAGGAACAACGTTTATACGTAGGACCCCCCTACCCTGCCTGTTTTGGATATTCCTTGTATGCTTCTGCATGGCAAGGGGTGTGAAGATAGTTCCTGCATTGAAAAGCTAATGTCCCAGGAGAAATTGTGCAGATAATATTGACGGGAGGAATGGCAAGGGTAGAAATAGCAAGAACGAGTGGCTACAGAGCCTCAGTAAGAGGGTTTTGTTTCCCTCGCTGCATCTTGCTGTCCCTCTGAAAGCTAGCTAGTGCACTTGCTTGTAGGGAATTTCTGGGACCCCAAGGGGAATGTACAGGAGCTGTGGGACACGAACCTGTTTTTTCATAATCCTGAGAGTTTGCTTCTGCTGACTGTGCAATCGTAGGCACTTGCTGGGAGCCGTGGTCAGCTGAAAGCTCCCTGGCCCAGTATGAAATGGGCTTCGTAGCACAGATGTTGGGGCTCAGCTCCTACTCCCGTATCACCCATCAGAAAGCTTTGCACTGATTCCCCAGCTGGCACTGGAGCAGGATGCTGCAAGGGCCAGAGGCAGCTGTGATCCTGTCGCACGTCTCTTCCTTTCCCCTGCAGCCCCAGACCCGTGCCTGAGGAAGCAGGTTGCATGGGCAGCGGGGGGCTCGACAAGCCAGAGCTGCTCACCCAGCGCTGAGGCTCTGCTGCTTCACCCTGCACGTGTCTTCTCAACGAAGTTGACTGATGCTGATTAGCTCCTTAACTTTGAAATCAGGTGTAGAGGAATACAAAGCTTCTTGACTCTATGGAAGCAGAACTTGCTGGGATTTATTTGGGGTTGCATGGGGAGGAGTTTTAGCACTATTTGCTGAGGGGCTCCGTGTGTCGCACCAAGTATCAGCGCCGAGGGAGAAGAGGAATCTGCTCAGCAGTAATAGAGGGACCTCTCTGCTGTAAACATGTCTGTCAGCTGCTCTGACTCAAGCATCACAGCTGATCGAAGATACGAGCCAGGTCTCTGTGAAACACAAATCCAAGCCATGAATGGTTGCGGGCCGAGTTTTGGTGGTGCTTTCTTTCTCCCTCGTAGTGAAATGAATTCTCTGTGTGGAAATGGGGGCAGAGGAAGTTACTGTGGTGCCTCTGGGTTGGCTTTTGTCTCAATCTTGATCTCATTGCCCGTGATAAGATGGCACCATCCAGGCAGTCTTATGTATGTATATCCATCATTAGCATGGTGGGCACATTCTGGTGAAGAAAACAGTCTTTCTACTTTTGGTGCCTTCTTGTCAGGGTGACGCAATTAGCAAATTATCTAATTGCAAATGGGCAAGGGGGAATGAAAATGGTCTCCTGATGTCTCAGTCCAGAGGCAGCAATTGCGTGTGTCAACGGAGGCATAATCAAAACTCCCACCCATTATAAATCATCAGAGTCGGAGCTTTTTTATTTCAGTATGTGTGTATGCTTATGTTCTAAAGCTCCTTTTTTTCTATATATCTAGGAGCTCATTCAATATAAACTGTAAATAGTGGAGCTGACGCTTACGTTTTAAGGTGGTTTAAAAGCAAAATGTCACTCCTGTTGTTTTGGTGCTGTGCCACCTCTTCTCCAACTTAATCCCAGCCCAGAAAAAACATTAATAAGAATGGCTTGTTACGGGCTGCAAGTGCCAGGGAGGATATGGCTCTAGAAGAAAGCCTGAAGCTCCACAGGTTCAGGCATCAAAAGAGGAAAAGACTTTATCCAGATACTTGCAACACTGTATGGCTGCAGGCATCGAAAAGCCTGGGTACCGCAGGCCTGGCTCCTCCCGAGTACTTAACTTCTGTTTATAGTTAGGGAAAACTCCTCCTGATATGGGAAGGAAATAACCCACACAAAAGCATTTTACTGCTGCTGTGATATTTCTGAAGTCCTGTTAGAGGCATGTGCTTTTTTTGCTAGTAGTAAAACACTGTGTCTCTCAGAAGGCGGCAGATGTGCAGGAGTCTGCTTTAATGTGGACACTGAACACTTTGCAGCCCGAGGTCTGCGCGTCGCATGGCCCGCTGTGGTCTCCTGTGTTGCTCTCACACAGACGGACACCAGTCCAGCATGCAGCTGGTCCAAGGGAAATGCTGCTGCGAGCCAGGCGGTCTGTGGGTCCTCAAACTGGCGGAGGCAGGTTGTCCCCAGCATGTGCCCTCCCCACTTCTGCAGGGGAGCCATGTGCTGTGATGCTCCAGTTGTGCGTAAATGACTCCCATTTTCCCCAGACTGACCCTGTCCTAGCTTGCAGGCATTTATTCCTAAACTGGTTTTGGCTGTAAGGTGTGTTTGGCGTGAAGACCATTCTCATCTGGCCGTTGGGTTTGGTCCCTTCTTGCAGGACACTGGGGGAAAGGCAGCACAGCTGCTTGGCATGCTGCTCCTGCCCGGGCAGTTAGGGATTAGTGTCTCTGTCACTCTGGCCCTTCATAAGCATTAGATTTACTTAAGAAAACTGCTTTCAGAATAACTTAATCTAGCAACCCAATGGCTTCTATTTTGAGACTTGGATCTTGTGGATATGTTTATTTAGTTTGGGTTTCCAACTTCAAAGGAATCTGTCCTCTCAGCAAGAAAGTGATTGAGCACTTAAATAAAAATGTATTCATTGAATCTTTGGGATTGAGCTAGAAGTGCAGTAGCGAGTTAACGTGTGTGCCAACTGTGCTAATCAGCCAGGGATTGCCTGTTCTCCTAAAGGGGAAGAAAAGTGGTCTGAACTGCCCAAGAAGTGGCGTCCCTTCCTCTGGCTTCTGGTGGTGGTGCTCGCTGGCGCTTCAGGTTGAGATGAAGGACCTAGAATATCTTTTTCTGTGATCTTCAAAGATACCGGATCCCTCACTGTAGAAGAGCATTTTCACAGAGCTGAAAGGCCGGATCAACATTTGTTTATTTTCTTTAAGTGTCTGTGGGTATAGGTAAGGTTGGAGCATAAAATCAATAGGAATGAGCTTAGGCAGCAAAAAATTACGAGTGTAATGTTAACAAGGCTTTGGTTGAATGTTTATATAATGGGCAGTTTAACTTAAAAAGTAAGTGTACTGTTGTCATCAGCTGTAGCACATAAACCAGAGAATCACCTTGGTTAGGAATTATTAGGCAAGCCTGAGAGAGGAGTTAATTCCCAAAAGCGTCTGTCTATCCAAGTGCTTTCAGTACTGCAGCCCTGTACTTCAAACAGTGCCGCACGAGTCGGCAGGCAGGTCTGCTTTGCCCGGGCCAGCGCGTGAGGGAGAAGTCCCTTGGGAGCCTGTGGTTTCATGCATGCGTTTGCCACGAAGTACCTTCTGAGAATGCTGGTGCTTCGAATGAAAAGGGGTGCGGGTGCTCGTGGTGCAAGGGAGCTCTAGTAATGCTGCTCTGGCAAAGAACAGAAGAAATCATTTGCTAGACCTTGTTTTTTTCCTCCTTGCTTTCTAGGGAAGCTTTAAAGTAGCTTGAAGCAGGTTGCTGCTGCACATCCAGTGCGGTGCCAGGCACTGCACGTACTCGATGGCCCTGCTCTGAGAAGCCCACAGCTGTGGCTCGCGGGAGCTGCAGCAAGCCCTGCGGTGTCGGCGCAGGGAGTAAGATTTCAGAGAAGTGAAAGGCATGATGCTGAAATCCCATTGATACTGATGGCAGCTCAGCTTCCCCCCTTAGCGATATCCAAAGAAAACCAGTCTGGAAATGGTCTGATTTGTCATGTACATTCAAAAAACAGGGAAAAGGAACATGGGGGTTTTGTTGGGCATTTTGTTGGCTCAGAGGTGGGGAGTGATGAGCTCTAACAAGCCATCCCTGTATGTGCTTGTAGGCCCTGTATTTCTGGGTTGAGGTCCTAGTGACACTGGCTGCTCAGAGCCAGTGCTCTGTCTCAGTATGTGGTCATTTAGCTATGCTCTAAGTCTCCATTTCTTGGATTTTCTGCCTCTTTCTGTATTTCAAAACAGCCTCAGAGATTTGTCTTTGTGACCGTCTGTTGTCTCTCCGCAGTTTTGGCATATCTTCTTGCCTTGATCTTTCTTCATGCCTCCCAAATCTTGCAGTGGCACGCTTTGTCTAGCATAAAAAAAGTACAATGTGGAAGTGACGATTAAAGGTGTCAGCGCTCGTCAAACGCAGACCACGCATGGGGAGAAGGCCTTTTCCCTGCCGATGTGCTAAAATGCAGATAAACTGTGTCCAGCGATGCAAACGTGTTTACTTTGTTAAAATGCCACAATCCAGCGATTTGTTTAGGGTCCCTAATTTCTGAAGCTGGACTGGTGCTCTGTCAGGTTTAGGGAGCTGCTGTTAGAAGTGGTAACTGGTTTTGGTTGTGCTCAGCCTCCCCCAGCCCCAGCCCTGTGCTGCCTTCACTGCAGTTCCGTGTGACTCCCGTGTACCCCCATGGCGAGTGAGGTTCCCGCCGCCGGCCCGTGTTGCATCCCACGCAGCCCTGCCGCGCAACGGTGGCACAGGGCATCTTCCCGCCACGCAGCTTTCCGAATTAATTCTTACAGAGCGACTTCCTTCTCACATCCGTGCCCTTTCCTCACATTTAGGGCTTGTGGCAGCTTGTTTCCTCCTGTGGCATTCTTTGTGGCCTGGTCAGCAGTGTTGCTGTTTCTTAAACTGAAGAAACACTTGTTACGGAAAAGTTGAGGTGGCGCAGGAGAATAGCCGGGCGTGACAGTGCAGTGGCCCCTCCGAACGCGGGGAGGCTCTGCTTTCTCCCCTCAACGGCTGCATGTGAATTAGCCCCTGTGAAGAGTAAAAATTGTCCCGAGGTTCACGTGCAGGTCCTCCTCTCTCAAATATAAACGCATGCGCAAGTTCAGCCTCTGGAGGAACGTTTGGGAGCGGGGCGGGGGCGAGCGGGTGGGTGACACTTGGGATGGGAGCCCAGGGCGGTGGGGCGGGCTGCAGCCTGCCGGGTCCCCTCCGGGATGCTGGGGGGCGGGATGCTGGGGATCGACACATGGAAAGGAAAAGCGGGCTCAGGGGGCTGGCACTGGGAGAGCTTTTGAGGATACTGAGGAAATAAGCCATGTATCGAACATACTCAAATATATTTTGAAAAACATCTGCAATTAAAATAATTACCCTGAAGAATGCCCCTAAAGCTTTTTTGCTTTGCTGCCCTCTGACAGTAGCGTGCTGGGTTGGATTTGTGTCTGTTCTTTGCTGCCCCATTTCCTCCTGCACACAACTGAAATTCAGCTTCACAAATAAGTTTGAACTGAGCATGTTGGATTTGGAAAATTTGTTACTCAAAAGCTTCTCTCTCACACGTTATTTCATGCCTTAAATACCCCTGGTATAGGGGGAAAAGGAAGCTGTGCTGGATTTAAAGGAAGGAAGAAATAAAACTTTAAAAAGCTTATCTTGTTAGTGTGTGGATTTTTCTGGGTTTGTTGAGACTTTTTTTTTTCTTCTCAGTTATTTTGAGGCTATTTCTAAGATTATAGTGCAGAGATCCTGTTTTAGATGTAAATGTTCAGAAGGAAAACTCGGAATAGGAGAACAACAAAAAAATGCTAATTTATTAGGCAACTCCCCAGACAGTTTGACAGCACTATTGCAAACATTTTTTTTATCTTTTTTTTTTTTTAAAACGGCAACTAAGACAACTTCATACTTTGTCATAAGGAAATATTAAGAGACTCTAGGAGAGCTGGTCAAAATGCTGTTTTGCATGAAACTTTTTTAATTCAAGGGGCCCTCCCAAAACAACTTGTGCAGAAAGCTTTCCCTCTTTCTTTGAAACTTCAAATCTTTCCTTTTCTTTCTTTTTTTACTTTCCCGGGGATAAGTGTATAAATGAGAATATTACAAGCTAAGGGGTCAGAACAATAAATATTCAGTTGAGAAAAGTGATTTAATCAAAGCTGGTTCAGAAATACCTGTGTTTGAGGCACAGGTAAACTTTTTAGGAGAAGGAGATCTTAGAGGGGATTTGGTGGAGCTTGTCTTCCAGCTCTGGCTGCGGGACTACAAGTAAATGCATTCAGTTAGTTAAACAGTTGTGTTTGCTGCACAGAATTTCCCTCTTCCATTAAATGAATCTTCCTGACCAACATCTACTGGACAAAGCATTTTTTTCGGGTCCGGTCAGCAGAAGAGCCTGCGGGTGGGTCTTGCATTTCTTTTCTGGAGGCAGTGTCACAGCCCCGGAGCCCGTAGGTCACCTGTTGGCCTTTGATGCGTTACCTGCATCCCCTCTCCTCTGCTTGCTGGGGTCTCCCAGGAGGGGGTGGCTGGTTAAGGCAGTGGCTGAGATTTGAGCGTAGGGGGTTAAGCCAGGACTGGGGGAGCTGCCTGTAGTACTGCAAGGGCCTCGTAGGTTTGTAGCTGTTTCGGGGGTGGAGCAAAAGTTTGTGCCTGTGCAATTAAGCATGAAATAGGTAAATTCTGTGTATAATTGCCCAACGTAGAGTCTAGCGTGAGGACGTGACCCGTGGAAATCGCAGTGCGTCGGTGGCTGCTGGCAGATTCCTGGGAGGTATCCCTGGTGCCCACGCTAGCACGGGGAGGGGGGGTCGTGTCCTCTGCTTCCCCCTACCCTGCTCCCAAAAGCAGAGGCACAGTCTGGGAGGAGGCTTCTGCAAATGAGGATCTGAAAAAGAAAAACTTTTTCAAAAGTTTCTGAAAAACTTTTGTTCAGAGACTTAGAGGAAGATGATGGCAGAGGTGGGAACAAAATTCGCGTTTTCAGGAACCTGCCTGAAAGACATCTTGCTTATAAAGATACATTTCTTGGGTGGTTTGGTGGCTTTTTTTGGATGTGGTGTTTTTGTTTTCCTTTCATGAAAACAAACCAGAAATCTAAGAAAGTAAAAACTGGGATGTGCGTGGAGGGAGAGAATAAGAGTGCAGATAAGAAGAAAGCTGGTGTCAGTGTTGGCTGTGGCTGTGTTTCATACCCAGCCTTTCAGTTAAGGACCGAACAATCCTACTGAGGTTAATAAGTAAAAGCAAGGAGGGGCTTAAGAAAATTAGCTTAAAAACTTCTTGTCAAAAAGCAGATTTCTGTTTTTTTCTCTTTTTTCCTCCCTGCCATCACAGAAACACTTGTATCTTCCCACTCGGTTTTCTGTTTGTTCTCCTGCCGTGGGGGGAGCAGGCTGCTTGCCCTCAGCACCCCCCACTTTTGTCTCCATCCCTTTCTCAGAGATTCAGTGCAAACACGGTGAGATAACCAGCACGATGTGCTCCCTCTCCCAGGAAGCTGCCATGGATTAGTGGCTCTTGCACACGATATGCTGGGGACGGCCAGCCAGGGCTTCTCAGCCAGTTCACCAGCCTGGTGGGGCTTTTGTTATTTACCATGGGGCTGGGAGGACCTTGCTCAGCTGCTTCTCGAAGCAGCTTTTTGGGACGGCATCTCAGCAGCAAATCTCCTCCAGCCGCCATGGGCACTGGCCGTGGCCTCAGCAGTGTCCGTGCCCTGTGCCTCAGCAGCCTCTGGAGGAAAGAGTGGTGGGAAGAATGGTTGCAAGAAGGTGCTGGCTGGTTTGAAGCTGGGAGCTTAACTTCTTCCTGGGCATCCTGAAATACCTGCTACTTTAACGTGCGCCCAGGCTGTGCTCGCTGGAGCACAGCTCTCAGCTTCTACCCTGTGTTTCTTGGGCAGCGTGCTCCAGTGGCATTGTCTCCCCAGGGATACCCTGCTCATCTCTGTTGGTTTCTTTCTTCTTCACAGCTCTGTAGCTGCAGCCGATACAGGGTGGCAAGAGCTGGCAATTGCACATCCCCCAGCACCACAGCCAAACCTAAAAATCGGTTTGCTGCAGTCATGCCGGCCGTCACTTTGCAGGGATCAGGTTTTAAGGAACTGGTGAGGTTTGTTGTCAGGTCTGCCGGCGCTCCCTAACGTGGTAATCAAAAAGTCCTGTGTGAGGAGAAGTTGTGCCTCTGCTGGGGCATGGAGAGCTGCCTGTGTGGGTTATGCAGTGGGCTGCGCAGGATGGAAACCTGGCCGATGGCCTTCACGTGCCTCTTTTGGGGCTAAATGGTGTCTCTTAACTTTCAGTGAATAGCTGAAAAAAAGTAGCAAGCTTTCAAGCAAAACTATCAAGTAGCAAGTGAATCCCTTGCAAATGAACACAAAAGTCCCTGGAAGGGAAAATAAGCAGTAATTACAGTAAAACATACTTTTTCATCGCAGTAATAGTTTGACGCTGAGAGGCAGCTTTGCAGCATCATATAAAAGCGACTTCTCTGCTGCTGTTTCTTCGTAGCGGCGAGTGTTTTGGAGACCTTTTCAATGCTACACATGTTACTTTCTCGGTTTCTGGAGGCTGGCATTCATTTCCAGATACTTGAGACTCCTTGTGGGATAGGCAGAAGTTGAATTAGCTGCCCTGCCAACATGGAAGCAGATACCTCTATTTACAGTGGCTGCTCCAGCTCCCTGTGTCTTGCTGCGCTTTCCTCAGTGTTGCTTTATGAGCATCCCTCTGGTTATCAGGATGGACACCAGAGCCACAAAGAATCAGTCCTGATTTAAGAAAGCCGGCTCTGCAGAGGAAGCAGTAAATTTGCTGGGGCTGGCAGGAGAAGGGCCGGCGGGGGGTGGGCGGGGGGGGGACTCCAAAACTTGGATTAACACAGAAAAGTCTTCTGTCTTAATACTGCTGGAAAACTATAAGCTTTTACATCTTGCTAAAGTGCTTGCTACTTTGACTCTAGTTTCAGCCTCAGTATGGTTAGTGTGTGTTGAGGAACAGTCAAAGGAAAAACGAGACAGTTTCCCAGCCTTGAAATGACAGAGACATAAGCTCTATGTCCACAGGGAGGGAGGGCAGATCCCTTTGCTGTTGTCTTTGAGTCGGTGTTTTAATGACTATGGGGAAAAAAGGAGTGTTAGAACAGCAGAAGAAAAACGATACAGCTAAGAGGAAATTATTTTTATTGCTAATACATGGATGCTCATAATGTTTAATTCTTTACAGCTTATGCTTTATTTGCACATTCTTCCTTCCTCACCACTCTGCACGCTGTAGTGGCAGCTACCATATTTCAAAAATACTGCTCTTAAAAGCTCCTGTTCAGTGGGTTTAGTATGAATAAAAATATTTGTTGAAGTAGCGGTGGTGCTCAGACTGGTCAGCATACAGACACAGAGTGGTTCAGCTGCTGCTCCCTCCCAGGCTCTCGCTTTTTATATCCTCCTTATCCCCCTTCCTTTCCACTACTAAGTTTTAAAAGTTCCTTGGAAATATTTTTTCAGGGCAGCGTAGAAGTACATTTAATCAAAGTTCAGGGTAGTCTTTCTTGATAGAGATTTACTTTTGTTTTCACTAGCGAAGCCAGATGAGGAGAGAGGAGGACCCCGGGAGCCTTTGATGCCCCTGAAAACAATGTTGTGGCAAGAGCAGTTTTAAGGCAGCCTCAGAATTGTCTGTGGGACTGGAGGAGAGTAGTCTTAGAGGAAGCTTTGTGGTATTTTACACTTTCAGATAATTATTTATCTTTCTGGATAACTAATGGGGGTTTAGTGTTTGTTTGCCATGTGCCCTGTGTCTGGCTAAGGGTAAGTGAACCACTGTCAGTTTGCTACAAGGAGCTGCAGAGGGGAGGTGACAGCCTAGGCATCTGCATTATTTTGCCTTGCATCAGGTGCTAAAAGTCACTAAACGTACCATGAGTCACAATATTTTTTCCCAATTTGACTTGCTTGCCCAATCGTGTTTTTACTTCAGCCTTTAGGCTTGAAAAAGCATGTGCATAATCAGTTCATTTTGTGTGGTCTAGGCTATAAAAATGCCCCCTCTGTTCTTCCCATATGAAAAACCTGTTTTTAATTTTGAGGAACTTATATAATTTTCTGTGCTTTCTTTTGTATCTCAGATTAAAAACAAATGCTCCCTTCCCCTAACTTTGCATGTTCCAATTACGGAGTTGTGAAAATAAGTCATCCTTCAGCTTTTGTTACTTTAAAACAGCTATCGGTGATGTCAGAGTCAATACTAAAAGCATTAAGAATGCTGGCAGAATGTAATGCAGCTGCAATCCAACATGATGTTGGAAATGGGGTTGAGAGCATAAAGGCTTTCCATATTCCCAGGGCGCACAACTGCTCGCGGCCTTGGCTTTGATCTCTTCAAAGGCTGCTGCTGCCTCCTCCTAGATGGAGAGACTTGGCTGCCACTCGCTCGCATTGAAAAAAGGCAGAGGTCTCTATTCAGGCAGAAATCAATCACTGTACAGAAACAATTATGTGTAATTCAACCATCATGAAAACAGGGCGAGATTATGGGTTTGTTACCTGAGTGACTGCGTGGAGATGGGGAGCAGCGGACACGGGAGTCCTGCTGACATGCCACATCTTGATGACAATTATAGACACATGAATGATGTGGCGGGCGGGGGCGGCGAGATGACAAATGCTGGTCACGCTGTCCAGCAGAGCAGAAAATGAGGTTACAATTGGGAGATAATGTTTGCATATGTAACCATATTTCAGCAAGCTGGGCAACTTCAGGGAATAGCGGAGACAGGCGATCGTAAACAAAGTCGGTGTGTGCCAGGGCTATCAGCTTTCTATAGTGCAGAAATGTATATGTGCAGTGAGAAACCTGGGTGCCATGTCCTGAGGAGCTGCTTGTTTAAAGCAGCCTAGCGGCATTTTTTGCCGGGGGAGGGAAGAATTTCCCGGGGAAAGGAGAAGTCTCCTGAGTTCGGTCCTCAGAAGGCAGAGAAAGCAAACAAAAATCCTTCTCCATCTCTCTGTGTCTCGGGACAGGGTGGTACTAACATGGCAGGGAGAGATTGCTGTTTACGAATGGCATGGGCGAGTGCGTCTCACGTCTCCTGCCTTCCCCTCCCAGCAGGGGTTTAGGCTAGCCTCGTGGTAGCGCATCTCTGAGCAAGAGCATTTTTAGATTTGCATGGTAACATCTTGGCTGCAGTAGACTGTTGGTAGTGTGACGTGATGCTCAAAATATCTTCTGATGTCTAATGGCCTCCTTTAATTAGGAACTTTTTTTTTTCCTTCCCCTGAGTGGTGAGCAATAGCTGGCATGTGTAGTATCTGCCATGAGAATATTTATTTAAAATATTATTGCCTATAAAGCCTTAAAATAGTATTCCTCCCCAAAAGGCAAAATAAAACACAGATGACTGATTATAAAATGGTATCCCCACTCAGTTTGGTACACAGGATGAGCTTACCTTTTATACTGCTCAGGCTTAGACATCAGAGGCGCAAGAAGCTGCTTTGAGTTACAGATCTTCAAACAATAAGTCAAAACAAAAAATCAATCCCTCCAGTCCCTGGGTGCAGTTAGCTAAAGATAAAAGAGAAAAATAAAGTTATGCTAAAGCAGATAGAGGAAGGGAACAGATAGGCCAAGGAAACACAGAGGACAAGTGCAGAGTTGAAGTGGGCCTAGTGTGAGCCAACATCAATGAATTTTTATCTTATCAAAAAGTTTTAGGGTTGCCAATTCTTTTCAAACTGGATTCACTCTGCTCCGGGGCTGCCTGAAGCGTTGTCTTCAATAAAAGTTGCTTCTTCCCACCCTTTACATACCTCCCTCTCACTCCTAAATGTAATCACACACAGGGATTAGGCTGCACCTCACTGAAGGTATGAAACTTCTCTGCAGACATCAACAGTAAATTAAGGACTCTGATAATCACTTGTTATTACAAATATAATCGGAGATTTCTTCTTAAGTATTTGGTGAAAGATGCATAATCTTAAAAAAGTAAAACCATTTCCTTCTGGGGATATTCCCCCCTCCCCCACACCTCCCAGTAAATCTAAATTGCAAAGGAATTTTTTAAATAGATTTTTTTTAATTGCATTTTTTAACCCTTTCTCATAGCTAATTCATGGCATTTTTAATGCCAGTTAACTGTCTTGATTGAATCAAATATGTGGCTTAAGCCTTAACCTGTCAAGAAGAGAGCATCGTGCCCCAAAGTTGCAATATGCAAGCTGAACCCTTCCCTGTGTGTCTCTTCAGGGTTGACATCTCGGGGTGCAGTCAAATGAAAAAAGCCTTCTTTGGAAAGAAGTCTGTTGGCTTTGGCCGCCTTCTGTTTCTGTTGCATCTTTAAAGGTGTTTATAATAGGGGCCAGCACGCATGCTTGAGTCCCGGCACGAGGAGCTTAAGGTGTCTGTCAGCATCCCTGGCTCAGAGTGGCTGGTGCTGGTACCCACCCACGGGCGTGAGAGACAGACAGGAGCGGGTAATGCTTCAGGTAATAGCTACTCCAACAGCAGAAAACACATTTATCCAACCAAAAGTGATTAACAGATATGGCTTGTACATTGCGTGCAAAAATACCTGGAATGCACGAACATACAAAGGATTGGGAAAGTCTAGTTGATGCACAACTTCAGCCCAGTAGCTGCTGTCTCAAGGCCTGTTTCCCATCTGCAGTGCAGCATAATATCCATTTCATAGACGAGGCAACAGAGCAGAAGAGGAAGAATAAAAGAATTCAGGATATGCAGGTGCAAGTAAGCTGAGGCAAGGGTATTGATGTTAGGTCTTGCTCTTCCCTGAGAATTTGAGGAGGTGATTTCAGACAGCTGCCTGGGAACCTGGGGCTGGCTCTTCTTGCTTCAGGCTGCTGAACTGCTGCTGCCTTTGCTGCTTTGAGAAAACCATAAATCATGCTTTTCTATGTAAACAATTGCATGACCTGCTACAGAGGTGTTCATGGGATTATGAACTGAATGGGAAAAGGGTTAGTGAGTATAGATATTACTACAAGATACGGTATGGAAGATGTGGCTCATAATGTGAAAAAATGGTATCTCCAGTCTCTCATTTGGTAAGCTAGAAGTTACTGTAGGTAACTACTCAAAAGAAACATTCAGCCAGTTACTGCCTTAAAAAACACATTAAAAAATGCAGCTTGATAATTATTCCCATTCATCTCTGGGTAGATTGCATCTTAAAGATAATATTTTTTTAATTGCTTTAATATTCTCCTTACAGTTGTCTTCTTTGAAGTGAAGAGCAGTGTGGTATGATACCTCTCATCAGGAGTGGCTGCACAGGGGGCTGAGCTGAAGCTGGAGGCTTCCCAGCTGCAGCTGCGTGTTGCAGAGCTGCTTTCGTCCTTTACCAGTTTTAGTTTCCTCCAGTCCCAGCTGTAGGTGAAGTCTTGTCAGCACTAATTGTCTTTCTCTCAAAAGAAACATTTTGTTTTGCGGAGGCAAGAACGGGGCCAGGGCTTGGTACTCAAAATGCTGTGTATGGGATGCGCTGCTTACTGGCCAGTGGTTTTGCAAAAGTGAGTGGGAAGAAGACCAGTAGTCCTTGGGACAGATGATGCAGAGCAAAGATTACTGCAGAATAGTAGATCCTGCCCAGAGAAGAGGGCATGCGAGGCATGTGGTGCATTGTGATCTTTTCCCTGTTCTTCCTGCAGGAAGCACAACCTACAAAATGTGTTGGTTTGAATCAGGGTGAACTAGGAGACCTACAGGGCTTAAACAACCCAATCTGAAATGGGAAGTGCCTTAGCTGTACTTACAGAGTATTTTGCTTTTTTTGTGTTTGTTTGAAGTGTGTGTTACATTGGAAACAAAGGATGGAGCAGAGGTGAATGGGAGCTGCAGCGTTCTGCCTGGCCTCTCTGCCGCTTCTGCCCTAGGAAAGCAAGCCCATACCTACTTGCTTTGGGAAGCATCAGCCATCTCACTTTCCCGTTTCAAGTATGTTGATTGAAGTATTGGAGATACGTGTGTTGACTGGGCCTGGTTCCTCTCAGTGTGGGGCTTTTCTTTCTTTGTCGTTTTTGATCCGGCCTAGCTGTGCATCCCAGCAATAGCAGCTCATTGATTTCATAGAATCATTTAGGTTGGAAAAGACTTTTGTGATCATCAAGTACAACCACTAACCCAGGACTGCCAAGTCTATCACTAAAACATGTCCCTAAGCACCACATCTACGCTTTTTTTTAAACACCTCCAGGGATGGTGATTCCACCACCTCCCTGTGCAGCCTGTTCCAATGCTTGACCACCCTTTCTGTGAAAAAAAATAAATCTTAATATCCAATCTAAACCACCCCAGAATAACTTGAGGCCATTTCCTCTTGTCCTGTTGCTTGTTATGTGGGAGATCTACCCCCACCTGCCTACAACCTCCTTCAGACTCCCCAAGTCTCCTCTTCTCCAAGCCTGTGTCAGTTCCCTGCAGTACAGAGACTTGGTTATTTTGCTCTCCCAGTACAGTGTGCAGGGAATAAAACCAGTAGGCAAAGGCTGTGTCAGGCTGGGATGGGGCAGGGGCTAAACACAGAGCAAGGGCATGGCATGGAGGCGTGTGGCGAGGAGCTGGTGCACCCATCCTGTGGCCTGAGGCGAGTTCCCGGGAAGCTGGAGCTTGCAGGACAGTGGTGTGGGCATGATTTCTCAAAGCTGACCTACTTAGCCTCTAAAGTAAACACCAATTTGTGGTCTCTTAGTAGGGAGGGAGCAGTCCAGTAACACTGGGGTAACTTTCTTGCCAGCAACGCTCATGGTTCAGGGCAGCATTTAACTTCATCTAATTGGGACACTCGAGTTTCAGCAGTTGGCTTGCAAAAACAGCAGACAACCTGAAGGTGCCAAATGATTTGTTAGACACCCGTGATACATAACCCGCATCTCTCCAGGAGAGATAGCCCAGCTGGATCCTCCTGCGGGTGGCACAGGCTCTGGGGGCTGCTCGTTGGCATGAGCAGGTACTTCTGGTGGAGAGGGGGTCAGAGCCCTCCTGTGATGGCAGTGGGAGCATCGGTGGCCTGTGAAGGCTCAGAAACATGAAGTCGGTGCCTTGAGGTCACTCCAGCAGCAAGGAGCCCTCTGTGAACGGGCTGCCCAGAGGTCTCTGTTCAACTTCTGTCCCGGTGGAGCCGAGCCTTCAATAACAGGCAGATGTTTGCAGAGTGTGTATTATGGAAATCGGACCAGTCATAACTTGACTGCTCTAAAATAACACGCGTCTCTTTAGAAGAGTGGCGGCATAGTTTTTTTTGGCTGGAGGCAGAGACAAATTTGTGTGAGCAAGGCAGTGGCCTGTGTGGGGCGGCTAGGGGCCAAGCCATGCCATTCCCACCCCTCGGGGCACTCAGGCTGTCTTGGGAGGGCACCGGCCCGCAAGGCATGTCCCATGCTCCGGCGGGAGGGTTTCACTCCTTCCCGCTCCTGCTGGCTCCCCCTGGCCCCCAGCCCCTGCCCCTCGGAGCGGTGGGGGTGGTGGGCATCGTTTGCAGTTAGGAGGCTGCCATCACAGCAATTAGGAAGTCTCTGGTGCGGCCATGCAGCTGCTGATTTGCATGTCTGCCTGTGTTGGGCAACTTGCATGTCACTCTGCTTTCCTCCCTGGGGCTGCCAGCATGTGGCCATCTCCTGCGAGCTCCTTCCCACGCTCCGGTGGGTGCTGTCTGGCACACGCATGATGCAACTCCTGCCTCCGGTGCCCTGAATCGGTCCAGCTCGGCGGAGTGGCTCAGCAGTGCACGATGGGTTTGAAACCTGCAGCTGCCTTGCAGGGTTTTGCTTTTCCTTGTCTTGGTGGGTAGCTGGGGGGAGCGTTGCTTCTCCATCAGCACTTGCCCAGGGTCACCTGCAAGAGTAATTCAATGTGAAAAGTAAGCCCAAGTCTCATTGCTGGAACTTACTGTATTTTTTACGTTTCCTGCCTTTCTAACCAACCCGACCCCCTGGCTGTTCATGTTGCCCTCTCCTCCAGAGGAGGTGTCAGCACGGCAGGAGGAAGGCTGTCTTCTGCTCTCCTGTGGCAGCCTCATCAGCTGGACCTGCAGAAGTATTGAATTAGCTTTATTATGCCGCTGATTTGAAGTCATTACTGGTGTAAGCCGATGCAGTTCCATTATTGTTGATGGGATTGGGGCTCTTCATGTCACAGGTGAATTGGACTCAATTAACCAAAGCCATGGTCTTAATTAGAAGCTCGGCTTTCAGTGGCTCCTCCCGGGCGCCGGAGGTGGGACGCCCCCCACCTTGCCTTGCTGCCCCACGGGGCTCTGTGAGTTCAACGGGAGAAGGTGCCACTTCGTCCTGTGCAGCATCCACAGGGACTGCATGGCATCCTCTTCTCAGGCTATGTGGCCTCTCAGCTTTGCTCTGGGGGAGAGGAGACCCAGCACGAAACCTGGAAAGTGCATACCTGCCCCTTTGGGCTTGCTAGTGCAAAGCCTGGCGCCTGTATTGTGCCAGCTCTGGATCTGCCCCCATAGTCTTAAGTGGTCTGGCCAGTAGATGGGTGTTTTGCTCTTTACTCGAGAGATTGTTAGTCAGGGGTTTTGGCAGATGCTTGCCTTGACAAGCTAAGTGGGAGGTTTCATGTTTTCACTAGCTGACAAATTTTCAGTGGCCCTTATTAAATATTACTTCCTACAGCTAGGCCTGGCTCTCCTGGGTGCCTGGATGAAGCAACAAGTCCGTAAGTACTTATGAAGAACGTGGTGCTCATTATCGCACTTACACAGGTAGAGAAGCCCAGGCACAGGGAAGGAAGCATCCACTTGTGGGACAGGCCAGTGGCACGCTCCCAGGGAGGGCCAGGCTCCTGCCTCCCACTGGGCTGCTGTGGAGCCAGGACCAGTGGGCTTGCAAATGGTCTTCTGCAGCCTGCCTTTGCCTTTCCATAAGAAAATGCAGCTTTCCAAAGGCGCACTCGTGCTGGGTGCTGGCCTGTGCCACTGCAGCAGGGTTGGTATGTGGGACCATCCTGAGGGCATGCCCGGCTGCCTTGCCCCTGCTGCTGGAGGGGACAGCAGCCCTTCTGAAAGTGTGCACCCTCCTGCTAAATATAGCATCAGTGCAGGCTCTATTTTTAGTGTGCATTTTAAGTGCGCTTTTCAGCAGGAGCCCTGCAGGGTTTCGGCAGCAGACCCCGCAGCTGGGTTTCCCAGCAGTTTGTGTCCTTTCCTGGCAAGAAAGGATGTGCTGGGGATGGAGAGCTCACGTGGCTCTCACTGGTGGCCCCATGTGCCACATGCTTACCCAGCCGGCTGCTGCAAAACAGGCGGCATAGCGGCTGATTGCTGCCTTCTGCTAATTAAGAGCTCCTTCCTCTGCCTGGCCTCTGGGTTGTTCTTCCCTTCTCTCCCCTCCAAAAGCTGGTAGGAGCATAGCTGCTTGGAGACTTCTCCCCCCTGCTCAGGTGTGGCCGCAGTTGGCCAGCGCGCTCCAGAGTTAGGAGGGACTAAGCCGTAAGTGTGGGCGAAGGTTGATTTAACCTGCACCCTCAAGTAAATCCCTTTCAGACCGCTTCCTCCATTCAAGTTAGGATTCAGCACATTGCTGGTGCACCCTGCCATGCATCTCACTGTGGACTCACCCTCCCTCTCTAGATGGCAAGGAGAGGGTGAGAAGATGAAGACTTGGGCAGCAGGGGAAGGCTCAGCGCGCCGTGGTTTAGGCTTGTTGCATGGGACTGAAGTGTTTTCAGCTGTTGCTGTAGATGCTCACTCACCCAGTTGTACTGCAGGTGGCAGCTTTCCTTGGGCCAAGCTGGAGTTTGCACCCACCAGCCGCCTTGGGGGTGAAGCATCCCTCCCTGCTCCACGGCAGTTTGGGCAGGGCTGCTCTTCCTGGAAGCCATCAGGAAGGACTCTGCGGTTCCGTAGCGCATGTCTGAGTGTGAGATAATGATGGCAGACCCATGCCTAGTGCCTCTGATTCTGCGATCTGCAAAATGTACTTGTAGCTGCACATGCTGGCAGTACCATCCTGCATGCGGCCCATTCCCTGGGGGAGGCAGGGGAGAGAAAGGTGCTGCTATTTTTGTTCCAGCAGTGGTTTATGATGGTTGTATCTTTGCCTAGATAAGTTACGGTGGGTGGCATTCACATCAGACGCTACCCCACACCCAAAAAGCAGAAAACAAACAAAAGCTGAGATAAGCGGTGCTTTAAGGAAGATCAAAAACTCATCTGTGTGTTTCTTCTTCTTGGGGGAACCTACGGTCCTACTGACAGATCAAATACAGGTTTATGTATGTATATGTATACACAAGGCTTTCGACAGGCCCTGTTGTTCCCCTCTAAAAGTAGCAAATGAGCAGAGAGGATATGACAGGTTTGGTATAAATCACCCCATCAACACACCAAAAAAGTGATCTCTGAAAAGGTTATTTTTGTCCCAATGTAGACGGTCAGACATTGCCTCAGTAGTGTTGCTGGGCGAGTGCAGTATATGGTGGGGTACAGTAAAATGGTTTTCACATGGTAATAACACAGAACACGCTTCTTGTTACTTACGTCCCTAACAAACTTGCAGTGGCATGCACCATTACTTTCTAAGCCTGGTTTATTCTCATTTCAGCTTGGCTTTACTGGAGCAGCCCTCGCTTGTGCTCAACAAGCCACGTATCTATCTGTGTATTTCCAGCCCTGTTACCTCATATAGGTTGAAACCTGATGGCCGAATGAAAAGCGTAACATTGTCGAGCTGCATTTTCTTGCTGAAGTTTTACATGCATCTTCATTTCACTGGCATAACTGGCATATGTAGGGGCTACTCTCTGCTGCTATTGCTATGCAAGAAGTCAGCCTCTAAACTTAGCTCTGATCTGAGCCACCTTCCCCTGAAGATGCACAACACTTCTTTTCACTGTCATTGCCGACAGGCAGGTTTTATTCAATTCATGTCAAACACCCTCTTTCAGTGCTGTGCAGCGCCAGTGTCTGAGTTTTACCCTCTTTGTCCCTGGTGCAGTGGCCCTTCTGCCGCAGCAGCGTGAGCGGCACCAGGCTGTGCCCGGTGTAGGCAGCGGGGCCGGTGGGCTCCTGGCACGCATGGCTGTGGGAGCTGCCACCGGTGTTTTGGAGGGCATGGAGCTGACTCTCCTCCGATCCAAGCAAAATCCTGTGCCAGCTGGGTAATGGGGAGAGATTAATGACTGCCTTGGAAGCCAGTTTTCCAGCATACTGGCCGGAGGGCAAGCATCATGATAGTTGTAGCAGCTGGTTTGGAGAGGAGGGAAATGAGGGGAAGATAAAATTGCACGCCCAGAATGCCAGGGTAGCCTGTGTCCATGCTTTGATGTCTTCTCCCTCCACACCCTCCTGTGGGTTAAAAAGGAAACTAGACTGCATTTATAATGGGTGTGTGAATATCTGTATTTAGCTCCAGCAAGCAAGCTCCTGGGCTGGATCCTCGTATGTGGAGAGATACAGTTCGGCCAAATGCAGGAATGGGTATTTTCTGTGCCCTCATTGTGGGGACAGACAACACACACACACACACACACATCATTTCATCAGTTCAGGCATCACAGCCAAACAAATTCTGACACACATGTACATGCTGGGTTATGAAAGGGGATAAAGGGAGATTAAACACGGTCCTGAGGTGTGTAGGTCAGGGTGTGGGTTCCCCCCGCCCCACTGTTGCCACTGCTTTGGTTAGGGCTGTGGGGAAATGACCCTGTTTGGGTCCGTGGCGAGGACACGGGCACTGTGCGATAAGCACTGCAGCCCAGCCTTGAAATCTCTTAAAATTGATTTGTGCGACCAGAGAAGCAGGGGTGAGCATCCTCCCCGTGCTGCCCATGGGAGGGGGCGGGAGCTGTCCTCACACCCTGGGGAAGGCCAGGGCGAAAGACGGGGTTCCTCCCATGTGGCAGGCAGGGTGCATGCATGAAGGCAAGTAGCTCTGAGGAATTTAGTTTCCCTCCTGTTACAGTGCAACACTTCTGCATCCACTTCTGCATGGCGCGCTTTAATCAGCAGCCCTCCTCCCTTGGCCCCCAGGCCTTGAAATTCCACAAAACCCAATTAACAGAGATGAGAGAGCTCTAGCATGTATACATATGAAATTTCAGAAGGCTGAAAAAGAGACTCTTAATACCATAAAGCCTGCCCTAAAGTAAAATTTGCATCTGAAATCTACATAGTTAACCCCGTGAGGAAGACAGCATAGCTGAGCACAACTTTTTTTCCCCCCAGAGGGGTAACTTAGCAGGTCTGCTCAGTTTGGCATCAGCCAGCTTGCAGCTGAGGAGTGCTGCAGAGCGAGACCCGTGCTGCATGTACAACCTGCACAGAGCACCGAGGAATTGTAGATCCCAACTTTAGAGACTGTACTGCAGTGGCCCGAGCAAAACAAAGCAAAACCCCAGCCTGAGAAGACCATGTGAACTTCTCTAGGTTGGTGATCAAAAGTAGGCTGAGTGGACTTGATGCTTGCATAGACTCATTAAGGGAAGTGTTCAAAACTGATCTAATTATCACTTAGAGGTTCAGTACATTCAGCCCAAGGCTCCAGGTGTTTCACACTTTATAACCTGGTACTACACTGGCTTGTTTAAATTGCCCATCATGAACTGTCCTGAGAAAGACACCCTCTCTTTAAAATAATTACAAACAAACAATCCTCAGCAAATCCACTCCTTTCTGTAGGGTTCAGTGTTCAGAGGGGAACTGCCAATAAAGCTTCATTCCTGTTCTGTGCTTTTATCTATCTCTTTTGCTATCTTGTTTGTGTGAGATACAAAATTTTCCCTCCTATTAATCCTACTTAGAGCTTAACCATGTACTAATTAGAGGTCTTACTGCAGTTGCTCTGCTCTTTTTTGAGTTTCTGTATGTGCACCTTACATTAAGAGTGGTATGCAAGCACCTTCTTCAATTAAGAAAAATTAAACGAGCTAAAAGAGTGTCACCTGAGTGCTTTATGTAATTTCCCTAGCTGACAGTGATGGGTTTGGCTTTAAAGTGGCTGGTATCTGGGGAGGGTGGTAGGGACTGAGCAGTGTGCTGAGAACACAGGTAAGTATTTCCCTGCAAAAACACGAGGCCTCAAAGCTGCTTTTTTTTTTTTTTTTTTTTTTTTATTACCTCCGGATTCTGCAAAGGGCTGGTTATCTCACGCTGTGAGCCAGCATGATCAAAGCCCCAGGAAAGGTCAGGCATTCCTCCAGGAGTGACACTCGGCTGCCGGCAGCACTCCTCCAGCCCACAGCCCGGGCTGCAGCACTGCACTGAAATCCTTTATCTCGTTAAGGAGTGAACCTACAGATTAGCCAGCCTGGCCTTAGCTTGATGTCAAGAGCATGTAACACCTGGCCTGGGTTTTCTGAAGAGGAAAGGTGTGGGTTTTCTGGTTGTGTGTTGGTTGTGTGTTTTTTTTTTGTTTTTTTTTAAATAATTTTGTGGGGGAGGCAGTATTTCCTTCCTCTGACTTAGTGTGAGAGCTCAATGCTGTGAAAAGCTGTGCTCCATCTCTGCCACACCGAAGGAGCTGCTCTCCTCATGTTCTCAGCTCCTAATTTTGTGCAATTGATACAAATGGTGAGTTCCAAAATACTGGGCATAGAAGAAATTATCCACGGTATCTTCCACTGAGAGGATATTGTTTTCCCACTGTTTTGATAGACTGGGATTTAATTTCTCATTTTGAGCCTAGTTATCCCATACGAGCCGCTTGTGCGTGGACAGGGAGGTTTGGGGAGAGTGAGTGGAAGGAAGAGATGTTTGAAATGAGCAAATCCTGTCTCCGCTTATGCCTGTTAGATGCTGTGGTTTTGCATCTCTGCTAGTTGGGTGGTGTGAGGGGCTGCACCCCTCAGGTTGGGGAGATGGGGATTCACTCTGTGGCTCACGGTCCCATCTCTGGCTGTGGCTGGGGGCTGACCTGAGCCCGGCTGGCAGCTTGGTGTCTTTGCCAGCTTTGTCTTCAGGCCCCAGGCGCTGAAACTAGAGGAAAGGGGAGGGGGGTGGTGTGCGTGTGTGCTTCTGCCTGTGGTTCGTGGTGCGATACTGCCTTGGCTGTGAACCAGCACCTGTGGGATGGTGGAAGCATGTTAACAGCATGAAATTTGGGGTGATTTTTATTTTCAAACAAGGTTAAGGTATACTGTCCTAGGTATAGGATAGGAGTGAGAGAGTTAGACATGCTTTTTCTCATGCAGCATGTGATAATACACAGTAAGGGCACTTACTGCCACAAAAGGGGAAAATTAATTTTTTTATTTTTTTTTTTTTTAGAATAGAGCACTTGATTCCTTCTTAAAAGTTCTGAAATACATGGCCCTGAATCTGTCTCCCACTTTGCTTCTTGAATAAAGGGGCGGTAAAATTTTACCTCATCCGCAAACAAGCATAGCAAACTGTGCAGCTGGCTGTGGATATGTGGCCTCTGGAGCAAACGGAAAATGAGTCTGCATGCAGCATCTGCGGGGCCTGCAGCAGGAGCGCCCGTCTGCTGCCCAACCTCCCAGCGATCCTCAGATCCCAGAGCATCGAGCTAAAAAGCGCGTTCCATCTGCAGGGGAGAGGGGAGGGTCTGGTGCTGACCTCCGAAATACCATGCTGGCAATGGGGAAGGGGTCTGCTGGGAGCAGAGGAAAGAGAGAGGGGGAAGGGGTGGTGGTGGGGAATTTCTCCAGTATGTGGCTGCAGACCTTGACCACATGCCGGGCTGGTGGTGCCAGCTGGAGCGCCTGCTGTGTGGGAGCGTGGCCGGCTGAGTGTGCCCAGCACCAGCACCAGCCCACGCTGGGCGCTGCAGCAGTTCCGGGGTGTGCTGCCCTGGGGCAGCAGGCGGGCAACGGGCAGGTCGTGCAAACGTACTTCGTGTCTACCCCAAAAAAAGAAAGGGGTTAGCATTGCATTTGGGCACTTGTGGTATTCCTGACCACCTGCCCTGTCAGCAGTGGAACGGAGGAGAGAAGGGCTGAATGCTTCTCTGAGCTCTCCTGCTATGAGCTGATTTTTTGCCTGATAAATTGTTTAGTGTTGTTTTGCAGAGCCAAATGTGGCCACATTTCTCCCAAGCACGGCATTTATTGCAATGAAAAGTACTGAGGAGGGATGCAGTTACGATAAGAAATTGTCCACCTCTTCCTTCGCCACACTTTGGAGGCGGCGGGGGAGGTGGTGGTGTGTTTACACAGGGAAGCGCTAATTGCATGAAAAATCAAACTGTCGGTAATGATGGGGCGATGGTAAACTTCAGAAGTGCCTCTTTAATGAAATCAACCATAACTCATATAATGTTTGTGGAGTTTAGTAGGATTGAAATATAATTGCAGGGTGACCCGTTGCTACTAGCAGGGCTCCGTGTGCAGCTGTAAGCCCATCTGGAAGGGTGATTTACTGGAGGCTTGGGCAATCTGGCAATTTAGGCCCTTTTTTATGATGTTTAGACTTCTACCTGTGTTATAAAGCACAGTCCAGGGTTTTTATGAGGATGTAGGTGCCTGCTGCACAAAACTTAGGTTGTGGGCTGGGTGTGTTTCTTTCCTTTCAAGAGTGACTTCTTAAATTTTAAAGGGCACCTCTTGAATTAAAAAAAAAAATAAAAAAAAATCAAGTCTAACAGCAGGCAGAAATATCCTACGCAGGATTTAAAGGGAGTCACGTGTCTTGTGCATACCAGTAACTTTTTTGTAAGCCCCGTGGCCAGCTGGGGGAAGGAGCTTAGTAGTAATAGACTAAAATGGGTGGGGTGGGAAGGGGGAGCAGGTGAGGGGCACATTTCTCACGTTCTCCCCCCATCTCACGGGCTCCCCAAGCTGGGGCTGCCCCAGCCGCTGGAGAGCCTTCAGGTCAGTGCCAAGGATGGCCGTGTGCCTGCATGGGTCAGGCCTGAAAACAAGGAAATGTCTGTTTTTGGGGAGCCTGAGGGTGCTGTGCAGTAAAAGGAGCCAAGCAGGGCCAGGGGGTCCCAGCAGCTTCCTGGGGGTGAGTGCAGGGTGAGGATGCTTTCCTAAGCTGCCCTGGAAGACAGCAGACACAAAGGTGGGGTGCTTCATCTTTTCTGGGTACCCTTTTCCCCCCTCTGCAAAAAGGATGGTGAAGTTTGTGTGGGCCCCTTATAATTACAGTACTCCCCTGACCTGAGTCACTGAGTCATCTCCACCGGCAGCCCATGGCTTGAAGGCATTGGTCCCTTTTTTCTATCTTCTAAGAAGCTGTTCGGCAAATGAGACTAAAAATACCAAGCGTTTAGATTATGTGTCGATAGCTCAGCATCCAGCAGTGTTTCTCCGTAGGTTTATTGGTCTTGTTCACGCCAAGAGTCCAAATGAAACAATTGGCATCGATGTTTTGGGCCAAAAAAAGTGTTTGCAACATACTTTTTTGAGCCTGTGCCTTGTTTGAGTCATTCTTTGTTCATCCTTAGCTGTGTGCTGTGATTTTTATATTTTTAGCGACACATAAATGTAATTTTAGGGCATTTTTTTGTCTCATTGACATGACAGACCCTCATGGGACTGATCTATAAAATTAAGTTAGTAGCTTTTCAACACTTGCGTTTATACTGAAATAATCTTGCACAATGTGATAGAGAAATAATTCCTGTTTTGACCTTCTGCTGATGGTTCAAATAACCTGTCTAAGAGACATCCTGTTTCTGGAGGGCCCTATTGCTTTAATTCCTGTTAAAATTGGTTTTTGCCTTCTGTGGAACAGTGCTGTAGAAATTAAGTACTTGCAAATGCGTTTTACCTCCAGATAAATGTTGCAGTTTGCATTTTCAATCCTAGTGAAGCTTTAGCAGGCTGCTACTTTTGGCTTAATCATTTGTACGTTTTTAGGGATTTTTTTAAAATTTTTTTTTAGTTTAAAAATGAATATTTTATTTTAAGCCTTTGGACCATCTTGCCCACATCCAGTGATGGATGTCTAATGAGATGACTTTTTACCTCCACTAAATGATTATATTGTTTGCACTGATGTATGCTAAGACTTGATGCATTAAATCTTTGGTCATTAGCAGATGCCATTAGCAGAAAAGTCCAAATCACTTAGAGCTGGGACTTAAGACTTTTCATTAAAACCTGAATTTGCATGTTATTGGATAAATCTGTTAATACGGTTTAGCTGGACTCAGGGAAGTTACTTGAAAACTTTTTCCAGTGTATATGCAGGGCCAGTGGTGCCTGGGAGCCTCAAATTTAGAGCAAGTGTCACCTCTAGTGCTTCATACCCCGTCATATGCTGAGTGATCCCTGCATCAATTCCATCTGGCCCTGCCTGCCCCTGCCACCATCTGTGGCCCACAGTCCCCGCTGTCAGCATTGGGCTTCAAGCTGGGCATGGGACTGCTCCACTTCTGCTGGGAAATCCCCCTGAAGCAGCTAAAATCCCAGTGGTGGGGGCTCCTCGCTTCCCAGCAAAGCGTGGGCAGCCCTTCTTGGTGCTTCAGAGCCGGAGGGGGTTGGCCTCAGCAGTGGTTTCCCTGTGGGAGCCTTTCAGCAGCATTGGTGTGGTGAGATGCAGGGCTTGCCAGGAGCAGGGACCAGCCAAGGAGTCACTGATGTCATCAAACTCATCACTCCTTCATCTTCGCATCTGTTTCTATCTTCTGCTGCCCCAGCCTGTTTTTTGGAGGGCAGACAAAGCAGGAGCACTTGCAAAAACATCGGTCACGGTGGGTAGTATGGCTAGCACGGCTGGATCTCCGTTTTGCTGGAAGTAAGCAGTGGTTGCCTAGTCAACCTCTAAGTTGCAAATTTAGGCATGGTGAACAGAGGTTTTGGACACGTAAAGGTGGGTCAGGTGCTTGCACAGGCATCTGAGCCCTTGTTCTTAGCTTCTGTGAGACAGAGCCAAGATACCTTACTGACGCCTGTCATACTCCCACGTTTTCTTAATCAAGAACATTTCTGTTCATTGCATTTTAAAAATTGCTGCTCGAAGAGAATTTGACCCATTTCTCAGCCTTCTAGGCCTCTGACGGTCTGTCTTATGCTATGTGGCATTGAATAGGCTGTAACATAGACTTAATGTAAATACATTTAAGAGAGGTCCTATTTCAAGCACTTTTGATCCACTGTGTGTACAGTGCTGAAAGGCATCTTCCTGTCACCAGGGTGCAGGACAGATTTTTTTTCACGGTTCCCCCCAGGAGCCTAGGTCTATATCCTGTGGGACATGAGGAGGCCCATGAGGAAAAGTCGTCCCATCCTGTGACGCACGCTGCCTGCCAGAACAGGAACACCAGGCTTCAGAGGCTGCCATCAGACCGCCCACTTTCACACAAAACTTGTATGCTTATGTAGGAGATGGTGTTTCACTTGCTGAGTGGTTTTCATGCTCAGTTTAAGTGGGTGCTCAAGGGTGCAGAGGAGTCCCCAGTTGAATATTGGATCGAAGCACATCCCTTTGCCCAGGAGAGGAACATCAGCTTGTGGGTCTGAGTACCTTGGAGAAGAGAAGGTGCCAGAGTTGTGAGCAGGGATCCTGATAACCTGGAGGCAAGCAAAACAAGCTTGTGTCTTTGTCCTAACTCAGCCGATGGTTCTGGTGACAGAAACCAGAGCAGCTTTGTCCCCTGGGAAGAGCTGAAGGTGGCACAAGAGGCGACACTGGGGTGGGCTCCAGCACCTTTTCCCCTACCCAAAACCCCTGGGGGTCCCTGGCACATAGTGACCCTACTGATCCCGCCCTGGCAAGTGAGTGGACTGTGGACACTGGTTCCTCTGGTGTCCTGCAGACTTCCTCTGCTGCTTTAGAACAACGGTCCTTATTGTCAAAGCAATTAATAAGACAGACCCCCGCGACTCAGAGGCTCGAGCCTGGGCTTGTTAAAACATTGTGGTGCCTGTGTTACCCTTGGCCAATAAAGAACAGAAAGGGCTGTGGGCAGGTCAGGAAATGACAGGGGAAAATGCCTTTTCAGCTGATGGGACTGGCTTGTGTGTGACAAGGATGCACGAGGCAGAAGCAGGGATGCTGCATAGGAAAAAGGCTGCAGAGCTGCAGCCCATGGGCATGTTACCATTTAGAGTGTTTCCAGTGCCAGTGGTCCCATTACCAGGTTTTGGGAGTGCTTATTGACCCCTGGGGTTGAGTGTGTGATTTGATGCTGCAGGTTGCTGTTTGTTGAGGGTCCAGGCTTCTTGGTGCACATATTTATATCAGGAAAAAGATCAGCTGTTCAGGATGGGCAAAATTAAAAGGACCATCGTGTGGGAACCGGAGCTTAAAATGAGCATCGGCTGCCAAATTGCGGAGTATTTGCTAGCAATTAATTGCCATCGGAGAGGATCTGCTACTGAGTTTGGAGAATGAAATAAAACATTGCAAAATATTTCAACAGGGAAAGCTTTCCCTGCAAGCTTGTGACTTTGCCGGCAATTTAATGCCCTATCAGTTGTTAGTACCTATTTCTAAAACGAATGGGCTGTGTATACATGAACGTGCAGCGTGTAAATAGAAGTGGGCTTGTCTTCCCTGATCCGAGCCTTGCAAGACCCGCCTGGCTCCCCGTGTGGTTCACCAGCACGCCAGGTCTCCTGACAGCCTTCCTGAGCAGGCAAGAACAAACAAATTAAGTCACGGGAGAGAAGAAAATGAAGATAGCAGGGGATTTCTAATCAAGCTATTTTAATACTGGGTGTGCTTTAATCACTTACTTAATGGCAGTACTTAATGAACACTTGAAGTAAAGCATGTTTCTGTCAGAGATTCAACACCCGTGTTTTTAAAGCTGTCTTGAGGGAACTCAAATGTTTATTACAACTTTTCAGCAAAAACCTGTCATAGTTGTGCTATATTAATTTCCAGGATTGAGGGGAAAGGGAAAGGGGGGGTGAGTTAGAAAAAGGCAAGAATGTACACAAGCCATTAGCGTGGCGGTTTCTCACTAATGCTGCAGTTAACTTGAATCCAGTTGCTTATTGTAATCCATCTAGATAGATGCTTATTCTAGGCTTTATCAAATTGCATGTACTCTTCTCTTTGCAATGCTCCCCTGGCTGTTGCACGGAAGTTTTTACTGCACATCAACCCTTCGGGCAGAGTGGTTTGCTCAGACTCCTCTTGCCTGTCCTTGTACGTTGCCTGCATTTCCCACCGTGACACCCCCTTTGCTTCAGGTGCTGATTCTGCGTGCCTGCAGACCGTGGCACAGCACCATTGGCTGTGAAGCTGCCTTTCCCATGCATTGCAGCCGCAGCTGCTTGCTGCTGGGCTTCCCAAAAAGAAAGGCGGTGTGGGACTTGGAAAATGGCACAAACTTTTCTTGCTTGTGAATAACCACGGGAAGCTCTAGCAAGGATCCTGGGTGCCTCCTTTGTCTGCTGGTGTGCTAGAAGCTGCTTCTCTCCTTCTCCCAAGGGTCTCCTGGGATGCTGTGGCTCTACCATTGCCTGATGAAACATGCCCTGGGGAGGAGGGGAAGCTTGCAATGACTGACTTAAAGTAACTTTCTTGTTCTCCTCTTCCCTGGCTCCCAGCACTAAATACAACTTAATTACGTGGCAAAGCACTGAAGTACAGTATGTGAGGAAAAAGGGGACCAGGCAGATTTTTAATTTCTGACCTTGGCAAGCCATCAGTTTACCCCCTGAAACATGTGATTTTGATTCTGGGTTCGTTCTTTGAATAAGTGTTAGCAGCGGCAAAGCCGTAAAGCTTTGCATTGGAGTGGACGCAGCATCTCACTTTGCCTCTGTACTGTGATGTGAGTCACTGGGGTATCACCCCCACTGCTTGTAAGCACAAAAGGTCAGTGAGATAAATGGCCTCCCGTTGCTGGGTTGTGAAGCAAGACAGAAAGACTGCGCCTTTTTTATTTGGCTTTCATAAACCACAGTATTCCTAAGCCCCTGTTTCCTGTGAGCAGGGTGTTCCTGTGGGCATGCTTTCCCATTGCTGCTCCTTTTAGCTTCAGGTGAGGCTAAAAGTAAGGTTACAAATCCACCACCCCCATACCTGCTGTGTCATTTTCCCAACTGTACCGTCTAAGGATTGGAGGTTTTGAAAATTAAGCATAACATGATCTCTGCTGTCAAAAGCCTAGGAGGAGGTTGGCTTTGGACATAAACCTATTGCTCTAAATAAATGGTTTGGGGACGGGGGGAGAGTAACTTGAGCTCTCGATACATCAAGCTTGCTGCATCTCTGCAAAGTTGTCTGTGGAAAGGGATTGTGTGAGAGCTCCCAGGGAGGGGGCAAATTGTGCAGTTATTGCTGGTGTTGCTGAGATTTATCTGTTGGTAACCAGTTCTGGCCAAAACACCTTAGTGTTACCTCTCCTTCTTCCACCTCTGGTCCCCCTATGCTTGTCCGTGATGAAACTGGACATGAGCCTGGTTTTGTCATTGCTGTAAAACTGCGTGCTTCTTGGTCTTGCATTTTTATTGCAACAGCTGGTCAGCAAAGGCATAAATGCAGAGTTAGTTTATCCATTAAAATGCTACTGCTATTTTGAGAGGACAACTGAAATGGCTGTCTTCTGGGTTTGCTAAAACCTTCTGCCTGAGGATGATTTCAGGGCTCTAGAAACTAGAAATTAAATAGGCTGAAAAGGGCATGGATTTTTCCTGTCTCTTCAGGTCAAGGTATCCTCAAATCCTCCAACAAATCAATGGTCCTTTTATTTTGGGGTACTGCTGTAGCAATAGTGGAAGTGTTTGGGTTTTTTTGAGGAGCTATCTGTTACTGTGTTTCCCCCCTGAATTTAGCATTTGCTGTCAAAAACTTGAAGCCATGTGTTTTTTAAATTACCCTCTCTTTTAGGACCAAAAGTGAATGCATCCGTTTCCCCATCCTTAAGTTTGGGGTTGGATTTTTTTAATTGGTTTATTTTAGTTTGAATTGAGAAGACCATCTGCTAGTGCCTGTGCCCAGCACACAACTTGTTGACAGGAGAGGAAAAGTAGACAGGCTGGGGCCTTTCTCGGCATTTTAGAAGCAGCTTTGTGCTTAAAGATAGAGGAAAAACAAACAAAAAAACCCCAACAACTGAGCACTGCTTTGAGTGTTGACTCAGGGATGTTTGCATCTTGGGTGCAGGAGCTCACTTGCTCGCAGTTCTCTCCGAACCTCCCTGCCTGTCCTCCTTTGTAGATGCGCATTCTTTGAAGGGTCGTTAATTTAATATCTTTCTCTGTGCAGCAGCTGGAACAAATGGTCCCCCCAGCTCCAGTGGGAGCTCCTAGCCGCCTGCCTCGCCCAGTGCTGACCTACAGGCATTTTTGCCATGGCTGTCTCAGGCTTTTTATAGTTTTTGCACACTTGTTGCATATAGGATACCTTACAGGTGCAGGCCTTCATTAAGCATTAACTAGCTGTTCGGGGAGGGCTTGGGTGATTGTTGGTTTTTTTTCTGGTAGTCTTGCTTTTCTTCAGAAGCATTTCAAAAATGAGGGAAAGCTTCATGGATTCAGACCAAATCGGAGATGCTGTGTTTCACCACTAGCTCACTGGATATTAATTTAAACTGTCTCAAAGTGTACTCCTCAGATGAGAGGACAGGCGCTTGTTTAAAATGGTGAGTAACTCTGTGACTACACATACGGCATCGCCAGCGCAGAGCACTTGCAGGGATCACCCAGCTGCGTGGCAGCAGCTGTACCAGTGCCATGGCTGGGGGATTTCTTCCCCCCATCTTTGTCCTGCCAAAGTGCCTTGATTACGGTTCAAGCCTTACCTCTTGCAGACTGTGACTGCTGTTTGCAAGGGAAACGTTTGCTCTTGCACTGACTTGTGCAGTTGTTCCTGCATTACTTTGACACAGCAATTGTTTTAAACCAGCGTCCAGTGCAGACCGAAGCTCATACTGGGGTAATGCCTACTGCTGGGTCAGGATCTTCTTCCCTGTCAGCTCTTACCCTTTCTCCACCATCATTATATTAGGGATTTTGGGTGGGTTTTTTTCAGGCCCATCATAAAATCAAATAGCAGCCTCCTCATAGCACTGGCTGGCCAATTAATTTGGCTCCTGCTGTTTCCAGTACATGTATATTCTCCCAACTCTGCCTGTTTGCCCTGTTGGTGTCCCTTTAGGGGACCATCCCCTGCCTGCACTGCCTCACCTTAGCCTGAGCAGATGCTCAGGAGAAGTAAAATACAACCTGATGAGCAAATGTCCAAGCAGCAGAAATGACCCAAGGAGGGCAGGGAAGAGGTCTCGTGAGTGTAAGGCCAGTTCCCAAAGGATGCTGCCATTGGCTGTGCTGCAAGACTTTGTGTTAGGACTGGAGACCTGGTGGGCCAGCAGCCTCCAAGGAGGCCACCAAAGTTTGCTCACTCAGAAGCGAGTGTCTCTTTGATCTGGGTTCCATGGGGCACAGCTGGGTGTCCGTGTCCACAGGCCAGCAGGTGCAGGTGTTCCTTTGCTGTTAACCCGTAATGCTCATAACAGGTTATACTGTGCATGACAAGATGCCCTAAAGCGTAAGGGAAGGTCTTCATGATTGTAAACCACAGGTCCTCATTTTTAATTGTTTATTTTTTTCCAAATTGCAGATCTTGAGTGAGGCTATATATTCAATTTCCTTTACTTTACAGGTTGTGTGAAGAAGCTTGGGCCCAGAGTTTAATGCAGGTGACTAAACTGATGTGATGTGGTAGTACACTATGTATGCTACGTCAGAGCCATGTTAAGAACCATTTCAACAAACATCCAACTTCTTCAGATTGTCTTGGAAATGAGAATTGCATCCTCATCTGCTTTATTGTTTCTAGGTGCTACTTAGGTACCAGCTTAGATCAAATTATGTTTTGGTGGGTGGGTAAGTATCGTTTCTGTACTGAAATATTGAAGAACCTCCTGTAGGACGATGGGTAATTATGTAATTGTCTCGTTGAAGGTGTGTGGACTGATTGGGTTTTGGAGGAGAAGATTTTAAGGTTGTGTTGAGGAGAAAAGGTGCTCTCCAAACCGTGCCTATATGAGACGTAAATGTCACCGGTGTGCCGCAGAGAGCTGTGGCGGTTGCTGGCTGAGTTGGCAGTGCTGAGTCATGGGGGACCGAGTTCCCCCTGCATGGACGTCATGTTGACCCAGGGCGGCGGTCACTGTGTCCAGGTCTCTGTCAGTCACTCCAGTGTTTCTGCAGCTGTATGCACCATCTTCAGAGGATTTGGGGAGGGAAATGCAGGAAGGATGCCCTGGTTTTGGGAGGAGGAGGAAGCCTATGGGCAAAGACACTGGGCTGCGGTAGGAGGAGTCTAATCAGCGCTGTCTGGTACCTCAGCGTGAGATAGGACTTCGGCCATGTCCTGCAGCCCTGAAAAGCCTTTGGAGCTGTAATGCCTGCTGCGAGCAGTACACAGTGGAAGGGGCTTCAGCGTCATCCCCCGTCCAGATACCCCCAGGCGAAGGGTGCAGGCCAGCATCTGTGGAACTGGCTGGAGTGTGTGGGGCCGGTCTGCTCCTCCACTCATCCCAGCCTGGGGTTGGGAAGATTGCGAGGGCGGTGAGAGGGGCATCCAGCTCTGCATATGAGATCTTGGTCTCCTGCCCTGAACCCGCTCTGGGAGGACGGCCCAGGTAACCTGTCTGGGTTGACTTGTAGTGCAGGTGCCATAGCAGAACCTACTTGCTCCATAGGGCTTTTGGAAAATCTGCTATCAGGCTCAAAACTGTATTTTGTGTGTGGTTTCTCCCTGCCAGTCCCTGTGGTTACCTTGGTGGTGGGGCTGTAGGGGATGGGAAGGCACAACTTGTGCCCACCAAGCCCCAGTCTAGTGGCACGCCTGGGTGCCCAGCAGGATTTAGAAGCCAGAACTCCATAAGCCCTCCCAAAGTGGTGTTAGGGAGGTCTCAGCCAGGCCCGAGAGCATTATTATTATTAATTGTTTTATTATTATCATTATAATTATGCTCATTATTATTATTTATTGTTACTGTTTCTTGTTCTTTTTTTTTTTTTTTCCAGTTTCTGGCTCTGCAGACCCCCAAATGCTCTTAATGGAGATACAGCCCGTTTATATGTTAATTTTAAGCCTGCTGACAAGCGGTTTGCTTTTCTCATGACTTCTCAAGGTTCCGTCGCCCATTGAAAGCTGCTGCTGTGGGCTTAGGGGATAAGGTGCCGAGAACTAGAAAATAAAATAAAATCTGCAGGGTGCTGGAGAGTGAGGGGGCACAGGGGCTGGCTTTCTTGAGGTACAGATGAGTGATTTCTGAAAGCAAGTAACCCTGATACCAGGGGTGTGCATGACAATTACACTCAGTATAATACAAAATGTTAATTACTAAATTTTGAGAAATTAATGCTGATTAGCAGCTCTGTGTGTGACCTAAATACATTTATTGCTTGATCTTTATTCATAATATACAGTTTATTGTTGATAAAGCAATTGCTGAATGGTGGGCTGGCCCACAAGTCTCGTAGCTAAAGACTGAGGCCCGATTTGTAAATCATCTGAAATTTGTTGGCATCTGTTTTTTGTTGAATTTATACAGCCAGGGAAGATGAATAGCAGTTTGAGCTATCCCCTTTACAACCCAGCTCATAGATATTATTGAGAATTCATATTGCTTTTATTATTTGGTCACAAAAATGGACCTAATGCTTGTTGGCTTTAAAACACCTACTAGCGCTGCTTTCTCTCTCCATCTTGCAAAATATAAGACAAGGCCGAAGCTTAAATTAAAATCCTCAGGTTCTTATCTCTTTCCCACAGGAAAGCAAATCTGTGTTGAAAACCGTAAAATTAAGAGGAGAGCAAGGATAGCATAATTTAGCAAAAATTCATGGCACCAGATTCTGAGCTATATGACTGGAGGGATAGGTCAGACATTAAGAAGATACTGCCTACTAATGCAAGTTCCTTAAGGTGGTGCTCTGGAAACAAGGCAAGCAGAAAATGCTGCACTGGTTCCCGTTTGCTCCCTTTCCTCCACTCCTACTGGCCTTAACAATAAATTGAGTTGTCCATTCAATAACCCTTCTGCTTCCAGAAGTCCAGAGAAATCCTGAGTTTGTACTTGGAGTATTGTCCTAACGTGTTTGTGCTGGGATTTCAATAGTGAACTCAAAGAAAATTAATTTCATTGAACTCCTTTTTTTTTTATTTATTTTATTTTTTTCTTAGTTCCTTATATTTGGCAGACTTTCCTTGCTGAGTTTTATCGGTATTTCTGTCTGAAGGACAGTTAATATTTTGCCTTATTTTTTTAAAAAAAATTATTAAAATCCTGTTTGCACCATAAGTATTTTTCCTAAGGGGCAGGGTATCGTGGTGGGATACAAATGAGGAGTGCCTGTTACACGCTGGCATCATTGCTGCAGCTCGTCCTGCCACGGGAAGAGCAGCTTGTGTTTCAACCAGCATTTTGTCAGGGCAGATGAATCCCATTGTCTTGCAGCCTTGATCCACGAGTGTGATTTTGGGGGGTGTCCTGCCATCATGCTGAGTGTCCCCTCCCCTGTGCCTCTGCAGGAAGCCTGACGAGAAGCGTGCATCTTGTCCTGCATGGGCATTGCCTTTCAGCACCCATTTTGGGATCCTCTCGGGTATTTGTAAGCACTTTGATTTCAGGCCACTGCCAACTGCTTATATGTCAAATTAGGCTTTTAAGGGTGTTTTTCAGTTGCGTACTACACAAATAAAGAGATTTCAACCAGAGTTTGTAAAATTGCAAGGGAAAAAACCCACCATTCCTTGTGGCAATGGAGGGGTGGGGAGGCACAGCCTGTCCCCACCACTGCAACGCCACAGCCATGCAGGAGAGCAATGGAGAGGAAGAGTGAATTGAATGAAAGTTGTGATGTTCTTAAGGCTGGAGATGTGGCAAACATACACTTTAAACCTTTTTTTTTTTTTTTTTTTAAATTCTGTCCTGTAACCGAAGGGTTTCTTCAGCGTTGCTGCTGGCTCTGCCATACTTTGGATACAGCCCTTGGTGTGCAGTGCTTGCCAGCCCGGTGTGGTGGCGGTCCTGCCCTTCAGCCTTTCCAGCCACTGCTTTTCTGGCCCCATCTCTGTATTTCCCAGATGCCTTTCCTCCTATTCCTGTCCCCCACTCATTTCCTCAACGCCCACATCCCTCCTCAGGCATCAGTGATTCAAGGATGCCAGTTCTGGCAGAAAACCTGGTTGCCATCCACCAGGCCCAATGTCATGTCTGTCTATCTGTTCCTCTCCCTTCAGTAGTGCAAATATGTAAAAATTGCATTTCGGAAATGTTGGGGGTTTTAGATTTTTTTTTTTAAATGCAGAAGCCCCACCTTGCTAACACTTATTTTATTTTATTTTTTCTTCTCTTGCAGTCAAACAAGGTGCCAGTGGTACAGCCTTCTCATGCGGTTCACCCCCTCACCCCTCTTATCACTTACAGCGATGAGCACTTTTCCCCAGGGTCGCACCCATCTCACATCCCCTCAGACGTCAACTCCAAGCAAGGTGAGCCCGTCCATCCCAGCATGGTGGGGATGCAGAGCAGTGCTGGTGCCCCCTGTGCTGCTGATAGAGCTTTATTTGTAATATTTTAGATTTAGAGGGTGGGTTCCAGGCATGCATGCCTGCTTTCAGAGATGGTCGTTCTGCCATGATGCTGGTATTTAACTTGGCTGTTTAAATCCTCATGCTCTTTCTAATGTGATAATTTGGGCGTGCTTTACTCGTCAAAATCTTCTAAAATCTCAGTAAGCAGCAGCCAGTCCTCGCCATCCCCTGTGGGGCCCAAGGCTTGTAGCACGCAGAAACAGCAATCATCCCTCACCTTCTCAAAACCAGGGGAAAAGTACTTCAGCAGTGGTGTTATTGAAACTTTTCCTTTTCCCCTTTTACTGAAAATTGTATTTTATGTCCTTGTATCCTGGCTGTCTGAATTCTTCCATATGTCTGTTGGCATAACAGAAGCATAGCCCATAAAATACAGTTTTGAGCCTGTGCAAGTTAAGGCTTTGCAAACATGACATTTTGTTTAACCTTCTCGTGCCGGCTGCCTTCTGCAGAATGCATAGTTTTAGATGTCTGAGTCGTGGGGGTCAGTTTTCTCTGCACCCCTAGGACTCCTTAAAACAAAAGCAGCCCCCCAGATCCTCATCTGGGGACATCACACCAGCACCCTCCTGGTCAGTCTGCGGGCTGCCAGGGAAGAGGGAACAACCTGTGAGGTGCTGAGCCCAGCCTGTGCCGAGAGTACTTGACCAGTGCCCCAGCAAAGCTGGGGGTTTCCTGGGGAGGGTGTGCTTGGTTGCATTGAAATGCAGGAGCTGGGGGGGATGTGATGGTGGTTGGGGAGGTGCAAGGGGAGGACTGACCCTGGCTGGCACAGGTCTGAGCCTGGGTTTGTGTAAGTGCCTGAGAAGGAGAAGCCTGCATGGGAGAGCTGGTGACGATGAGGGAAGCAGAGGGAGCAGAGGGTGTACAAAGGCGTTCACTGTAGTCAGGACATCTGTGTGTGGTCGTGAAGTCTGTCTGTGCTGGGGCTGGTCCTGGAGGGTGCCTCTCCCTGCCGTTTTCTGCCCTCGCATGTCCCACCATGTGGTGTGACACCTAGTTGACAAGATCGTGAAACTCTGCTTTACCTGGGCACACATCCATGGGCACAGTTGTCCCATTTATCTGGAGAGGTGTCTAGCCACCATCGTTCAGGGAGAGAGACCTTTCTTAGTTCTGACTTGCCCTGAATGCCTAGATTTTTTTTTGGCCTTGCTACACAGATAATAACATGGGCTACATCCAGAAAATTCCATGGCCCTGTGGCTCTGTGTGGATTTTTTGCTCTTTGCTGATTAGTTGGTTGTTGTTTTTTTTAGGGAGGGGGAATACAAAAAGCACTCTGCCTGGAAAGCCTGGCCTGTAAATACAGGTATAATATCTTTTTCAGAGTTGGAAGAAGCAAATGGAGACCTCCTGTCCTCATTTGTCTTCCTCCTTTGCATCAGTGCCCAGGAGAAGGATATTCACATTCATTCCTTGAAATCCCAGTGGTGCCACCAGTTAGAGAATGGGGTTTCCACTTCTTGTGCAAGCTGGCTGCAACGGCTGGGGCACACCCCGCTGCTGCAGTTCATGACCTTAAGTGAAAACCTCTTGCCGCATGATAGGTTTGCCCTCCTGCAGTCCTTCTTTGCCTTTACCCCTAGTTTATTTTTGTATTCCTGTCCTGCAGACCCAAACCAAACATCTAGTTTGTTGTTTCTGCTGCCCATTGTCCCTTCTGCCTTTTCTCGCCCCCTCTCCTGTCCAGCCCCAGTGCATCCCACCACTGACATCGCCATCTCCAAGCACTAGCCTGGCCAGGGGCTCTGCCAGGGGGCAACCAGGGGCATCTCTGGTTCAGAGCTCATGTTCCCCCAGTGTTCCTGAAAGGGCTCTCGATCTCTTTGCTTAGTGTCTGGTGAAGATGGGGATGAATAATACAGACTTCTGGTTTTGGCTGTGGCAGTCTCCTTTATGTGTGTGGTCTTTCTATACTCCCTGTTTCGGTGCCGCTGGCATGTGGGAGCAGCCCCAGTGAAGTGGCCCATGCAGTTGCTGTGAAGAGAGGATTTATTTTTTTTTTCCATCAAGTCCTGTGCCAAACGCCTCCAACCATTGTTTCTGTCCTTGCCTCCCACCATGGATTTGGAACAAGGCACTGCCCTGGCACCCCAGCCCTGATGCCAGGGCCAAGGTGCCCTCCTCCCACCAAAATCCCCCAACAGGGGTGTCCACAGCAGCTTGCCTGCAGTGCTACCTCTTGCACCCCAGGCACTTTGGGAAGGAGACACAATCACCACCTTGATAAAGTCAGTCACTTCCTCTCCTTTTTTTTTTTTTTTCTTCTCTTTCTTTCTTTCCTTCCCTTAACCCTCTCAGGAGCAAGAACTTGCTTTGGAGAGCACTGGCTGTATGGTAGCTGTGCGTGTTCCTGCTGGGCATTAGGTGTCTAGCAGCCCCCCATCAGGGTCCAGAAGCTTTGGACTAGTGATAACCACTGTGCATTAGTGCAGGGACAGCAGCGTTGTCTCTGTTGGTCAGAAATGCGGATTTTGTGGAAGGAGTGGCCCAGTTCCTTGTGCAGAACTTGGTCTGGCAGGGGCAAGGTCGTGCTGTCACTCCCAGGAGCATCAACCATCACCAGAGATGAGAGAGATGAGATGCTGGGCTTGTTTTTCACCTTTGGTTGGTTGTTGTTTTGTTTTTTTTTTTTTTTGCAGCTGCTCTGGAAGAGCATTCCCTCTCACATTAAAACCCTGGGGTATATAAAGTGTTCCCTCTCTTGTCAGCCACCAGCTGTTTTACACCTTTGAAAAGACAACTAGCCAGAAATTTGATCCTCACTCAGACTGCGGTCCCAAGTCTGAGAATTTAGCTTTTTTGAGACAGTAACACCACCAGTATTGTTTTCTATCTTTTCCTGTACATAGTCCTGAAAGATGTTCTTCAAATCTTGTAATTAAATTCAGTAGATTAAAATACAAACTGGGGGGGCAGGGGGGATAAATCACTGGCATCAATCTATAAACCACGTCTCAAGGTAGCGCACACATTCAGTCTTGGACCTTTGGAGCGTCACCACATAAATATTTAATACCCCTTTAAAGGAGCTGATTTAACATGTGAAGTAGACTTAACAATTCCTTCTGCTTCAGCCCCCTCTTCCCCAAACACATTTAAATAAACCGATGTCTTTGTGGCCTCTGCAACCATAATTCCATGTCTCCTGGGGGCACAAGGTTTAGGTGAAGAATGGAGACCACAGACCCTTTTGGGACGAGGATTAGCTTTAATCTTGAGGTGATTCTTGCAGTTGTAGGACTCTGTGTTCTGGGGAATGTAAGCTGATGGATCATTCCTGATGGGGCTCTTATTTTTCCATGAAATACTACCAATGCAAAACAGATTGACCTTGGAGCCCACAGGAGTCAACTTGATGAAGAGCTTAGTTGGAGCTGGAGTGACAATTGGAAGCCAAATGAATCATATCAAGTGTGACCAATACAGGCCTGAAAATTATTCTTAATTAACCACTGATCCTCTGTGGTAGCAAGTTTCCAAAATCTGTGAATCCATAAGGGAGCCCATGAAAATGTACGAGTAGCAATTTACCTAATCTAATAGCTCTACTGTAGTGCCTCTTTGACAACGCCTTATTTTCCTCTTGTTTCATGCAGTGTTAGAAGAGGTCCTTAGGATTTGATTGGGTTTGGTGAAACCATTGAGAGGACAGTATTGCCTAACGCGCTTTACAGAAGATCTAAACTTGCAGGGGTCCTTACCTGTACAGTTATGTGCTCCTTCCACTTTGTTTTTTCCAGTATTTCCCTTTGAATTGCAATATCATGTGCAATTTATCGTTTATAAAGGTGGCATGGGTAGCCTTTTGCTTTTAATGCTAACCAAGAAGGTGGTTATTTCTTATCCAGAACACTAATTCCGTTGTAGCATTGGCTGTGTTAGCTGTGAACTGTAGCTCACGTGTAGTATTTTGAGGGGGAAAGTCATTCATTCTTCTGTGCTCTTTAACAGGCATGTCCAGGCATCCTCCAGCTCCTGATCTCCCTACCTTCTATCCCTTGTCTCCAGGGGGGGTTGGACAGATAACACCACCTCTTGGCTGGTAAGATCTTTTAGCTTCTTTTCAGACAAAGGTGCATGTTCACGCCATTCACTGTTGTTGAATCAATTGCAGCATTTACAAAGTAAGAATGTCACTGCAGTAAGAAATTACTATGTTATTTTAGCTGAAAAGATCAAAAAATGGTGATCTTGGAAATGAATTGAATCTGGTTTTTGAACACTTACAGAAATTGAAGTGTGCAGATTTCACTTTGAAGTCTATATATTTCTTATGGCTCAGATTTGTGGCTCTTGGCATTCGAAAGATAGCAGAAAACAGTTCTCAAGGAATTAAATGTAAATTTTTAATAAACAAGATTGCAATTACTAAGGGGAGGGGAGGTAAGAAGGAACTTTGAAGTGTGTGTGTGGGGAGAAATCTTGAAACTGCACCCAAATGGAGAACAAACTTTTGTAGTCTGCTGCTTTTTAGCTTCTGTATGGAGAGAAGCCTCTGCCATTGGGAGATTTCGCTGCTCTAGCTAATACTGGCACTCTCAGGATCTCTCTCTGCCACTCAGAGTGTCATTTTCCTCTTGGAGGAAACACGTGGTATTTTCAGAGTAATCAATTCAGCAGGATGCTTCATATCTGCTTGGGGTAGATAGGTACTTGCCCTCAGCTCTGTCGGAGAAAGAAATAAGAAAACTCAGCAACAATTTCAGTACTTTACAGTTTGTATCTTGACTAGTCTGTGCCCATGCAATAAGCGATGCAGATTTTTTTTGTTGTTTTTTTTTTAATGTGTCTATGGGAGGGAGACATGATCCAGATGACAGCAGGCAGAGAAAGTAGAGAGCAGAAGATTGTGAAACGCTGTATTGCTGGCAAGTCTTTCAGGAAGTGTCACATACCTTTTTGGAACAAATGATTGTCAGATACCAAGCTAAAATATGGAAGTATCTGACTCTCTATTTTTATATTATTACCCCCTGCCCCCATTTATTGCTGCTTGGGCTGACTTCACCACTACCAGGCAGTTCCTGGCATGCATTTTCCAGATGTGGTTAATCATTTCTTCTGAATGGTTTCTAGATGCAGAGGCTGGGGGGGAAGGAAGGGCAAAAGAAAAGAAAGGGAGAGACTAGATCTGGTCTTACAAGGCTTGGGGATGTGTTCAGTGGCACTCACCAACAGTGGGACATGCCCAGCCATCCCTTATGCTATCATCCAGCTGCCTTCTGTGCAGTAGCGCTGCTGAGACTTCCTCCACCTCCCCGCCCCAAGCACTGCTGATTTCCAGTAACATACACCAGGTGTGAAACCTCTATCCTGAACTTTACGAACACCAATATCCCTTTTTTCACCCCTCTGAAAGCTGATCTGTCAGTCAGTCAGTCAGCGAATAGGCTTGATGCATGTGGTGGTCTTTCTGGGCTGGTTCAGGTATTGGGGCAGAACCAGTATTTGTTTGCGTTACCATAGCGTGCTACTTCAGGGTGTTCATCATAGTTGCAACCTGAACCATTGGTAACTGAAAGTAACCAAAATGTAATCATGATGATTAAAAACTAGAGTTCAAATGACAGGCTGCTAGCAAAATACTCTGTATCTATGGGAGTATAAAGGAGGTAAGAATTTCACCCAAGCTTCTTTTACTGGATTGCAAAGTTTGATCTTTAAGTATAGTTAAGATGGCCTTGTGTTTCTGTGGGCTTTTAGGTGGCTGTGGTTTGGGTTTTGTTTATCAAATAAACTTCTACTTTTTTAGAAAAGCTGGCCGCTTGTATCTCACTATAGAAGATGCAAATGGAAAGAGTCCGTCCTAAGCTTTCAAAGATTTAATAAAACCGTTCAAAAGGTTTTCTAGCTTAATAATTCACAATCCGGTTTTGTGCTGATCTACGATAGAACTATTTGGAATAAGATGCCTCTTTCCTAAGAGCTGGTTAACCAAATCTGATACCAGTGCTTTTGAAACTAGGTGAGAGTGGGACACAGATGGAGGAGTGTGCATGCGTGTGTGTGTGTGTGTGCGCGCGCGTGCGTGCACATGTGCTCTGGGGGAGGAAGGCTGTTTGTTTTGGCTTTTCTCCTGGGTGTAGAGCTAGATTGGGAATCTTTAATAGCAAGGGAGAAAGCCCAAAGTGTTCAAGTATTTGTTAGTTTTTAATACAGCAGAACTCTTGAAAGTTTTACCTGTTACTATTTATTTGTGACTAGTACTGAGTTCCCATCAAGTGCTTGTAACTCTAGAGTAACTATTGAATACCGTATCATATGATTGATGGGTTCCTTTCTTCTGTGACCTCAGGCAAGGTCAGCCTGTATATCCCATCTCGAGTGGATTCAGGCAGCCCTATCCATCCTCACTCTCAGTCGACCCTTCCATGTCCAGGTAGGTGTAGGAGGTGAATGACTGACTGGGGAGTAACTGTTGGCATTAGAGGGCAAGTTGGTCTTCTGCTTGCATCTTGGTCTGCCTTTGCTTGCTTTTCAGTCAGCTAAAACCTTATGCATACATTTTTATTTAACTTATTTGTGTATATACAGTTTGCCTGGATCCCACACTGGTCTCATTCAGCATTTTCTTGGCAGTCTCTGGAGTATTGCAATTAGGAGCACCGGTGAATTGTCAACAATTAATTGAGCTGTTTCATCTGAAATGAGTCATTAGTTCATTTCTAGATGCAACATATAGTGTGCATCCTTGGGTTTTGCTCATGCAAGTATGCAACCAGGTGGATTGTCACTGTAGTCTGTGTTCTCTAGTCCTAATTTCAAAGTCTTAGTAATTAGTCTTGAATCATTTAGGTATCGCTCTGTGTGGAAACTTGCTCGCAAGTAGGTATTTTATAGCCCAGAGCCACTAATGGCAGGGGATGCCAGCACAGTGTATTTGTACTGGTGTGTGAATCAGGCACTGTGTCTTTATGTCTAAGTGCAAGCAAGCAATGCTAATTGAGACCTGGCCATGACACACTCCAGACCTCCTCTCCTCTGCTTTTGCACTCTAAAGACAGCTTCTGCATCCTGTGCTTTGTGTACACAAGGTTGCAATATACCATTCTTGGTTGGTGTTTTGTGTGACCTGTAGAAGACACATCCTCTTGCACGAGGATTTAAGACAGGCCACTTGATAAGTGGTGGGTCCTCTTGCTTCTATTTGTGTGGACTCCTTTGGATTATCACTGTCCCTTCACTTCTTTACAGGGGAATGATAAGCATGTGCCTGTCAGGGTGACTGGGAAGAAAACCCATTCTTTCTCCGTAACAAAATGACTTGATTTCGTTACAGGGCTTCATGTTTGCTTTATTTTGATGGCATGAAGGAGAAGGGCAAGGGGGCTAGGGAATGGAGAAAGGGGAGGCTGGATGCCGTTCCTTAACCAGCACTCATTCAGCAACCCTTTGGGGCGTGAGCTTGCTTTTCATGTTAATGGTACTTCCTGCCAGTTCAAAATAAAGCATGCAGGTTTTCTGCTGTGCTTGAGCTTGCAATGCTCAGCACCTTCAAGATCTGTTTCAGCTATCCTTGGGGATGACCTGGGTTCATAGGGTTGGATGATTGAGTTAGTGGTACTTCGGTTTTCTTCTCCATTTTCCTTCTTGTACGAATGAAAGGAAGCTTTATTTGGAAGTCGCTCTCTCCACCCCCCCACCCCCACCCCTTCTTCCAGGATGCAGGATTTTTAAAATGTATTTTTATTTTAAGCATTTGAGGGAACGATAGTGAGTTCAAGTGAAGTGATGTTAAAATCTTTTAGCTTAAGTACCTTGAAAAGTAAGAGATTCCCTAGAGAGCCATCAGGGACTTCTTGAAAATACTCTTCTTCTTTTATTTTATTTGTTTCTGCATGGCAGTTCCCTCCTTTGCATTCGCTGGTGGTGGATAGTTTAAGAATGTTTCTATCTTGGTGTGAAAATACAGTTTTTGGTTAAGAAATGTGTATTTTTATTGCTAGTCAGTGCAATAGTACAACCATTAAATGTTTCTTGTTTGCATTGCTAAAACTGTTTGCCTGAAAGGTAATAAAAGAACTTCTTTACAACCAAAATGTTGACTGATTTTTTTGTGTGTTTGTTTTTCTTGAATAAATGGGCTACAATGCACAAATCTTAGCCAAATGGTTTTCATGCACTCTTAAAGAATTGTCTTCCATTGCAAGCTCTGTAGCATTTACATTCTTGTAGTGTTGACATTCCTGGGGCATCCCACTGCTGTCATATGTGTTTGATGCCTGTCTTCCATAGGGTTACAGACCTTCCTTTGTTTTCTCTTTTAGGTTTTCACATCACATGATTCCTGGTCCTCCAGGCCCTCACACAACTGGAATCCCTCACCCAGCTATTGTAACACCTCAAGTAAAACAAGAACATCCGCACAACGACAGTGAGCTAATGCATGTGTGAGTCTGCCTTTCTGCGCTAGCCCTTATTTTATAAAAGTTTGAGAACTAACTCTATCTGAAGAAGAGTCAAAGATGTTAAAATAAAAAAAGGTGCCTTTCATGAACTCTCTTGAATTTTAACTCTTCTCCTATAACTGAAATGGGAGATGTGGGGCACTATTTGGGAAGAGTAATGAGACGTGAAGCCATTTTTCATTCCAGTCCAGCACTTGTTAGCTATCAGCAACAGTCATTTTGATTCAGACATAATCATGGACCTGTCTACCTGTGAATGTTGCTTGAGTGTGAACTCACAACCTTCTGCTGGAAAAGATCTTAACTGCAAAATTTACTAGTAAGAAGCAGCCTTTTGCCATACTAAGCAATAAGGCTTAAGAAAGAAGCGGATGAGGAGCTATCCTCCTGTCTGTAGCAGTGGTCTTTTAGGGTACTATGGGTAGCCTTTCAAAAATAATTGAGAGAAGTGATCAATTTGGTGTAGATTCACAGATCAAATGTTATTTGCTAGAGACTGTCAACCTGACATCCTCCCTGAGTGTTAAATTAAGTCAGTTCTCTGAAAAGATATGAAAGTGAATGGGACATGACCACTGAAATTCTCATTCTTACTACTTAAGTGTTACTGTAACCACGGGTTGGTAATTTTCCATTGGTTTTTTTTTAGGCTGAAGGTAAATGGATGCTTTTTTTTCCCCTCCTTTCCCTTTCCCCCACCACGTTTTAGGAAGCCTCAGCACGAACAGAGAAAAGAACAAGAGCCAAAAAGACCTCATATTAAGAAACCTCTGAATGCTTTCATGTTGTACATGAAAGAAATGAGAGCGAACGTTGTAGCAGAGTGTACTCTGAAAGAAAGCGCAGCTATCAACCAGATTCTTGGCAGAAGGGTATGTACAGGAGGGTGTGTGTGTACTCACGTGTGCTGCTAATTTGTGTTTCCTTTTAGTTGGGTGTGATGGCTGACTTTCTGCTTGAGGTGCTAACTAATGTGCAGCTATCAAATTAGCTATATAAGATAAAACACGCAACTAAAAGCAGTATCTTCATTTTCCTTTTTCAGCATTAGCAACATCATCAAATTCGTGTCTGTTCCACTCGTGGTGTCAGCACCTCAGGCATGAAATATCCTCATTCACACATGGAAGTGCATTCAAATCACCCTCTGGGCCCTTCCATAGACTGCCATCCATCAGAGCAGGAGGGAATCATTCAAAGATGAACACTGGACACCAGTAGAGGTGGAACTCAAAAAGTGAATGTAATGTGATTCGGTTGTAAAGTCATGTAGGCTGGGAGGCATCTGTGCAAGGTCATCTAGTCCAGCAGCTGCTCAGAGCAGGTCCAGTAACATCAGGTTGTTCAGGGGGTTGTTCAGTCAAGTTTTGAATGTCTCGGAAGTCACCAGCCAAGTACTGATGATCCCAGAGCCTTGCTGAGGCCATTTCCTTCTGCAGCACTGTATGCATATTTTGTTCTTTCCGTGCTCTGAAAAAAAAAGAGATGCACACCAACCCAAAATGACAAACTTCATGTTCATGGTCAGTGTTGTTCTTCCAAGGGAAGGCAGCAGAGGTAGATGCTCATTTTGCCCTTGACTGTCCTGGAAATGAGAAAAGGGGCAACTTTTGTATCAGTCAGAGTTTGAGTAGGGAGTATTCGAATCCCCCTTCTTGACCACTGACTAAGGCAGTATTGAGAGACACTGCAACTCTCTGGAAATCCTGTGCTTTTAAGTGGGAAATCAGTACATGACCTTAACTGCTCCTTCTCTGTTACAATCTGAAGACCCTCACCCCACCCAACCCTCTCAAACAGAGCATACATCTATTGGTACTTGTCCTGGTTCCTGGCTCCTGCAGCCTTCTGCCTTGTCTCTGATGTTCTTGTTATCTTCTCTCTAAGGACATCTCAGTGCTTGCCTTTTCCATTCTTTCATCCAAGTCTCTAGGATCGTTTTTTCATTCTCACTCCCTCAGTAATTGATCTCAGTTGCTTAGTATGTCACCCCTGTTTTCTTGGCTTGAATGAGGGCAGTGGCTTGCTTATCTCCGTTTTGGTAATGAATCAAGCCTCAGTGCCTCTTACCTGCTTTTTCCACATCTTGGAGTCTTCCTTTCAAGTTACTGTTCTCTGTGAAAGTACCTCAAATTTCATTTTTACTGTGGTACAAACCATGTCTAAGTTATCCAGTATAATTGCTTGGAGATTAATTATTGTCAAATGTTTTGTCTTCAGTCCTCCTGGTCACTGTTTACTATACCCTGTGCCACTCTGTGACAAGAACTACCTCTGTTTTCAAGAGCTAACGCTTCACACGCTGCTGGGCTCTGTGATGCCACTGCGTAACGTTCACTGCCTTCCAGTTTTGGAATGCCCGTGTGGAGTCTGAAAGTTGCAAATAGGCTGAACTGCTGCGTTCTCAGTAACACATCGAACTTGCCAAGTCCAGACAGACAAGTGCTTTAGTTCACGTCTTCTGACATGTAACAAACCGACATACCAAACAAACGTGATCTGATCTGAAATCCTAGTTCTGTAAATTATTCTTGCATGAGTCTCTTAATGATTTCATGTGGCTTTTTTTTAAATAAGTTCTCCCCCCCATGCATATTGGCAGAGTCAAACAAGAAGATGCATCTAATGCTGCAGCAGTGGAATCTGATTCAAAATAAAAGGCATTTACTCTTCTTGGTTCAGGTCTACGATAGGTGTTTCAACAAGAACAACATGATTAGATACTGATGTAGCTGGTGCCTTTTCAAATGTGCAGATGTGAAGGGTTTTTTTTGTTTCAGGTTGTGTTGTTTTTTTTTTAACTACGTAAAAGCAGTAAGTTTATCCCTACTTGACTACACAGGTCAACTCATGTAATTTGGAAGACTACAGTTCTGTGGTTTCTGTCTCTTAGAAACTTTTTGCTGTTGCCATTTTCTTCTGTTGTAACAAAAAGAAATCAGAAGCTCAGTACTTAAGAAGTTGATCTTGGAACAGGAGCCTGCTGACACCCAGAAAGCCCTCTGCATCGGCATTGAAACCTGTGTGTAGCTGCTGCTTAAAACCAAGGCAGCAAACCTTTCTGTGGTGGGGAGCTTGCTGCCCTTCAAAAGCAGCACAAAACCTTTCTGTTTTGTCAGGAGCTAAACGGTGGGGTTTTTTGTTGGATTGGGGATTTTGTGTTGGCTTTTTTTTTTTTTAAGTAGTGTGAGGAGAGCATGGTTCTGTGAGCAGGTTATTTGGTGAGCCCTGTTTCCATAAATGATTTTTGTCTTGCTCAAGGCACTTGGCAGTTGCAGAGCTGACGAATGCCTGAAAGTTGGTTAAAAAACATGGGTGCTTGTAATTGCTAATGAATTTCATTTTTGCAGTGGGGAAGGACTGAATCAAAGTCACAAGAACACTTGCTCGTGTCATCTGTTGCCTAGGTATGAGTTATGTCCTAGTCTAATGCTATGTTTATTTTGTTTGCAGTGGCATGCTCTCTCCCGTGAAGAACAAGCAAAATATTATGAACTAGCTCGTAAAGAAAGGCAGCTACACATGCAGCTTTATCCAGGCTGGTCTGCAAGAGACAACTATGTAAGTCACTCACTTGAAGGCTTTTTTTAAAAACTAACTTCCTTTACCTAACTTCTTTTTATTTTCTTCTTTTTAATTTGTGGAAAGTTTTGGATGGAGGGACAAACGTAAAACATTAGCCTTATTTGTTTGTACTTCACTCATCCAGAAAACTCGAGATGTTCTTGTTGTAGTTGACATGCTGCTTATGGAAGTCACAGTTTTTCAGAGGAAAAGATGAAAACTGAAAGATTTTTTCTAAGGCAATGACCCATACTGTCTGAAAGCATATTTTACTGTACAGCTGTGATTTTTCCATAATCTTCTATTTGATCACTTGCTATCCAGAAATCTTCTTTAGACCTGAGCAAAAAAGGGATGTGTCTCTTGAAAGAGAACTGAAAGCCCAGGGGTCTTAATGCAGACTGAACTTTAGCTGAAAGTAATACAGAATGGTCCATCTCTGAAATAAGGCCTGCAAAATTTGTATAAGTAAACTTCCTGACAGATTCTGCTTTTATACCATTCAGTGAAGCTACTAAATTTTCTTAAAATTACTCTTACTTTATAATTAAATATCAAACAAGTGTTAATAGCACATTGTAAGCACAATGGCATAATTGTGCAGTGCAAGCTGTGCGATGAGGTGTCAGTTTAGTCATATGTTATGTTATGAAACTAACAAGCAGCATCCTGAAAGACTGATCCTAGTCTGAGATCTGGGGTCCCTTCTGTCCCCCCGTCAGCTGTGGCATTATTTACTGTGATAGGAGGTGTACATGCTATATCTGGCTCAGGTTTTCATCTGCATTAGGTGGACAGTCGTATTTTTCTACTTTGGTAATGTCTTGTGGACATCAAAGATTGAGGTACCTAAATACAGTGTTAACAGAAACTGTAGAAACTGGCACAGAAGGTATTGACACAGAAACTATGTGATTGTCTTTTGAAGCAAATGCCTTGGTCTCGCTGACAGCCATGCCCGGTTTTGTAAGCACAGACGCTACTGTAAGCCCTAGCAGCTTGTTTCTGCCTGTCTTACAGTCATCTTTTCTCGTAGATGAGTTGTCATGACCTTACGCAGATAGGGTTTATTTCCAGTAACCAGACCGTGTCAACAGAGCTGTCTTGAAATATACCTGGAAGCAAATAGGGCCTTAGTGATACGCTCCTGAAAATGATGGGATTTCAATTGTCTTGAACTTACTTGCTGGAAAATCAAACCACTTTGGAGCCTTGTCAGTTCATGCTTACTGGACGTCAGTCAGCCTTCAAGATTGTCCTGCGATGCTTGCTCATGTTGACTTTGGGCACCTGACGTGTTTTGCCCACAGCCTACTGCCATACAGCACATGCAGTGGACCTGCAGATTCTTAAAAGCCTTGATAGACATCGGGAGTGTGTAAGGTGGCACGTATGATTTCTTTCTTCGGTGTGCTTCCAACCTACATCCTGTATGGAAGTATAGCTGCGATGTACTCCAGTCCTGTATGTTACAAGGGAGAACTCTGGTCGCTTCCTCTCGCAGTCCTTTTCCCTGCCTTGCCAGGAGTGCACACATTTGTTGCAGTGGAAGTGAGAAGGTGATCATAGTAGATGTATCAGTGAAACCTTTTCAGGTATATATAACCTTTTTTTCTTTCTTTCTTTCTTTTTTCTCTTCATTTTTTCTAACTTGGATACAATTTCATTTTTTGACTGCTTATTTAGCACAGATATTACTTCAGTATTTTGAGAGTTGGAAGTGACTTCCATTTCATGTGGCTGAATTTCATAAAACAGTACAATTAAAAATATGTACTACTTGGTTTTAATTCTTCTATTTTAGTTTGCCTGGTTATGCAGGATTTCAGAAACATCAAGAAAATGTTAAGCATTGCTATGCAACTATTGACAATATCTGTGTGCTTTTTTATTAATGACATCCAAAGCAGTTCTGCAAAGTTGTGTGATAGTCATGAGAAGCACAGTGTTTTCATAATGTGATGGTGTCTGTGTGTGCTGGAGTTGTCAGAAACTGCTTCATTTGGCAATGCTGACAATTAGTTTCCAGCCCAGCCTTTTCCTTCTGCTCCTCTGCTTCTGGTATCTCATAGATGGATCTCAGATCAGCTTTCAGAATGTTTTAGCACTTGAAGTCAGCCTGCCATAGAGAATAAACCATAATTTTCCTCCTGTGATTTTTCCATGTTAACATCTGCGCTAATGCACTTTCCTCTGTAAAGAAGTATTGCCTCGGTGCCTAAAGCATATATCACTGCGAGTTTCCAAGAGCCCTTGAAATCTGCTTTCCAACTTCTAGCCTTGGTCCCATCTTCGGAAGCTCGCTCACAAGGCATTGCCCAGCCTTGCTGTCAGCCTGAGTTGGGCAGACCCAGACTATCAGCGGGCTGGAGACAAATTCATCTGCTGTAGCTTCAGTGTAGCCTGTATTTGGAGCCCTTGCTTGCTGTCCATCTGTGAGCACTGCGGTGGTTTGAGGTGGTTTCTCACATCACTTGCTTTCCGTCCTGTCACCTTCAGAGCTAGCTTACGGCACGCTGTGCCCCTCCCCCTCAGCCCTTCTAGTCTGTGGCCACTGTGCGTGGCAGGGTCTGTACCAGGACATGTGTTGGTGGCTGCCAGCTGTGTGTGTGGGGTGGCCTCTGGCTGCGGGCAGAAGGATGGACAGCAGGCTGCAGTCCCGCTTACAGCGTCTGCACCAAGGTTCGCCTTTGCTAGAGCTCATCTGTTAGAGCCTGTCCTGGCACCTTGAAGGCTTCTTTAAAATATAAACGGATATGCCTTTCTTTTTTTTTTTTCCCAAACATACAAGAAAAAAAGTTTTGACTGACAATGTAGGACAATAAAGAGAAGTCACATGGAGGAATATCAAAGCAGTAATTAGGGCAATGCAAAATGACCGAGGTTTAAAATTGTGGGTATAAACTGACCTTTTGTTTCCTGAAAGACTGTGTGAATGAGGAGCTCTGGCCTTTTCCATAGATGGGGGTGCGGGAGAAGGTTGTGTGTGTGGGTTGGCGCAATGAGCTGTGCTGGCATGCTGGTGCCAGTGTGGTGTCCAAGGCAGACAGCTGCCAGACGTCCTCTTCTGCCCTGCACCTTGGTCGTGTTAAGGGTGCTCTGCTGTACTGCAGCCTGCTATTTGCTTATTGTACAGCACGTTCTCCAGGCCAGGCACAGCCATATGAGACTTGGCTTTTGTTAAGGTACCAGCGTTATCAGAACAGTTTTAGTTGGCTGGTGTGCACCCTGGGGGCAAGTCATGGTCATCCTGGGTACTTTCAACACCCTGTCTGCTGTTGCCATGTATGACAGTGTAAGTATCTGAATGTGTGAAGAGCTCTTGTAAGAGCCATAAATTATGATATCAACATATGTGTCATCAGATTATTAAGCGTGAGAAGTCTTTTAGATGCTTGCGGCTGCCAGGGTTAGTTGAAAAACTGCCAGAAATTGTAATTCCGTGTGGATATAAAAATGTGTATTGCTCGTGCATATTTCTCCATAGATGTTGAGAGCAAACCTTGTTACCACTGAAACAGTTGCAAGTGGGTTAGAAAAGGTTTTAGCTACCCTGAAACCAATTGGGTTTTTTCCTAAATGCTTTCTCAGTGTCCAAATGGCTTTCATTTCTATGCTGTGTGGTGGGGGAGTGACCAAGAAAAGCTCTACGCATGCAATGGTATGGTGAAATTTCCTGTTTTTTAGGGGAAGAAAAAGAAGAGGAAGAGAGAAAAGTTGCAGGAATCAGCATCAGGTAGGCCATGGCCAACTCTTACTTTTACCATTCACCTCAGGTGTATTTTAGAAACCAGGGCTTGTGCTATTTAATTTTTACATGCTTTTCTCTAACACTTGCTTCTGATGGATGTTTTAAGATACTTCACTTTGAATCCAAGCTTGTGAAAGTGCACACAATACGTGTCTCCTTTCCCTTATGCCTTGCTGTGCCGCAGTCCTGATGGCATCAACAACTTTGGCTGAACTTCTGCATTGCTGCAGTCACTGTCCTGCTTTACCTTTTGCTTTTCTCCTCAGCCAGCGCTGTATCATCCTTAGACTTAACTGTTCTCAAATACTGTGGGATTATTGGACACGAGAAACTTTACACTGACCTTTTTGTAGCCACTGTATTTTTATTGCTGTGTTTTGTGTTTCTGTGTACACTAACAGCTGCCTAGTAGGTTGGCTAAAAGCATCAGTGAGGTCTCCTCTTTGCCTGTAAAATATATACAAAGAAGCACCCTGTTTTCCACAATAAAAATGGCTGGTATAAGAACCATAAAAAACCCAAACTACTAAACCAAAAACACACCAAAAAAATCCATGTAATATTGTAGCAAACAAACTTATTTGGAATGTGCAAAAAGTCTGTAAAGAAATTTGTTAAAGGAAAACAATCTTCTACAGGTACAGGCCCCAGAATGACAGCTGCCTACATCTGAAGCATGGTAAGAACATCTCTAAAGCTTTCCTGATGATAAAACTGAATTGTAAAATAAGCTTTCTTATAAATTTTATGCAATAATATGAATTTAGCAAAAATTGCAGAAGTTATCATATCCCAAAGCTAATGTTACTTTGACTACTGATGGTTTTTATACCGGCTATCTATTAGGTGTTCACCATTTCACTTCTCCACCTTAATATTTTCAAATTGACCATACCTCACTGACTCGCTGCAAGTCTGCCTGTGAAGCACAGGGATGGGTTTATTAAGCAGTGCAAACCCTCCCAGCCAGCAGACTGTCACAGTTCATAAGAGCAGGTTAGATGCTGGCTTCGGAGTACATTTTATGTGCTGACATCTTTTAGATGCTGGCTGGCTGGGTACACTTTTAAAAAATGTATTCACCTGTATACTAACAAAAAATCTGCTAAAAGATGGGGCTGTATAGTTGTATCCAGAATTTCTCAACTGTACAGTGGTATTTCATGTGTGGTGCGGGTTGGTTTTGTTGTTATATTTCCATTGTGTGTTTTTTCTTTTATCATATCATATCATCTGCACTAAAGATGGAATGACTAGTGATCCCACATATCCAGTAACAACATCTAGTCTGCTTCTGAGTGCACACAGGACCACAGTGAGATCCTAATTTCTCAGTGTTGGTGTTGGAAGGCTGGGCCTTCTCTTCCTCTCACTGCAATACATTTTCTAGCAGGAATGGTATTCATTTGATACACTAGTTGTTCTACACTGTCTAATTAACCCAGACTGCTCTCAGGAGATCCATGAGAATTCCAGCAACCATGCAACCCCCCGCCCTACGTTCTAAAGACACGTATACATTATAACAAAAACTGTCTCTTTATCGCCTCTCCGTCGGCCTCGTTTCGTTCTGTGATCCCCTTGGCACTCAGAGTGGTCAGCAAAGCAGCCTGGCCTCCTTTGGCCCTCTGCTCAGCTTGGACTTGCAGCCAGAGGAAGCCAAATCTAAGTTTGCTCTGTGCAGTGTGGCAGTCATCAGCCTGTAGTTATGCCATTGTCCTGGTTAGTCTAAACTCTGTTGGATCTAAGACTTTGGGTTGTTCATTGTTGGTTTTGTTTGTGGGGTTTTTTTTAACATGAAAAGGCAAAATGCATGCTCTTTTTTTTCTTCCTGATAAGCAAAAGGTTTTCAGGCAAGCAGACAGTCTTGCTCTTCGCAATGTGCCTGAGTAATGCTGATTTTAAATGTGGATTGCAGTATTTGGGTTCTTTAGCCTACACAACAAATGTAGCTGTAAAGTATCATTAGTTACAGTGACTGCTGTAAGTATTATATCTATTATTAAAAAAAAAATTAAAAGCAAGTGTTTTAACGTTGAGTTTTAGAATTGGTATTTCAGCTTAGTTGCCCAGGTCCACGATTACTGGTTTTTTCCCTCTCAAGTTAACACAGAACCTAGTAAGCAGAACATGCATAATTTTATCTGAATTGACTTAGAGCACTTGATTGGGATCGGAATACAACTCAAGTTCAAGTGACGGTTTGAAAACTGAGGGATATTTGGTTTGTTGGATGCCTTACAATCTAAGGATGAGTGCCTTGCCTACACTGAACTGTTTTGTTGGAGTTTCTCTGCATTTTCCATAGTAAAGGATTAATGTTCTGAGTATGTGGGTTTTCTCTCTTTCCCTTTCATCTCTACACCCCTGTCTTTCTTCCCCTTAAGCTTTGCAACAGTGTGGAAACTGTTGGCAATAGCTGTCTCTGTCCTCACGCAATTTGTATGACGGAGTATGAGGACAGTAGGTATCTTCTTCCTCTGGAGAGGGAGTGTGCTGTTGACTCCATATATGTGCATGTAGGCAGCCTCACTAAACATAGTGTGCCGAGGGAAAGCTCCCCACTGCAGACGTACAGATGTGCTCTAGCTGGAAGTAAATGCACAAAATGATTTAGGGAACCTGAATCAGCCAGACTTCAAAGTAAACTTCTGAAGGTTAAGACTCTTGCCCTTTGCAAGCCTAATCCAACAAATGTTTTGCCCACAAGCGTAATATCTTACCAGGCCCACAGCAGAGCTGTTGTAGTCTTTACTGGATGGAGATAATAAGTTTGGGAATGCCTTTCAGTGAGTGCCGCAAAGAGCTCTTGAAGACAGGAAAACACTAGCTTTCTTACTCGTAGGGATGGTGCAAGGAAGAGGGGGAAGGAGGGTGGGAGGTCTGGGAAGGAGACAAGCGTTCTGTTATCTGAGAAGAATCAGAAATGAGTAGGTGGCAAGACCAAAGAAAGAATCTCGAGATCAGCACAAAGGAGATCAGCCAGGGCTGTAATTACAGTGATGTAAGTGAGAAGGATGAAATGGTGGGAGGGTTGTGTGGTGGGATGTTCAGAGGAAAGTAACGGAAGAGACGCAAAAACAGAAATGATTTAAGATACTGTGAAAGTTTTGGGTGTGGGGTTTTTTTATGGTTGGGTTTGTTGTTGGGTTGTTGGTTTTTTTTTCATAACTGATTTTTAAGGTGGACCCCAAACCTGCTTTTTGGCTTGGACATCATTTGACTGGTGAAGTTAAGGTGGTAGTGTTAAGTGGCCCCTCTTCCCAGGGTTGTACGCAGCAGCAAGTTTCTTCTAGCTTCACTGCTTAGGATTTAGCCAAGTTCCATGATCTCCTCCAGCCTGCTGAATGACTGGTTTGCAAAATATTTTAATATTAGAGTGCTTTAGGAATACTGTGACCTGATGCTCCAATCTTTGCTAAATTATCCTGGGGTGCTCCAAAGCATGTTGCCATTCTTTAAGAGTTGTGGAACTGTCCCCAAGCAGGATTTTGTTTTCAGTTGACATGGCCCAACACCAATGTTTGAAATAACTTTTATTTGTTGAAGAAATAACTCATGTTTATTTTCTCCTTTTGAAATCAACCGAGAGTGGCATAAGACCTGATAATGCTAAAAATGAGTTTGGGAGAGGCCAGGAGGGAAGGGGAAATGAGGAAAGCCAAGATTAAAGACAACGTAGAGATTGTTGAGTACCTTTCAGAAAGGTGGGTGTTTTCTTGTTACTTTAAGCACAGCCTTCTAGAAGACTTGTAAATGGGAGCAATTCTGTGTTGGAAATGGAGATTCCCCATTTCCTATCCAACTTGACTTTTAGAGGGGGGAAAATGCTGCTTTTTAGCATCTCAAATCAGCAAGGAAGTAGAAGGGTACTACAAAAAATCCTCCTGATTGTTCCATAACATGGAAGTAGTTAACTTATGACTTGCTATGTACAGTAATTGTAAAAGGCACACCATTTGTGACATGTGGCAGGATGCAACTGGGAAGTCCTCACAAGCTACATAATTCAACATTGTGATTTGGCATATCTTCGGGGGCTAAAAAGAGTGACAGAGGAGCTTAACAGACATTTGAAAACCTGTGAGAAGTGTATTTGTGGCTTTCAAAAATTCCATGACAATTAGCATTTAGATTAGCAAAGCTTTCAAAAATGAGAAAACTCGACTAATACTGATTTACAATCAGAAGCACTTAAAAGGATCAGATTAACACTCTTTAAACAACGAATTATCTGTAATATTTCAAACTTCCCATATGGAAATGAGAGCCAAATTTCGGTGCAGAAGTGTTGTTGGGATAGTGCTATAACAAATTTATACAAATTTATAACAAATTTATATTAAATAGAAACAATTTATGACTGGGTTCTCTTTTCCTTATTACCTGGAAATAAAATGGAGTGAGGCTGTGAAAGCAGACTATGAAGTGGACCCATTTACAGCCAGAATACTGTGGAAAAGGGCTGTCTGATGACTGTGGTCATGGTTGACCATGGGTTTCTGGCCAGCATCCTAGAAAGGAGATGCAAAGAGGATGTGGTACCTTGCTTTGAGGGACATGTTTTCTAACCTGGGTTGTCCAGTGCTCTTGAAGTTGCTGCTGGAGTAGCTGAAAACGCTCCACCCCTTTCCATGCCCCTTGCCGGCTCAGCAGCTTTAAACAGCTTCTGGGGGATTTGTGCAGAAGATAGCGTGTGTGAGAATTTGGGATAGGGGGTGGTGGTGCTGCAGAGATGTGTCGCAGGTTGCTTTAAAAATTGTTTCCTACGTGACCCACGTTTCCCTGTTCCCTGTTTTACCTATGCGCGGTGGCAAGGCAAGAGGGGCAGAACAAACAGGAGAGAATTTGCTGGATTGAAACATTGATATCGTTGAATACTTCGGTTAACTTCGGCCCTTTTCAGATCGGCACAGTAATTTCCAAAGACAAGGAGTCCAGCCCTCAGGCAGATCCCCTCCTGCAACTTAATTCTGACCCGACATTAATCTTGCTGGGGCGAAAGACAGAAAACCTCCTCTCTCTTTCAGGCTCCCTGACATAAAGAAAAACATGAGGAGCGAAGGTGCGGAACAGCCGGCCGCCTCCTGCCTGAGCAGCAGGTACAGCGGGGCACTGACACCTGCTGGGAGCCCTGCGGTGGGGCAGAGCGAGCTCCCCGGTTACCAGCTTGGCGCAGGACCCTTGTGAAGGGCAGGAGGGAAGGAAGGAAGGGTGTAAATGCTGTCTGGGTGCAGTAAGAGGCTATGGGAGGGATAAGGGTAAGTCAGGGTAGGAGCCAAGCATAGGCTTTCTAAATAAAAAGGCTGCAGAACACTTTCAACTAGACCGACAGCATAGATACGGTGTTAGAGAAACAAGAAAATTTTTTTACAAAACGGGTGTAGCATGGTCAGCTGTGAAGTCCTCCTTCAGCATTTCAGGTTTTAAACTGAAACTGACAAAGGGCAGAAGTAGGTAATTCAGTAGGTGAATGTTTATTTTGCCGGAGATGCTCAAAGTTGCAGATGCTGCTGCAAAATTAGAGATGCCTAATCAAGTTTGAACTCGGCCACATTTACAAGGGATTAGAACAACCCCGTATCGTTTCACTTCTGAGGTGTTAGCAGTAGGCAGCTTGGGCTAGAATGAAGGAACACTGGGATGACTATTGTTCTAACTTTTCCTGTGGGATAGGGTGGGGACAGAGAGTTGATGGCTGGTGCACCATTCTTCTCTGGAGGAAAACGGTATATTTTAGTGGATTGAGTAAACTCAGTCTCACCAGATTGATAATTCTAAGGTCGTGAGAAAAATTCTGTAGAAACAAACTGTTTTATAAAGAAAACATAAGATTTTGAAATGTGGTTTCACTCTCAGTTGGAAGAAAACCTCAGCATTTAGTGTTCATCTCAGGCCTGTATTGCATTTTCATTTTTTAGAATATTTACATTAAAAAAATTAAAATGAGAAATGGATACCATATTTCTGAACAGCTAGAAAGCAAGTTGGTATGACATCGTCAAAGTGTTTCTCATTTGTTTCTGGTGACTAAGCTTGGGTGAAATCTGTCCTCTAATTTCAACAGACTTGTATTCAAATGCAATTCTGTCAAAGCTTAGCAAGCTCTAGCACTTTTTGTTTCTGACTTTTAGAGATTTTTTATTGGATTGAAGAGGTTTTCTGATACAAATGAATGCAAAACTAGCCATCCTGAAGACAAAAACAACAAAACAGAACCGAAAAGCCTAAATGTGATGTTGCAAAAGTCACTACTAATAGAGCCAACCCTCTCATACTAGTCAGTTCCTTAATCTTCTACTTTAAGACTTTTTATGCAAGTCATCTTTCAGATCTCTGATCCTTTACCCACTCGTTAAGACTCTACCGTATAAACAATTTTGAAAGTGTGCAGATTGGAAAGCTGTACAAGGAAGGAAGCTCACAGCAGGGCCAGCTGAAGCACCGCGGTCTAGCCAGTTAAACATGAGACTGGCAGCCAGTTAGCATGGGTTTTAGCCTGACCTTTCAGGACACCAGCTTTCTGCTGTTGGTTCCAGTGGCAGGAGCAAATGTTGGAAGCATTTGTGCTGTGAAGGTGTCGTTGGCACTGGGGCGTAGCGTGTAAACAGGGTTAGATGCAACTGAGGGAAATGGTACCAGTGACTGTATCACTGGATTTGTGTTCTTGTCACAGGCATCAGTAGAGTGAGGTCAGGGGGTAAGAGAACTGAGGAGGCTCAACTGAACAGAGAGACAGATAATTTCTGAAGTCGCTTCCTCATTGCAAAAGTAAGATACATGTTTCCTCATTAAGTTGCGTCAGAATTAAACTCGGGAGTTTTGAGAGCCCTCTACCCTTCATCTCAAGGATACATGAAATTGCACAAAGTAAAATGTTAATTGCCAAAATAACTACATATAATTAGTTTTATGGTGTGTGCATTTGCCTTGATACTAGGCAAGACCATGTTTTGATGAATAGTTGGGTCTCTTGAGGTACATAACAGGAGCTTGTGTGTTTCAGACCAGTAGAGATTTTCTGCTGAGATAAATTAATTGCATCAAAGTGAAGCTGATGTGTTTGAATTCTGTCATGGTTTCTGCATACTGCTGTCTTACACTGGTAGTGTTGCTTTGCGGATGCCTGTGTGTAGAAGAGTTGATGAAGCTCAAGAAGGTATTCAGGTTGTATCAGACTTACCTTTGGTTGCATGAAGGCAACTATTTAAATGAATGCATGTATTGGAAGATTTAAATGTTGAGATGGTCTTTCAAGAGAACAGTGTAAATTCTACCCTGTGTTTTATTGTGGCAGAAAAGATGTTCCACAGAGGAAAATTTACCTATGTTATTTCTTTCTTTTGAAAGAATCTTCACTTACTACTTTACCAGTACCTCAAGTCTTTTTGTGTTACAGCGGGTGAAAACTGAAGCAGCAGTTTCAGTGCCCCTAGAACTGATGCATCTTTCTTCACAGCTCTTGGGCTATAGAAGAAATGATTAAAAAAATAGTCTTCTGAATATTTACTGTATGCCACAAAGATACAAAAAGGGGAGAAGCCTATTTCTTCCTCCCTTGCAGATCACTTTTAGTATATTATTCCACTTTAACAAGCTGCTAGAGACAGCTGTCTAGAGGTAGTTGTTTTTATTACAAATATGGAACCTCTCTCCTCTTCCACCCTTAACAGGAAAAGCATGTCCTGGGTCTTCCAGTAGGATCATTCTGAAGATTGTAGCGCAGTGATAGAGCTTCTAGTTTCATGCTGCCTACACTGGGGGCCTTTGATAAGAGCCACACCTGCTTTGGCATCACTAACTTAAGCCACACAAAGCGGGAGCCTTAAAATACCTGGGCGTTTCCCATGCTGACACCATCCTGCTCTGGAAGGGGTCTCTGACTGGGAGAGGCGGGGGAGGTATTTCTGCTGCTCACTTAACCCATGTAGCTTAGGCCAGACTAAGAGGACAGAAGTTAGGACAACAGACTCCACCTGTAATCAGTGGAGAGAGATTTTCAGGGGTAGATAGTTCAGCACACCTAAACCACCAGTGGGTCATTTGTTACGGAGTCTCGATTCACAGTTACCAGCGATGGGCTGAGGCTAACAGTAGGGGCGGGGGGGGGACAGGACGGGACGGGACGGACACACACCAAACTCCAGGAAAACTTGCTGGTGACATACCTTCAACATAGCAGTATCTGTTACAGTTTTAGGGTACAATTTTATGTAAGTTCTTTGGCAACAAAGGCAGTTTAAAAGGTTTCCTCTGCTGCCTGCTGGTATCCAGCTCTTGCAGGGAGGGCTTTTTCCTGTCTCCTGTAGCTCTCTCCATCCATGTGCTGTAGCAGCTTGTGGGACCCTGCAGCAAACTGGATTACTAAAACGATTGGGGTTTTATTGGGAGATGGTGGGGTTTTTGTTGGGGTTTTTTGTTTTATTTATTATTTTTTTTTAGAAACAACAAAGGTTGCGGAGTGTTTGTTTTTGTTTGCCCTGAACATTTCAAGGGTCTGGTTTAGGCTAACCCACAAACCATGGCACAGCTGGGCAGGAAGAGGAGCAGACTGCAGTGCCGGCATCTATCTGTTGCGCCTCAAACTCTCTCCAGCTCTGCCTCTAAAGAAAATAAAAAGGGGCTTCACAAACAGCGCGAACCTTTCTGATAAATAACGACCTGGTTTTGCATACCCAAGTTTCTGGAGTATTGGATAAACCCTGGCAGTAACTTGAACATGTTCATTTTGGACTTCAAAAGAAAATGACAGTTTCAGCTGCCGGGTCCTGGAGTTCGTTTGAAGTACTGGATTAAAAGCCAGGTTTAGAGACTTCACTTTTTTTAAAAAAAAAATACATATAACTGCTGTTATATGTAGTCTTGTCTCTTCTTACAACTGTATAAAAACAACCTATGGTGGAGGAAGGTGTAGAAAAAAAGGGCACCTGGTTTAAAACTTTCACTTTCTCCTGCTTTCTGTGAAGGGCTAGCTATCTCTTTTACTCTGTACTTACTCCTGTGCTGACCCAGACGCTCTTGACTTTCTTCTGTAAGCCGTGTAATCCTCTCCCTTGTTCTAGAAAAATGCAGATGAGTTAAAGGCCTAGAGGAGGAGCACAAGACCCTTGCGGACCCACCCTTCCATCCACCTCATTCCCAAGTGTGGGGAGGAATTCTCATCCCCCTGCGATGTTCTTGCCCTCAGCCACTAAGACCAGGCTTGTTAGGAGGCTTCGGTTTTACTGTAGTGATTCCTTAAGTACAGTTTTATCACTTCACTAGGAGGGCTTTTTCTTTTACACCGAATTATTGTTGAATTTTATTTGTTTCTTTCTGGAGGTGTTCCCCCCTACCCAGTCCCGTCCCCCCCCCCCCGTCCCCCCCCTTCCCTCCTGCAGTCAGACGTATGCTGCAAATGGCACAGACAGTGCCTCCTATTGTGGCTCAGGCTCAAGACTTCACATATGTAAAATGTGACTTGCAGCACTTTCTTTGAAGCCTAACCACAGCCAGGGAGCTGTAATTGCAGTCTTTGATTGCACCGACTTCACTTGTGGATTGGGCTTTGCTAGGGCATGCCTCGCTTGGCGAGACTTCAGCTACAGCCCCCCAGTGAAGCCTTAGATGTGGGAAGTCTTCAGTCTCCTTAGCACATGCCTGCGGTTTCTTGAAAAGAATCCTGATTTGACCTGTTTTATATCTGTAAGGCAACACCATCATCACTTGTATTTTTTAGGTATGACTTTGTTTATCAGCAGCAGAAGCAATTTCCAGCATGTAGCCTTAATGTGCAGCTGGGGAGAGGCTGGGTTCTAGATGCTGTTTTCAGGGCAGCTACTGTGTAATTTGCCGTACTGCAGTATTTGTTCAGAAATAAAAATACTTGGGGCTTCACCGTGCCTCTCCCCTTGCAGAACTGCAGTAGGTTCCGCAGGGTCCCTGCTGGAGCGAGGGGCTGAGAAAGCAGCCATGGCCGCTGCTTGAGAACGCTGAGGGCCAGAGCAAGGCCACGGCCGTTATTTTAACCTCCTGACTTCAAAGACAGCTTGCTGGTAAGGGAAGGGGGGAGGAGGCAGGGAACCATCTCAACAGAAGAGCATTTCATTTCCTTCGGTGGAGTAGACATTCCTGGCTGCTAATGGGGAGTAGCTCTGAATCACAGCGCTTGTATCAGACTGCTGTGAACTACTGGCCTGGCGCCTCAAGGCCATTCCTCAACAGGAAGCTGAATGTTTTCATGTAAGACTGAGAGGAAAACCTTCCCAGGAAGAGCAACCTGGACCAAACCTTTGAAAATCCGGGATGAAAAGGCACAAAATAAATATAAAGCTGCAGGGTGCTCTCCCCAGTGTTCCTCTGCTGTTTGCTTGGCCTCTTTCGTGCTCCTTGGAAAGGTAGAGGCCTTCACAGCTCTTTGATCCGCACGTGTTACAGAGCACTGTGCTACTTTATATATTAAAAAAAAAAAAAAAAAAAAAAAAGGCAGGAAGCTCAGAAGGCTTTTTTTAGTTGGGACTTGGGCTGGTTTTATGAGGAAATAGGAACTGAATTAGTCAATACAGACCACCTCTGTTGAAACCGCTGGTTTTCCAGTGGACTTTCAGCTGTGCTGTTCAGGAGGCTGCAGTGGCTTTGTATGTCCTTCTGTGGCTACCAGCAGCAGGTGAAAATTATTCACTATGTGTCAGGAATGGTGGTATTTGGGAGAGGGAAGAGCATCCTTCAAATTAAAGCTATACCAGCCAGTCTGATATAAATCTGTGCTTGTCCTTTCTACTGTATTTAGTCTGCAGCTGAACTCCTTCAGTGTCCTCAGCTTCCCTTTCCACTAAAACAATGGCCAGGTGGGCAGCCTCTGATGAGGCATCAGCTTGTTTAGTAAAATTCTGGGGCCTCGGCTTGCGCTCACTAAAATCAAAGGGTCCGTAGTCAGTTTTGGAGGCTTTCTCCCCTAGAGTATATTGGCCTGTGTAACTCTTCATTCAGGAGCTGTACTCAACCAGTGCAGGCAGAATGCTTTGTGTTGTCATGGCTTACATGGAAGGTGCAGCAGATGGGACATGGGTACCCAGTTATAAACGGCCCTGCTTTAAATACTGCTGCTGTAATACTTGCTGATTAATTCTGCTTTTGGTTCTTACAGGCTCAAGCAGTCTATCTATTATGATTATTCTAACAGAAGTTTGACTTGTGGTTTAAGCCACTTCTTTATAAACTTGTTCTGTCTTGCCTTGCTCATTCAAGGTGCTGGCAGCGTATCTTCTTCATGTGACTAAGCATTTTGTGCTGCTTCTGGTGAAAATTCACTCACTCTTTCCACTGAACTGCATTCCTGTGCTAATTTTGGTCATTCTGAAAAGCTCCGGCCATTGAACCCTCTACTTGCTTGGCAGCTGTGTAGTACCTGGAGGCCTGGAGGTTAATGCAGATTTTTTTGAGATACTGATAATCCTGGGACCATTACTGGAGAGCATGTGTCCGTCTGTGGAAAAATGCCTGACTCATTAGACAGGCTTTGGGTGGAGTCCCTGTTAGAACCCAGTTGTCTGGGTCAGAAGGGCAGGGGTGACGGTTGAGTTAGCAATTGTGTAAGTCAGCTGATGTAACCCAGAGGCCTAGTGATGAAGAACTGTTCCTCTCTGGATCAGCAGTACCTACAAGGCTTGCACTGTTGGCCTTTTCACAAGTTATAAGGATGTAAATCCTTCCAAGATCCTAGTGAACTTTATGGCTAGGAAAGAAGCCTGTGGCTCTTACTCAACAGGAAGATGTTCCCTACCCTGCTGAAGAGCAGAACAATTCCTACCTAGGCATGTGGACACATGGTAGGGTCAGTGTTCACACAAGCCTCACCCACCACATTCCTCTACCCAGCTGCTTGCAGAAGACAGCATTTCTTCATTTCTGCAGGGAGCAGAGTTTGAGGCTCTGAAGTGGAGGTTTAATTGACCTCAACCACCATAGTACCAAAGCCTGAGGATGTTTAGTTTTGTAACAGATATCTAGGTCAAATGTTGTAGATAAATGAAATCCACTACAAAAGGGAATTACTTCTGTAATATGCTGAATGTCTAAATAGCTTAAAACCCCACCTTTCTAGTTGGTGTGGACATCTGTTTAGTCTAAAGCACTCTCCATAAATATTCTTGCAAACTTCAAGCAAGAGCAAGAAGCAATGCGCTGCACTTGTTTGATATTGCAGATGCACATTCCGTTAACACAGTTGTGTCATAGAGTTACAGTGACCCATCACCAGCTACTCTGAAGGATTAAAAAAAAAAAAAAAAAGGCTTCATATAGTCTTTATCACACACATTCTCTCTCTCTCTCTCTCCTCCCCCCTCCCTCTAGGTGGGAAAAGAAATGCTTTCTCAACTTGCAAAGCAAAGGCGGCGACACCAGGACCCCTTCTGGAGATGGAAGCTTGTTAAACCCTAGGTGTGTCCTTCATCCACACAGACCACCCCCAAGGAGTCTGTCTAGGATGTCATTCACCCTGATGTCACTGCTAGAGACACTGAATCATAAAGACAATCACTGCCAAAATCCTTCACTATCACGAGGTCCAGCCCTGATATAAATAGAGCAAATAAGCTCCTGGGTCAGCAGAGCAGCTTTTGTCTTCACTCCACCTCTGCCTTGCACTCTTAAGCTCCCGTCTCATCTGTGTCCATATCGAGTCAGCAAACAAAGTAGCATGGCTGTCTCTGCCTGCTTCAGCCAGCAGAATAACGTAGACCACAGCTGCCCCATACAGCACATCGAGGAATGGAATTTGCCTGGACCAGGATGACACACTCAACCTTCTTTTTATTTAATGGTGCGACAGGATCAATTTTGGTTTTAGCTTTTTTAAGAAACTTGAATGCTTTTATATTTTAACTTTTAGTTTGTAATTTCTTTGGTGTATATTTTACTAGGTATGAGCTTTTAAACAAGTGTCAGAAATCTGAAATACTTTTTAAATAAAAGGGGGGTTTCTTTTTTTTTTTTTTTTTCTGCCAGAGGAAAAGCCTGTATGGAAAAAAAGGTGGCTTTTTTGTTAAACTATTTGTAACAAATAGTGGCCTCTCAGTCTATATAATACAGTGTCCTATAGAACTAAATACATGTAACAACATCAGCTGGTCAGTAGACACCTTAGTCTTGCATCATCTACTCTGTAAACATAGCAATACATCCAGCAAATCTGACTGCAGTGAGTTCTCCTTCTCACCCATTCCCCTTCTCCTTGTAAAAAGCCCAGCACTTGAATTATTACTTCAATTGTTCTGTATTTGTATCTGGTTTTGTTAGCCTGTTAGTGGGATTTTATGCCAGTGTTGAAATGAGCATTGATGTACCCATTTTTTAAAATAGTAAGGCACAGCCTTTGCCAAAAATACTGTCAACCGATTTTTTTTTTTGTCATTCCAGTTTGAGTTAATGTGCTGAGCATTTGTTTTTTAATAAAAGCTTTGTAATAAAACTAAAGTCAATTGTCTGGCTTAAAAAAAATAATGAGGCTAGCTTGCACCAGAATCCCTCGAAGGTAGGAGCAAGCCCAGGAAGGCACAGTTACATTTAAGGCTAAATACTTGTGGCTCAGTCTTCTCTTAGAGGAAATGCAGTGTGTCTGTTTGCTCACCCGAAGTCACATCATTGTGGAAGATGACTTACTTCTTCTTCCTAAAGAGAGAAGTCGTCTCGTGTTTTCATACCAGGAGTAAGGAATGGGCAGGCTTGGTGCTCTGTTATGCTTCTTGGTTAGGTTTGGCCCACATGAAAGTAGCGGGGTCTGTGATGCCTCCCTCCGTCTTCAGTTTCCTACTAAAACCTTGGTGAACACAGCAGTGGTTATAAGCTGATAATTAGGAATATGGATTCCCTTCTTTCTGGATGCAGTTCGTGCCCACACAAGGGGTGGGAGCCTACAGTTAAATTTCTTATAGCTGTATAAATTATCCTTCACTCTGGGACCAGAGCTGGCTGCAGCATCAGCTGTGGAGGGCCCAGTTTCATGGTGTCAGATCCAGAGAGTTGGCATGACCTCCCTACTGCCAGTGGTGCCAGTGGGACGTTCCTGCAACAGCAAGCAGCTCCTCTGCATGCTTCAAAACTGGAAACGCAGGCAGTTGAGTTTTTCAGGCCCCAAACCCTACCAGCAACTTGTCTGACACCTTTTGCTCAGGGACTGATAGTCCACAGCTCTGAAAAACAGACACAGTTGCCTGACCTCTACTAAAGGACTTCAAAAGGAAAAAAAACCCCACTCTAGCTATAGATAAACTATATGCCAATGGTTTGTGAGCACCACTGCCAAAGAAATGTTACAAACTGTACATCGAATCAGCGTACCTTGTATTCTAGCTCCTCAATCCTGTTTGGTGCGAGACTGGACTGAGTCAAGCTCGAGCTACAAGAAATGACAAAGGTAAGTTACTGCCTAAGGAAGCTTAGTTATTGGAGTGTTTATAACTGACCCTTAAACTCTGTTGCATAAGAAATTTCATAATTAAAAATGTTATAAAACAGCTTCCTTTTAAACCAGCATGCACTGCACACAATTGTAAGAATGTAACCAGTGTATTAGTTCTTAAAATATTTATTTCTAGCAACTGATGATTACCTTAAAAAAAAAACCAACAAAAAACCAAAACAAAAACAAAACAAAAAAAGCAAAACAAGTGACCAGGCAAGGGAATGCACTCAGATGGCAAGATAAAAGACATAGAGGAGAACAGCAACTGTATACTGGAGTTTTGCAAGACTTGGCTGTGTTTCCATTCCAGTCAGTTATCCCAGCCTTTGCTGGAAACCTGTCTGGTTTTTGGTTTGGGGTTTGGATTTGTTTTTAAAGGGGAAAAAAGCAAGTACTTTAGTGCAGTAATTGTTCTAAATCAAGGATTATTGCAGCGAGTTCTGTAAATTACATGGTCCAAAGATAACAGTTCTTTTTAAAACTTAAAACATAGTTACTTGATTTAGATCTTTTAATGGCTATTTAAAAAGCCACTTTTACTCATTTTGAAAAAAAATAACTGTTCCCAATAGATGTGTTAACCTTATGTTGTCCCAAATAAACACACTATGTATTTGCCTGTCTTAAGGGCAAAAGGTCTTTCAGCTCTAATAGTGAAGGAGAAAAAGAATTCAGGAGCTAAAAATAACATCTCTGCCATTAACATACAGTGAGCAAGCACCGTGTGTTGGGTTCATTCATAGATCGAAGACCTTTCACATATAGCAGCTATGGGAAAGGTTAACTAATACACAGCGCTTAGGATGCTCCCAGGAGAGCACCTGAAACAGTAACCACGCTATCCTGGAACACCCTCTGTGACCTGGGTCGGTGTCCGCTCCTGCTCCCGCCACTAACTGGCATTTGTTCCGGTGGGACCAAAAGAGCAAAGCAACCTGGGCCCTCACTGTACCACACCAGCTTGTCAGTGGGGACAGATGAGCTGGTAAAAATGGCCTACTGATGATGGTGTTACCCTGGCAGTAAGACCAGGCTTAAATCCTTGTGATACTAAATAAATTATTCCAGTTGAGACTCAAAAAGGACACCTAAATTCCTGATGTGCAATTTAGGCAGAAGTCAGCCTTTAACCGTGTCTGTCTTGCATGCCTGAGGAGACGATTACCCTGTATTTCCCACAAAAAAATGTCTTTAAGGATTTAAATGCTCCTACCTAACGGCTGAGTTAATTACCCAGACACTTCTGTACAAGCATTCATAAACCCACCCTCTCCCTCCATACTTCATCCCACGCGTGCGCCAGAGAGTTGTGCACGGATCACGGTTACAGGTAGCCCCGTTCCTAAACCCAGGAGATCCCCTAGCAGCTGGGAAACACGCGTGCTTCCCCCTCCCCTCACAGAAAAACAGCAGAGGGCAAAGACACAGAACAGGGCAGTTGAGCCAGGATTATTTACAGCTCATCAGGCCAACACCACAGGATGGTCTGGCTCCTCAGGCTTCTGGATCGCCTGGACCAGAGCCATTTCCCCTCTGTTACATAAAAGAACAATGCTCCAGGCTAACTTCGGCTTCTCACACAGCAAGTGATGACAGATTCACTAGTTGTGCTTATAGGGACTCACCAGCTCTGGAGAATTATCTTCTGTTGTAGTTTCCGCTTTGGATTAGCTAACAGAAAAGGCAGTGAGTTAGCTGTACAAGTGACAGCTCGATGGTTAGGTCTATTTGCAGCAAATGTGGGACCTTAAGGACCCAGTACTTGCTGCAGGCTGTAGGACAGCAGAATCCAGAGCATCAGTCATCTGCACTCGATTGAAACCATGACAGTGCACAAGGCTTTGAAGCAACCGCTCCGTCTCCTGATGGCCTCCTGCTCTGACCTACACGGTGGCTGACTGGGCTAAAGCAAGGCAGGCAGAAAATGAAGGACACTGCAGAGAACAAGAAATGCCTGCTGACCTCCCCAGTAGTGCAACTGCAGTTTGCTCCCTTGCATTCACAACGGGGCTAACGTGCCAGGATGAAATCTCTCCTCCAGCATAAGGACCTAATACAAAGTAGGACATTTGGGGGGCAAAATGACTCCACAAATAGCCAGAAACCTGTCAGCTATGAACATATTTCTCCTGAGTCAGGTCAGTGACAAAACTACTGGGCTAAGAAGGAAGTTAGCCAAAAGAAGGGCAGCTGTAACAGGAAAATGGCCTGCTGTAAACACAGACATTCCCAGCTGAAGCCAAAACCCTAGAAAGTAAGCCCAAACACATTCATTTTTCCACATGACAGGCCAGGAAGAAAACCTCTGGATTAATGTATGAATTTACCCTGCAAGCCTCCTCTCAGATACAACTATCAACTTTAGAGAGCAAGCAAGCAAACAAGCATCTGTAGCCCCAGAAAAAGGGACATATCTGCAAGAAATATGGGAAATGAACATCTTAATCACCAGCTTTCAGCCAGGTCAAAGCAAAGACTGAAATTCTGCTCCCCATCCTCCCAGGTAAATACACCTTCAGGCCATGGGCTTTAAATGACATCTTCTCTCTGGCTGGCACATTCCTGCAACAGCCATAACTTCACTGAGCCAGAGAAGCAGCGTCTGCTTGGTCGAGGTCTGCGATACCAAGGTTTTCTTCCTGTGAATAATGTTCTACGAAACGCATTTCAATAAATTCACGCATCCCACCTCCCAGAAACCCAACACATATAAGTAAGTGACAGGTTTGTTCAACCCTCTCAGCTATGGTTTTCCAACACGAACCAGCAAAGCTAGGAGAAAAGTTTCCATCTGCCTCATACCAGAAAAACAACTTACCCAAGAACTGGTCTGTCCTGTTCACTGTGCTGAGAAAAGGCAACTATGAGAAAATAAAATCTTCAGCAGAATAAGAACAATAACATACTCCACAACTTAATGGTGGTCAAGACACTTACTTAGGCAACTCTTGACTCTTTGAACTTGGACTGATTTCCTACAGCTAAGAAAAGTGGCGAAAAAACCCTGCAGAATATTGATTAGGCTGAGTTAGGACCATCTCTGCATTGTCTTTTAAGACGGAACAAGCCACAGAAACAAAGACTCCAATCCTGACAGAGCAAAATGCTGTGTAAGGGTTAGTTTTTCTTAGCACCTGCCTGTGGAAGTGAAGTGCTGGGTAACTGAAGAGGAGACAGTACACACCAGAACATGGCAGCGGCTACACCCCTTGACTGAGTCAAAGTTTCAAACCCCAAGATGGACAAGATTGTTAAAACCTAATTGCTGATTTTGCTACCCTGAAGTAAGTTTCCTTCTTCCTCTTCTCCTGTGAAGTCTGTTTTATCTTGTCATGACAAACATCATCAGCAACAACTTCTTCCTCTCCACTCAATCCTACATCAGATAGGCAGCGATTATTTGCAAACAAACCATCTGGTAGAATGGCCACTTCTTGCTTCCTGTAAAAACCTGCTAGCTCAAACTCTACTCAACTTCTTAGTACAATGTCCTGAAAGAATTCATAATCAAAACATCTTAATCTAAAGCCCCTCAACAAATTTAACAAGTGGTTTTAGTGACTGTTTGAAAATTCAGATTTTATAAGGAAGATTTTGACATACAGTCAAAAAGTTTCCCTTTGTGTGGGACTGGTATAACAACATGACTCAGAAATCAAATGACTCACAGCACTCAGTTAACCACTGAGCAGTCTAGTTTTGCCTATACTGGTATTCTAAAGCAGTTACTCCCCTCATTATTTTTTTTATATTTTTTTTTAAGTGTGAATTTACTGAAGAAGAATAGTAAGCAATTTCTCAATATCCAGACAGTTTATTCCCTTCTTCCTCTGGTCCATTTGTTTTCACTCCTGGTCTAGGGTTTCTCCATCCTCCCACGTCTCTCGGGTTTGACTAACTCTGTTCTTGCCCTGTCCTCTTGGGCAGCTGGGGCTTCCCTGCTGATGGAACAACACTGCTAAGCAATCTCCCCTTTCCAATGGCCTGATGCTGGATTTGCTATGAACATAAAAAGATAGGGCTTAAAACTAGCACAGGTCTAACACCTATACTGTACCTTCATTCAGTCCAGTTTGGAAATAAATACCATTTGAAAAAAAAGAATGGGGGGAAAAGACTTGTTTTCAAGTCCATTTAAGGAAGTATTTTCCTTGTATATCTGTTCCCCAAACGCATTCCAGGGATGTACTTCCTTAGCTCACAGATCTGTTGTGAGGATCAGATACAATTATATATGACTATATAACCACAGACAAAAGAATTAAGGGATATCTTAAGTGAGATGCATACACCTACACTATGGGTATAGTTATTATAACCGCTACCACACAATTATATAAACATGGATTATACTGTATTTATCAACCAGCGTTCAAAGAATTCTTCAGATTACCCTACCCCAACAGCTCCCTTGCTAGCACTCACCCCCTGTCATTTTTGTTTGGGAGTCACCTCACTTTCAGAGACAATGGTAACTCGAGGAACAGTAACACAACACAGTAAGTTGATGAGAGTGAATTTAAATATTTCACCTGAACTGTCTTGTGTTGTGCACTACTGTAGCATTATCCTTCCATGATCCCATGGAAGCATGGAGAGACTTACATTTAGGGTTGTAAATAAGTAGAAGTAACAGCTCACAGAAAAGATGAAATGGAAAAGCATTAACACCAGTCCCAGCTACCCACTGCTACTACAATTTCTGAACACTAAAGACTAGGCAGCACCTTCTCACCTGCCCCTTTACCAGATTTCATCCAATTTTTTTTCAGACATTACAGCCAATACTTAGTTAAATTAGGTAATTTATAGACACGACAACTCCTGAACAGGACAGGAAAGCCTGCAAAGTTCACCAGTTGGGGCTGAAGGATGTCCTTGCTAATTCACATCTTGAAATCAGTTCTATTCAAAGGTATCTCCAAGTCCCTTAACATGCTGAATTTCCAGCTGCCATATGAAAATACCACACTTTTTGTTACTTCTCTCTCTATTCCTCGGCAGATCCACCAAGTTCTCCAAAAGAACTTCCTTCTGCCCAGAAGGCGGACAAAGTGGATCTCCTTCCCTGTCAGTAGCCAAAAATGCACATAGAATATTAGTTAACAGAAAGCAAGCCTTGTGGGCAAGCAAGCCTTAGCAAACTGCTATACTTAAATCAGAATAACCTGCTCTGTAGGCACTGCTTTTGTTTAGATTGATTTTTAAATTCCCAATTTCAATATAAATCAGTTGTAAGTTGAGCTAGATGCCTGCGGGTTTGCACTACTCTCATAACATGCATTAAAATGAAATTCTAAGTCAAACTGATACCAGACGTAGTAGCTAAGCCCAGTCTTATCTGTCACTGAAACAGTTCATTCCCTAAAACCACAATAAAAGGGATTTTTCAAAATCAGTCTTCACTGGAAACTTTATTCCTTGTAAAGTTAGCTGCCACTGTAGGAAAGCTCTGCTCTTTGCCAAAAAGCAGTGAGCCTGTGGGTGAAGATCATGTCTATTGTACAATCATTTGACATATTCATCGTCATTTGCCATTATTATTCCTTTCCATCAGCATGCTACTTCAAATGTCACGTGTCAATAATCTAAGAAACGTTTTCATCTGTGAGCCTGTGCAAATAATCTTTAGAGTATAACTCTGCCCTTAAGGTAAACTATATGCTCAACTTTTATTCTAAGACAACCAAATGTCCTTACAAATTTAGATCCAAGTAACAATACTGGCTTCAGTTCATAGATTTGCCAGTTTAGCGTCAACTTAGGCAACAATAGCTTTCAGTCTCAGCCAAAAATAAAATGCCAAGTCTCTAAGAAAGAGAAAGACTCCTTCCTGAGTTCCAATTAATGCTTTTGTTTAAAGAAATAAAAAAGATGGTAGCAGGAAAACCACTTACGTGAAATTTACAGCATCTTTTCCCCCTCCTCCTATTCCCTCCCCTTCTTTAAAAACTTCATCTCTCTAGTACCAAATGAATGAAATTCTCCAAGTATCTTCTGTCTCCTACTCTAAAGTAAGCTATTTAAATGTTTATCACAGTTCTTACTCTTCACAGACACTGCCATTTTCCTAAAAGCACCTTGACAAGGTTTTAAGAATCCACAGCCTCATTCAACTTAGCGCTCTCAATGAAGTATTTCCCTGTAGCCTATTTCACCCACTCACACAAACTTTTTTTGGCACTTAAAACATTATTCAGGTGCCTAACTTTCACTGGTCACTCTCTGACACTGATGTCATGATAGCATCCAGAAATCAACTCGTAGGCAGTTGCGATAACCCTTTGGCGCCAAAGAAAGTGAAGTGGGAGGGTGAAGAAATTAGGCGGCAGTTATTTTTTCCGACTGGTAGAAGCATAGTCCGATTGCTGCTTTCTGAAATTACTAATTAGCAGCAGCCAAGCTTTGTTCCTGCAACCGATTTTGTTCAAGAAAGTAGATAAACAGCAGAGGAAAAGGCTGAAAATTGCTGTTTACTTTCATATTCTCTCAAGAACTGAAAAGCACAGGAGGACTTGTCATTAAAATTCACACCAGTTCTCTTCGAATATTTCCCATTCATATGAAAATTAAGTTCAAGACTTAAATAAAACTAGGAACCCCAAAATCACACTCTTCCATAAATACTTCTTTAAGTTCTGAGAGGCATTTCAGTGCTGAAAAGAAATCACTGGAAGTTAGATGCCTCACCTGCTTAGACACTCTGGAAAACATCACTCGGCTTCCAACTGAAACAAAAGGCTTTTAGAAATCTCACCCCAAATTGCAAAGAAGAAAGAATTGCGACATCAGCTGTAAGGAACGCATTAGCCCTCTTGTCATCTTCAGAGAAATAAGGAGTTCAAGCAGTTGTCAGAAACATTTTACGTTTTAGAACCTCTTCAGGGAAAGCCAACTAGAAAGCCTGTGAAATATAAATGCAGTGTATCTTACACCTGCTTATGCTTGCAGCTGTGTACGATTCAGAACAGCAGGTCTCAAACAAAGTTAATGTAAAGTAGTTGAAGATTCAGAGTTGAAGCAAGGACTTTAACGGCTGCAGCGCTCCAATCCCGCTCAGGGCACCACTGCGTGCTGAGGAGGAGTCAGGGAACTGAGTGGTCCTTTCATCAGATCATAGACTATTATGTCACCTACACAGGCCTTGCCACCAGCAGAGCAGACAAATCTCAGTCTGTGCACAATCAAAACCCACTTATTGTAAAAGTGGGGGTTTACCAATTTCTATTACACAACTGTTTAAAAGATCCATTTGAGTATGCAACGATAATTAAGCAACAAAAAGGGGATTTTATTTGGTGCTAATTCACCACATGCAAATTCCAGCTGTTTACTGCAGACCTACCACCAAGCATACACTTCTTCCCACAGCTCGTCAGAAAGCCTCTCGCTGGTGAAAGTGGTTAATCCACAAGATTTTTGTTGCTGAAGCCAAGACTCCAAATGGGGGGTTTAGGTTACTAATGACAAAAATTTTGCATTCTTTAACTAGCAAAAACTGTAAGGGTTTCTCCATTTACAGAAAACCACCCTAGAAGTGGTTGCTGGCAGAAAAATGGGACCAGAATAGAAGAAGCTGTTACCAGGCAGGATAGAGATGCACCAAGCACAGCAGCAATGAACAACAGGCTGGGAAAAAAATCCTGATATCTGGCAGCATGAAACAGCCAAAGTGAGTGACAAGTTCCTTAGCGCTCGCCAAGCAAAAGCCTTGTGCTAAAATACCCTCCTGTGCCCTGGCCAACTTAGAGCATCTGACCCAAGGCTGGAAACAAAACTTGGCCTTATGCCGCGCTGTGGTGCCTCATGCCACCACATGACAAAAGAAACAGCTCCTTTAATAACTAGGTTTGGTGGTTTGTATTATTCCTGCCCCAGAAGCAACCAAAACACCCAGCCAGCATTAGAGCTTTATGGTGCTGGTTTTTCTGCAAAGAATGCACTGCTGCGAGTTACTCGCAATTTATAGAAAACCAAATAGAAAGCCTCTAAGGGAATAAAAGAGAAGAGTGAATTGAAAAAGTACAAAGCTGCTCCATGGGCATACAAACCTAAATCTGATTAATATATTATCAGTAACAACCCCAGACCTCATTACATACTGTTCTGTGATGACATACAATTAATTTAAGACTCTGCATAGCACTACATTCATAAATGGAAAAGTATACTGGATAGCAAATGGTACATGAAAAGGGATTTTTTTTTTTTAACATGAACTTTTGAGAAGATCATAAAATTCAAGACAGACCATTCTACAAAATGCCTTTACAGTCACCAGACTGTGGCTCTACTTAACCCTTTTCTATCAGGATTCGGCAGAAGCACTTCCATCTGGCTGTGAAGAACAGGAAAAGCTACTGAAGGTACATATAAGATGAAAAGATGTAGCTCTCAAAATATCTGCTTTTGCTCCTGGTCTCAGCTCTTCCAAAGAGCACAGGGAAATAGGTATCATTCAGGTCAGTTTTATAATTGCTTATGTGGTTGCAGACTGTAGCGAATAAAAATACTGAAATGTGAGTCACTGCAGTGATACTAGTAGGAAAAGGACGGACAAAGCACCATAGCTACAGGTGCTATCAGCTCCAAAACCCTCAGTGGTACATTTTTAGGGAAAGTTGGTCACTACAAACTACAAAACCTTCTTCTGGTTTGCCCACACCTTTAAAGCCATTTGGTACTGTAAAGTGGCTTTCTCTAGATGTAAGAATAACAGGCATGCATTAAACTTTGACAGTTATGCGTTGACAGCTTAATAAAAGTTATTACTATGAACATTTCTAATAACCATCAGCTATATATCTATCAAAATGGACACAGGCTTGAAAAGCAATACCCTGAGACATGGAAAACATTGTGTATCTCAAGATGCTACACAGTGGATGCTTACACAAAGAATTCACTAAAGAACAGCAAGCATCTGTAGTTTCACACAAATTCTCCAATCTCACTGCAAGGAGAAAAAATTTTCATGAAATAAAAGAAGTCAGAAGTGCATTTCCAAAGCAGCAGCAGAAACAGCATACCTCCTCGTGGCTGACAATACTCTTCTCCCCACCCACCCCCCAGTAACCATGCAATCCCGTCACCTTTATGCTACTACACTGCACACCCCCAAAGGACTATCCTCAGGGACCTCAGACCTTAATACTGCACTGCAATTAAAGTATGCAGTAACACAACAGAGGTTGTTTGCTAGTACCTACATCCTCTAGCACCTACCTTTCTGACCACAGGAATGTGTTACATGGAGTTAGCTTACACCTAACTCATTTGCAGACTTTACCAAAGCCTGGCACAAAGTCAGGAATACACAAGACCTTTTCACACCAAGACAAGCTTCTGGGCAGGCAAATTGGAATTACATCTTTTTCAGATACCCTTCTCTCTCTAATATCAAGTACAAATTTAACCAGCCAATCACATCTTGCTACACTTAACTTTATACAGCAATTTTCTTATTTTTTTCTTTATTCTCCAGCCTGATAAACATTCATTATTTTATACTAAGTGGATCTACAGAAGAGATCGGTTGACAAACGTCAAAAGTTTCACAGATATCGGAAAATGTGATAAGAGCCTTATCCGCAGAACAAACACTGGAAGAACAACAACGACCAAATGCAGCGTTAAGAAAACAAAACAAAACCCAAACTCTGAATCTCATTTCAAAGCAGCTACTATGCTTTTCAGAGGCCTGATTCACTGCTGGAGCACTGGGGTGGTTAGTATTGGATCTTATGGCTCTGAAGAGCTCACGCTAGATGCTGGAGTTAACTCCTGTCTTGTCAATAGCCTGCTGCTTGTAACAACTGGTTTTTGAAGGACATTTGCATTACCACCTCAAAACCCTTGGGTCAGATGGTTTAGGGGAAAAACAGAACTTGTCTAAGAAAGAAAAAAGATATTTTTTCCAAGTTCTATTATGCAGTTGCTCAGTCAACCCTTCTTCCTACTGTGTAAAATAAGGCATAGGTTCACAAAACTCCCATCTGGACAGAACTGGACTTTCATTTCAAGGCAGCTACTCATTTCCAGGGGCTAAACTTCATCAACAGACAATCAACATACATTAAATTCTTTGGCAATACTGTTTTCCCAACTAAATTCCTACCAAGGCGATGTTCTGCAAGTCCCCACAGTGAAGGAAGGAGGAAGCAATGAAATCCACTTTCTATTCCAGATTCAAACCCATACTGCAAGTTGATATCCCTGCTGTCTAAGAAAATTACAGTAATATACTGGAAAAACTCAATGACTTGCGAACATAGATGCAGATTTAGAACTTCAGGACATCTGCATTCAACACACAGGCAGCTGTTACTACTGACCCACATACAAGCATTATCATGCTCAGTGCCATTAATGAGGAATATTTCATTTGTTAGAATGAAGGTAAATTTTAACTTCCACACACTAAATACCTCTTCAGATCAAACTTTATTGCCACCTCTTGCACTTCATACTCCATAAGCCACTCATGCAGAGCATCCTCCTCCAGTCCAATTAAGATTCTTCTCTCAACTCTGTAAACTTTGCTGCACTCCCATCTTCTCCCCAGCTGCAACAGCAGCTAGGATGACCATAGATGGAGCACGTTTGGCAGCTGAAATGACCCAGATGCCGAATCTGGAGTCATCTTCCCAGCTGCAGTAGCTGGGCTCACATCCGACTCCTCAGCTGTTGGCTGTCAAGCTGCCCTCAAGCTGTGCCAAGCGTACATCTCAAAGCTTTGACTGAAGTGGGGCAAATGCTCTAAATCTCTGAGGCCTGCTGACAAAAAGGATAACAAAGACCAAAGGTTTTAAAAGTAGGCAGTGAGGGAAACCAAACACCCTTCCTCCTTTCTCTTCTGTCCATCATTTTTCCCCACAATCTCTTTTCCCGTATTAATAAAAACCCAGGAAGAGCTGACTCGTGAAAGCAGGTCTAATGTAGCATGTCCTAGTCTCAGGTACTGACTAGCAGGAGATTCCCCTTCACTTGTCAACATTACATGCAGTGGAAGGTGACTCATGTACCTCTGCCTCAAGTCACATGCATAGCAAGGGGCTGGGAAATCTTTATTGCAGGAAAGGTGAAGACAGACAATTCCTTTATTTCATTACTCATTCTTTAAGCCTCCTAGAAATCTTTAAACTCCCAAAGCTGCAGAAATTCTTGTACAAATCAGGAGTGACTATTTAGTATGCTACTTCTGACCAATTTAATCATGACCTTGGGACTGCTACATCCCAAGTAGATGGGATCAAGTAGATGTAGAAGGGACTTCTACATCCTCCATGCCTTCTAACTGAGGAGCAAAAGAAAAGGCTTACCTTGCTTCAATGGCCTCAGTCACTCGATTACCACTATGTGTTCTGATCTAGATGGAAGGGGGAGTATTTTAAGTTTTGGCCCTTTACCTCGTCTCTGCTTCTCCTGGCATAGCACTCCACATGCTGATAAAATAAACCACCCCTACCTCCTAGTAAAGTACCTCCACGTGGCCTATTTGCTACTGGGACAAAGACAACTCTTCTGAAATAGCAAGCTAAACTTACAAATGCCCTCTTCAGGTTTCTTGTATAGATTATGTATACACATACTGTACCTGTTAGAGCTCCTGAAAGGAAACCGCTGTTTTTGAGAAAGTTTGTTTTTCTAAAATATCACATTTAACAGTGGAAAATATTTTTCACATTTAATAGTAAATAGCCTATGTCTTGCTCTAAACCTAAATGTTTCCAAATTAAAAATAAAGATGATCTTCCAAGTAAAGGCAGCAGTATGAAGTTAATTCTGCCAAATGTTTCTGTAAAAGAAATCGCATTTTTAAGACACAAGAGTAATTCATGTTCCCATTTCTACTGAAAACGGTAGCCCTGAAGCTAACTTCACCCTGCAGCACTTAAAAATCACTAACTTGCATAACAGGCACTAAAAACCTTCAAGTGAAACAGGCTTCAGATGCAAGAAGTTGACTGCATTTTAAGAAAACCAAATCAATTTAACAATATATTATTAGTAAAGTAAAGAGACTGTCTACAGTACCATTTCTTTCCTTTAACCTTCTTCTTTCAAGACAAGCAACTCAAACTGTAATTAGGAATCAGGATCCAATAACCCAATGATTTTTATTCTCTGAGATTTCTTGTGTGATCATGTGCAAGGAAATTAACAAGTGTGAGCCTCAGTTTCTTTATATGCAATCTGAATTAGATGGTGAGGAAGAGGGACTTAAGAGTTAAGTAATTGTTCATAATTTCTTTAATTAAAAAAAAATATACACAAGCACTCAGTTTGCAGATCCAAAATACACAAAGCTACTACTCAGTTGAACTGGAACTCCAACCCTCACGCCCACCTGCTCTGCAGTATTTGGAGAAAAGGCAGGCTTTACAACACTCCTGCCATGAACAAATTCAGGCTCTGCTGAGGCCCAAGGTAATAGTTGCAAAATTGAAGGTGCCTCACACAGCCAGACATACCTATTTGTTTACACAGCACTGACTCCAATTTCAATCCCCCAATTTACACAACTATAGTTGTGGTGGAGTGCGTAAAAATGACACTTAAAATGAACAGCCAGTAAATAAAGCCAATCTACAGGACTCTAGAAAGCATACGGAAGCTTTCACCAGCTTCCTAGCTTAGTTAATAAAAACCAAATCTATATATTAGGCCCTTCAGAATAGAAACCACCTCTTCCTTATGTTTCTACAACGCCTATCAAAAGCAGACCCGCAACCAGTAATTGAAAGTGCCAGAAAAATCCCAACACAAATCGTGAGTTCTGCTTTTAAATGGTGTATTGGGAACCTTCTGTCCAGATGACAGCCTGCCACTGTGCAATTTTTGTAATTTATTTTTTATTTTTACACAACATGACCCTCAAAAAATTGTTGTTTAAGGCACTGTAATTTACACCTACAGATTAGCACTGCACTTAAGAAAAATCCCAACAAAACAGCTGCCTTCGGTGGCTACATTTACCATAGTGAAAAGAGACTGCCACCCAGTGGACCACAACCATGTACATCAACTGCAAGCCGTGATGTTCAATACAGAATTGAAAAATTTATTTTTAAGGAAGTGCGGTTATTTTTAGGATTTTCCCCGTTAATATAATAATGTTTCAAATACATAAATTCACTTGTCATTCTGTTCTGCACCTGAAAAATACACATTTGCATGAAGGCACTGTACATATAAAGCTTTTCAGAATTACAAGAAAAAAATAATCTACCAAATCAAGCTTTCACCAGAGAAACTGTTACCTAGTGCAATTACTCAGTTCAGAGGTGGGTTATGTTCTAAAAGCAGCTTCTGCCATCCTTGGGAAGGTTTAATCAGAATTCACCTGTAATATGTCAATGCTGAATAGCATATACAGATACTTCTAACACCTCTCGAGGTTTGAAGTTCATTTGTATTTGTAAAATCCTTCTCCAGTCTTCTTGCCTAGCTTTTTTTCTTCTACCAGTTTATTCAGGAGTGGGCTGGGTGCAAAAAGAGGATTGTTGGGCTCTAATGAATGCCATCCTGGTGGAAGAAGAGAAGTGGATGAATTAGTTACAGTTCTGTTTATATGCAAAGACAGTATTTTCCTAAGGAGATGCATATCTCTATTAAGAGGTCAGAAAACTGAAGCAGGTTGGGAACTTATTTTAGACTCCCTGAGATGCTTCAGTACAGCTTTAGAAAACACAGATCAGTACTGATGATTGTGAGCAAATCTAGCAATTAGTCTTCAGGCGTAGTCTACTCTGAACACCTTATAATCCCATGACCGAAGAGTTTTGATACTTTAAAAAAATATTAAGGAGCACTTCTAAAATATAGTTAAGTAAAAGGAAATAAAACAAAGGCTATGCTGAAAAGAAATTAAAGTGCAAAGAAATTCCAATTTGAATTTCTACCTGTGAAAGACACGGTCAGTTAGAACAGTGTAACACTACTCCACAGTACTGGCTAAAAGCAAAAGAGGTTTCATTGAAGAAGTCATTTTGAAAGTGACATTCTGTCTCATAGAGTTTTTAAGCTGCTCATTCCAAATAACAGAACCATCAACAATTATGTCTTTTTGTTATTGTACTGACTTTCATCCACTTATCAACTGAAGTGAAAGGGAGATGTTCTACTTGGATCTTTTAAGGTATTTACTGGGTTTCCTATTAATTGAGAATGAAAACACGGCTAGCAGAAAAAGGAAAGGGAGGCTCAAAATTTGTTGCTTTTAAATCAGAATTCCTGCCCTCCAGTACATGTCTCTCTTCCCACTGATTCTTTTTAGTTACATAAAGTTCCACTAATATTATTACTATTTTCCACTCAAACTTTATGAAGTCAGCAAAACCACCGCTGCTCTGTCCCCACATACATACAGTACAGGCATACAGTAGAAATGCTGTACTCATACAGCACTGAGCTGAATTCTTACTCCTTTCACTTCAACAGTTAAAAGGTTATGCTGTAAACATTCAGTTTACACTAATTAACAGTCAGATTTTCATTAGAACTTTCATCTACAATTTAGCTGAAAAGGGGGAAAGAAGAAGAAAATAAGCATGCAGTACCATCTATAATGTATTTACTGGTATCCAACCCAACATAGTCCAGCAGTTCAAATGGACCCATGGGATAGCCAGCCCCAAGCTTCATAGCAACATCAATATCTTCCTTTGATGCATCTCCTAGAGAAAAGATTGACAGTTTGATGAACAGAGAAGATACCGCATCTACTTGGCACCACTTATAAATAATTAACAAGGTGTTATTTCACCCCGGTACAGCTCTTCACAGAAATGTCTGCAAGAACCACAAAAACTGGAGTCAGCATACACAAGCTGAATCTCTCACAAGAAAAAAAAAAAAGCCCTGCAGGCCTGCTTTCCATTTTTCTAGCTTCCTCTTGCATTTCAATACAGATCACTATGCTATTGATGGAGCCACAGCTCTCAGTTTCAGCTTCATGAGATCAGCAGCAGCTTTTGAATGATGCACAGGACAGAGCTGCCCTTAGTCTACAACAGCCAGAAGGCAAATGGTACCCAGCTGATGGACAAGGCAGGCACTGGGAGTGGAGCAGTAGCAGCTGAGTAACATGCTTAGTTACAGCAGCTTTCACTAAAGGATATCCGTCAGCATCAGAGATGGCAGATAGGAGTGACATGAAAAGACTCCGCAGGTGCAGTTAAATTTGTGAATTCCTGATTTTTTAAAAAAATAATTAACATTATCAGAAATTTGTTACTTCTGCTTCAGCCTGTGCCTATAAAAATAGAAATCCTGCATTACCACATTGTCACAGTTAATGTTCACCTCATTCTTTTGCTGGGAATACATATTTTTATACTGTCATGAAAGCAGATGCACCACTACTGCTTATTTCTAATACTTATTTTGAGAAAGGTAGTGCACTTCTTTGCAGATCCTATAAAAAGGATGAAATTATACAAACCCCAGAGATACCTGTTAAGTAACCTCCATGCTCAATGTGTACAGCATTCAGAATGTCCAAAAACTTGGCACACATAGCCTATGTGATTCATACACCTAAGATCAGAGAATCTTAGAAATAAATTTTTAAAATCTCTTGTAAAGGCAACAATTTCCATGAAAGTTCTATATGAAGTAATATTTTTTATATAATTCCTTTTACTCTTTAAAAAAATAATTTTTTTAAAATCGTATTTTATTTCTCAGAAATGAACTGGGAAAATCAGCCTTACTTAATTCTAACAATTTCAGTTCCCCAGATTCAAACACATGTAAATCCTCAACTCATTTGAAGTTGATACAGATGCACATATTTCTTTTATCAACAGATTCGTCCCACTTCCTCAAGCTTGGGACTTGGCCACCTGACAGTACAGAGTTGCATTACAATGAAAAATACTAAAAGGGCAAACAAGGATTCATACTGCTAGGGACTCCTAGTTCATACTAGTCTTCCAGTATCACGCAGACTTCCACAGAAACCTGATTGACTGCTGGGGTTTTTTTCCACTAAAAATAGGGTAGTACAGACCACCATACATTAATATTTAATAATTAATATGCCCCTGTTTAAATCTGTGTTAATACACTAAAGGTATTTTGCCTATGCAAAAGCACCCATTTAACTCAAGGAGATTTTGCATAAAGACAGACTCAAGGACTGACCCAATAAAATGGTATTTCAGTGCCTGGGGTTGCCAGGAAAGAGATGCAATTTCATGCTAATGCAGATGACAATCTGGCTCAAGTGTCTCAAAGAATATGACAAAATTTTAATGTGATTCAATGGAAAATATGAATCAGAAGACAGGCTTTCAAAACATTAACCAGCTTTTTAAATAGATTTCTTTAGAGTCAAAAAAATCATAGATTAACCTAAAGTTTGGAAATATCATACTCTTGAACAAAACACAAACAGAAATAAAGATTAAATCAAGCTATTGTTTTGCTTAGGCAGAAAACAGCCAATTTTAACAATCTCAGTGACTGCCGCCTTCTACATTTAATTAAAAGTTCTATTGTCTCCTGAAATATGCATGATGACACATATCACTTAACAAAGGCACCTCTTTTACACACAGTGGAACACCCATACACTTTATTTAAAATTGTGACTTTTTCTAAGAGAATAATGCCCCCTCGCATCCATGCCTTTGCCTTTCAAGTCACTAAATTTGCTCTTTTCTCCCTTTGAGATGTAATTAGGTACATCTGTTGATAGATAAACAAGTAATGTTGGTTTATATTTTTTTTCTAGAGATCAAACCATCCCTTCCATGTGCTATAAAAGAGATTTTTTAATATTTAAAGCATATTTGCTGGAGTCCTGATAATGGAGTGCTTTCATCTGTAAAAAAACAGTGATTTGAAAAACAAAATGTTTCAAATGACATTCTTAGTAGCATGGAGCTATGAGCAGAGCACTTGAAATAAAAGCAATTATACTCTGTAATTTCCTCTTTATCTACTACATTATTGGCTTGTTGCCTTTTCACAACAATTGTTAATTTGAAAATTGTAGTGGTTCTTTGGGGATTTGTGATTATTTCTATCTACTCTCAGTATCAACGTAAAAGAAAACAGCAGTGAGATGGGAGTTCCTAAAGAACCTATGTCTAAAAAGAGGACATAGAAGAGAAACAGGAGGTTTTATGGGGCAATAGTTGAGCCTGAATCACTTGTATGCCAGTATCATAGTATGACACAGAGCATTATAGTACTTACCTCAGCTGAAAATTGGTGTTTTATTTCACAAGCCCAATATAAGCGAACTCAGGAGAATTTTGCTAATAGTCCCATTACGGGATTTTCGACCCCTTTCATTAACATCTCTTGGGATGGAGAGAGGGAGGTTCCCAATTATTTGGCAGAGGATATTTTTACAATGGCACTGCACTCACCTTGTCATCTCCAAACCAAAAACATTTTCCACCACCAGACATTTCCCACACAATTAACTAGTACCTTCCAACTCTGCATACATTTCAAAGTGAAGACAAGGTTTTTCCAACTACACACATTGGCTCATATTTGATGTTCAATATTCACTTCCAGCCTTTAAGGTCGGAAAGTTCTGTGGAAATCCCAAGGCTTTTCTGAAGGGATATAACATTTAGCAGTGTTATACGTCAACATTTCCTGAAGTCAATATCCCAACAAGTACCTCTCTCAAAAAGTCGAACAGCTTCCATCATATATGGCACCAAGAGACGGTTTACAATAAACCCTGGAGTATCCTATGAGAAGAAAAATAGGTATTCTAAATAAACATACTTTACCAGTACTACTCAAATGCTACAGGACAAACTAAGTGAAGACACTGAATCATCAATTTCTGGTACTCTGTAAACTGTATTTTTCATCTGATTTATTTGCCAGGTATTAAAACACATAAGATGAATTTCACAAACAAGGAATGGTGCACAAACGTTCATTATGACCAAGAACAATAAGACCGCTCCAAGCCCACTCAATCTTAAAACAATTTCATGTGGTCAGCTGACAAATGCCTTTAGCGTAATTCTGCTGATACAATTTCCTGAAGGACATGAGACAAGCAGCTCTTCCCTAACAGTTTTTTTTCTGTGTTCAGTATTAGAAACATTTTTGGCTAACTGCTCACTGGTATCATGGTTTAACGCCAGCCAGCGTACTACGCAGCCACTCACTCACTCCCCCAAATACCCTCAGAGAGATGGGGAAAAGAATTGGGGAAAGAGGGAAAACTTGAGGGTTGAGGTAAGAACAATTTAATAATTGAAATAAAATGAGAAGAAAAATAATAACAACAGGGAGAGAGAAGGGGAGAGGAATAAAATCAAACGGGAAGGGAAAAAAACCCCAAGTGACGCACAATAGAATTGCTCACCACCCACTGACTGATGCCCAGCCAGGCCCTGAGCAGAAAATTGGTAGGCTCCACCCAAGTCCCCCTGGTTTAGATACTGAGCGTGACAGTTTTATGGTATGGAACATCCCTTTGGCTAGTTCGGGTCAGCTGTCCTGGCTGCGTCCCCTCCCAACTTCATGTGTCCCTCCAGCCCTCTGGCTGGCAGGGCCTAAAAAATGGAGAAGTCCTTCACTTAGTATAAACATTACTTGGCAACAACTAAAAACATCAGTGTGCTATCAACATTGTTCTCATACTAAATCCAAAACACAGCACTGCACCAGCTTCTATCCCAGCTGAAATCAGGACAACTGGTAAGCCATGCTTTTGAAAGTCAGGATCACTTCAATAGCAAACACCAATATTATCAACAAAAAGATAAAGATACATCCTGTCAGTAGAAGATAAACTGAAACAGAACTTCTTTTACACAAACTTTAATCAGAATCAAAAATACAAAGAGAAAGAGCTTTGCAAATACAGTATTATTTCGTATACTACTACTGTTTCTTATGTTTATTGTTCATTCCATTTTATCTCAGTATTTAATGCAGAGAATTCCAAGCAACTTTTCTTCTACAAAGGGGAATTTAAAAAAAAAGGAGAGACGGGGTGGGAGGTTCAGTCATGGAGACTGCATTATGCTCTACCCAAGCTAATTTATAACAATAATTCATCATACACTCTGCATATTACATACTACAAAACCGTGACAGAACCAGAAAAAAGTCAACCAAGGCCTCAGAGCAATTTAGCAGAACAGACAGAATTTGAGTCCAGCATTCAGACACTGAATTACTGGCAACCACCAGATTGCAGGGCCTTCTTTTTATGACCAAGTATCTCCTGGGGGCTGTAAAACTCAAGGCCATAGCTCGCATAAAGTTATCCAGACCACAACTTAGACTAATTTGGAAAAAGTGTGCTTAGAAAGTAGGGTGTCTCTCTAGAGAAAAAAACCAAAGCGGCAAAGCAATGAAGATTAATGTGGGTCTAGCTACCACAGTCTCAAGAAAAACTTGCAATGAGCACACACCATGAAGTATTCTTGCAACTGCCTTATAGTACAAGAGGTAGCAGTCTTGTCTCTAGCACAGCTAAAGATGAGCTCCTGCTTAAGCTCTCCAGTCCAGGCTTCTGCAGGACTGGAAAAGAAAAATCAAAAATTGTAAACTCTGATACTTATGTGTTTTGCTGCTCTAGAGAAGATGTCTAGAGTCACTCTACTTTGAGGAATTCGTGGTAAATGTGGGTGCTTTCTTTGTCAAAATGCTTTTAATAGGGAAGAGAAACTAGACAAAAAGCACCCTGGAAGTTCTTGAAGTACTCTTTCACCTACTAAAACCTACCACCTTAAAATTAACAGGTTTGAAGAACAGACCTTCTGAACACTATACAATCAAAATGCACTCACCTTACAACTGACAGGACTCTTTCCTACTGCTTTACTGAAATCCACAAGTGATTCAAAGGTCTTTTGACTGGTCATTGGAGTCTTGATGACCTGGGCAGAGGGAAGGTAGGGAGAGCGTAAGCACGTTTATGATCAGAATGTCTCTCATTTCCCAGTACAGCAACGAATAAACTGTAATCTGGAACACCATTCCAGAAATTCAAAAAACACTTGTTTTGCAAAAAACAATTTCAGTGGATATATATGTAACAGAAACAAAAATCTGTTTTAAAGATAGATACAGCATTTTGCACATTTGTAAAGTACGTGTTTCTTCAAGACGCTTTCCCACTCGGGCAGTATGGATGTAAAAGGGACCATCGTTTGGAATCACATTTAGAGAATACAGTATAACTAAACAACTTTAAAACCTGCATAGTCTCTGTTGCCTTGGAAAACACCATGGCATCACTCTAGAGAACCATATTAACAGACATAGTTCCTGATATAAAGGGATGTAATACCTACCATGTGCCCAATGTAAACACAACACAGACATTTAATTCTAAAGAAAATTTAAAATCTATCTCGAAAATCTGTAACAGCTTCGTAGCTTTTGAGTAGTATATTTCCATGGTGATTTTCTTCACAACTGAGTCTTTTGTTACATGTAGTATTTTCTATACTTCATTGCAGTTCAGATGCATTAAGTCATTTATTAGAAACCTACCCCCACCCCCCCAAGAAAAAAAAAGAAAAGAAGAAAAATAGACTTGCAGAAGCTCAGCTGGTGGTGATACTTGTATTGAAACTGACCTCTATGTGCAGTAACTGAAAACTGATATACATAAGCAGTTAAGACTGACCTCCTCGTTCATACCATTAAGTCACACAGAAATTTCCCCCCAATCATAATAATCGATGTAAGGCCAACACAAAAAAAACACTGCTCAGGCTGAGGAAAAGGCTTGTTTCTCAGCAGAAAAAATAGTGTTCTTTGATATTGGATAAAAATATCTGAGATACTTACATAAGTCTGCAACAGTTTCAAGAACGAGTTTTTAATATACATTTCAGAATTCTGAAACATTACCACAAGCTTTTTTGATAATTAGAGAAGGAAATTCCCTCAAAGCTATGTGCTTCTGAGCCTGACATCAACAATCTATGAAAAGAGCAGATAAGACTCAAAGGCACTGCAGATTTGTGACCCATAAAGGACAGTCTCAATGGCAGATGACTGGTAATTTCAGTGAGATATCTCATACTTTTGGCAATTCTCTTGATTTTCCCAATTATTTCGAATGTAAACATCTGCTTTACATAGAAAGTGTTGTTCTACAGTGACTGTCAATGCCAGCCCTGATTTACAGCATAGATCTGAAACAAAAGAAAAGCTTTAAGAAGTGTGTTTATTTACTAATACTTCCACCTTTCAGGATCATAGAATCATAGCATCATTTAGCTTGGAAATACCTTTGAGATCATCAAGTACAACCACTAACCCAGGACTACTAAGTCCATCACTAAAACATGTCCCTAAGCACCACATCTACACAATTTTTAAACATCTCCAGGGATGGTGATTCCACCACCTCCCTGTGCAGCCTGTTCCAATGCTCGACTACCCCTTCTAGGAAGAAATTTTTCCTAATATCCAATCTAAATCTCCCCTGGCGTAACTTGAGACTGTTTCCTTTTGTCCCAGATAACAAGCGACAGAATGAGACCTACCCCCACCCGCCTACAACCTCCTTTCAGATGGCTGTAGAGAGCAGTAAGATTCCCCCACCCCGAGTCTCCTCTTCTCCAGACTAAACACCCCCAGTTCCCTCAGCTGCTCCTCATAAGTCTTGTTCTCCAGACCCTTCAGCAGCTTCATCGCCCTTCTCTGGACACGCTCCAGCACCTCTACGTCCCTCTTGCAGTGAGGGGCCCAAAACTGAACACGGGATTCAAGGTGCAGCCTCACCAGTGCCGACTACAAAGGTACAATCACTTCCCAAGTCCTGCTGGCCACCCTGTTTTGGATACAAGCCAGGATGCCATTGGCCTCCTTGGCCACACTGCTGGCTCATGTTCAGCCGGCTATTGACCAGCACCCCCAGGGCCTTTTCCCCCAGGCAGCTTTCCAGCCGCTCTGCCCCATGCCTGTAGCGCTGTGTGGGGTTGGTGTGACCCAAGTGCAGGACCCGGCACTTCTCCTCATTGAACCTCATACAACTGGCCTCGGCCCACTAAAAGCACAGCTTCTGTGGTTTATTCTTCAAATAGTACTCATCAACTGCAATGGCTCTGGGGAAGGACATTGATAAGTCAGGTGAAGAAACCCACAAATTAAAAAGACTAACCACAGCAATCAGACAGGGAATGTTCTGTTTTGTTTTTTAGAAATAATAGATACTTGTAGTATTTTTCAAATCTCACAGAGGCATAGCTTAGATTTCTAAAGACTATGATTTGTTTTAGCCTTGAGATAAGGCATAAAACATTTCATCCATAGAAATAAATTACTGCCAACAAGTGGTTCTTAGCACAGAAATCAATAAAGCCTATGTTAGCCTAAGGAATTATGCTGAAGTTTTCTGTTATCTCTGACAACACCTATAAAATTCCTCCCTCCTCTTCTTACATTTTGCCAGAGCATTTAGTCACAATATACAGGATGCAATATTAAACTAAAAAAAATAAAAAATCCACATGGGTACAGAGGTTAGTGAGAGAGAATTTGCAAGTGTCCAAGTTTGCATCAGTCAACCATGTTCTGAATCAAAAAACCCAAAAGATTCAAATATTTAAAAAGGGGAGGAAGACAATGACACATTCAAAGACAGAGAGCAAGCAATTGCATAATATATATTTTACTGGGAAACAAGCAAAAAATATAAAGTGAACCTCAGGATTCAAGAGGCAGGCACAACATATTTGAAGTGCTTGTCACCAAATCAATACCAGAACTAATCACTCATGGGACAGAGGAAAAAGTTTGAAAGTATTTACAGGTACAAAGTACATGAAATTTTGAGGAAGAATGGCCAAAATGCAAAGTTTGTTTTCACTTATTCAAAAGTTTATAAGTTCTAGCTTATCAAGGTCAGCCATAACAAGGGAAGGTGAGAAAAAAAAAGAGAAGAGAGACCTGTCATTTTTCCTGCAATGTGACCTTTACTTTGGAGGCTCAGATAAACCCTTGTATCAGATTACTTCTTATTCTGCTCTGCACTGCAGCATTACTACAAACCACGTGACATAGCCAAAGAGAGTGCATTTAGAAAAGATGTCTGAAGAGTTAAGTAAAAACTTTTTTATACTTCCTTAAAGGCTGGGAAATACTGTAATACTTCCAAACAAATAATCTGCAACACTGAAACAAACATTGAAACAACTGTGACTTTTTTTAAAAGTCACAAGGCAGTAAAATTTCATCTCACGTCATCTTCTATTGATTTCTACACTGGTAACAATCAAATTCTTCTGTCAGTCATTAGATGATTTTGTTTAAGCTGTCAGTAGTTCTTATTAATGAGCTTGCCTGCATGCCTGAAATGATCACTATAAACAGCACCTCTGTTGGCAGTTTGGTGGAAGCTTCAGAGCCTAGAGACCAAAGGAATTACCTCTGACTCTTCAACCCGCCCCTCAACAGAGACTGCACCACCCTCTTGTCACTAGAGGCAGCTTATTCTGTATCAGAAAAGCAAACTGAGATCTACTCTTTCATCTAATCGAATTCTCAGCGATGACAACTGTGCTGCTGTGCTACAGTGCTTATTATTGTGATAAGACACTTACCTCCACAAGCTTCATCATAGGCACAGGATTGAAGAAATGGAGACCTCCAAATCGGTCCTGCCTGGTGGTTGAGTTAGCCAACTGCGTGATTTGCAAGGACGAAGTGTTGCTTGCAAATATCGTATGCCTGGGAAAAAAGAAACATATGGATTACATAAATGACAGCTATTTTTCTGACAGTAGGAGACTGGTGCACTAAATGTAAATAGACATCCATTGGCTAACCATCCACAGAGTTCTCAGAAACATCCCTGCAGGTTATCACGGTACTTTTGCTGAGGTGTAAATGCAGCAATGATGAAATAACCACTGGAAGGGCTGTGTGAGTTTCTGACCCTGTAGGCAGTCAGTATGTTGAATACTTACATTAGGTGATGGAAAAAAAAAGACTCTGTAAGTAGAAAATCTGCGTAAACTCTCCAAGACTATTCCAGGTAATTCCTTCAGCAATCCTGGAAACCTAACAGTATTTTGCATTGTTAATCATTTACACATCTATGGAAACCCAATCATTTGCCACATCAAAAATACACTTTGGAGCCTTAATAAAAATTTGCAATCTTTTTTTTTTTTTTAATAATGATCAATGGTGATAAGCAAACCTATCAAAGACCAAAGAGCTGATGGAATAACCAAAGAAAAGATAAAAACTGCCATGCATAGAAAATTGCAAAGGACACACAAAATCACAAGAATTTTAAGACATATATGAAGTCCTTTTCCAGACATAAACTAGATTTACTAATCACAATTCATAATGATTTGGTTGTGGGTCTTTTTTCCAGAAATATCTCAAAACCTCAACAGCCCTGCTGTACTGACATCACACTGAAAACTTACAGAAACGGCTTTTTCTTCAAACCACAAAAATCACAAACTGAATTAGAGATTAAGCCCTATCTTCCATTCTGTGCTGTATCCTGCTGACTTTTCAAAAAGTTATCCCACTGAACTCATCAAATGTTAATCTAGATAGATATTTTGCTTACATTTAGCTAAGACATCACTAAGCTTTGCAACAGAGCTTTCAGAAGAGTTATGTTCAAGTCATGGGGATATCTTGTAGTGGCATTAAAAGAAAACATTTGGGGATAAAAGACCCCACACTGATTTCCATTTTTTATTACGCTTTCTCAGTTTTTCACAATTTGTTATGGAGAAAGAAATAAAAAAAATCATTAAAATTCCTATTTACATTTCTTACACATATTATTTTATTTTCCCACCAAAAAGTGGGCCTTATATTGTTCTGAGGTGAGGTACTAAAAAAAGTATTCTACATTTCATAGCTTTGACTCTGGAAGGACAATGCATACAAAAGACACTTATCTTCACCGAAAATCTGCCACTGTATACAAAGAATTCAAATAGCCACATAAAAAATAAGCACGTTGATTTGTGAGATGTAAACATTGCTAGGTTTATATCTGTTCTGAGATTTTATCTCAGCATCACTTCTGTGGGTGAATACTGTAGCCTCACACAACATAAAGCCTCCGGGAAAAAAAAGCATTAAATTTGTATTGTGTACAAGGGCATTTTATTTACACTTACTGCTCTGACCAATCAATTGATTTAAATTGAGTTTAAAATAGAATTTATATGCCTCTGTGACTTAGAATTACATAATCCATGCTTCAGGTGACAGCAGAGTTGGAAGCTTTTGAAAGCAACAGTACTAGCGAAGCCCTAGTGATGGTTTTCCAGGCAACGATGTGCTTTCCCTTAGAGCCATCTAGTGGGTCAGGAGAAGACATTAAAACCAGAGCCCAAACCGAACTGACTCCTCTGTTCAGCTCTACCGCACCATGAATCTGAAGAACACTCTTTTTGTAACAGTTGTGTAACACACCGGTTCTAACATAGTGGACAGCTGAAGACCACTGGCCAGTTCCTAGCCAAGTTTCCACATCTAAAGATAAATCCAAGAGATATTGACAGGCACTCCTATCACCCAGAAACAAACAGAAAGCAAGTAGGCAAAGGCTCTTAAAAGTGGATTCCCAAAAATTCTTTTCTCATGTTCATTATGATCCTGTTTGGAAAAGTGCTGCAGTGTTTAAACGCTTAAAAGCCACAAAGAATGTGGGGATATTCTACAAAAACCCTAGCCTGACCTTTTCAAAATGGAAACGTGAGACTGATTCAAGTTAAGAAAACTAAAACAAAACTGAAGAGTGGGTAGCAGCGCTTTATCACCTGCTCTGACGATGACCATGTAACACAGTAATGATTACCATATTAGAAAGATGAGTATAAAACTGAGAGGAATATAACAGACACAAGCATTTTGCAAAGCTCTAAGGTAATGAACCAGTACGCTCTCGACTGATGGCATCCAAGAAACAGCACTCACCATCTCACCTGGACAGTTACCCACATGAGGAATACCCTGAGTTCCCAGTGCTCTCTGAGGCTGCCAGACTCTCTTGGCTCATTACATTTTCTCTTAAAACTTTACAGAAATTCACCCCACACCCCCAAATAAAACTTCTCTCAATAAAGAACAGCTTTCTCACTCCCCTCCATTTACAGATCCACTTTCAGAGGAATTACAGTTCTTTTATAGAGAAAAAGGAAGAGGAATTAAGTTCATTATATTTTGTGGGTTTAATGCAATGCTTCTACTTGTGTGCTGTCCCCAGACTTATCTTCATGCAAGAGGTCATCATAGTGCAAAAATGGGAGATGAACATGTAGCTGTTGCAGCTGAGGAAACATGAGACATGGGATACAGTACAAAAGAAGAAAAATGCAAGGTTTCACAGAGCTTATGTTCCAAAAGCATAATTCGTTACCTTGTCTGAGAAACTGTAATACAGAGCCGCTTTAGTTTTGATCAGCTATCAGCTAACCCCACAGCACGTCCTGACACTTGAATTAAGACAAGCCCTCCCTCCTGAGAAGCCTGGTCTTTCGTGATCTCTGCCTGTAACATACACCTCACAGTGCCATCAACATCCAAGGCCCCACAGAAGCAAAGCTTCTCCCAAGACTCAAAGCTATCTTTAAACAGATCTTGCCTTTGTTACCAATCAATCACAAGTTCAGCACCCTCATAAAGGTGATGCATCAGTTAGTCCATATATTAGTTTTAGAATTTTAGCAAAGGCTATAGGATGCCTGCACTGACAGGGAGAGCTTTCTATTCCACTGCAGTGCCACGCAGGATGAATAAAGCCGACTGCTTCCTTCTAATGCACAGAAAAACACTGACTAGTCTTCTCTGCCCTTTCCCCGTGCTAGGCACTATGTGCAACTCTATACTCCTCAAGCAATTACAAGTTACTCTGTATATCTAATAGCTACTACTTTAAACACTTGGCTACTAAGTTTCACTATTTTACTTGATTGTCCTTTTCATCCAGACTTTCCACACTGCAGCCCATGCTCCTCAACATTCACTTCCCTTTTCTTTATCCTACATGTAAGATAAACACGTATGTTTATAATTTCCAATTCTTTATCATAAATGTAATTTTTCTTTATCCTTTTCTTCATCCTACACGTAAGATAAACATGTATGTTTATAATTTCCAATTTTCCTCTTAAAAAGGAAGACTTCTTATCTAATGTCATTTTTCCCAACCCTGTAAAATCATGCCTTTTCCTACAGGAAGGAGCATATCTGAACAACTCCCAGTATCTTTTAACACTCTGTAATGTACAATTCGACGTTTCAAGGCAGCTATGCTTATAAACACCTCAGTCTCACAAAAAATAGCCTCAGGTATTCCAAATATATATATTATTAAGTAAGGCTACAAGTCCCTGTGCCCACTTTTCCTTCTGACTAGTTCTATACAGTTCACCATTTAGTACACTCTAATTTGCTCATCAGCTTTCTCTGCTGAATATGGACAAAGACTCAGGCAACCAATGGTTTCTTTTCACAAAAAAAGTACAATCTAATCATGACAAGGTACCCTGATAATTGCTGAAGACAGCTACTTACTTTTGTCTGTCAGACTAAGGTAATGGCAAGTTATCCTGTGCTCGGTGCACAGCTGTTTGTTGTCATCTATTATTTTCAGAAGTACCAGGTAATTTTGATTACCGACCATATGAGACAGCCCCAAAATCTCTCCAGGCTGAAGTCAACTAATGACAACATCTTCTCTCCCCTGACAGACTCAGGCTGCAGCTTGCCTCCTAGCCAATACCCCCAGACTTAGCTGTACTAGTTACCACCTCAACCTGCAAGCAATCAAGGTCTTGTGAGCCTGAGTCATCTACTACAAGGATCAAGCTTCTGAGATGGCATGCTGAGCTTAACAGCATTTTTGGGTTTGGATACAATCCAACAGCAACTTCCAACAGTTATTAAATGTAGTTCCAAAGACAGTTCCAGGGACTGTAAGTAACTGAGTGCATGTTAATGAGTCATTTACACTTTTATCTCACACACAATAACTAGCAATGAACTATTTCCAAACTCTTGTAATACAAAGTAAACTTAGTTCACTTAAGCCGCTGTTGAGCTGACTGTGACTTACAGCTAAGAGGCTGGGACTTCTCAAAACTTGTTCGTGCCAGGTGCACTGAAGACAAATATTTTATCATCCCAACTCTGTATGAAAATATGGGAACATGTACATTAACTATACCCTGTGTGTATCAGTGCAAGCTTATTCTACTGTTGCACATTTACATCTGGATTTAGATTTGCACTTGCAGATGGACAAACTTTATGACTAAACATACCAGGAACCACATCAAATGAAGCAATGCAACAAGTAAATAAACTTGGTGAACACATCTGAAAGTGTATGAAACATATGCACCTAGCACAACTATTCCATACTACATGACAGTCCAGAGTTGGCCTAAGGGAGAAAAAATCCTGTTGTTAAAAAAAGCAGCTAAGAAAATACAGAACTAACAGTGTAACAATAAAAGTAGAAGATACAAAGGTCTAAGTTTCAAAGTGTAACAGGAAAAATATACATACTCTGGAGCAAACTTATCCAGCCTCTTGAAGAGTTCATTTTTAATTTTCTCATTCTCCACAATGGCTTCTATCACCAGATCCGTGCTGTGGACCACTGCTACTGCATCTGTGCTTGTTGTGAGGTTCTTCAATGTCTTCTCAATGAACTCAGCACCAGCCTGAAACATTTCCAAGAAGCTGCAATGTCTATTTACAGTGATTTAATTTATTTTTACATTAAAATCTCCTTATGTGCTCTGAAGTGGTTTTGAGCCCTCAGAAATTCAGGCAATCTGCCACATTTGCAAATGAGCGAGAAAGGTCTACTAAGCACGTGCAGATACCATGCTTTCACTGACAAAATTTTTCTACCCAATCAAATCCGCTTTGGAGCAAATAGGAGACCTTTGAATTCATTCTTTCAGGAAGACTATTTGCTTTAGTCCAACCTTCAGCATAAGAGCCTTAGTGAACAACTAAGTCAACGAGTAGTTTCTGAGACAACCTGGACCTGCCTTCCATAAAGAGGAACTTTTCCAATTTCAAACCTTTCCATTGTTTTCATTCAGCAATTATCTGGTTTCACTCCTATGAACAGGTATGCACTAGTTTGTGAATACTTCAGGAAATGAAATGGCCTACACTCACTATAGCCTCAGTGCAAATGTGGGGAAAAAGCACTCTTGTTTTCTGCCTAGTAAATCTGCCAATCACTGACATAGTTTGTGAGGACAGAAATCAAACAGAACTGCAAGACTTTGAACCAAGGGTAAATGGAGATGTAGTACAGGTAAAAACATACCTGCATGCCAGAATATAACGTATTATATATAAAATACAAGCATCATGTGGACAATTTTCTTTTGGATTAAAAGACCCCATAATTATGAATGTAAGATATTGTTATCCTGGAATTATTATAATTTTTCTTCTGTACTCCCTCATGCAGATAAGCCCTTTTCCATTTCCTTTGTCTGCTGCATCACTCATGCTGATAATCACCAATACCAGCGTATATTACACATGTAATAAGTGTAAAAAGAATTGAATCTGCTGTGGCATTTAGAGAAACAATCATAGCAACAATTAACTCTTAGGATATAAACTTAGATGCATCAGCTGCTCCACAGTGACTTGCTGTTTGTAAGTATTACTCAGTAGCATAAATACAAAGTATCTCATACATCTAATTCACGTTACCCCAGCGTAGTTAAACCTGCACTCTTTATTTCCTTTGCTACAACCCTGTGCCCAGGTCTTGGGGCAGGGGGAAGATTCCTTACTAAGGTATTAAGATAATTTTTTTGCTTTGCTTTTGAACAAAATTGGTGCATTCCCATGTAAGCGCTCAAGACAGCTTGCTATTAAGTTAGGATGAATACTTTTGCACCATTTCACATTTAGCATCTGTTCTAAAAGGCCATCAAGTTGTTTTAAATCTTCATCTCAAGGCTGAAGCCTACAAAGGAAAGAAATCATGGTAAGACATCTTCCAACCTCCCTGAATCAAAAAAAGAAAATCCAAGTTCTTCAGCACACAGTAAAAAGTTTTCTTTTTACATGCCTTTTAACATGCTCTATAATGCATAACTGTAAACAATATCAGAACTTCAGTACAGTAATCTTTATTCTCTTAAGTTTTCCTAGAGGAATAAAGAAGATGTCAACCTCAGGCTTATCTGCAAACTTCTTCTTTGTCACTCTCTTCAAACTCTCTTCAATTCCTCTTGTAGACTTTTTAAGGATTTCATCTGACTGGTCTACTAACACCACAGTGTGACCACTAGCTGCTGCAACCTGGAAGTTTAAAAAAACGAAACAGAATCAACATGAATATCATAAAACAACCAACCATATCAGTTTTTGTTGAGGCAGACAATACACTAGGCAATGAATTAGAAAAAGAGAGCTAAAGAACACTGAATAGAGGCTTGTGCACTTTACTAGATAAATCACAAAAACCTGCAGACAGTTTGGGTGGAGGGGAAAGGATAAAGGTCTCAAACAACTTGAGTGAAAAGGAAGAACAAATCCATTTTTCCCCTGTGCTGTCTGCAGAATGCTACCTGCACCTGGAGGCTGCTGAATTCTGTGGCTATGGCTAAAGAACAAATGGCTGCCTCAAAAAGAGCAATTGGCTTAGCTGTGATCCTTGGATCTTGTAAGGAAAAAGGGCTGTGGAGACCAAAACGGGAATGCTGGCAGGGTGAGCAGGTGGCATAAGGGATGGCTAACCCTGGGTTCCCCAGACACAGCACAGCACAACTCTGCTGTTAGGCCATGAGCACATCCCTGCAACAACAGGAAGGTGACAGTGAAGCTGGGAGTAGCAGTGAAATGTTGGCTGCTCCAGGACACTGCACACACCTGAATGGCCCGCTTATGTATGGCTCCTTACAATGTACCCAGTACAAACACTGATTCAGCTACAGACAGCACTGTTGGTTTGGTTTTTTGGTCAGTATTTGATCAACTTCAAAAATACAATGTCACTTTCTCACATTGCAACAGCCTGTTAAAAATCAGCTTTTGATTATTTTTTACTTCACTGTTCATTAATTTATGTTTCTCTTGTTAGTTAGCAACAACCTATCTTCATTTTCAGAATTCTTGAACTACTATATTGAGTTGTGATGTAATAATTGTGGAAAACAGATGTTAAAACATGGTTGCACCAATGGTTTTAAAGTCACACAACTCAGGAGCTTCACTTCTGCAAACTTTTACATACAACCTTGCACCTGGACACTAAAGATCCTCCTGCGCCCACAAGACCTAATCTAACAGAGATAGCTGAAATGAAAAATACAGAGATATCTCCTGAAGAAAAGCATGGTGCTGTTCTCATCTAAGTTGCCTCACTCATCCAGCAAATAAAGAAATGCGAGACTGTCTCTGGGCAGCAGCAGTATAGCTTTAACAAGGTGTCAGTCTGCAGCTGGACATTTATTTATCCATCTTTTTTTTATTATTATTTCACTAAGGCCATTTCATAAAAACAACTGAATCATACAATGCAAGCTTGGACTTGCATTCTCAATCTGTTGCTGTTAATTTGCAATGGTAAAGCAAGACCCTCTACTCTTCAGAAGAAAAAATCAATACCAAGCACATGTGTAACAGATGCTTCACTGATTACCCATTTATGATTACACCATCACTGACCAGGTGGCAAAAAATCCTAGAAAAATTAGTATTTCCCTTTTCCCACCTCATTTTTACCATATTTACAGGGACAGGAAAGAAGAAAAATGACAATAGGTCATACTATCTCCTTGCAATTCAAACACATGGTTGCTCAGACTCTACTATCCAACAATCTTAAGAATACTAAATAAGAAACACAAGAATACTGGGGAGTCAGATAATGCTTTTCTCATACAGAAGTGCTTTTCACATGGCAGAATCAGAAATTATAAATCTCTGGCTCTCAGCCATACATTTTAGCAGAGGTTAGCTTCTCCTGACAGTATGAGAAAGCACAGGAAAAGGAGAGAGAATTTCTTAAGTGTTCTAAAAGGGAGGACAAGCTTTATTAATAGGGTACAGAGGAGACCCCACTCAGTGTTGTGATCAACTTTGCTTTGAGATAATTTTGGACTGATAAATCGGAGGCAGATGGTCAGCAAAACCATCCTTGGTCCTTAACAGTGGTGGAAGAATGCAACCCATGTTACTGCCAAATACCAGACATGTCTCTCTTGACAATCTGCTGTCTGAAAACGTGTGGTCTAAAAGAATATGCAGATCAGTTCTTTCCCTGCAGAATTATAACCTTTGCATAGTGTGCACCTTCCTCAAATATGTGAACAACTTTCTTCAAAGTTGTTCTTTGATAGTGCCTTCCATGGAAACCTCAAGCTGTAGTATCAAGGTACAGAGGAGTGGTTTTACCAGACAAGTTAATAAAAAACTAGCTAGTTCCTTAGGAAAGAGTATCTCCTGTATTCCTCCTGCTAGAGATTTTCCAGGAGTGTGAGGAATCTTCAGTTCTGAGAAGAAAACCCATTCATTTATTAAAATGGAGAATTGCCATTTACAAACTCCAACCTCACTGTCAGTTTCTGCTTGGGGATGCCTGCATACTGCAATTACTCTTCATGAAGTTTATGAACTACCTTGGTATCTTCAGCAGCAGGCTCTTCCTGTGATTTAAATAAATATCTAAATCTTAAATCACTAACAGAGCTATTCAATATTCTGTCCCAAAGCTATCAAGTTAAAGATGAACTTGAAAGCCAAAGGCCTGAGATTAAACACTGGGAAGATAAATCCTATTTAAATATTAACCACTTCATGATTCTGCAGATGACTGACAGCTGAACGGTCATTTTAGCTGCTGCGTTATACTTTAACAACTTGTAGAACGTCACTTGGTCTGCTCCCTTGGCAAGTTAGAAGAAAAAGCTTCTTTCTCAGACCAGTGTTTTCCTGGTTTATGAATAGCCCACACATTGCCTTAAGAACCACCTTGAACGACTTACAACGTTGGCCTCGGTTGTTCCTGCCCAACCCGTCCGACCTGAAGGCGGCCCGTGTGGATTAGCAAGAGAACAACGAGTTTGGAAGCTGAGCGGCGGGGCGCAGCAGCGCTTCCTGCTCCTCTGCAACGCAGCCAGCGCCCGCCGAGGCCCCGCCACGGCGGCGGAGGGGCGCGCCGCCCCCTCCCCCCCGAGCTGCCGCGGAGGGCCCGGCGCTGCCCCCGCCCCGCCCGGCCCGGCCCGCCGCGGCCCTCAGGCGCTGCCCAGCGCTCGCCCCCCCGGCTGCTCCTCACGCAACCGGCGGGCCGCAACACACAGTGTACGGTAACCTGAACGCACACAACGGCGTCTTCGGAGAAGCTTGTGGGGTTTTTTTTGTAACGTAGCTCCCGCCCCGCAGCTCGGAGAGCGTACCCAAGCGGCGGCCCGCCCCGCGGGGGCTGGCCAGGCCGTGAGGCGCCCCCGGGGAGCCGGCGCGGAGGCCGCCCGGGGCGCTCCGCCCGCGCCCCCCGCCCAGGGCAGCGCGCAGCGCCGAGGCGCCGCCGGCCCGCAGCGGAAAGCGAGACGGGCCGGGGGCGTGAGGGGGGCCGGCTGGAGCCGGGGCTGCTCCTGGCGCCTTAGGCCGGGAAGGGCACGAAGGGCGGCCCCCGCCGGCGCGGCCCGACCCCCGCCTCAGGCGATGGGCCCCGGCGGAGAGGCTGAAGGGACCCTCCCTCCCGCCGCACGCGCCCGGTAACGGCCGCCATGGCGCCACCGCCCCCTGACCCCGCCGCGCTGCCGGGCCGGGCTCACCTGGGCGATGCCGGCGCCCATGAGGCCGCCGCCGATGACCGTCACGTGCTTGACGACCAGCTTCTTGGCGGCCGCCGTGGCGGCGGCGGCGGAGGCGGCGCGCACGAACTGGCGGGTGGCGAAGGCCATGGCGAAGGCGCGCGGCGGGGAGCGGGAGCGCGAGGGCGGCGGCGGGGCCGGGCCGCGCTCCGCCCCGGGGTCCGCCCCCGCCGCGCGCCGCCGGTGCTCCGCCCTCGCCGCTGCTCGCCCCTCAGAGGAGCCGGGGCAGCGCGGCGGCCCCGCCAGGCTGGCAGCACCGCGGGCTGGCGCCTGGCCGCTCTCACGGCCGCCCTTGGCGGCGGCGGTCACCGCACGGCCCGCCCCGTTTCTGCCGCCGCAGCTTGTTTTCTCCGCCCCAGAAGCGCTCCGTGAGCCGAGTGCTTCCGAACTAGAAGGGGTTTTCATTTTCAGGCTGGCACAAACTATGAAACACACAAATAAACAAACGAAATAAAATCCTTCCTTTATAAACGCTAACGGCTGAACCACACCAGGTGCAAAGCGCAATAATTTTCCATGCAATTCCTCCTCTCCCGCCAGGACGCCCAGCACCTCCAGCCGCCAAGCAGGGCAGTTACGGCATGTTCCACCTGGGACACCATCGGGGGTGAACGTTAAGCAACCTCCTAATGTAGAGGATTCTCCTTTTGGAGTCTGAAGAAAACGAGTATCCTCGTACCTCTGCACTTTGTACCAGAAGCACAATGCAAAATATCCCCCCGCCCCCCACGCAGCCTTATCCGACAGCCGGACTTACTCAGGAGCACTAAGTGGCTGCTGGAAACGGCTTTACCCAAAGACTCAGTTACTGCGAGTTACTATTCCTTGTGTACACAAATGACAGCTGAGTGGGTAATTAAATTCCCTAAAAAAAATACTGCTGTGCCGAGTCACCTGCAGCCTAACTCCAGTGACATGAGAAAATACAGCATCACTGTATTTTATATATATTATAACCTAAAACTATGCAGGCAGGTGTTGCGTAGATAACATGAACCGCCACCAGGCAGGCAGGAGCCTCACTGGCTTTGAGAGAAGGTCTGGGGCTGAGCCGCTCAGCACTTCAGAAGGGACAGTTCGTATGGATGTAGGTGAGCTCCACAAGGATGTCGATCAGTAGCCTTCTGACAAGGACATGCTAATTGCTAAAAGAAAAACTACTGAAGTGATAAGACTCAAGGACACTAGGATAAAATAATTGTGGTAGTGGGAGATCACACCTCCTACTCAAATGTCCCCCCCCTTCCCCCCAAGAGAGTGAATGCCCCGCTCTGGGAGCATGCCCAGTAAATTTAAAATGAACTGTACCTTTACATTGAAGCGAGAAAGCAACTAACCAATAATAAGTGGGTGTAGACTTTAGGCAGAACTAACCAACTTCACTGTATAAATACCTATTCTGAGTACAACTAAGTGTGCAAGTTAGGAGGAGCGATCCCCCTTGCACCTGGTGCCGCAATAAACATACCTGCTTTGTAACTTATCCTGAGCCACCAGGATGCAAGAAGCAGGATTTCCACATACAGCTGCTGCTCCCCCACACGCACGGCCGCTCACACCCACTCCTTCCCTGCAAGCACCTCAGTTGCCTCCTGCTCAGCACTCCCCTCCTGCGTGCAAAGGTTCTCCTGCCTCTCCCTGGGCCCCCTTCCAGGCCAGAGGCCCCAGCTCTCTGTCCCCCACCCCAGGGTCTCCCTGGGCACCCCCCTCCTCTCTGCCCTCCATGCTGACCCCCTCTATACCAGGAGTCCAACAAATACACCTTGACTCTGCCCGCGACTTGCTTTCCCACCTCATTCCTCCTCAGACTGCACTTTTCCTCTTAGGGACAAGTCATTCGTCCTTTTTATCTTCCTCATCCCTCCCCTCCCCTGTTATTCTGAGCAACAGTGTTTCTAAAACATGCTCTTTCCATCATTTGATCATGACATGCCTGGCATTGCATTTTCCCAATCTCACTTTATTCCTCCACCTCCTTACTCCTCATCCAAAAATATTTTGTAACATCTTCTCACTCAAAAGCTTTCTTTGTAAGATGCAAAACACCGCACACCACCAGCTTAGCCAACAAGTGGAACTCATTAAAATGACTATGCCAAGCTGTCAAGCACTTACTTGGGAATTACTTTATTAAAAATAAAATTACACTGAAGCAAATTCTAAAGTAATTTTTAGAAATAAGGATATTTTCAGCATTCAGAAAAAAACATCCACTTATATAAACACACATTTTTCAATAAGGCATTTGAGATGCTTTCTCTGCTAAAAAAAAAGGGGAGGGGGAGGATACATTTAAAAAGACAAACCAAATCTGCTACCACTTTACTTACCAAAGATGGTAACACACTTTTAAAACCACAAACATTTTGTTGCTTTTATGCTTTTGTTTAGTTACTTTCACAGCATCCTGTGAAAATTTCAGTGCATCTGGAAGGCATGAAAGGAACTTTATTGTCAGTTCCAACTGCATCTTGCATTCTGGCAGACGCTGACATGGTTGCACCTCCACATCAGTATTTTTAGCTTGTCGCATCATGCAACATTTGATTATAGGCATCACCAAAAACCGCATTCTCGCAGTACTATTTGTAGAAGGGTAATTTTTGAAGGATAGTTTTCAAAGGTGACATTTTAAACTAAACCCAGCAGGCAAAACAAGGACAAATATGTAAAATTCACATACTAGGGGATTAAGTGAATTGTGTCTTCTTTGGAATCTGTCTGAAGTTCTTTTCAAATGTGTCCTCATTGATTAAAAGGACAAGTATTTCACATACATGATCAGCCACACACCAATATTATGTTGCTTAAAGAGACATTTCAACAGAAAGATAAATATTATCAGCACTTAATTTTACTTTTGCAATTAAGCATATACCATTTCAAGGATTTCCAGACAAAAATCCCAACTCTCCAGAATCTATTTATTCATTGGAAAATACAAAGTTAAAGAAATAAGTGCTTATTACTCTAATACTCAGCTTTTAGTGCAAGTTTACTAGCATTGCTATTAAACTCAACTTCTTATTGTGCTATGGGGTTTTCAAAAATTTCATACAAAGGAAAAATTTAACATGAGCATGGGGCAGCCTATAAAGTCAAAAGTTAGCCTATATAAGAACTGGAAGTTCTCACACAAACAACATGGTCTGACCAACCAAATACATAATTCAGAAATTAAGTCACTCTGTTATCCAAAACAGGTAACAGAAAACCTCAATCTAAATCCAAAATAACTGTCTTGCAAGTCTTTGCTAGGTACTACCTGGCTTTTAAAACTTCAAGTTAAAAAGTGACCCAACCAGAGGTTAATATAAAGCTAAAGAGTTGACTGTTCTTTCACAATTGATGTTTAGTTTCTGTTGTGGAATACCCAATTCCACTCTGCAGTCAATTACACATTCCAGTCTTGTAAATTAGATGTTAGGAAGACTGCTAGTATTCTCCAGATCTCCAATGAGGGAGGTGAAAAAAAAAAAAAAAAAAAAAAAAAGTCCTCAAAAGAGTACATATGTACTTATTTCACACAGTATGAAATTCTGCTAGATCAAAAGGTGTATAGAGATTTAAGGCTGTTTAAGGACAATTATTTAAAGGTTAAATTGCTACATGTCCCCCAAAAGATTGCTTTCAATGTTTGAGAGAACTTTCAAATAAAAGGCAAGACTGAGTGCCCCCTTCTGAAACACCTAACAATAGGTTTCCTTGGCAATTGGCTTGACAGGGGTAAACAGCACTAACATTTTGCACGTGAGAAAAGTAAGGTACTGATACTGTATGAACTACAGATCTTTTTACTCCATATGGAAGATAAAAAGATAAAACCTTTATACTCAAACGTCGAGTTTGTCAGGTTACCCATGTTCCATGCCTAAATGTATAAGGCCTACATTTGTAGCGCCATATTGATGCCGTATTTGAAGTAAGCCTCGAGTTCCCAAAGCCAAACAGGCTGTGGCAGTACTGTCCACACTACCTGCAAATGAAAAACCCGAGTTCAATCCCCCGCTTCAGGATTATGCACATAGAGTTTCCCCCAATGAGTGGGCTTGTTGGTCTCATCCACACTGCAGCCATGGCTGATGTGGGGGAAACAGTGAATGCAAAGCGGTAGCACAGATGTCATCTTGAGTATCTGTTTGGCACCAGAGAGAACAGACTTCTGCTGTTTCTTGTTAGGAAAATCTGCTTTCATTTCTATTCTGAGATAAAACATCTGCATCCAGATGCTGCACACTCCTTTCATGTTAAGAACATGGTATATCCAAGGATTTATTTGGCCTCCAAGCCTAGGTTTTCAGAGTTGGTACCTGCTTGTTTATAGTGAGCCCTGACAGTCAAGAATGTTTGGATCCAGGAATCCAGACTGAATCCAATCTACACCTATGAGTTACTCACAAGAAAAAATCCTTCAAGGATACAAGAAGTGTCATTTAGTCACTTTCCAGAAGTATCTGTCATTATTTAAGCTCAGTTATGTTTCTTTACACAGAAAATACTAATACCCTCTCATTTATTAATCCTTTTGGCATTAGATGATATCCTTCAGTCATTTGGTAAAACAAGTGTTTACATACTGCTTTTACCAAAATAACAATTACTGTTTTCTAAAGCATTAACAGATGTTTTGGACCATTCTCCCATAATTAACATTTGACAAACTGACAGTAATAGCTTATAGACAGAGGGGTTATGTCCAGCAAATTTTAATATCAAATTGTGAACTACGCTGTCTGTTCATTAGTGGAATGCAACAGCTGACCAAAAAAAAAAAATCTTCTCTTTCCAGAAGTGTAAATGGATCATTTTCACTGACTATGAAAAGCCTATGCAGTTGGTGTTTTTCTGGAAAGTAACAAAATAAAGCTGGAAACAAAATAAAGCTACATTTTAAAGCGCAGTATTTCTTTGTTTAATCTTTTTTGGTGCCATATCATTTCTTCAAAGCTATTATATTGAATGGACATGGAGCCAACGTTAGACCAAACCTTCCCTCCATAGATGGTTGTGCAGCATTTTCAGGGTACAAAAAGGTAAAACTCTGCATTAGACTTGCAAAAATTAAGAACAGCTCCATTTTTGCCAACTGCTCTCCCATGCACACACGTTTACCTGAAGAACAGTTAGAAGAGACATATTACTGGTTTTGTACTATTGATCCATTTGTTAACACACATGCAATTCCTATGCTAGCACAGCACAAACAGAAAAGCTCAAGTTACTATCAAGCTATGAACTCCAAAGCTTTGGTCTTCCCTATTTGAGTCTAAGCCTTTCTCAGCTGTACTACTACTACTTCATACTAACAGCATTTACATCAACAGCAAAAGTATTCTCAGAGCACAATTCATGATTTCTCCTTCCTGCCTGGCAACTGGAGACTTCAGGAACACACCCCGTTTTGCAAGTCACCAACTCTAATAATAAAACAAGCTCTGCAGTTGATCCTACGTGCAGCTTCCACATCTCACTCCTTCAAGGCTCTACACTTGAAACACCACCAGCCCCCTGACCAGCTACTGACTGCATGTGGATATCTTACCCATTCCGAAAGGAATGAACGCCTCTTTCTTAATTAGCTGGCCTTTTTCATCCAGAAATCTTGATGGTTGGAATTCATCTGGTTTCTCCCAAATGTTAGGATCTCTGTGTACTGACCACAAGTTGGGCACGATCACACTGCCCTTAGGAATAGTATATCCCTGGAGCACTTTAAACAAAAGCACAGAGACAGAGTACCTCACAATTACTAGAAGTAAACACAGGAGACTTATACTATTAAGAAAACGACTACAAAATGTCACAAAAAAATTATACAGATCCCTAGCTGCGGGCTGCAAAAGTAGGAAGAACTTAAGGCAAAGGGGATCTCTGCTAGCCTGCTTGAGTCAGAATCGTGCAGGCCAGTGAAGCTGGAAACCCAGCAGCTCCCCATGGGGAAAAGGTAGCAGCAATCATTAGAAATGCACTGTGCTGTATGAAACTGCTGTTACCCAGCTTCCTCGCATTCCTGTGCTGTCACAGAGCCCCACCACAGTGAAGGTAAGGAAGAGGGATAGGTTTTGAACTGTTGTCAAAAAGGTTTTGAAGTGACTAGTCTCATTTCAGCTTGCTGCCCCTCACTGTCCTGCAAGCTAAAACGTCATAAAAAGCAGATCAGTTCAGCACTGGGTTTGAATGCCAAGTATTGCCACCTCCCACTCACTGTAGCCAGTGTTCAGCTATGTTTATGGAAACATACACCCAACAAGACGGCTTGGAGAAAGATATTTACTATTGTTTTCTGTAGAGGTGGAGCTCAATGGTATAAGCCTTTCGAGCGTTAGCAAACCAACTGCTCCAACTTGGTGTTTTCAGACCTTTGTGTCAGATGGCTAAAAACGACTCTGCTGTTTCAGGTACAAAGGTGGAGTCTCAGCTGCCAGCTATCACTAAGCACATCAGTCAATACAAGCTGACCTCCAGAAAAGAAACCACTCTAAATTAGAACACCTCTAGATGGTAGGTCAGACATGCTGCTTAAATAGAGGCATATCAAATAGAGGCATATCTCAAGGCCGCCTACTCTCTACAAATGGCATTTTACATATTTGGGTTATACGTATAATACATAAATGAAGTCTTTGTAAATTCTTACTAGATGTCCCATCAGATCTCCATCCACACAACAAACGCTGTATTATCAAGTCTCTACAAATGCTTACCAGCAGTTTCTGAGGCCATTCGAGGAATAGAAAGGGGAACAACTGCAGTCATCCTCTGCACTTCCATAATGGTTGCCTCCGTGAAGGGCATTTGAGTCTTGTGGGTAAGAGAGGGAACTTTGTCACGTCCTAGAACTGCTTCAATTTCTGCATGAACCTTCTCTATTCAAAGGGAGCAAGAAAAAAGAAAAAAATATAAAAGATACACAATATGTGAGAAGACATCATCCCAATTTCACTTGCCTATGCTTCACTGTTTACATAGATTTGTCAAAAATGGCTACAAGGCACGTGATTCCTAGCTGAAATAACTACATGAACATAAGCCTACAGAACGGACTCAGTTAAGAATAAAACAACCAAGCACAATCTTGACGTCAAGAGTAAAGCTACTGAGATGACAGACATTGCTAGCACTTTGGTACTGGAGAAGTACAGAAGTTCTGTTCCAGTTCCAAATGTATTCATAATCTTAGTTTAAGAGTTTAACTACACAGTGATTAGAATGGTGAAAACATCAAACTTCTGGCCTGCATTAAAAAAAGGAACAAAAAGAGACTGCAAGCAGTGTGTGCCTGAAATGGCCTCTGTCCCTGGGGAGGTCCAGTTCTCAGAACCAGGAAAGGTGGTGAGGAGACGGGAAAGCTTTTCATGGAGCTGCTTTCAATACTTCATTCTGTAGTAGGAATTCTGCCGCTGTTACTGCAAGCATTGAAGCCATTTAACTTGTTCTTGCTACTTCCTACTTTCTGTTCACAAAACCTAATCTCGGCTATTTCCCACTTCCCCCAAAAGGAATCAGCACATGCTCCTTCCCCCACACAGCCCTTCTGCAGAGGAAAACCAGAAGTTAATGAGCTTATCTCTCGCCTCATTCACATGAGGCACAAAGTGTCAAGATATTTGTTTGCCCCTTTCTTCTCCCTAAAGGCTCAACATAGAAGTAATTCTCTTCACTGAATTTTCTGAGATACGAGATTTGCTTCATTCATATACAGGATCATGTGCCTTTTCTTCCAGGTAACTTGGAATATGGCTACACAGCAAAAGCCAATCCTGAAAGACATGACCTCAAAAGTATCTTTTAATCAAAAATAAGTCAGTTTTAATTTTTTACCCTTGGTATCCTTACTATTTTATGGTTTCTTGCTTGCCTTGCCCAAGCTTCAGAATCCAGGCTGCTGATACTCTTGAGTCTTTGCCCTTTTCTCTCCTTAGCACCGATTCAACGTTAAATAAAAACTCAATGCAAAAAAGTTTTCCTGTTTTCAGGGAAACATTCAGAAACACCCTGCCAACTGTGTTGAACGAACAGTTGCTGCCACCTATTGGATTTGCGAGGAAAACAAGTTCTCACATGAGGAACAGAGTGAAAAATACCTCACCAGCAGATTTGCTAATGACGCAACTCTCCACCTGCTTTGTGGGGTATTGCTACTTTTTTAATGACACATTATAGCCCTGTACTCAGATATGCACATCCACAATAATTTAAACGAGTTAAGTTTTCAATATAGAAAAAGTAATTACGGAGACTGTCTCATGCCAAATGTCACGCCAGCGTTTCATCCTGAGCAACATTTCTTTGGAGTTTGTAAAGATGTGTGGAACTACACAGAAAGCAGCCAAAGTGCTGCTCACATTACCAACTGCAAAAACATCGACTTTGAGAGTTCTCTGCAAACAGCATGTTATTTGAACTGCTCCGCTACATTTAATATATTTAAAAATATCACAGATCATCTTAAGTCAAGGACCAAAACCAAGTCAGGGAGCAGACCAAACCAAATACTCCCCACTGCCTCCCTATATGCACGCACGCACACACATGCACACACCCAACCTTACAGCAGCCTTCCAGTACCTAAAGGGGGCCTACAAGAAAGCTGGAGAGGGACTTACTACAAGGGCATGTAGCAATAGGACCAGGGGGAATGGCTTATAAACTGAAAGAAGACTGATCTAGATTAGATACAAGCAATAAATTGTTTACTGTGAGGATGGCTGGACACTGGAACAGGCTGCCCAGAGCAGCTGTGGATGCCCCATCCCTGGCAGTGTTCGGGGCCAGGCTGGATGGGGCTCTGAGCAACCTGGTCTAGTGGAAGGTGTCCCTGCCCATGGCAGGGGGGTTGGGACTGCATGGTCTTTAAGGTCCCTTCCAACCCAAACTGTTCTATGATTCTTTTTCCATGTAAAAAGCAAAACTGGCTTTCCACAGGCAAATAACATTCTTTCTCATTTTTCTCGCTGATAGCCCTTCATTTGTCTTTCTGTGTCTGCAACATTTGCTATGGCTAAAAGTTATGCAATTGAGGTATTTCCTTTAGGGGATAAGAGAAACATATTACCAAGAAAAGAAAAAAAAAAAAAAAAAAAGAAGCCCATACATGACTCCCAGGCAATCAGGATACATAAAGAATGGGATACTAGAAGTGAGAGAATCACACTGCATAGCTAAATGATACACTCTGGACTACTGAGCTTATTTATATTGTTTGACAACAGCCACAGCATAAGGAGAGGGGAAATCAGAGAGGCAGTAAAACTGTTAAGAGGTCAGAAGAGAGAAAACTGACTAGCACATACTCGGGACAGTACCAGGCAGTAGGGAAAGGATTAAAAAAAAACAAAACACCACCACAAACACAGACCTCTTCTAGATATCATCTGTGTTATTTAGAACATAATCTAATTCATGTAACTGCATATCAAGTCAAGCAGTGGTAACACACAACCATTAAAACCAGAAGAATCAGCCTATGCAACAAAATTTATTTTACATTTGTCCCTGGTGGACTCTCCCATGTACTGGACTGATGCCCTATTTTGCAACCGTTGCTCAACAATTTGGTTTACTTTGTGCAATAAACTATGATCTTGGCCTGTTTAAAGAGATTATTTCAGAGATAGGTGCTGTAAACAAGTATCTATTTGCTTATCTGCAAAGCAGCTGCAGCACATCTAAACCTCAAAATCTCAAATACCTGATAAAAGTATTCCAATTTTTATTGTTCTTAGATAACTTCAGGTTTACCCTTCTTCATCCCAGGTTAGCAACAAGTCTGAGCAAAGGAGTGGTCTCCTGGGGACTTGTTTTACTACTATGAACTGAGGCAGAATTACCAAAGTAGAATCTGTCCATCCCGCCAAGGTTTCCAATCTGCATATACCCAAAAATCTTTCTAGCGGAAATCAGTTGCTATGTAGAACTTCAGGAGAAGCTGCTAATAAATTTATTAATTGCTTAATTTTCATCAAATTCAACCACCTAAATTTGTTAAATAGCACTAAAGAAAATGCTGGCTTTGCAACCACGTGTACTGTAACAAGACTCCATACAGAAAAATATTTAACTAAAATTCATTTTAAGTCTTAGGTGATAGAAATTTATCCTAAGAAGTCCTGAAATACAACTCTAGCAAGTACTATTTTAATATTGTAACCTCTCCAACACCACTGGTATTTTTTTATACCCACAAAAATCTACAAGTCATTTTCTAGAACTCTGTCACAAACAGGAACCAGACCATAGCACCATCACATAATTTGGGTTGCAAGGAACCTCTGGAGGTCATCTGACCTAATGCAACTCTGAGGGTAGATCAGACTTCTCAGGGTCATACCCCACAGAGTTTTATTTTCCTAGTATCTGATCAGAATTTTCTTGTTGTAGACTGTCTCTGCTGCTTCTCCTCCCTTCACTGCACACCTGAGAGGAAACTGCCTCCATCTTCTTAGCATCTTCCGATCAGTTAGCTGTAGACAGCATAAGGTCCCTCTCCTCAGTCATCTTTCCCTAACACCAAACAAGCGCAGTTCCTCCTGCCTCTCCCTTGGGATCATGTGCTTTATGTGTCTTCCCCACCCTCATTATCATCAACCTACCCAACTGCCATGACCGTTAAAGACTGACGGGAGAGAGAGGCCTTGCAATGACACTGACCAGCTGGTGCCATGGACTTCTCTAAGTCCAATTTGCTTAAGCTGTCTCTAATTTGATCTTCTTCTACAATGTGTTTCACTTCCCCAGACTGCTGCTAGGCTCCAGAACCTCCCTGCTCAGGGAGGCATAAAAGCAGACCTTACCACTACACATCCCACATACTTTATATCACTACTATAGGCCTGGAGTGCTGCAGCTGCCAAAGCTTTTGAAACGTGCTAAGGTTTCTGGAATTGCTTGGAAAAAGATAAAGTTGTCCCAAAACAGAAGAAATGCATAGACTAAAGGACCATTTAAATAGTTAACATATAGCACTAACCTAGAGATCATCATAGCAGAGCAGGAGAGAAGATGTCTGATTACATATAAACCTTTTAAATTACACGTACACATGTACTGTTTGCATTCAAAATGACTTCTCTGTTGTCACTGTTTGCTTCTGTTTCTGAACATCTATCTAGACCTTTACAGTCTGGAATAAAACAGCAAAACAAAAATAATCTTACCTTGTACTTCTGGGTAGAGAGACATGTAGAGCAGGCACCACAGTAATGTGTTGGAAGTAGTGTCTGTGCCTGCGATGAAAAGGTCACCAATGATAAAAAACAGGTAGTCTTCATTAAAACTGCTCTCCTTGTTGTTCTTTTCCTCCTCCGCGTGGATGAAGTACATATCAATGAAGTCCCTGGGATTTGCCGCATCCAGTGTATCCCTGTGCTGTGCAATTATTTTCTTTAGAAAAGCAGTAATATCTAATTCTGTTTTCCTAAGTTCCCGGAAAGGCCCAAAGGGAAGGTAGTACAGCCATGGGCAGATATTGACCAGGATCATATAGCTGTTCACGCTTAGCTCTAGCGCACGGGCCATGTTTTTCAGCATCGTCTTGAACTCAACATCTTCGTAGTTAAAACGCCTGCCAAAGGCCATGGAACAGATCACATTGGATACTGCGTTGCGAATGATTGGAAAGGGATTAAATGAATTATTTCCATGCTTCAGCATCTCCTCCTTTATAAACTTCAGCTCCTCAATGATTTTAGGCTCTAAGCTGTGTCTTCCCACTCCAAAATGACGCAGTGTTGAGAGGGAAAATTTCCTCTGTTGCTTCCAGACAGGGCCATAAGGTGCAAAAATAACACCTGGAAGAGAAAGGGAGAGTCTGAAACAAAAATTCTCTATTTTCAACAAGAAATAGTTAGACTGGCCTACAACCCAAGAGCCAGAAGAGAGGGAAACAACACGTGGCAAGTTTGTCCCAAGCACTGGGCTAGGAGCTAAAGGAAGAACACAAAGTTCTTTATAATAGCTTTGGGAAATCCTGTCCTTCCTTTTCCCAACCAGTGAAATGAATAGAACAGTCACACCAAGAGTTTTATTAGTCTTTGCAAGACAGTAATAGATGGAGAAAAGGTACTGTAGATGCTTTATTATAACAATTTAATAGGAACGGTTACTGTAGGACATATCTTAACTATAGCCTTTCCTCCTCAATGTCCTGAGACATTAATTACTTCAGCAAGGCACAACAGAAGATATTAAAACACTTCCCCCTTCATTTTAAACAAACTTCTCAATACTTTTTGCATGTGTACATACTTCTATTACAAGCAACGTTTTTCTTTATTCTATAATCAGAATACAGCATAGGCATGCTGCAAACAAACTGGGAAGGTGAAGATGGATTCAGAGCCACCTGGCAAAAACCTGCTTGATTTGCATCTCAACACTTTTGATGCCTCCAGGCACATGCTCTGCATGATTGTGTCATTATGAAACACCACTTAAATTAACTCCCTTAGCTTCAATTATAAATATTGCTCACTTAGAAACAGAAACATCTCTTTTGTTGAATTAACAGATCACCCCAAAGATATCAGGGTAACAAAATACACAACCTTATATTTCTAAAGGCACTTCATAGTTAACCTGAGAAAACCTAAAATCATAAAAACACGGGCTAGTTGTGCTTTTGTTCTTTTAGTAAAGTGACATCACATCTGTTTTCTTCTGGAATGAAACAGTTACTTTATAAAAGCAACATCCATCATTCTGTCAACTGAAAATCTTCATGTTAAAATTAAAAGAAAGAAATGGCCATAAGAAATTAACAATAGAAAGATGCACCATGTTTCAATGCTTAGCATTACCTACATTTCTATTATGACATAATGCTCATAGCTCCTAATGCAAAAAGGAGAATAAACAAATAAAAAATCTATAGCTAGAAACAGAAATCCGTAGATCCGTAAACAACTACCCAGAAGGGCCTGCAATACCAAAGGTATAAATAGTTCAGCATAACATAAAGCTGGTAATGTTTGTAGCCAGATATTCTGATTACATTATCTACTCACAGTAGTAACAACAGAAAGAAGAACACAAACACATGACCTGGTTTCAAAACCCCTAAACAAAATAAGCAGAACATTACGAAGAGTCAGAAGAAGCTGAGAATCAGCTGAACTTCATCTTCTCTGCATTAAGACATTCCTTAGGAAATCTATTCAAATGTCTACTCCCTGGCACTTTAAAAATGGAACCAACAACTTTGCAGATTCCCTTTCTCAAGTAATGTTTCCTGGTAGCACTGGTGTCCTCAAGTAGGTAGGGTAGGTGAAAAACCAGGCTTATTAGGGGCTGCATTTAGTCAAGAACCAGCCTGTGTTTTCAAGGTTTTTGGCTGGGGCGTGGAAAAGAATGTGCATTTCTTGGAACAAAACAACATTACCGCTATTTCCATCCCACAAGAAGTATCTCCAGAACAGACTACACATCCACAACCTCTTCCCCTTTCTGTCATTAGGAAAACTAGTTCTAGGATCCAAATACCTTCATAAAAGAAAACAGACCTACTGTCCTGAATGTAAAAAGACTCTCCTAGCCACATGGGAAGGCCAACAGCAACAACAAACCTCCCTGCAGGCAGACAGCCTCTCCAGCAATCCTGCACTGGGCACAGCTGCATGGCACAATGTATTCTGAAGTCCCAAAACCCCAAACTACGGCAGAATACTAATAATTGATTTGCAAATTGGGAAAGAATAACATAGGAGACAGATTAAGGAGGAAGATGAGCACTAAGTTAAAATAGAAAAAGAAAAATGACAACTACTTCACTGCCAGGCAATAATAATCAAATAGTACTTCACTGTTTTCAAAGAAAATCTCTGCAGGACCTGAAAAGTCAATGTACGCAGCACAGACAACTGTATTCTTAAAAAAAAAATCACCAAACCCACAACAAAACATAGCCAACAACAAACAAAACAACCCCCCTGAAGATAGTAGAATAAATTCTGAAGCAACATAACCCCAGAATAACCAGGCCTTCATGCTCATTAGAGAGGACTAATTTCTATGAACTGATAATGAGAACCTCTAAATACAACCAACAAAGCAGCAAACACACAGAAAAACAGAAAGTTGTTTGGTTTTTTTATACATGAAAAAATTCAAATCCTTATGGGATCAACTTCTAGCAAAGGCTAACTCCCACTCCAAATTTCTCATTGCTTTAGCGTTGCTGCAGTAGCGGCAACATCGACAAACACAGAATTCACAGCATTTAATAACATTTAACTTCTGTATTCTCAATGTCCGCATCTGAGTGTGCACTGGGCAGGACTATAAAGGCAGGTGACTACTCAAGCTCCATCTACTCCAGAGATTAAGTCTTTCCTACCTCTCACAGAGAAAACAAAAATGTTTTACTAAAACAAAAATACCAAAACCTATTTTTTCCCTCCAGTCTAGTATTTCTCTTTCTGCAGGTGTATGTGCAGAAGCCTTCAACTAAGAACTGACTTCTCCTTGAAGCTCTCAGTGCACTTCTCATCCAGCCAAGGGAGCCTCCCTTCTTTGCTACTCAGTTGTTACAAGTGCAGTGGTCGCTATTTCCGATTCCCCTACTTGCTCTCCCCAGGGAACAGTATTTTATGTGCATCTTACACACAATAGAGCCACACACAGCTGAGATAAGCCCTTCTTTCTTCCATAACTACCCTGAGCTGACCTGCTGGGTATAAGACAAAACTACAACAGAAAACATAGCTTAGAAAATAACCCCAGAAGTTTACACCAGGTAGTTTGTTTACAGAATGAAGATGTAGGAATCGAAATGGATACTTACTGACTCAAAGTGCTCCAGCATTGTAGTACCCAAGTTGTGAGAAGTAGACCTGAAGTTACACAGTCATCCTGCTTTTATCTTTTCCTTTCCTAGTACATATGAATGCAACTGTCGCTGCCCTGAGCAGCAGTGAAGCCTCACCCATGAACTCCTGAAACTAAACGGAGACTCTCAGATCAAACTTAAAAGAGACCTACAGTCTGAGTGTTGTAACCTATCCACCTCCTCCATGAACTACACAAAAAAAAAAGAAATACTTGTTAGCCCAGAGCTCTTATGGACAATATCTGAAAACTGAGTTTAGAGATTTACTTGTACCTACACCATAAAAAAGAAACCCAAACCCACAAAGCTTTCAGAAAACACATACTGCTCACCTCTTACCCCAGCGGTTCTACAGCAACTGCCTTCCCAGCACCACACATGCAGCACCGCAGAGGTTCAGTCACCTCCTACATGCCACCACTAAACCAAGACAGCCCACTGAGAACAGCTGTGACTTCCAATAGCTTTGGGAGAACCTCCTTGCATTCTTGTGTGGGCCAGGCAGACCCACACTGCCCATATCCACTGACTTTTCCCTTTGTGTAGTCAAAACACATTACCCCTGCGGTTCATTCTACAATACTCACATCTGCAGCAATTCTACCCGCTGCGCCAGCTAACATAAGCGATACATAACAGCTACATACATTTTACAGACATCGGGCCAATCCTCATGTAACAGTCCTCGTGCCTGAGTGCAGCTATGGTGACATTCCAGATAAAACTAAATGTAAAGCAACCTAAAGTCCCTGTCACGCTGCAACGCAGGCAGGCACAGCCCCTGCACTTGGCCACAGCACATTCCAGACAACAGGCTCCTGACACTTACAACTCCCCTGGAGCCTCCACCAGTGGAAACTGCTAACTGCCCTAGCTACTCTTGTGTCACCGTTTTCAAAAAGTCTAACAAAGAACTGTGTGCAGAAAACAAGAAACATAAAAAATTCACAGCGTTCAAGGAAAAAGAAATCCACCACTGATAAAGCCTGAACACACGGTTTTACAGCACTGCTAAAATTAATCTAATGTCTAATTGCTCTTCCCCTTTCCTCCCTTAGTCTTTGCTAAATGTACCGCACTAAATCACACATGGTAACAACTACGTACCAGTAAGATCTGTCCCAGACCAGTATCATTAATCATTTTTTTATCCTTTAAACTGATTACAACAATAGTATCTGATTGCTTTTTAATAAACACTACCTAGGTTCCTTGCTTGCCTATTATCTTTACTGGGGTAGTTTTTGGTACGGTAAAAAATTGAAGATAGAGAGTTTGAAGCACTTAATAGTATTTCCTTGCTCTCCGGGGGGAGGGGGGGGAGCAATGATAAACAAGATTCAAAATACAGTTAGCACATTAACAAGCCTCCTGGGCTACACCTCCTAAACTGAAAAAGGAAAGGTAATATTCCACAAACACCAAGGTCTGTAACGGACCTGAAGACTAAACATGAAGAAACTCCAACTGCGGTACTGCCACCATGTGTTTAACCTCTCTGTGCCCTTTTCTTGCAAAATCTAGTGAACTCTCCTTTGACCTATTGAAAGACACTCAAATACGCTCAGTAACTTCTGACAAGCTGAATAACGCACCTGCAAACATCCCAGCAAGGGCAGCCCACCCGCAGGCTGCAGATGCCAGCCTCCGCAGGAGCCTGCACGCTGCCTCGGCAGGGGCTGGGGACACGCACAATTTCACGCCGCTACCAAAACGTTTTGCAGTCTTCTCTCCTGATACAGCTGGAATCAGAAACCAGCCGCTAGCTGACAGACTAGCTGCTCCTTAAAGCCCTGCTCAAACACCATTCCTTCCCCTGTCGACAGAAGCGAAGGGGCCAGGCATCTTGGTGGCCGTGCGGTGGCCTGTCGCCGCGCTGCCGGTGCGCAGGGATGCTGCCCGGTGCGCAGGGATGCTGCCCGCCCGCCTACCCCAGGGCGCGCTTCTCCCCGCGTGCCTTCTGTCACCGGCTGGGCCCGGGGCACGCAGGATGAGCAAAATGCGAGCAGATGGTCCAGCCTTGCAATTCCCAGCGCCTGCTTCCCAACGCCGGCACCGCAGCCACGACAGCCAGCGGCTCCAGCTCGATCCTCTCGCCCAGCATCGCCCCGGCAGCCCCGCACCCAGCCAGCCCCGCCAGGCCCGGCCGCCCCCCCCCCCCCCCCCCCCCCGGGCGCTTACCCTTCTTGCGGGTGATCATGAGGACGATGGGGACGGAGGGCCGGTCGCTGAACACCTCCGCCTTCTGCACCAGCGCCTCCCGCACCGCCCCGAAGGTGTTGAGGACGATGAAGGGGCGGCTGCCCACGAAGAGCCGGAAGACGCTGCCGTACATCTTGGTGAGACCGGTGAGGAAAATGTGGGGGGAGAAGGCGGGGGACCCCCGGCCGCCTCCCCGCCCCTCCACCGCCCACCTCCTCAGCAGCGGCGGCGGCAGCAGGGCGAAGGCGAAGTTGCCCACCAGCGGCCAGGGCGCCGGGCCCGGCGGTAGCCCCGGCGGCGGCCGCGGCCGGCGCAGCAGCCAGTAGCAGCCCAGCCAGCACAGGGCCGCCAGCAGCAGCTCGGTGGCGGTGGGGGCCCGCAGCAGCCACGTCCAAGCTCCCGCAGTCACCCCCATCCCCGCCGGCGGCGCCGCGCCCCGCCCTCGCCCCCTCCCGGCGCGTAGCGGTTTAAGATGGCGGGGGCGGGCGGGAGGCGAGGCCCGGCGGCACCCTGACCCCGTCCCCGCCGCGGTGTGGGCGGGCAGCGGCCCGCCCCGGGGCCGGGGCCACCTTGAGGTAAGCGGGAGGAAAAGCGGCCCGGGGCTCGGGGCTGTTCTCGCAGGCCGCTGGCGGCGTGGCACAGCGCCCCGCACCGCGCCGCCCGGTGACACGCCGAGTCCGTTCTTGCAGGGGGCTGGGCTGGGGGTGAGTAGGGGTTGGTTTTTTGGAGTTTGGTTTTTTTTTTTAAGGGGGGCTGTGGGGTGTGTGGTGTGTGGAGGGCTGAGCAAGTGTAAAAGTTTTCGTTAGATATCAGCACGTACACCCAGCTCATACGGAAGCGAGTGCCCCTCACGCAAACAGCTGCTGGTCCCGGGGTGGGGAAGGGGAGGCGGCGGGTCCCTCTTCCCCTTTCCGAACACAGGAGCCGTCACTTCCAGGGAGCACACCGGAGCGCTCTGCTCTCATAAACAAGGACTAACCTGGCAGAAGGGCCCAGCTCTGGGTTCAGGAACTGCTTGGCAAATGCAGAAACTGCAGGGAGGCTCCTCGGAACTTTAGAGGAAAGATGGCTTAAAATTATTATTTGCAATAGGGAAGGATAGGAACTAAAAAAAAAACCACCACCCCACAACAACAAACCACCAAACAAAACCCAAAACAAACCAACACCCCCCCCCCCCCCCCCCCCGCTAACTGGTTTTGAGGGTCCCCCTCCCCGAGAGATACAGCTTAGGGCACTTCCTCCAGCTGATCAACAGCCTCAAAATTAATCCCTCCACAAAGGGAATTAGGTGTTTTAAACTACTGCTGCACGGTCTTCCAAACCATGTGCAGCAGCATCGGCCGTTTCAGTAGGTGTTCTTGATACTCCCTCAACAAGACAGAAAAGGCACAGTGGGCAAAACCAGAAGTACACCACCTTTAAAGTGACCACCAAAAAAATAAAAATGCAAAGAACAAGTTGTGCTTACCCATTAAAAAGATGTTAGGTGTGTTGTTTTTTTTTTAATAGTTGAACATTCAGTAAAGATACTGACAAATGGCTCTTCAAATACTGGCTGAGCTATATTAAAAAGGTTTTATTGCAATTACACAGAAGTTACAGGAATTTTAGAAATACATAGAGCTTCAAATGGTGAAGGTCAGTTTTCTTCCAAGCAATTAAGGCAACTGGCTGCAATGTCTCTTTAATTAATATAAACAAACAGCAAATGGATATTTTACTAGCCATGGATTAAACAAAGTAGAAAAAACTAAGATCACAGATTTAAATTGGCAGAACAGAATGCAGCTTTTTTGTGACCATATCTGGCAAAAATGCAGTGGTTAATTACAGCATACAACAGTAAAAAAATGCATCTATTAGAAAAGTACAGAAAAAAGTCAGCTGAAAATTTATCTGAACAAAAGACATTTTAAATCTGGGTCTCAAGGAGAGTTTAAGTTCTGCACTTAAGCTAAGCTAGTCAGCACTGCTGAAACCCATTACTCTTTTTGCTTATTTTCTTTATAGAAGAGTAATTCAGCCTCACTTCCTTCTCAGTCTAGTTGAGAAGCATCATTAGATAAGGAAATTCTCTCCTTGCCTCCACATGCAGTTGAAAGATTGGCTTTAAGTGGCACATGGCCAATTCTAGGTTGCCCAACAATTACATTTCACACTAATTTTGATAAAAATGAAACTACTTTCCCATTTTTAAGTGAGTTTGCTGATGAAATGTAAACTTTACTCTGAAGTATCATTAAGTGGATGTTTCTACTTAAAAATAATGGAAGTTATTGCAACATTAGAGCCAGTCTTTCCAGTTGAAATTATAGAAATAACCTCTTCTTAAAGCATAAAATTAACAGCAAAATATAACCAAGCACTTTACTGATATTCTGTATACCCCATATAACTACATATACAAGTTTTAGCGCTATAGTGCTTCCTTGGAAATCATTGCCTCCTCTGTTCTAGTATAATACCCCAACATAACAGTTAAACCTGCACTTAAGGAAAGCCCATTCCTGAAACTATTTTGCTCTAAATTATGTAATCAAAGCATTTTGTGACTCTAAATATGACAAAACCTCCATGTAACAAGCAAACACGCAGAGTGAAGACTCATTAAAACAAGTGTTAAAAAATATAGTTCAAGTTAAGTCATTTTTCTTTAAAGATAACCAAGTTACAGAATTAAGGCCCAAGCAGAAACATTGGAAATTTAACACAGTAAACTCTCAAAAGCAATATAATATTCATTTCTCAAACTTTATCTTAGTCTTTGAATCCTATCAACACTTAACTGTTGACCAATTATTTTATGTAGTTGAATTAGCACCCCTTCTCTTCACGTGTGGGCTGTGTTTTATATATGCTTTATTTAGGTTTGCAGGCAACTTTGGGATTTTTATTTTCACAGGCACTTTATTCAGAAAAGATATTCTCTTTATTAAGAGAATACTGAAAATATTTGAAACTTCTGAGTTAGACTAGTGCACTGACAAACATGTTCCTGTAACTCACAGCAGATGCTAATGCTAAAAATCCACTCACGTCACAAGTGCATGTCACATGCTTACAAAGGTTTTGTTTTTGCAGGGCACTTAAGCATACAGCCATTTACCTGTTTTTGTAAATATTGCCTTTTTTTGTAAATTAAAATACAACCCTTTTTCTCTGAAGCATCTAGTAATTAAGATAGGAAAGCTGTATTTCAATGTGAGTTAGAACTGTTATGGATGAAAGAGCCTTGAAAGGTAGAACAGTCAAGTGTCCTACTGTAAAAGCAAGTGCTGAGACAAGTAGCAAAACACAATACAGACTACTGTTACTAGACTATCAGTCTTCACTCAACAAAAAAACCACAGCCAGCCCTGCTTTTATTCTAGATGGTCGGTTTGTTTCTGCTTTAAGTTACTGTAGACCTGTAATATTCTTTGCACAGACACAGAAGTTCCATAAAATAGATCTCAGAGAAGCCTGTTTATTTCCTGAAGTACTAGCAACTGATGCAAGAGAACTTACTCCAGTATATGAAAGATAGCAGTTTAGTGACCAAAACTTCAGGTTGCAGCTACTTTAGAGCACAGAAGTGTGCCACAGTGTTATCCAGACTGTGCTCCCTTCTGCACTCACCAGTGTATACCTGGACACAGCACTCTGCATGTTCACGTGTCCATAGCAATACTTATGTCAGAGTTGACTATAGTAGCATTTCCAAATGTCTTACAGACAGATGCTTTTACAACTGCAAGTTGAGAAGGGGCCTTTAAAAAGAACTAAAGGCTTTGTATTCTCTATGGAGAGAAAGCATAGATACTGCTGCCTGAAAAGATCTGGAAGTGCATTGCTATTATATGCAACATTGAATAATAACCTGGGGACCAAAGACACAAGATAGTTTTTCATCTGAAGAGAAAGTTGCCTGTGAAGCTTTACAACCAAGTTAGAAAATTACTTTGCTATTCCAAAGTCTAAACAAATCCTAGTTTAAGGCTCTTTCATGTATTTTTATGATGTCCTACTATGAATTGCCTTGATAATTTTGTCAGGTTTCACTTCTGTTCTTCAGATATGTTTATGTGGTCACGTTCCTTCACGAGCTAGTTTTTCAGAAGTTTTAGTAAAAGATGGATCTACATAATCAGTGTTCTCATACAGCTTTGTCGATTTCACATCCTATCTCCAAGGCTTCAATGATGATGAAGCCAGGTATTTTTTTTTCTTTCTTTTTTAATTATTAGCCTTAATCCTACCCAGTACAATTCTTGTGTGTTAGTTTCAGAAGATTAGCTACCCTAAGCATGTATGAAAATTTAATCCTAGACCCATACACATTCCTGACAATTTCCTGCATTAAAAATACTAACTATAATATTTTTCAGTTTTTACATAAAACAAAAATAAAAAGGGTCATTTATATAAAAAGCATTTGGAACAGGTTTAAAATGTAGAGAAATTTTGCTTTATTGAGAAGATGTCACAACAGCTTTCCTTAGTGGTTCAATGGGTAAGAAGGGATTATCAGCTCCTGATAGTTTTTAAGAGTTCATTAGCACCATAATGGACAGAGGTTTTTGATTTTTAAAGATGTGTGTGGTCACGTAAGTAGTACAAAGTATTTAATTTTTTAGTAGACAGGCTGACCATAAAAAGTTTCAAGTTGTATGTGCTGAGTAAACCGCATAGGACAATTTCTTTAACATTTTTTTACCAAATTCATGGTCAACAATGCAAGTGATCATGACAGATAGCACCTTTGGAGAGAAAAGCTACAAGATGCTCACATTATTGCTTTTTTTAAAGTACAGCTAGTGCAATAGCTTTTTTTTTTTAAACACAGTGAACATAGACAACATCTTACAAATCAGAATTCTTGTATCATCTCATAGTGTACAGCAAACCACAACACTCAGTTGTCTCCACTTAACCAAAATTGCTGACATGCTACAAAAAGTGTCATCCTGAAAGTTTCACAACATAAAAGCTAACTCTTGCTAATTATGAGCAATTTATGTAAAAGTGAGGCCCAATTTGCAAACATTACTAGGAACTAGAAAACAGTACAAAATATGTTTAAGTAGTATCACTTGTGTTATGCTTTGCAGCATTTGCAGAACTGGACCCTAAAGCTATATAAAAAAGGCATATATTAGCTCTTTATCATGCAAGCATTACAGCATTCCTATATTACCATTTAGAGTTCCTCAGCAGCTAACACTTTTTCTTGCCTAGTTTTTCCCAGGTTGGATATGTAGCTCCAATTAATGTACAGAGCTACAGATTCAACCTAGGAGAAATCACGCAAGAAAAGCTGTCAGCCAGTGAGGATGAAACCACATTGCAGTTAAAAGCAACTGTACCTGTACTGTTTTTACAGAAACCTTTAGAGTTCTCAAAATCACATGGAAAGGAGAACCACAGCCATCAAACCATTATTTCCTCATTTACTTTCAGGTTCCTTGGTGTGACCCTGACTTCATAAAACTGCCAGAATTTTATCTTTTTTACACCTCACACGTGCTTTCCTGAATCAGGAAGATAAACACAAACAAATGTTCTAAACATTTAAAGAGCAAGAATTGATTCCTGAGATAAGTATGCACTTAGAATGTTAGGTTTTGTACTTGAAAATAATTTCAAGTTTCAATTTGTGCAAAGATATGTCTGATGAGAATACGTTCTGGCTTTAGTGTTAGTTTTGGAGCCTTCTGAAATGTAAATCCTACTCTTCCATATTGAGCCATTTAGAAAAGGCAGTTAATAGAAGCAGATGAAGTAAGACAGGAGCCCAAAGCAGCCTAGGCTCAAGTGTAAAAGCTGCATTCTAAGTGGCAACAAACTATGAAAAAAGTGGAATGCAAACCCAATTTTTACAGAAGTAACAAAGCACTGATAATAAGTTACTCAAAATGAAAGAGAAGCTGGAGTTTAGCAATATTGTTTAAGGTCCACATACAAACAACTCACTGGTAGAGGTAAAAGCAAGCAGGCAGATGCTGATATTCTTTATATTCTCAGTAGTCCTACCATCTCTAATTAAAAATAAATAATAATTTCAAAAGGAAAACAGACCCACTCATTTTAGATGCAACTCACACACTTGAAGCACCACCAGATTATATACTCCATTGAATTAGAATACTGCTGTCTGACTGGTTTTACAGTGGTCTGCATTTTAAGCCACTTTCTTAATTTTCTGGTTTTGGAAGTGATCTTCACTGCACTTTTTAGCTATTGCCACCTTTGGTACTGTGCTCTCAGTCTGAAAGGAGCTCGAAAGGACAAGTGAAGATGGCTCACAACCTGCTATGTAAGTACAACCTAGTTTATGTTCCCAGATAAGCCTCTGTGTACTGCATCCAACTTTGTGTATGCCAGAGAACCTCTCTGCACACACGTGCGTGCATGGTGCCTGGGTCCCCCAGCTGATCAAGATGCTTTTACTTCAGACTACTTTCCGACCAGCTTTTCTTTTAATTAAAAAAACAACAATCAGCAAGAGTCACCTCCAAACTTTTCAAAGTTATTTGATGAAAATTAATCTGAACTGGCACAAAGGATATTCTTTTGTAATAAGTCTTTAGAGTTTCACAAATGCTGACCTCCTAAAGACCTTACTTTGCAGAGGGCTAACACAAAAGCTGGAATTAATATTATATAGATACAGCTTGAAAGAAGAGTATTTCTGCTAGAAGAAACCCATGCATAGAGGCTTTAGGCACTGTAGTAAATGGAAAAAAATGTAGATCCATTGTAATTTACCAGAACTAAATCCAGTTATGACTAACCATACTGCAAATAAGGAACAAAACCACTCGCTCATCTAGGGGAAGGACTGGGCCAACCAATACAGAATGATTTGAAAAAGAATGAACACTAAATATAATAGTATAATACAGCATCTTTTTTCCACTGTGGTATGTAAAAGACTACCTGTAGAATGCAGCGGATAGAATTTCAATTCAAAAATTCAAACAACTACTTCCAGCAAGACTGGTTTGCCCTCTCCTCCTACCTGGGTTGTTTCTTTAACTTAAAGGGCAGCCCACAGCAAAGAGCCACAAAAAACAAACTTCTTATAGTATTTACTAAACTCCAGGTCCTTAGGAATTAAAATATGTCAAAAACAAGTCAAATCTTCCTGATTTTAAGCGCTAATTTTCACCAGGAGAGAAAGAATCCTCAGCACCAGTATTTTAGATACACACTGGAGACCACACAATATCATTTACCTTAAAACATCATTCAGGTATTTAAATGTTTGTTAGGAAAGATTATCTGCCCAAATAAAAGATGAGTTCAGAACCAGAACTTTTTCCTACAGTATTTAAATTGCCTCTACCTATCCTGAATTTTTTATGTGCATCTTTCTGGATTAAGATGTAATCAAGTGGTTCAATTCATAGAAACGTGAGCCAGCTAGAAAAAACACATCGTTCTTGTTTTAGAAGCTGTTAGTGACAGCCTGGAGGAACAGCTTATGAAAATTGCTAATCATATTAAAATATTTTACAATCTCCAAGCATCACTATGTTGATTTTTATTTTTATATTGTAGGTTATAGACAAGAACTAGCATAGTCCATAGCACAGACACACACTGGTACTGTAGAATTAAGTGCTTAATACTGCCTGTTTCCTTATAGGATTTGCAGCACTATTACACATAAACAATTTAATTCTACAGTACTCAGAAGTTAGGTGTAGTTTTAGCTCAGTTCTGTGTAAAAAGCAATATATGATCACCATCTACTTAAATGGTTTTTTCTTCCTTCCTTTTTCTTGTCAATACTAGAATAAAAGCCTGTCTTCATTCTCAGTTTCTCAGCACAATTTTTTTTTTGGACACTGGGAAGCACCACAGAGTAGCATATGAAGGGTAACTTATAAGCAAAGTTACTTTAGTGGCACACTAGGATATTTTTCTTGTGTGCACTTCAGCAGCAACACTTACTTGAAAGTTATCCAACAGCAGTATTTTTGAGTAACTTTTTTTAATAACTGAATTAAAGACATCTATACCAGGCATTGTAAAATCAAACATTTACATTCAGAAGTGTTCAATCCCACAGTATCACTCTAATTTTGTGTGTCTATAGAAGACTTCTAGGTGATGCCAAAACACATACTTGTCAAAAATATCAAGATGATTTTAAAATCTGCCAGTTAAGAACTATTTCAGTACATCTGATAAGGTTGTGTCCAATGAATCTTTAAGACAGTATTTTTTAAAAGTTAAAAAAAACAAACATGGGAAAGTTCATTTAAATGGGAAGACTTCACCTTGCACTGCAGTTAATGGATCTGGCCTCTAGAAATGGAAATCATACTTCATATCCACTGAAGTGAGAAAAAGGTTTTGTGTTAGTACCAGACAACTATGGATAAATTGTCTAGCCAGATACTAACAATAAGAGAAAGCCAAAGTTTGAACAGATTCTGATTTAAGATACAGATAAGTAGATATTCAATAATCTAAGAAAATTATCTCTTAAAATACTTCCCAGTTCTGTGTCTGAGCTTTATTTATTATGTGAAGATAGTGTATCCTAACATATAGCCTTAACTTTATTTTTCTTCTTTCTCTCCTCCCCCATTCTTTTAAAGGGGGGAAGCAAATTCAGTACCAGAGTTCATAGCGATGTTACTGCCCCACTTCTAGTTATCTTTCCAAGAAAACAGCAAGAACGATTAACGTTTAGTACCATTTATGTCCACATGGGAGTGCTGAGCACATACCATAAAGTCAGTTCACAGTGGTTTCAAGTATATGTTAATCATTTCTGGCATTGGAATGAAGCATCTGTAGCATGACTACATAGCAGAACATTTCTTTAAATGTTCAAGTTAACCTTTTAAAACCAGGTTTAAATTTAGGAAAGGCATTTAAGAAAGCTTGTTTCATAAATGCAAAGCACCCAACAGCATCTAAGCCATACTGATACACTAGCTGTGCAAGTGTAGTGCCTTCTTATGTACTTTTTTTTTAAGTGTCTGGGAAGTTCAACATATAAATGCTTTTCAGTGGAGAGAAAGAGCATTTTATTTATAGTAACAGTAAAAGTGCAGCTCATATGACATCTGTAAGAAAGATTGTTATTGTAATTCTAGGAAAAGTAATTGTAGTGGCATACTGCAAAACATTGGGCATATACAGCCCAAATAAGCCTGGACTCAGTAGGCTTGTTCAGTACATTAAAGTGAAGTCTGAGTTCCTCCTGTTATTTTACCCACTGCAGTCCTTTTTCCTTCGGGTGAAACCAGGTTTTCAGCTTCGTAGTGTTTATATACAGTGATCACTAAATTCTTAAAATTAATAATTTTATGTACCAGCTGTGGTTTGTATTGGATAAACTACTATAGCAGTAAGCACTAGCATATACCATTACTTACCCCATTTCATCATCTTACTTATAGGCCTAAAGAGTCTTCAAATACATCTATAGCATCCAAGTTTGCAAAAGCAATGTAAACCTATTGGAAGTAGACAAGTAGGATTTTTCTGCTATTCAAATACACACACCCTTTTGAGGGCTTTGATAAAATGGAGAAAATTTAAATACTTAAGGTAAGGCTGAGCCAGAACAGGAATTTTTTAAGCTAGGTATTTTGAGCTAGGGCTGCCATTTAAACTTTCCTTTTATATTACAATAGTTTCTATCAAATTCAGCAGTAGAATGAAAGCTCATATTGCCCAACAAGAGCATAATCTCTACTTGCTTCTATTTTATCACTTATTTTTTCCTTCCAGAAACAGGAATAAGTAAAAAAAACAAACAGCTCATCCTGCATGAAGAAGTTCTCCTTTGCAGATACATTACAGAAATCCCACTGAGACTCAGTGGTGATTATGCAGACAATTAGCTATCTAAACTAACAAAGTATTTATTATTCAGTCACCAGATGCAAACCACTGTTTAAGCTCCTTACTGGAACACTTTTCATCATCATATTTTCAGGGCATGGTTATCACTAGTGAAATGCATTCACAATTTCTAAAAGATGGTATTGTAATAAGCGGCTTAACATTACCATATTTAAGGTATCACAAATCTTAGAATTCAACTTCAAAAAATTATGCTCTATGAAGTAATATTGATATAACAAGTATCTTGGGAGATTTACAGACTGACATTGAACAGATTTATTTATATGATACAGAAAAAGGACTTTCATGTAAGTGTTTTGATACTGGCTTTTTAGCTGCTCAAGGTCTGCCAGGAGCAAGCAAATGAAAATACAGGTATGCTCACACACACACAACTTCTAGGGGCATGTTATAAGATTTAAGAAGTGTAATTAAAATAACAAAACCAAACACCAGCAGAATTTTTTTCTTAGCTAAGTTTTACCAAGGATGTATTGTAAAGAACATTGTTTATTGTATTACTTTGATAATGCACAAAAATATTTGAAATGCACATCAATAATATTTTCATGTACAACTCATAGCAACTGATCCCCTTAACTGGAAAAAAAATCCTGTTTGAATACTCTATCGCATTTTATAACTACAACTGGGCTTTTTAAAAACAAGTTATTAAATTATGTTCACACTTGTCACTCAGTTCAAGACATTCTTAAAATAAGCAGCATTTCCTTTATATTAGTATCACCTCAACACTTAATGCAGTTTTATCTTTTCTATCAAGTTTTACTGAAGATTTGAAAATAAAATTCAGTTAACTGCAGAACTTAACACAGAGCATAAAGGGTTAAACATGGTATGCTAAACAAAATAAAAAAACATCAGAACCAGGTAGCTGTTAATTTGTGGGTTTGTTACATGTTTATGACATGGTAGTTTCCCACATGCCCAGCCAGCTTGCTGAAATAGGTATTTTAGTTGGACTGAAACCCTAGGAAAAAAAGAATCCACATGTGACTCCTACCACACTGTCATTTAATATGAAATGGTTTTAGGTAATTAAAGAAATGCTACTGTTGAAGGTATTCACCTTGGCACTTTTTTTTTTTAAGTCACAGAAATGCATGCCAACAAGTAAAAAAGAAATTCAATGCAGAAGTATGGCTCCCAAGCAAACTTGCTATACATAGCTTCAGCAAGAGATAGCTACTAAAATTAAAAAGTTTTAAATATAGCCCCATTTTGGACCTGGCCTTGCATTCCTCAAGCAGGTGAGATCTGTAGGACTTTTGCCTGAATTAAGAACCGTATGATCACTCTTTCCAGTAAGCAGTTTTAATGTGTTCAACTACACAACAGTGTGTGCTTTGTGTGTATATGCATGTACATACACTGATAGGCACTGTATAGCTATATGCACAAGGCCAAGAAGATTTAGACTTTGAAACTGTGTCCTTTTTTTAAAAATAAAGTTTTAGGCTCCTTGAGCTCTTATGTTAGCAGCTAGTCCTAATTTGCAAAGTCATCAGGTAGCACAACAGTTTAAATATAAAATTACTAATAAAAATGTAAAAATTGGTATATCATAGAATATATGGGAGATAATGGTGGTGTAGTATTTTAGGGTCTTAAGATATTCATACCCACAGAGTGTAAAAAAGTCAAGACTCTCTTCCAGCTGTAGCAGTCACGCAAAGGCCTTACCTTCATTAGCAAGAATAATGTAACAAACCACTTCCCATAAGTGTTTTGGTTGTTGTTTTTTTTATATATCTACCTCAATACGCCAATATCAAGCCTTTACATTTTAGCATGGTTTTGCCCTTATGCACTCAAGAACTCTGAAGATGAGATTTTTGGGTGCTTCTGTGGATGAGTGATAATTACTAATGAAAGTGTTAATGTGGTCTTTGGCACCTCTATCTCATTAGTAAAGCAAAGTCCTGCTCCATTTTTTCTTCAATAAAAAAAATCCCATCTGTGGTGCATTCTATTAGCACTGAAGAGTAGAATAGGTCTGTACAGCCTGATGATAGGAAAACATATGAAATGGCAATATGTGTGCCTACAATTGTCTTTCCAATCAATTGCACAGAAGCTTGGTCCACTTCTTCAGTTACAGTGTAGTCCTCTTAAGAGCTTTGGTTACAGCATTAATGTTTTGGTAAAAAAAAAAAACACAAAAAACCAACAGAGCAGATGCTTTCCTTCTTCAGGTAGATTTTTCATTGTCCTCTCCTGTCTTCTGAACCCGTGAATACTTCTTGCATGAAGATTTGAAGCAGCTGGGAGGCCAAGATATTGGCCAGGAAAAGCTGCAAGGAACAGAGCCTTGCACATTCTTCTCAAAGAAATAAAATATTGGATACCACCATGCTCGAGAGAGAAAATTTGTCTGCGAAGAGACCTTTAAAGTCTGTATTGGCGCAAGCAGGTAAAGAGGAAAAGGAAACAGACAATCAGTTTCAAGCATTATAGTCAGTTACATTGAGTCAAGACAACTAGAAAAATGCAATGTATTTGCATGCACTTCTGCAAAGAGGAGATGCATTTAGTCTGGTAAAAACCCAGAGTTCTGAGGTAGCATATACCTCATAGTCCAAATGTATACTACAAACTAAGCATCTAAGCATCTTTAACACAGAGGGATCCTTTATTGCTGTACAGTTTAGCAAGACTGTGCACTCGAGTCTTTCTGAACATGAGTCCTTTCAGGCATGTCATATTCCATTGATTACTAGTAGTTGAAAACGAGATTAAAGTTGCTTGAGCACCATTATCCTGCTTGAAAGTGTTCTTGAAACAACTGCAGCAGGTACCTTCTGAACAATATACTTTTAGTGACATTTACAGAAGAACTGTTACTAGAATTTTATGATGGTCTAGGTAGTTTAGGTTGGTCAGAAATTTTATTATTGAACTACTGTTTGATCATAAGCTCAGACAAACAAATTCTCTATATTAACTACAGCAATTTCATTTCAAAAAACTTTAAGCCAAAATATCAGGAATTTCAAAGTTATAGCTTTATAAAAAAGATTTGAAATAACTTCATAACAGGCACAGATCAAAAAAGAACATCTTAGCCATTAAATATTTATTTAAACCACTGAAGTGGAAACTCTTTGCCCAAATTGTATAAACTTCAATATGGAACCTCTATTTTTATTTCAAAATTAAGAACTAATTTTGAGCAGTATTACAAGTGGAAGCTATACATAAATTCTAAAGGTATTTGCCACTCACCTTTTCATTAGCCATTGAGTGATACCACCAGAAAAGCCGTGTAGTGATATAGTAAGCAATGATGACATCTACAGTATAGTGTTCATGAGCAACAAGAATACAAATTATGCCAGCAGCACTCATTAGCCAGCAGATTAAGTGATACCACCAGAAATGACGTGGTGAATCTGTGAAACGGAGACATGGGGGGAGGGGGGGAACACACAAAGCCATACACATTATCAGAGCAATCCACAAAGGGAAGGGGACAAGATAAAAGAAAGGCTACAAGTTTTGAAATATAACTCATTTATACCACACTGATACAAGAACCCTGTTTTGGCACAGAACACAAGACTAAAGAATTATGCAAACTCACTGAGGTGTCCCATGGTAGCAGGACTGGAACTAGATCATTTTTAAAGGTCTCTTCCAATTCAAACCATTCTGTGTTTCTGTGTTCTTACTTTGTAAGAGGAACACAAAATGAGCTTTCAGTTAGAAACAGGCAGCACTGTCTCCCATTTTCAAGTCAAATTAAGTAAGTTTTCCAGTTAAATCACTTCTAGGGTATGGGGTACAGGGGAAGAGACAGAAACTGAGGCAAGATGCACACTGATTATTTTAATCTGGCATATTTAATATCTGTTCTTTTTATGGTCTCTGCTCTAGTAAACTTACGCTCAAGTCAAATGTCTAGATTTTATCTAACCTGAGCAGAGATCACAGATTAAACAGGAAAAGACACTTTTAAAAATTTCTAGTTAATTACTTCATGAAACCACTGTTCTGTGAAACAATACACTGTATGGGGAAGTACAGGATGTGAATTTATACCCTTTAATTACAGATTAACAAATGGGAGTGAAGCTATTCTTCAAAATGCACTTGAGCCATTTTAGTTGAAGTCTCCCTGCCCTTCTTTCTCCATTGAAAAGCGCCTTGGGTGTCACAATGACCATTCATAACTTCTGACAGGCTAATGGGCTCCGTTTCACTCGCAGCGGGACATTTTTGGCACACATTGCATTGTGGGGCAATGGTCAGCCTTTACTTTCACACAATAACAGCAGAAAAGTTACTGATCTCAACAAGCCTACCCAGTAGTAGTCTGAGAAGCCTGTGCAAAATAGTTCCTGTAGGACAACTAAGATTTTGGTGGAAGTGTCAAAACAGTAAATTCTTTTAATACTCCCCAAAACATTGCAGATAAACCTGTTATCTCCTTATGAAAAAGAAAATAAATAAAAAGGAGCCAAGTCATCTCAAGAAGCTGGTGAAAACAGCCCCAAGCAAGACAGATATACCAAGTCTAAAAATGTAAATAACTATTCTGGACAAAAAAAAACTGGAGTGGGGGAGAATAAGCAAAGCAGCAGCAAAAGATGAAAGGAAGAGAAGAACAGAGCAAAAATAAAATAAACCATTAAACCAGAGACAATGAAAACCTCAGAATGCATCTTGTATTGAAGACATGTCATGAAGAGAAAGGAATACCATAAGCAACCTCTAATTCAGCGCAATTATAGGGCTTAAGCCCTTGCTCAGGTAACATTTTGCTAATTATATGGGAGGCAGAAAAAGGAAAACTATGCATCTCTTGTAGAACACAATTCTACTGAAACAGATGCTTAATTAGGTAGCAGTCAAAAGGCTTTTTACAAGAATTTGTATGACAACTCCTCCAACCCCTTATAATAAAACAACAAACTATACTAGACCCAAAAATGCTGGGTTATCTAAATCTCTTCTTATACTAAAGATATTAAAGAGTATGTGACCAGCATGAAGCTGCAATAACACACAACACAAGGCAAATGGCAAATCTATTTTTAGGCTATTTTCCTAACACTGTTCTCGTAATTGTGACGAGTTACACATGCCATTCCCCCTGTAACATTCACTTTACAAGACACACCTAGGCCTAAGAATCAGCAGACTACAATCAGCATCTCAAATCACCAAAGATTGTCTCACATCTGCAGATTTCAAGTTTGTCTTATTAAACAGGTATATTTATATAGCCCTAAGGCAGAATGTAGCACTGCAACACTTCCTTCCCTCTGTTTTAATAAAGAAGAATGCATTCAACTAATGCTGACTAGTCTTATTTTTCTTTCAGTGAGAATTGCACATTCCCATGAACCAAGCCAGCATTTGCATAGTTTGGGATACAACGGTAGGAGAGAATATTCCAATTCCAACATGTGAACTGGAAAGGGAACTCCCTACTACACATTCATGAGCAGCCAAGTTCCCAGGGTAGAAGCACTGCTTACCATACATCAAATTTAGAAGCTGGCGCTATTCTCCAAAGCCTCCATCGATGCTGTCTGTGCAGCATAGATTGCTATGGGGCATGGGGGGAAAAGCTATGTAAAGCAAGGGGGAAACCATAACCTCAACTATATCTTCTGCATGCCTGCCAAATTCTTATCAACTCCAAGAGGCACAAGTAGGAAACTAGGAGAAGACATCCAAGGAACATGAATCAACTTTTCATTGTTTGCAGTAACTAATGTACAGCCAACCAACCACTGCTTCTGGGTGGATTATAATTGTGCAATGGTGCTGTCCTAAAGCCATAAAAATTCCTTTAAAAATCTAGGGTATATCAGCCACCTTGTACAAAGCTAATTTGCATAGTTAACTACAGTATGTTTTACCCAAAATCTGAGTAGCCTATCAATAAATAAGTAAAAGCTAGCTTGCTTCAATTAACCAGTAAGCACTTTATATAAAGATACATGATACAAGATATATAAAGATATATAAAGATAACATGTCTAGTAACATCTGGCCCTTAATTAAAGCCCACACCACTTCTAACCCCACGTCCCATTTTCGCTCAAACAAACGATTATAATATTTCAGACCTGCAAACTGTGTATGACTGACTAGTAACTTTTGGAGGGCAGTAGTTCTACATTCACTTCTATCATGTGTTTTCCCAGTACAACAAATCTGAACAAGAAATGTGCAATGAAATACTATCACTTACACTCTTTGATGAACAGGTAGATCAGTGTTAGTACCACAGTGTGACCACTAAACAGGAAGTCTCCGCACAGGATGTGTGATCCTGTTATGGATAGGCCACCACCAGAAATCAGTCGCAGGATCCTCTGAACCTTTGCCTGAGAATCTCCGTTCAACTATAAACACCAGAAAAAAAAAAAAAGTACAAAAAAAGCTTAAGCAGCACCATAAGTTACTTGAGTAAACTTCTTGCCCAAACATAAGTAGAGTCAGGGAGACAAGGACGCAAGTTGTCTTCATTTTCTTTGGCTTTTTTCACATATTCTTAAAGAAATAAGCATGCATATCAAAGTTGACAGGTGCTAAAGATCAGCTTGATAACACTAGCATTCTGTCTGTGTTTTCCCAGGCTATTTTAAAATATGCATTGTATGAGAACAAACTGCAGAATATACTGGAAAAGTAAACATTCAGAATTTATAAGGTCAGGTATCTCACGATAGCAATTGACAGAACGGGTAAGACCCATTCAAAACTGGTTGCAATACAATACAGCCTTATGTACAGCTTCTATTATTCTGTTCAGACCTGAACAATGTTTTTACGGGGTAAGAACCTCAAACTTGCTTAATTTTAAGGTTTGGTTACAAATTCAGACAGGACTTACTCAGTTTTAGAGGCATTTTTTTTTTTTTAAACATGCATTAAGATCAGCTTTTGAGTGTTTGCCTACTATCTAGGAGAAATCAGTTTCACATCGCTGTTTAAAGATTAACTCTGGAAAAACAAACAAACAAGATAAAGGGATAACTGAGTTTTCCATAATCAGAAAAATACTCATAGGACAGAAACTGTCCAGAAGAGCTATCAATTTTCTCCAGAGTTCAAGTAATTCATCCTGTTTTAACGCTAGCAAAATGCTCTTTCAGTATTTAAGTTCTCCTTTGCTTACCTTTTCCCACTCCTTGATACAGTCTACTACACACAAATTCCTCAAGCTACTAGAACAAAACAGTTAAGTCTTTACAACAGTCGTATGTAAATGAAGCTTTTTCAAATCAATACCGGTTCATAAGTAGTTTATCCATTATGTTCCTAAGTTGCCTCAATGTGAAAGAATAATTCTGAACAAACATTAAGCTGTACCTCAAGACCAATGAGGTCCTAGCCACAAAGTGACAAATTTATCCCTCAAGTAAATTGGCAATATTTTTAGGCTTCAAAATGCTTATCTTCTCAGCGCACGACCAATTGTTTCTTACTTTCAAGTGCACTGTTCCTTCAGTACAGCCAACACAATACAATGCTGTTCCAAGGCAAATACATGTCTACAACTTTTTATTAGTAACCAGAAGTGGCAGTAACCAAACTCCTTTGTGTCACTAACTAAATTGTCACAATATTTTTAAAATATTCTTGTAGAAATATTAGCATGTACATGTTCCTACATGTATCAGCTCATTTAAATAGCTGGACTTGTTTTAGTCACATTTATATACCTTTTGCAGGTTGGAAGCAGGGACAGGCAGCTGACTACATGTATTACAATAGCTCTTGACAAAACAGTGTGAGAAAGAGGACAAAGCATGTGATAACATTGTGGGGTTTTTTTAAAAATTATTGCAACACAAGCTTGCTTATCAGCCTATGAATTACAATACTGGCCTTAGATATCCCACCATGTAAAAAAAAAAACCATGGCTGCAGGCTTACAGCTATCAGCTTGAGCCTTAGAAGCAAGTTTACCAATTTGGTAGCAGCACTATTTCAAAACAGGTATCTTCCTTGAAAGCATCTTAACTGCAGCAACAAATTGAGGCCCTTTCTATATGCCACAAATTTTGGTTTATCACAATCTATGTTTCTGAAGACATCAGCTGAAAGTAATTTGTGTTATTTAACCCCATCTGGAACATTATGTTCTATTTGCTCTAATAAGCCATAAGGACTCAGGCAAGAATTAGGGAGCAAAAGCTCTTACCTTTGGTGCACACTGAAAATGCATTCCAGGCACAGGTAAGGTGGTAACATACATGGTAATACAGCGGTACAGATACAAAGTTCCTATTATAAAAAAGAACCTGCGTCCCACTATTGATCTGAAAGTAAGGGAAGAGGGGGAAAAGATTCAGTACAGAGTTCACATGCAGGATACACGTAACAGTTATGGAGCTCTAGCTTTATTAGATAGGCAAATCTCTAGAATTAAAGAGCAGCTCCCCACCGCCCACTTCTTCACCACACACTTCTCTAAATCAAACAGCAAAAAGGCTTTCAAGTTTTAGTCTTGCTCGCTCATTAATAGTACATAACTACCACAAAGCTCCCATCAATTTAGTGTGGCCTCAGTTGAACTTAGGTGTGTAGCCAGTTTGAATCAGTGACCTTCTCTTTTCAGTCCCATATTATAACCATGTACTTGAGCTAAATATATCTAGTTTAAGCAAAGGAAGACAAAGGAAATAGCTTCTAGTCTAGCTACAGAGGACTAGAGGTTCTTAAGTCTGGATGAGATTTTTCACATCACCATGACTTCCCCTCTTTAAGCACAGTCATATCTGTGAATACAATTGGAAAAGCCCAATCCCAGATTAAATTTCACTAGTACAATGTAGGTGTCAAGTTCAGATGTAAAAAACATCATTCAATAATCAGGAGAAACCAGTGTTTCTGTATCCACCATGGACACTGGAGCATTTTCTAAACAATAATTTGTCATTTTACTGCCAGCCCTAATTCTACAATGGTAGAACCTGCAGCAATATAAGATTTCTTCTACTCTAAGTGAACAATTGAAATCCACATTCTGAAAACATACAGCAGAGGGAAAAATATAGCTACTTACTTATATCTAAGAAACAACCACTGGAATATCCATAATCCAAGTAGTATTATTCCATTTATTTCTGATACAGAAAAAGCCCATTTCACACGATCAATGTAATCAAAAAATTTGTCAGGCAAGGGAGGGCTTAACTCCTTTGGAGGTACTCTCTCATGGACCACAGTGATCATCACAGTTGTGAGAATCAAATTGAAGAGAGCATAGACAAAGGCAATGCCTGTTTTCCACCATTCCAGAGGAAATTTGTTCCTAGATTCAGCAGGCATAGCAATCTGGATGTAATCTGGATACTTCTTTGTTGTTTTTCGCAAGCCATTAGACAAGCCCTTTGGTTTGCTAGTGCCATTTTTGTTCTCTTCACTGACTGAGAGAGTAGGTCGTGAGTAGCCATTAGAAGTGTCATTGTTTTGACCCTCCATATGCTCTTCGAGCTTTGCTGTCTCAATGGTATTCATTCCCAAGCTGTATGGCCAAACTGGGTTAATCAATGACAAGTTTCTGGGCTCTCTGAAGTATGTTATTCCTGGAAATCCAATGTTCTTGTTCCTAGATAATTTTTGATTTCTGTGCAACTCTAAAACGTGTCCATTGTGCTTTTTGCTGTTCAGATACTGTAAAGCAAATCGTGAAGACAAATCTTTCTTTCCTCTAGAGCTGTAACATCTGCAAAAAAACCAAAACAGATACTGAGGACCGTCAGAAATAGTAATGTGGCACTGAACAGAATGTTTATTCTTAAATACTTGAAAATGCTTATTCTAGGTTCCATCCAGGTCTACTTACATAAACAGTCAAAAGGCGAACCGGAGACAGGTGGGTACCGTGAAATAATTCAAGCCAATTCCTACTGAATAACTTTGAGAACTAGTACCATTTTTTGCTTTGTTGGGGTGCTGGGGGGTGTTGGTTGGGGTTTTGTTTGATTGTTTGTAGTTTTTTGGGTGTGGTGTTTTGGTTTTGTGTGGGTTTTTTTTTTTTTTTTTCAAAGGACAAGATCCACATACTTCAACAGTCATGACAGCACTTGCTTTAGCAGTTGTCACAATTAAGACTAACCCATGTTTGCAGCAATATTGAATTGTATGGAATGCCCCTAAGCAATAAAAGATATCTCCTTTTTGCCATGCTATATGTACAATTAAGCCATCAGGACAGAAACCGGAGCTGCCAGTCTCCCTAACCACATGTCACAGAACTTGGCTTAAAGAAAAACAACCTGCTCAGGAAAAACCTGTGGAGTAACTGATCTCTTGATAGCAAGGACAAACTAAAACTAAAACAGTTTGGAAAGTTGGGCATTTGTGCTTTGATCCCTCCCCCTTTATCCCCCCCCCCAACAGAGAAGACATTTAACATAGTCAGCCTGCAAGTCCCACTGATTTCCTAACTACTGCCCTTACTGCTGAAAGGGAGAAGGGGGTAAAGGTTCAGATCCCAAATATGTGAGATTCATACAAATAATACTGAAGTAGTTATGCATTTCTAAATTAACCTCTCAGCAGTGTTTCTGAAACCCACTGTAATCAGCTGACCTTTTCTAAATCCCTGATCAACAAGTGTATGAAAACTACACATACATACCACATTCAGAATACTCTCCCTCAAAAAACCCAACAGCCAAGAAAACAAGTGATTTCAGGTGCTTTTTCTCCCTTTTACTAATCATACTGTAAACTCCACTTCCCTAAGAGAATGGGAAGTGATGCTTCAATACAACTAACAATATTCTTTTAGAGCAGCTGCAAAAGTAATAGCTTTACTTAAGCCTGTAGTAGAACAGCATTTCAACTTTCAAATCCTTAACGCACACATTCTTCTATTCCCTGTCTACTAAACATAGGCATGTGACAGTATAAAAAGATTTGAACCAGTCTAATTGCTCAAGTTTTGGAAGTCAAGTCTACCTAGCATTCACCTACTAAGCCAAGACCCCCTTCTCAACATCATGCTATACATAAGTCACTGATGTAGAAACCAGCAAAACTTGATACATTTTATATCTTGCACAGTTGAAACATTTTTAGAATTACACATCTACTGAAAAACAGAAAGCATCACAGCAAGGAATAGCCTCAGTTATTTCCTTCTTCACAGATACCTAGCACTGCTAGTAACATAAGTAAAAGGTTTTGTTTTCAGGTATGTTCAGGTATTTCAGCCTTAAAGATCAAAGAGCATCTGAACTACAGATGAACAACAACCTAACAAGCTAGAAGCAGAATGGCACTCAGGTTTAGATATTAACTTATCAAGCAAAGGAATTATACTGACAGCTTGCAGAAAAAGTTTTGTTCCTTCCTGGTTTTAAGTGGATTGTAAGGCATATCGATCTACCATTTCTGATGGCTCATCAAGATTATTTCAAGCAGAGTGCATACTGTGGTCAAAACTTTGTTTACATTGATAGTTCAAGGTGCTATTTATCATCTGATCAGCAACCTGTAGGAATGTAAAGGTTTTCCTTTATAATACCTTTTCAACCCATTTCTCCCCTGTTCTATAAGAAAGCAGAAACTCTATTGACAAAAAAGACAGACACTCTGCTTGAAGCTTTCAGTCCCTTGCTGCCCATCCGACTGGCCAGAGAAGTGATGAAGTACCAACAGCCTAATGATCCTCTGGTACAGGCTGGAAGAGGAACTCCTCAGAAGTGCGCAGGTTTTTCTGCCAAGTCCCTGTCCCCATTTCACATATCCATTCAAGTCCTCATGAAGGGTGTATTCCTTTCAGCTTCCATGTTGTCCTTGCATTAATTTAGGCAAAATATCCTATTGCTTCTTCTGCTGAACTTGGAATGCCCCCATACCAAAAACAGGAGATGCCCATAAACAGCCTAGTAGTAAGCCTTAGACCTCTTCAGTAACCACGCAGCAATGTTCTGACTTAGCCATCTTGCCAGCGGTAGGGATCTGAAAATCAAACCCAACTGCTCCAAGCTACGGAGAATGCCCTGGGGGAAATCTCAAAGACTCACATGAAATTGGCCAAGCAACCCAAAAGGATAAATGAAAAAGGATGTAAGGGTTACATCCAGGTTTAGAACAACTTTTCTTTTTGGAACCACTTTAATACCTTCTAAAAATAGACATGTACCCTCATCAAGGAGCAGAGCTTCTTAACCAGCAATATTACAGCAGAACTCATAGTTGCCACAAGGAACAACATATTTCAAGGAAAATATTAATAGTGAAACAGATGCAAAAAGAGCAGGGGTCCTAACTGTTTATCCTGAGCTTCTACTTGCTCCCATGCAAACAGCTCCTTCATTTTCTGCATCCCCATTTGACAGTCATTCAAAAGGAAGCAGCTGACTGGGGGCCACATACAGCTTTGAAACAAGTCTAAGAACGCACATCTACATTTGTCTCTTCATGCTAGAACTTAAGAATAACAAGCAGTTTTATTTAGCTTGTTAGTCATCAGATTTTCAAAATAAAGGTCATTTCACATAAAGTTAGCTTACAATTGGTGTTTCTCATCCAGTATTTTGAACTTCTGTAACATTTCTCAAAATATTTTATCTTCTCTAATTTATTAAGGAGTGAATAGTCACAATTTGCACAGGCTTCCCAAATAAGTAGTTCTTCACCTGCTGTTCCAAATGTGAACAATCTCACTGTGACAAGAGCATCTAAAACAGTAAGACTGATCACTGACATTAAGTTACACGTTCATATATAAGATGGAAAAGTTTCTAGGCAGAAGTATTTTTAAACCTCATTCACTTTTGTTAAGGTTGGCTCAAACATTTGATAAAGCTGTAATACATTCTAGTATTTGGTAGCTGCAGAAAGAGGGTCTGTAAATAAAGTACTGCAGAAAAAAGTTACAGAATTGGAGATTACATGAAAGGAAGTTATACTATCATATCATTGACTGCATCACAGTTAGCAGGAAACAACTTTTAGTTAGTTTGTATTTTCTTCAGTCTCGTTTTTAGGACTATCTATAGGACAAGAACTAGAAAAGAAGTTGGGTAGCCTCTGCTACCTTGACAGCAATGAATAAAACCTGGCTTTTAGGAGTTTCTCTTTTTAATTTTCATTTTTTTAAAAGCATTCCAGGCCACAGTTTGTTTTTACAGTATTCCTTCTTCCACGCTATATTTTAGCTTCACAGCATATAGACCACCAGAGAAGGAGAAAACATAACAAAAAAAGCAAAACCAAAAAAAACCCCACAAAACAATAAAGAACCCAACTGCAGATCCATGCAAAGTACATTCAGGTGTGCAGAAACACGACTGAGTTTAATAGGTTTGCTCATCACTACTATTTCGCTACAGTAAATGTATTTTCAGAGCTGTGTCCATCTTTCAGCTGCACAATGTTTATGCTTACAATATATATAAATACATGCACAAAGTGGATTGCAGTTTATCTAACAGTTACAAGTTTATCTACATTCTCTAATAGGCTGCCAACACATTTCTTGCTCATGTGATGCTAAAGAAGTGCAAGTAAGAAAAAGCTGTATTACAGAGGTACCATTTTATTTAAATGCTCTCAGAACTGATATTATCATCATACAGTCACTTGCAATAAGTCTCAACTTTTATAAAAAGCATTAGCTACTTACCCTGTAGTAGTTTTCAGTAGTAGAAATTGAGCAGATACTCCCTCTACCTCTTGAGAAGGATTTTGCAAGTCTCTTACTTCGGATTACTGATGTACCAACAGAAGCTGTCTTAAGGACTAAATCCCTTCACCTACCCAGATAGACAGGAAAAGCTTCAAGGTTACTTGTTATCTATTTGTACAATCCAAGTTTTACCAGTTCTGGGGAATTCTGTTTCTTCACATCTCTTAGTAGTAAGAAAGATTTGTTTCCATTTTCCTGGCATTTATATCCATTGTGTTCATCACAGCAGTGCCATGTTTCTGAAACAGTCAGTCCCCAAAAGCACAAAAAATATTCATACCAACACGTGTAAATATGCAGATTATAAATAAAACATGTACATTTTTTCCTTAAGAGCACTCACCAGGACCCCAGTGATGACCTAAGCAAGAAAAAAACCCCACCAATCTTTGAACCCTTATTCTGAACACTGCTGAGTAGGTTTGCCTTAATCACGTGAAGGCATCTTCAAACTCTTCAGCTGTTTGGTCCTCGTGCTCCAAAGGACCATATTTGGTAACTAAGAGCCTGATTCCTTTTAAAAGCACTTCATATCCTGACACCTTGACAGGTTTAGATTTTCCTCCTAGTTATTTACCCTTATCTTTTGGACCCAAGGTCACAATATCTGTTAAGTGGCAGTTATTTTTTACCTTTTAGTGCTAGAGTAACTCATTATGGCAATAGTCCACATATACATGGCATAAACATGAGACAGTTTTATGACAGGTTAACACTCTTTCCTAAAACAGAGGTCTGGTGAGTGGTCAGCGTCGTATCTGTAGAATCAGAAGTGCCAACAGAATAGTTCAGGTTAGAAGAAACCTCAAGAGGTGCCTGGGCCTCTGGCCAGGATGAGCTATGACATCAGATTAGGTTGCTCAAAGGTACAGCGGGATGGAGCACTAACAACTCTCAAGACACACAACCTCTCCAGGAAGCCTGTTCCACGGCATGGTTGTTCTTACAGTGAATGTTTGGGGCTTATTCTAAATCTACTTTTTTTCTACTATTTATTAGAAATTATGCCCTTGTGTCTCATCCTCTCACCCCTGTGAAGAGCCTGGCTTTAACATTCCTGATGACCTCCCCCTGAGCCTTCTCCAGGCTGAAGCAACCCAGCTCCCCCAGCCTCTCACAGTGCCTGTGCTCCAGCCTGCTGACTACCCTGATGGCTGCTCCACTGGGCTTGCCTCCAAGTTTGTGTTTCTCCTGGAGTGAGGACCCAAAACCAGACAACAGTATTCTAGATAAACCTAAGCACTGAGCAGAGAAGAATAATCACTTCCCTATAAATACTGGCTATGCTCCTATTAAACACAGCTCAGGACAGTGTTGGCTGCCTTCACTGCCAAGGCACATGGCTAACAGCCTTCTCAACAGAGCCAAAAGAAATATCGACCTTTTTCCAACAGGCTAAAGACTCCCTTCACAACTTCTTCAGAACAACAACTCCAGAAAAATGAGACTAAAAATAAGCCTTCTTCCTACTTAATCCATACTTTCAAAAATGAGCCTGTTTCAGTATTTCACATCTGGACAGAGAAGTCTGCCAGCCTAAATTGATACTTAAGCTCTGTTTCAGAATAAAGGCAAAAAAGGTGCTGTAGCGCTGCATGTTTCGTAACATTGCAAAGAAATGTTGGGCTTATGCCCCTCTTTCCACATTAGAAAATGACTATTATAAACATTCTACAAAGAGTGGAAGTCACTGTACTAAATCAGTCTTATCAGGCAAAATAATTCTGAAAGAGTGCCAGAAGAAACCTCTGGATCAGGCTTTTATGTAGTTTGTTGTCTGAGCGTCTCTAGCTTCTCACTGCTAATTGCTTTCTTTCTGCTACAGCTTTGCAGACACTGTTGAAGAGCCACTATCCAGAGCAAGGTTGTTCTTCAAAGAGACAGCAAGGTTTAAAGGTTTGTTAAAGACCCTAGCAGCACATCTGATGCCCTACACCCTTTCTAGCTCACACAAAAGTTGCAGATTACTGGCTCGGGGCCGGGGGGGCGGCAGCTGGCACAGAAGGCAGGAATGTTTTATAGACAGTTTGGTGCAATCCTCCAGCTAGTTACCAAGGGTAAAGGTTCCGCTTCATAATGGAAAGTCAGACCCAGAGATTAGTCACCACTTTCAGTACAGGGCGGTGAGGAATGGGTGACTAATGTGTACTTTAAAGTGACTCTGCTACAGCTTATCAGCTATCAGGTCACTAGAAGAGGAAGTCACATACTTATAGTAAGTTTACCAGTGATACACCCTAAAAAATATTTGAGTAATTAAGAAGATAATGTCTGTAGAATTTTTCCCCTGCACTACTCCCAAAACCCAGTAGAGCCATCTCCTAAATAAGAGGTCACATTTATGAGAACATTCTTCAATATTTTCTGCAGCAATATGAATCTTCCTCCTACAAGTTTAAAGACAATAATTGTGTAAATCTACAGTGTTTTACATTACCAGATAATAAATAAGGAATACATGCACAAGCCGCACAACTCAAGCAAAAGCTATTTTGGCACTGAAGTATACACAGAGGTTCATAGCTCATAAATCACATTTATCAAAAGTCTAATGCAGACATTAGTCCTTGCAAGGCATGACATTAAAAAGTCAACTGTTAACTGTACTCCTCATCTAGTGACAGCAGAAAGACACCACATGAATTCTTAGGAAGGACATATTTAAAACTGATCAGTATCATCCTATAAGCCAGTTTTACATATCCCTCAGTTCGAGTGGCACATGACAAATTACAGATCTCTTCATGGGAGCAACACTTGCTGTGTTCAGAGGCTCAAGCAGTAAGAAACCTCTTTTCAGGAACACCAATCTCTATCCCCTACCCTTACCTTAGCGTGTCCTGTATATGTATCCCGATCAATATTTTACCCTCTGTGCCAACACTAAAAATCTAGCACACTAGACACTGTCAAACAAATCAGGAAATAAGTACTGAATACCTTCTCCTCTCTTCCCCCTAAAAACTTATAGATTGTTTTCAGCTTGCTCAACTCTGATGCAGCTGCCTGGAAAGCTTCATGAATATTAGTTATGAAGGATGATACAGATTTAACACATCCTCTATCGTTGACAGTAAACACAAATGAAATATGATCTGCTCCCTATTTTTGTTTTCCCCTCTACCTTCTTGCCACAACCACTGGTTCATAACACCACCTACCAAACAGCAACAGCACAAGGCTCTGGTATCAAAACCAACACCTCCAGTGAAATAGAGATAGCAATATTCAGACCTCTTTTCCAAGCTGTTTGTTCACAGGCTCAGACACTCAAACCTACATCCAGCTCACAAACTGAATATTTGCTTCCTTCTCCCCACCCCACACCCCTTCCCCCCCCCCCCCCCCCCCCTCAGCTTTTCATGCTATTTTCAGATGTAAACCCAGGTAATTTTCATTCTAACATCAAGAAGTTAAGACTAGCAAGCCTTTCAGCAACTACCATGATCAACCCCATACAGGTGTTTACGTCTGGGATTAGAACAACAGCACAGAATTGTCTCACAGTATATTATTTGAGCTTCCAGTTTGCAATAACCAAAATTACATCAAGTTTTGTATATGTAACTGGGGTTTCCATTGAAATTCTACCCATCAAGTTTAAGCACTACACAGTTAAAACTGTTAAAAAAAGTCATCACAACCTAAACTTCCAATGTAGTCCCATGGTCTTCCTTAAACTTGTTCAAGTGTTCCGTAAACTCCAGGTTTTCCACTAATAGAAGAAAATATTTTCCACTTACGCTGACAAGAACAAAATGTTTCTTTTTTATATTATTTAATTAGTTAGGAAAGATGAATCTAGCTTTAAATACTACACATTTAAGTATTATGCACTTCAGCACTTCCATCCTCATTTTTGTTTCTGCCACAGATTGACAAACAGAACACACACATCCTTAGCATTATTATCTCGTCTTCTGCCTGGCACACTCCCCACAACACTGGGTATTATTGTTAAATAAAAGTTTCAAGAGGATGCTAACACTGGGCCAGCAGTAGAAAATAATTATAAATACCACCAAAGTTCTTTCTGTAATACCTTTCCGAGATATTTTGCTATCTCCATTTGAGCCTCACCATACACGTCAGAAGAGGCCAAGGATACTATTAATGTGTTTTTACTTCCTCTCACAGAGCTATTATTTACCAAACATCTCCAAAATAATTCAAACTTTTCTTCATTATTCCCTGCTAAACTCCATCCTTTGGTAAAAAAAATATTTTCTATCCTCCAGCATTTTAACAACTCTGCATTGAACACCACTGCAATAACATCTTTTTAAGCCAAGCCTCTCATGAGGCTCAGCATAGAGACTTTTACCATTCACAATAGTTTCTTTTATTGCTTTTTAAAGCTTTTTAGAAGGATCTAAAGAACAGAGTTAGTCAGAAAGGATTTAAAGAACTAAGTTAGTGCTTATCCTAAATTCCCATTTGCTAAAATTGCAGTATTAAAACTATTCCTGCAAGAAAACAGCGAAGTACCATCTACAGCATCACTCCTAGAAAAGCCATCATTAGATTCTCTCGTTGTAGCATTAGACAACTGCTTTGTAACATCTACATCTTGTACACGCACACACAGCATGACTAAAAACGTACAAATGAAAGTAGTAACACAATCACTAGAGTTACATTGATCTTATCCTACCATTTGGTGAAATCTGGTGTCAAAGTACTGAGGTTACTCTGCATCTACATAAAATGTTTTTATAATACACAGTATCACATACCTCAGGTAGCAGCTTCCACTCTGTAAGCTACCTGTTGTGGCCAAGGAAGGCTTCTAGCCATCACTGAACCTGTTATCTTTAGAAGTATAGGAAAGTAAATGATCACTCAAACTAAAGCATGAATGAAGTGGAAATACAAGCTGGTCAAAGTGCCTGCTAAATGGCATTTGTATCAGTTGCACAGTGTGCTGCAACCAAATATTGTTTTCCATTTCTTTATTTAAAGACTTGAACAGCAACACTCCTAACACTGAGTTTTGAGTCAAAATACTATTTCCGCAGCAAAAAACCAAGATGGAACCAATGTCCAAGTTTAACATTTTTCTTACTGTCCATGAGAAACTGGGGGTGGGTGGGGATGGTGCTGAAAAGAACATGTGATCAAACAAGATGTTTTAGAAAGGATATCTGGAAAACGTTATTTCCAAACATATTTCTTGGTTCCCAGTCACATTTCCATGTGTGGTCTTAGAGCTCTAAAACTGGTTTACTAAACAGAAAGCATTGTATAAAGAAATATTCAATAAGCATTTAATAGCATTCTTATCCCATGTTCAACCAGACATCTATATATACACACTGCTTTGGGAGAGGAAAGGAAAGAGGAAGAGGTATCACAATCTAGCTGAAATGTGGAAAGACTAACTACAAGGTGACAAACAGATTCTACTAAGTGTTCCCTCAAAACACACTGTAGCAGCCAGAACTGCAACAAAACAAAAATGAAAACTGTTCAAGAGAGTAGAGTCAGTCTGATCTGTAGACTCGCCAAGATGAGGGATGCTGTGAATGTGCTAAGTAACCATGTTGTACAGTAAATATGTGGTGAGTCAACTAACTCCACATGATCAGTTACAAAAGTCTAAGGTAAGAACTGAAGTGTTGACTGGAAATGTAATTAGTTTCAAAAGAAGGGAACACAGAACTCTGCAAAATTAGGGCACAGTAAAAAATTATTGTAGCCTACCAACTGGTGTCTTCTCGTGAAGAAGGAGATCCGATTACACTTTGCTATTTTTGCTGTGCTCCTGCATAAATCTTCCTCAGAAATATCAATTATGCCAAAAGAGATTTGCATGTATCAGCAAGGACAGTTCATGTACTGGCTTTAGAAGTGACCTTATAACTTTAGGGCAAATTGACATAGTCCAAGAAAATGACTGTTTAGAGCAGAACTTAAAAGCTAGACACAATAGTTGCTTGGATTTCAAGAGCCTTCATCAGCATAGCACTGCAGCAATCCAGGCCACTTGCGACGGTACCTACCTAGCTAAACACAGCCTGGCACAAGGGCCTGCAGAATCCTGCCTCTGCTAAAAATCAGGTGTTCCACAAACTGCTGTTACATGGCCATTTTGCAGACGCCTCTGTGCTTAACTACTCTCCTCAAGGAGAGTGTGGTCTTGCCAGGAGTAGGCCAGTGCATCCAGTATCATCTGTGGTACCAGTATCACCTCTAGCACCCAAGACCACATGTATTCTAGAGACAGCAAAGGGCACGAAGCGAATGCTCATAGGGACTTGATCTAGGTCAACCATGCCAATTGGGTAGTCACTACTTCAGAAAGAGGTAACTTCAGTTTCATAGCTGTATAATAAGCACAGAGGATAACACTCTCATGAGACAAGGACAATATTAAACATGTCGATACCATGCCTTGCATGACAGATACTGTGTAATAAGAAATACCTCCACAGCAGCAATTACAGAACTGCAAAGGAGAGACACAAAAGCCCTCTAGACCAATGCAAACCCATGAGGAAGAAAACTAAAGCCACATGTACGTTAAGCTACAACCCTAATATCCAAGTTGTGCTAAAATGCTAACGACAGCTGGGGCAGCCCAAGAAGATGTCCTGAAACATTCTACACTAACCCCAGCTCAGGCAATTTCTTAGAACTGTTTTATCAAGACAAGATACAAAGATAGGGCTTGTTCAGGACTTGCCATACAAGCTGCCACCCAGAAGGGCATCTTTTATTTAGCTGGAAGCAGAAGCCCAGCTGGGATACTAGCAAGTCTCACCCCACATTAAGCTGTTCCACTCCCCTCAGTGCAGCAGTAATGATTAGAGTTAGTTCATGCAAACAGTCTAGGCCATGCCATTTTAACTCTTATTACAAGTCAATGTTAACTGTACTTCGTGCAGTTAAATAGAATTATCTCCTTTGCATATCTGTATAGAGAAAAATTGCGGATCATAAGTTACCCATGTATTGGGTGGGTTTTGTTGTTCTGGGTTTGGATTGTTTTCTTGTTGTTATTGGGGTTTGGGGATTTTTTTGTTTGGTTTTGTTTTTTTGATTGTTGTTTTTTTTAAAAAAAAACCAACACACTAACAGAAGGAACTTATTCCCCCCCCCCCCCCCCCTTCCTAAAACTTTTGACTTCAGTAGTCAGAGGTTTTCTCTCAGGCCATAACTGATGAACCAGTTTTGATGCCTTGATCTTCTCAGGAAGAAGCTCCCACTGAGCTAAGGTAGCAGTCAATTCATGAGTACATCTGGTCTACATGTCTTCAACTCCCCAGACAGACTTGCTTTGGGTGAAACATTTCAATTTGTTCCCTTGGACCAAGTCTGACATTTTGCTCATAATGAATTTGTGTCAAACATGGTGAGATTTAGCAGAGAAACAAGTAGCAGCCACTTCATAAGCGGAAAAAATGCCCAGGAAATTCTAAACTAACAAAGTGGAGAGGTTTTCTAGATGTACATATACTGCCAATTCACATCTCTGGAATTATTAAGTGACACAGCACTGGCAGGAAAAAAGAAAAGGAAGCAGAGGCTGCCTTTGCTCTTAAACTCAGTCTACAAACTGTCCTAAACCTATAGGACTCATGAAAAGAGGAGACGAAAGGTGTGGAAACTGTGTTTTAAAACAGTCATAATAGCAACAAGACAAAGAAGTCGTCCTAAATAATACATTTTCTGTCAACTAAGACTATCTTTTACTCCATTGAATCACACTGTTACAAAATACACAACAACAGAAGTTCTGCGTCCTGCAGTTTACAAGCCTTTTGATGACAGGAGACAGGTTTATAACATGATTCTAACTGAAAATGCTATAGAATGCATATAAAAAAAGCTATGTGAAAACACTACAGAATGCTATAAATGCATGTGTAAGTAGATTTTTCATGTTCAATTCTCGGCAATGCGTGGCCAAATCATAAGCTATGTAATATCAGTCTTAACACCTGCTAAGGAATACAAACAATTAAAACAAGAATAAGCATTTTGATAATAGTAAGTGTTATGGAAGATCAATCAAGATAGTAGTTCTTTGAGCAAATTATGTGAGGCCTTAACACAATACTCCTATTGTAGTGTCCTTATAATTGCAATACAGACTTTGATAAGCAACAACCTTTTCTGCATATTACATGCATTGCAGTCAAATTTTGACTAAACTGTGTTGCATTAAACACATATTCTAGAAAAGCTTGCAGTGCTAAAAGCTTTGTGTCCAATTTCACTACAACAGGATGCAGAGGGAGAATAGGAAGAAAGTGCACATGTATGCACACTCAAAAAAGTTGCGGGTAAGGTAAAAGAACATTGTTCTAGTGTGTGCCCTTAATGCAGCACAATAGAACAGAGCTCCTGCTTTCCTGCAACTCTCCTCTGCCTTCCAGGCCTTTGAGGGGGAATTGTGTTCCATTTTAACTTCAGCCATTCAGTACTGAGCTCCTCCAATGCAAGACAGCTGAAGAGTTTAGTTCAAACCCTATGATGTTTAAGAGTTTATTTTAAACTTTCTCTAAGTCCAAATTAAGAAAAAAAAGAAACAAATGGTTTATGGGAACATTCATCCTGCAGAGTAAAACCAAGCCAGGCAGTTACTTACTTTGTTCAGATTGTCCAATGACTAGAAAGCAGTGTGCACAGGAAAGTATAAACTGCCTGCAAACTTTTAGAAATTAAAAAAGAATTAAAAAAATAACACTACATATCAATGAAAAGTACTTTCACAGCAAGAAGTGTAAATATTTAGATTTTTGTTAGAGCTGAAAATTTCTTTAGCCCAACTACTCTAGCTGTGATATTTGACAGGCATTGTGCCTTGTCCCATGGTTGGTCAGCCGAGATGCATTTCATCCATCTAACTTAAAAGTCAGTATAAGTTACTGACTTACCACAGACATACATATTATGCCACCCTACTTTACATAGACTAGTTCTACACAGAAGAAATTACTACTTATTACAATACTTATGCACATGAAAATAGCTTAGCCAGGTTTTTTTTGGTTTGTTGGGTTTTTTGGGGTTTTTTTGGGTTTTTTGTTTTCTTCTTTTTTTAAAGAGTGCATAGAGGAAGTTAATGACCCTGGTTACCACACACAAAAAAGCTATCCTCTGTGGAGGGAGCTTGCCATTCAGCTATACAGCACATGTTGTATTCGATTTCATGGTGGTAAATACTGCTAAAATGATGAATTTTAGCTAGTTAGGGATACAATCACTGCAGCCAACAGAAGTTTAAACCCATAACACTCAACTCTCCAGCAAGCTGTCATCATATTAAGTTCCAGGTTCACTATGGCACCTCAGAATGCCTTTACTTCTTGCTTCAGAGCCAAACAGGATGCCACAGCCTTTCCTCTCAAGACTGCAGTCCATCATGGAAATTAATATATTTCTAGGAAAACAAAAACACTAAAAAAAGAGTTGGTTTTGTATTTTAGTGCATGATTTAGTGATTGATTAATAGTCAATACAGGATTCAAACCATTTCAATCCTTTCTCACAGGATGGAAAGAAACACACCTTCATTTTGGAGGATGACCTTTAGCTTTCTGGAACATTTTCCACATCAAATAGAGCTGTTCATTTAAAAAAAATATATATATTCAAAATCTCTCCCTATAGCCGCATGCAAAGTATACATATGCAGTGAAACAAAACAATTCTGTGAAAACACAGTAGGCTGAGCACCTGCGCTTCTTCAACAATTGCTACTGAGCAAATGGCTCTACTTAAGTAACGAGGCCAACTTAAGACAAGTTTTGTGCTCATGAGCCTCTGTAAGATCAAGGTGGTATGCCAAAAGACAGGAACAAACTCTTGTCAAGTGACACACCCAAAATGGCATAAAAATCAGCGTGAAATCAAACTAAGACAAGTTCATGCTTCTGAAAATGGCAGTGTAAAGAACTCTTACAGAGCATCCTTACAAATTAGTACAGTGTTACAAAAATAGAAAGAAACACAACATTAGGTAGCAGTTTTGTCAGGCTCCTAATACACAGGAACTAGAAGTAACCAGAGTTAACTTTTTAAGCTGAAACACATCAGTAGTTTCCACACGCTCCTGAAATAAGTTACCAGAAAACCCAGTAAGAACTAGCAAGTATGAACTAATCCAAACTACAGCCATATCAATTAATTTCTCTCAGCATTAAACAAACAAAAAAACCCCAACCATATTTGCCTTCAAAATTTCAGTTTAAGTGCTTTTAGTTTGATACTGAAACAGTAATACATAAATTTGAACCAGAATAACCAGTGGAGGATGAAGTGACAGGATTCTATGTTAAGCATCTTTTTAGCACTGTTAAGACAGTGATAGAGCATTCCAGTTTTTAAAATGTCCTTTTGAGGCAGTGAAGGGAACAGTGTGCTTTAATACAGTCTGTGTTCAGTCTCAAACCAAGACATAGGCAGTAGTATTTGGCATCGTTATAAAACATGTACAGACAGCAAGCGCTGTTTCCCATTTACAAGGTTGATGTGGGGGAAGTAAAAATAAAAATCAGATCAGCTGTAATTACTGTATAAATGTATTAGAATGCCAAGATGATGAATTTTAGATAGTTAGGGATACAGTCACTGCAACCAACAGAAGTTTAAACCCATAACACTCAACTCTCCAGCAAGCTGTCATCATATTAAGTTCCAAGTTCACTATGGCACCTCAGAAGGAACAAGCTACAGGATCATAGCACGCCCTCCATATGAAAGACAGAATTAATGACTATGAGGCATGACCTTCTCCAGTGCTGTTTCTCTTTAGCAAATCATGTCATCTAAATAAGGAGACAAAGTCTCCTTATTTAGGACTGTTCCACTAACCAACTGTCCAGCATTAGAGTGAACATAAGCAGGAACTTGGGTGTGTGCACAAGTAAACATTTTGTTGCTGTTATGTACATTTCACATAACTAAAACTGTGTGAAGTCATCCAGCAGTCATCACACAACAGTTTAAGATCTTAGGAAGCTAAGCAGAATAAAAGCACTAAAACCAGGAAAAACTAAGAAATACAAACATATTTCAACAGGAAAAAGTTAGAGCAGCTGACTTATTAATAAGGGACTTTTACAGATGCAAGTGTTCTATTAAAGATATGTTGGGGGAGGTAACATTTGCCTAAACATTTGTAATAACACTTCAATAAAGGAAAACCATTACCTTTTGCTAAGGCTTTAAGCTAGGTCTTAAAAGATCTAAGTTCTAGATAGCCTCTGGCAGAGGCTTCTTCTTTGAGGCTGGACAAGTTCCTGCACTCTGATGGAGTTACAAACTCCCACATACTTCACAGTTAATCAAGGTTTTAAAAAGAAAAACAAACCAACCAACCAAATTTAAGTTCTACCATTACAGGCATGAACACCAGAGATCTATGATTAAACAAACCGAACCAGAACACCCCTCCCATTAGTTATACTCTACAAATGCAAACTCCAATCAGTTTTGCTAGTTCACAGCAACACTGCCATCAGAACTTGCATAAAGATGAAGACCAAATAAGCATATTAGTATGACTTAACCCATACGAGTACTTAAAACTTCAGCCTTTGAACACATTAGAAGCAAGACCAACCTGGGCCTGAGATATCAGAGATGCTAGGCAAAAAACTTTTACCCCAAATAAATAAAACTTATACAAATTCACATGGTTCATACCACAGTACAACAAGTAACAGGTAAACCTGCCTCTGAAACATCGTATTTCACCAAGGACATTACCAACTGTCTGGGCAGCTTCTGAAAACCAGTGATTACGAACTGCTGCAGGCAGTCTATACATTCTCAGACAGGGGATTAGAATGAACAGCTTCAATATATTTAGCTTCCTGGGGTTTTTTATTATTTTGCTTGCTTTGTTTGATTTCTTTGATGATGTCCATCTCTTTCACCACTAAAGTAACATTACTGTAAATTAAGATATACTTTAAATCATTATTTGTACTCCAAACTTTTCTATTCAGTTTCAGCCATGATACGCTTGTGTCTTACCTAAGAAAATGAATTCAACTCCACACGCTCCATTTAAGATTCAAATTACTGCTAAATCAAAAATAATCCTGAATTAATTTTAAATTTAGCCATTCTTAAGCAAAAGCATCCATAAACTGAACTGATGCAGAAGACTTAAGTCACCTAAGTTCAGCTGATGCAACTTACTAAAACATTCTGCGCTGCCCCAAGAGGCTCAGCATCTTTTCCTCAAGGAACAGGTGTACAACCTTAGTCTACTTGGCATCAGTAACCACAGACACACAAAAACTTCAGTGCAAAACTTAAGTATGAAGCTTACCGCACTGCACAGGCTGAATCTTACTAGAATCCTAAGGAAATCTGAATATATTACAAAAAGAAAACAGAAGACTACATAAGGATCAGTAAGAAATTAAAAGCCAGGAATAGCAAGGCACTGCTTTGTGTGGCAGTAAAGCTCACTTTTTGGAAGCCCCACAGTTCCAGCAACAGTTTATAAACTTTGTAAACAAAAATTAAAGAGTAAGTGGGATGTCCTTGAAACTTAAACATGGCAGTTCCAAGTCAACCTACATGAACTGGGGAAGGTAAGTGAAAGCGAGACACCTGCTTTTTTGTTCAGGTACCTTCAAGTGAACAGGATCTTCTCTTTTTCTAGGGTTATACATCTGAGAAAAATTAAGTAGTTAAATATTGAATGTGTGCTTTTTTTTTAACTAGAAAACTGTCTCATCAGTGTGAATGCCATGAAGTTTTTCCTGAGTGATCATGCCCAAGAATTATTCTGATATTTAGACCTGAACACTGTTTTATTAAGAACCATTCTATTTACAATAACTCAACAGCTTCAGATACTCTGTTAAACTATTTTAATTTCTTCATCTGTACAACAGACAAGAATTCAGTATTTTTTTAATGCTATCAGACTACAAAAAATAAAAAGGACCCACGCCTGACGCTACATATTTTGAAAGGGACTTAACATAGTAAGGAAGGAAGTTTTATTCTGCAACCACAAGCACAACCTCAAGGCAGAGCAGTCCCCTCGTATTACAGATACTACATGTATGTTAGTTAGAGGGTAAGTAACAGGTTTTCCTAAAGCCATTTTAGTATACAGTTTAGTCCTATTAAGATTTGTATCAACAGCTATAAAGTAGACTTCCAACTATATTGGGAAGAAGTACTTCATTCTTTGCATTACATGTATCTCCACACAAGAGCTATTCTGGGGAAAAGCTGTGGTAACATAAGCAAGTGTCCTCATATAGGAGACACTTGTGGTTATTAAAGTTCTGGAGCCTCACTGTAACAGATTTCAGTATAGTTAAGAAATATCTTTTAAACAGGTGCAGAATGGACAAGACAGAGCTATCTGTGTTACGTAAGACTTTCCCATCAGTAGCTCTTAAGGTCTTCAGCATCTGCTGGGACAGTGGTGCCTGGATGCCCGACATTCTTAGTGTCTGCAGCATCTTTGGGGACAGTGGTGCCAATGGTACAAACAATTCTCCCAGCAGACAGAGATCTCTGAAGACAGTGGACCTAGTGTTACGTTAATCTTCCCAGCATCTGCTTAGACTACTGCAATACCATATCCATACTAAATCAACTGTCACAGCATCTGTATTGTCCACTCCTCACAAACAGTATCAAAGAACATTGTAGGCCAACAGCCCATCAAAATTACGGGAGGAAAAAAATCCCAACAGAATATGTGTGGAGTTTTGTTACAAATATCTGCATCTTCAAAGCCCATTTCTATAGCAGACGACTTAACAGTAATGAGCCATTTCTTCAAAAGCCTTCTTTTACATTCCCTGGTCCTTAAAAAACCTACTATTTTAAATCAATCACTTGTTTGAATTTTTTAATTTTTTTTTAATGCTTAAAAAAATAAAAATCAATACACTACTTTCCAGTCTTGATACTTTTATTTTGTATACTAAACCAATGTAAATAAAGAATTCTGGTTTTTAGAATGAAAAATATTTCAGATTAAGTCTCTTATTCAGCTCTCCCAGAGGTAGTGAGGTGGGAGAAGGAGGGGTGTCTTTTCTTAATCAATAAAGTTTTTCACAATACTGCATCCATAATATAACACTTCTGATGTCTACTTAGAACAGTGTCTTGAATTCAGAAGAACACTAGTATATGAAAATAAGATTGTCAAGCCTTATCACTTCACTTGTGTCTTACAATATTATGATCACAAGATGCTTTTATGATCCAGAAGAATAGATGCTCATCAACATGCCAACCATTTATAATTTAGGGGTACATAAAGTCATTCTAGATTCAGGTTGCCAACCTAAGAGTAGAGGGGAAGAAAATAAATAATGTCCATCTTTGCTCTCTTCAAGTTCTCCTTTCTCCATTGTGTAAATTCACCTCAAGGACAATACAGAAATATATCTACATACTACTGCACCACCTTACATTTTTCAAGTAAAAGTCACACACACACTGATTTATCTAAATACCCCTTGCAAGTGCGCATACTACCCAGGATAACACTTGAGTATTTTTCTGACAGACAAAAGTAAGTGTTTCTCTAAAGGCATGGATTATATGTTTTTATTGAAAAGCAAAGTAAATCCTACCCAAAAAGGGAAAAAAAAATAATATGGAAGCAAGCACATTGACGTTCCAGTAAATTAAGCCCTAGAGCATTTCAGTTAAAAATAAAGAGTAGAGTTACTAGTTTCGTAGAGAAAAAGTATCTAAAGCTACAGTCACCAAAAGTCTGCCCTGTCAAATAAGCACATAAGCTTACACATGAACAGACATAAGCAAGTACACAAAATATAATTTTTCAAGTGGCTTGTTTTGAGGCAAAGCATTTAATAAATGCAACTTACAGTAAAGCTTGCCAAACCTCCTGCAAGGCCCCTGTCTCAGAAAATACTGTGCACCTGCTCAGTTTATGCTAACACCTGTATGGAGCCATCCACCTATATAATTAACTGTGTATAAATTAACAGCTGTTAACTGGTTTGAGGATAGATATTTGATCTCCTGAGGTCTTAAAACTCATGTCAAAAGATCAGAAATGGATTAAACTGAACAACGGCTCGTCTACACTGTATTCTAGGAACTTTATTACCTTGCCAGAAGATCATGCATTAACTACTTTTCACAAGTATTCGGAGCTCAACTTAAGTCAGAAACCACGCACCGCTAACAGAAACGTACTCTACCACCACCAAGTCGAGAAGTTCAGTTCAGCTGCACTCCAGGACGTTGAAGGCTGAAGTCGAGGGAGCAGACATACAGCAACAAAGAGACCCCACGAACCCTCCGGCAACGCACCTTTACAGCACCTCAAGGTCCCTGCAGGAGCCCGGCACCTTCCCGAGCCGAACCCAGGCGCCCTGAAGCCCCCTCCCGCCCAGCCCAGTCTGTGGGGCCACCCACACCCGGCACACACCATGTCGCTGCCCCACCAAGCGTGTCCCACGCCTTACACGTTCCCAAGAGACACCAAACCAGCAGGGTGCCCTCCCCGATCAGAGGGGCCGCTCCACGAGTAAAATCGAGCCGATTTCACAGGTAAAACAAGCGGAGCAGCCGGCGAGCGCGGGGTCGCTCCCCCCAGCGCACACGGAGGTCTCGGCCGGAGGGGCTCCCCGGCGCCGGGCGTGCGGCCCATCCACCTGTGCCGCTCCCAGCTTACCTGCTCGGCTGCACACGCGAAAGCTCGCACTGCTGGCGGTTCCTCCTCCCAAGGCAGCTGGCAGTCTTTTTTTTTATTTTTGGAGCCTCGGGGCTCTCAGGTTTGGGCTTTGCGGTTCCTTGCGGCCAGGCACTCTCACCGCTGAGGTAGCTGCACGCAGAAGCAGCTAGAAAGTTTGCCACAGTCTCCACCTTCCCCTGCAATCCGCTCCTCTCCCAGCCTCAGACTCTTCTCCTTCCTGGCGAAAGGGACCGACTGGCTTTGAGGGCGTCAGCGGAGGCGACACTTTCCCAGGGAGGGTTCCCGCCCGCACCGCTCCCTCAGCAGCGCCGCGGCTGGAGGCGCTGCCCCGCCGGAGGGCGGCTCCGCGGCGGGGGGCGCCGGGGCCGTGTTTACCGCCAGCCTCATGCCCGCCGCCAGCGCCGCGGAGCTCCCTGACATCACTCATCCTCCTGCGCGCACACCCGCCCACTCCATTTCCAAACGGTGACTCACCCTGGCGCTGCTGCTATTCACGGGCAGGGCCAGAAAAACCGGCAGGACCTCTGCGGAGCCCCCGCCCGCCGCGGAAGGTGGTGGGTGGCGGCGCGGCCCCGCCCCGCTCGCTCCCGGTCCCGTGTCCCGTCGCCCCCCCCCCCCCGCGCCTCTGCGCGCGCGCGTCGCTCGCCGCCCCGCGCGGCCGGCAGCCCCCGCCCGTCCCTGCCGAGCCGCCGCCGCCGCGCGCCGGGTCCTGGCAGATGCGGGGGCGCCGGTGCCCTTCCGCGGTCCCCTCGGCCTCCCTTCCCTGCTCGCCGCCTCCCATCCGCCATGCCCACCGCCGCCTTCCTCCTCTCCGAGCCACGCATGTCTCTCCCCGGGGGGCACGGGTTAGGCCAGCTGGCAGCACGGGATACCGGCTCCGCACCCGTAGCACACGCGTTGGGAGGTAAGCGCTGCCCCGAGCGGCGGCACCGGCGCAGGTGCCCGGCCGGGAGGCCCAGCGCCCCCCCAGCACCAGCAGGCACAGGCTTCCCGCGCTCGGCGGGGGACCGAGTTGCCCGAACTCCGTCCTCAAACGAAGGACGGCTGTCACCGAACCGCTGCTCCTCGGGGTATTTCACCCCAGCTTTGGCTTTGCTGGAGGTGGTTGCTGGGGGTTTTTTGTTGCTTTTTTTTTGGGGGGGTGGGGGGGTGGGAAGGGCAGGACAGTGCCCCCCTGCCTTTTGGTTTTTTTTAAAAAAAATAATTTCCCCGCCATTAGGTAGCAACCAGATTTTGTTGGGAGCCGTCCCGTGTGAGAGGCGCGAAGGGCTGGCAGCAGGTGCCGGCGCCCAGCAGGCTCCGGCGGGGCGGGGCACAGGGAAGCAAGGAGGCCCGGTCCACTGCCCCGGATTCAAGGAAGGCACCTGACTCCCTATTTGTTACATGCCGGGAAAGCCCCCTTCACCCAGCTATTGCCTATTCTGCTTGGGATGCTCACACTTTTGTTTTTTTTTCCACAAAAGCTTGGGGGAAGGGAAGGGGGAATCTGCTTCATTCCAGTACAGGGTGGAAACATTTTCTGCACTCTCACCGTTCTGTGGGACAGGGAGACTCTACCCTCAGCCAGCAGCAACAGGCAGGGCACTGGTATACACAGGATGCCAGGATTTTAACTTTTTTTTCCTGCAGGCTTAATACAAATAGCATATTTTAACTAGATAAACAATTCAGCCAGACTACTGTTGTTCCTCTTGCTAGGTGAGTGCACATATGCTGAATCAAAAACTGTTAGAACTTCACAGCAGCCTTCACTGCCTGCTCTGATCCACACACACACCCCACCCCCAATTCCTGTAACTGGGTAATGTATCCTTTAAAACAAATCTGGAAAAACGACAGTGGTACCATGGGTGAGGCTGGACATTTGCTTTTAACTGGTTACAGTGGCATACACTTACTCTTAATTGCATGCACTTAATTACATGCAAATCTTTGCAGAATTGCATTTTACTTGAAGACGTTACATGAAGAGGTTAATGACTGACAGTAACAGTTCAAAGGCTTGAAGTAGTAGTGAAAGTAGAAAAAGTATCTGCAGGAAAGCTGCAGATCCTAAAAAAAAAAAAAGGGGGGGGCTTTAAAAAAAAATTAAAACAGCTATTTAAGGACGGTTAAAAGGAAAGATGGGAAAATTTACTGGCATTTTTCTAAATTAGTTAGATAAAACAGTCATCTGAAACACCGTCTTTTTAATATTATTCTTTGTAGCACTGCATTTGAGAGAGCAAAAAAAGTAAGAGTACATTAGCTCATTCTCTTCAAGGCCACACTTCATATCCAACCCTACAAGCCTGTTCTCACAGGTGACCTGTTGAGGAAGTATAGAATTTGGTCACAGAGCTCCTGTTGAGCTCAGGGGCGCATCTATGAAGAGCAGCTTCCAGGAGATGGTCTGTTAGTAGTTAACTTTGTTAACTACTGTTGCAAGTCTTGCATAGCAACAAACTTTTGCAAGCAAGTGGCAGCACTGGCAGAGGTATTAGCACATCTCTTTATCATTACTTTAGATGAACTTCACAAGGCCCTTTTTAGGCAGGAATTATGAGGAAGAGGATTTAAGACTTGCAGAATGACGGCTTATTTTATGAGGAAACAGAAACCTCACATGCGTACAGAATTCCATTGGTTGGGGAGACCAACATACAAGTCACATTCCCTCTCACCTCGCAGGGAGGCAGATGGGCTGAAAGGACAAGGGTTTTGGAGAGGAAATATTACTGTGCCTTTCAGCTGGAAAAAAACCAGCATCTTTTTCATTACTGTTTATTTTTTCCCCCTTTCATGAGACCAGCAGGGATATTATTAGAAACAGTAATTCTATAAACAAACACAGCCAGCCTGTGCATTGAAATTCTGACTATTTCTAAAGAGACACACAGGCAGTTTTCAAAGGCAGCTACCACCAGAATCCTACTTAGTTCTGCCATGGGATAGAACTAAAGCTGCAATATTGGGGGGGGCGGGGACAGGGCGGCACGGTAGTGGGCAAGAACCATATAGGAATTTCTAGTTCAAGCTGACTTTACAGTTTATAGAGAAAGTAAAGAGCAGTTCAAAAATAAAGCCTACTTGTGTAGCCAAGCCATAGCAGATAGCTATGCAGAACTTTGATAGGGGAGAACCTTATACTTGTGCTCAGCCTAAGTAGTTTCAGAACTAATAAACTATAAGTATGCATGTTCTAACAAGCTCACACACATTTGTAGCCTTTATTACAGCTGTGTTAAGAGCAGATGAAAACATACACTGGTATTTTACACTGAAGTGTCCTGTATCCCCCCTCCCCATAAGTACAGTCCGTCATAATTCTTTCTTGTTCTTAAGTAGCATATAAATCAGAGTAATCCTGCAAACTACTTTTACACAGGCTTAACACTATACTCTGTACCCTGGTTCTCACAGCAGCCCTATTATATCTACAAAGGTGCTAGTTCATACTCCAGCCTTGAAACAGATGAAGCAACTACAGAATGATTTATTATTCACATGCAATTACAAAAGAATAAAATGCACTAAAGCCAAATGTGTGTAGAATATCAATTCATAAAGAGATTCTTTGTCAGCATACACTCACTGGAATCTTAACACTACCTAACAAAAAGTTTCAGTCTTGGAATTAAATGCATTTCATCAATGACATGAATTCTACATCTCCAGCTCATTATTTTGATAAATTCACAAGTTTTTTTTTTATCATCAAGGGATTTAGAAGGGATTTTTTATCATAAAGGGAAAAAAAACTTACCTTATAGCTTTACTATTAAGGTCACTCCTTTTTGGCAAATTAACAAAGTAGATGATAAAACAAGTTTTTCCGTTACTACTTCATACACATCTCAGTTCAAAAGCACACAGTGCCACCCTCCTATCGCAGGAGTTGGGACCCTAAGAAACACATTCATACACACCACTGCTAGTTCAGAATACCGCAAGCTCAGCAGCCTGGGTAACAAGTGTACCTTCACAAGCCAGTAGAAGCCAAACCCAAATAAATATGAAAAGAAAAAGAATACCACCTCCTGTAAAGCACTAAGCTGCTAAAACAAGCACCACTAGACCAAGCACACAAACTCAGGGGACTTTGATTAACGAAGACCCACGAGTACAGCAGCCTCAGTGAAGCCAAGCGAACCCGCCCTCGGGCCTCCCGGGCAGCGCCCTGCGCCGCCAGCCGGCCCCACCGCCCCGGCGTTACCTGCGGCCCCGGCCCGGCGCTCCCGGCCTGTGCCTGCCCTGCCGCCCGACTGCCGAAGCGCGGCTGCCGCCCGCCCCGCTTCACGCTTTCAAAGGAGGCGGGAAGCGGCGGCAGGCCAATGGCAGGCGGGCGGCCTGAGGGAGCCGGCCCGCCGTGCCCGCAGGTGCCCGGCCGCGGCTCGGCCTGCCGTGGGCCCGCCTCGGGCCCGCCTGTGGGCCCGGCTGGCTGCCTGCCTGCCTGCCGGCCGACGCTGCCACCAAGGGGGAGCGGAGCTCCGCTGCCTCTGGCTGCCCTTGCGAGCAGCCTGTCCAGCCCGGGACTGCTGGAAGCATCCCTGAAGGGTAGGGGTTTCTTCCAGCTACTGTCTTTTACTTCCCGAGACTTACAAACCCTGTGATTATTGTTTCCCTTTTGCCTAATCATGGTACATTATACAGTTAACGTTTCTCAAAAATTGCTACATTAGCTGTTTCCATAACAAAAAGCTGAGAAGAGATACCAAGCTTTCCAAACTGTTTCCCCAAAGGCTTACGTTATTGACAACGTCCTTGGATAATTTCAGGGAAAAAATGCTGAAGCTCTGTGGAATTTATACTCCCTGGTAAACCTCATGGGAAAAACTGATTTAGATTACAGGGATTTTTTTCTTTTTTTATCAAAGCAATAACTGAAAACAAACTTTGCACTTTCTTCTCAATATTTCACTTACATAAGCAAAAAAAGCTGGAATGCAAAGTTATCCTATTTTTTTCTTTTGGATATTACTGTGGGGTGGAGTTTGGGGGAACATGACTATTTGCTTGTTTCATTTTGGTAATGCTTTTAGTACTCAAACTATCTGAAATCAGACATGCTTTAGAAGATGTGAAGTAAGAGAATTGGTTCAGTTTCTTTAAACCAGTTTCACTTATGACTGAAGCCAAAAATTGATTTTCTATCTAAAAATATACGCCTCCAAAAATCACTGACTCCAGCTTCAGAACTCTTTCTATACACAACAGAAGTGTTTGAAAAAATGCTTCTCTTGTACGAAACAAGGCTTCCAAAGGAACAGTAAGGGTGCAGGTACTTACTTGACAAAGGGTGCAGGGGGGGAAATGGGAGATCAGGGAACAATAAAAATAAATTCTAGTTTATCGTCTCTATCTACAAGTTTGAAAATCAAGGTGATTCTAGGAAACTGCATCAAGCAGAAGTATGGGGAAATATTCTCAACCTCTTTAAGAAAAGAAGTAACATTTTTAGAAACAACTAGTAGATCAGAAGAATATGCCAGGCAGCCGGAAAAGGGTTATTATAAGACTTTCCGGGTATGACATGAAATGCATGAAAACTAAGAGAAGACTGCTTAGCTGTAACAATTGATCAGAAAGTCAACTGACAGCAGAATTAGCCCATTTTCTTTGCTACTCAGCCTTATCTACTTTATCTTCTGTTCATGCTCCTGAGTAGTTTTCTTCTCTAACTTCTCTGATCCCATCTTTCCTGTGTAGCTTCCTTCTAATTTCTCAGCCTTCGGGTTTTTTGCAGCAGGCCCATCTGAAACAGAGTAGTTGTGCTAAACGCTTGACTGCTAACAACTGTCCTCTTCAACAAAAAGTTTATAGGGCTTTTCCCCAGTAATGCAAAACAAAAAGCATTTTTGAATTTGAATATAAACTAACAGTAGCTGAACTGGACTTGCTAGATGACCTCTTCTTGTCTCTATGTGTGTGCTTTGCTGTGAAGAAGATTTTTATCTTACTCAGGTGGGAAAAGAGAAAAAAAATAGAGGGAAAAGGAAGTAAAACTGAAATATGAATGAGCAATCCAAAACTGCTAAGGTTTACCCCTCCCCACTGAAGTTTATCTCATTTTCTTATATTTTAGGATTCTATTCGTATGAAGACTTTTTTTTTTTTTTTTTAGCAAAAACTATTTTTAAACCTAAGCAGCTGACACAAGTGCATGAGGGACAGGTGGCCTACTTAAAAAAACAAAAAAACCAGTGACTGCTGTTATCTGATTGTAAATTCAATGTGAAACATGCAGAGATCTATCATACTAGGGTAACCTCCTGTCTAATCTGCTGCCCTGGCTCTGGTAGCAGGCAATGCAAGAAGCTTCAGAAGATGCACAATGACAATATCAATAAAAGCTGGGAAAAGGACAGAAAGGAGTAAAGGATCCTTCTAGTCTAGCTGCTTATCTACTTACTCTTCCAAAGTACTCACTTTTCATTCTGGCTAGCATAAGAGGAGATGCTTTTTCTCCTTTGAATAAAAGGACCAGCAATCAACAAGTAGAGCTTAATGAAGTTATGCACTGAACACCAAAAGATTGCTACTTCTGGTGCATTTTTTTGGGGTGTGTGTATGGGTTGTGATGCTTCTTAAATATGTAAGATCTTAATACAATCCCATACCTGCTTTTCCGAGAGTTTGAGGAAAAATACTGGAAAGTACACAAAATAGTCTCAGATGAAATCTCACTATTACCCTATGCAAAGTAGAATAAACTCTGTCTATGAAATAATGGCTAAAGGCATTCTGACAGATACCCTTCAAGTGAATGAGTCATGAACCTCAGAGATATGAAGAAGCAAAAGAGAGAGCTGACTCATACATCAGTTCTGAATTTGAAATACAGCATGCCTCTTTCAATATTCTGTGTATTAGCAGGGTTTTAACATGTCTTCTTTTTCAGAGAATCAAAAGATAAATGAGTTTGGTGACGTGTGTTGCACTGTATTTGAAATGTATCCAGAAGTAATTTTGGGCTTATTCTTACGTGTGAGCAAAGTGCCTTGGTTCTACTTAAGGGAAGTCATGGCCAAGAGATTTGGCATGAAGGCCCCAGTCAAGAAAATGTTGATTAATGGATGATTTTTTAGACTGCAAAGCACTTCCTGATGAGTCTTTATACCAGTTTGTATGTATCATCACACAGATATGACTAGATGGCTTCTGATGGCATGAAGCCAAAGTAAAGGGATCCGGATAGTGTCTTGTCCTGCCAAATGTACATTTACTGTCATAAAAATATGTCTTTTCCTTTGATTCACATTTTTTAATTGATTTGGAGGAGGATGCAGAAAGGGTGAGTCATAATACAGGGAGAAGGGTTCTTCCTATAACCTGAGGAGGAAACAGATGAAGAGTCTTCTCAAGTCTTTATCTTGAAAAGAGGGGCAGATCTCAGAACAGATAAGAAGGCTTACAGTTTTCCATGAAATGTCTCAATGGAAAACACCATAGCATAATCTTGACTTTAGGTACTACAAATTTATATGCAGGCAGACCTTTGAGATGTCTTCATTGTTAAGAGTGGAGATTCTTGTTCTGCTTTTATAAATAAATCACAAGGAGTTGTAAATATAGATGTCTCCAAGGTTGCACACGCTAGGAAAAGCAATAGAAAGTAAGATAGCAATGGAAGAGTATTCTGCAAGCTGAAGCTGATGGGAATCTTGTATCTAGTATGAATATAATTGAAACTGATTAATTATGCGCTGAGCTGAATTGGCATTGTGCCAGTTCAGAGGCAGGCAGAAAAAGTATAAAACTATAAAGATCTACAGGGTGATAGGCTGTGAAGAAGGAACTACACTAGAACCAGAAATATCGTATGACTGGATCCTTAGCTTCCTTTCAGAGTATGAAGAAAGCAAAAGCATATTATGCTCTGACTGGAAAGTGGTGCTCCTATCTGACTCAGGAATAGCTGAGTGACTTGTAGAAACACTGCTGATCATATAACTGCTATGAGAAACTGTTGGCACCCACAACCCTACAATAATATCCCTTGTGAATTACTGGTCAAATGTAATTAATGAAAAGAAGCAGCTTTTTAACATGTTTCATTGAACCAAAAGCAGCCTTTGTCCGTCACCTCATAGAAGTAACTCCAGGCAAGCATTTTTCTAGTCTGTCTGGAAAACCTGCAGTACCTGTGGTCTTTTCTAAGGCAGAAAACCCCCCAACCCACTGTAAATATCTAGTATGTGCTCTCACTCCAATCTCTTATTCCTACTCTGCTTGATATTTGTATATTCTAAACATTATTTTATAATTTGTTAATTTTTTCACAAAAATATTGAGAAAAAGGCTAATGACAATAACAGAAATACATTGCAACAACAGAGAACCGTGCCATAGTAGGCAGTCATGGCTAAACTGGATATTGTGGCAACTGGGAGTTAGTTAATTGGGACCTCCTTTTTCTATGCCTTTCTGCTGTGGCCTGGAACGGATGCAGGCTGGGGATGGCACAATCCACAGTATAGTGGAGAAGTATTTTCCAGTCACCTAAGAGCAGTAAGTGGAGTCTACGTAATGATTCCTGAAGATTTCACGCTCCAGTGATTCTGTAAGCTAGTTAAACATTTTATTTAGAGGTATTTAGACTTTAAAAAATCTCTTTTTAAAACCTGCTGTTACTTAATTCAAAATGCCTTTCTTTACATCATGAGGAAATGTTATTTTGCTGCCATATGGAGACAAGAAGAAGGACAGACTAGAGACAGTCCCTAGTACACATGTTCTTGTTTGTGTGTCTGGCTCCTGTTACAGAGAGAGGGGAAAACCAGATTTTGAGAGTAGGCATGGGATAGCTCCTACAGCAAAAAATATCCAGATTATAAAATCTGGGAAGCAGCATAGAATACAAGAGTTTTATACTCCTTACATCTCTGGTATCATTTGGGGATTAACTGCCTTTGAACCAGAGAGCTCTTGCCTAACCGATATGATCTAGCTTACACTGAGGAGTCCGAGAACAGAACTGGAACCCACCAGCGGCCAGTGTTAATCACTTGCATTCCAGACTTTTTCTATACATCACTACAGTCCACATGTTGATGCTAACAGCTTTATGATCATGCAGACATCAACTCCTGGGATAGTTTTTGCTTCCTGTATAGTTCTCTTAAACAGTCACAATACTTAAAGGTTACTTGTAGAATTACATTTTAGTCCTTTTAATGGATTTCTCACATGGTGAATTTTTTATGCCACCATCCTTTCAAAAATACCAGGCAGACTAGGGCACGAATGAGACGCATTGCAAAGACGGCTGCATGTGACTGCCCAAAGAGGCTTAAAGGAAAACTGTAGCATGGTCATTGGTTTTCACTTCAGTTACTGGGACCAAAGTGGACTGCAATTTGCTTACATTTGTTTTACTTAGCTAATTTTTCCTTGTGAGCGTCAGAGTTACATCTTGCTTTCTGTCCTAAACTCTTAAGCAGTGCTGCATGCTGCCTATTAAAAAGTTGTCACATTCAGTGCCAGGGTTAGCTACAAATTGAATCAGAGACTCAATCTGGCAGGAATGGACATCTGAGGGTCGCTTCGTGCAACCCCTTCCTTGAAGCCAGGTTAACACTGAATTGAGGCCAGGCTGTCCAGAGATTCGTCCAGCTGGGTCTTGAAAACCTTTCTCTCTGGGAAACTGTTCCAATGCTTAAATATGATAATAGTGACATATGTTTTCTTTACAACTAGCTGGAACTCTCTTTCTCAATTTCTGATTGCTGTTTCTCATTCTCTTTTCCTGCTGCTCTGCAGAGAGCCTGGCTTCAGACTCTTGGTTGGTAACGTTCTCTTAAGCGCTGGAAGGCTGCTGCTAGGTCCTCACTAAGGCTTTGCTTCTGACAAATTGTTTCTCTGCTCTAACTGACCATCTACTGAATCTGTAAAGTGTTTAGGGGAGGTACTGGATTAAAAGTTTTGATATTAACATAAATTCATGTTCTGCATGTCACTAATAAAATTCTAGAAATTGTACTAAATTTCTATATGATAAAATATTCAGAAATATTTTTGTGGGCTTAACATTTTTAAGAGAAATTCAGAATCATATTTTACTTCAGTCCTTAGCAGCCAAGTAGGTGATGGGTCATAATTGTCAGCTCTTTCTTTATATTGATCTGGCGGGGGGGGGTTCCAAAAGGAAATGGAAGAAAGCCCTATATCCCTTTTTCTGTAATTTGGCATAATGTGAAAAAGGTTGAGAACAACAATGTCTGTTCTGCAAAATTTAAAATAACTACTTACATTTTCTTTAACATAGAATAGAAGCTGTAGTATGAAAACAATATAGTTGTCAAGATTAGGTATAGTTACAAATATTTCATCTTCACATTGACTCTTCTGTTGTAAAAAACTGAATTCTTACTGATGGTAGAATCTGAACCAGTTATGAATACCAAACTCAAAGTCTTGAGGCGTATACACTATGACTGCTTCTCTTCTGCCTAAATTTACTGTAACTTTCCCTGTTCATTATTATTTTCATCCTCCTCCTCTGTTACTCCTTCCCTGTGCTTTGCAATTTAATGGCTGCAGTGCTTTCTGTATATTTTTGCTTTCATTCAAGGTTTGTATGACCTGCATTCTTTTCTTTATATAATTCTCAAGGTGACAAAAAGTTAAGACTGTGTTGAAGAATAATAACTTAAACACTTAAGTCAGTAAGAAAATAAAGACATGGTTACTTTTTACATACCATAAGGGTGTTTCCTTTAAGTGTCAATATAAATTTTACATGATTTTAATGTTTTCAGTCCTCCTTGAAAGATTAATATATAATGAATATTCACTTGATTTTTCTAAGCATTTATTATTAGTAATATAATGTACAGTATTTTTAATCCATATGCCTCCAGGCTTTTTTAGAAATGAAGGTATGTACGATTTTCCCACTTATCAGATAAAAATAAGATTGTACAGTGGTGGCTTCTGCAAGGTTCAGCTGCACATTAGAAACAGGATGAGGATTCCCGACTTCAGCTAACTGATCTATATACTGTGAGCCAATGTCACACTGTTTTTTATTAGTGGGAAATCTAGTATGTCTAGAATAAACAAATCTCAGACATTTGAAATAAGCCCAGAATGCAACCGTATTAGTAATAGGGGGAGTGGCTGTGTGTGTGCTTGCACAGACGTAAGATAGATCAGGCTTCTGGTATATAAAGTATGAGAAGGAATTTCAGAGTCAGAAAATGCTGGAAAAATCCTTTTAACATGACCATATTATAATCATTGTTCCAAGAATGCTACAGAAGGAAAAAAGGCTACATAAACCCACAGTGTTATGCTAAACTTTGTTAGCCTGCCAAAAAAAAAAAAATAATCCCAAGCTGTATAGAAGATAGGGAACACTACAAATCTAGTGTTTATATTAGGATTTTAAAATAGGAGACTGGAATTCTATTTCCAGCTCTGTGTTATGATGTTGGGCAAGTTTCTTCTAATTATATTTTGTGTATATTTTCACTGGGCTTTGACAGCCCAGTTACAAGGGACCTGTGACCAGCCCCTTCTATCAAAGATTTTGATGGGTTGGAACTGTATTTTGAAACCCTGAAATAAGTTTATACATACATCTGGGGGGAAAAAACCCTAGTTTTTCTCCCCATTTATCTGTCCATTTTTTTAAATACTTTTGAGATCCTTACCTAAAAGTGAAAACCTGGAAAACTGACTGTATGTCTGCACTTATATTACAGAGTATGGGTGAAAAGCTAAATTTGTCAGTATTATGTATTTATTGAATTCTCAAGGTTTTGCATGATTATATACTAAATAGGTTGGTTTTTTTTTAATACAGGTACATTGCTTGTGTTGCTTAAGTACTGCTATTATTAGCCCAGCTAAGATATGGGACATAGCATCCAAAGCCCTAATGGATGTACTCATATTAGTTGCAACCATTTTAGCTTTTAGAAAGCCCCTTCTTAGTCTACAGAAATTAACTGTGTAAGAGAAACTGCAGGCACCTCTTGATGTTTCAACAATACATCCCATAAAGTTTCTTAAAAAAACCCCAACGACTTGACATCCCTCGTACCAAATTCAAATAACATCAATAAGAGTAATGGGGAAAACGTGAACTAAAATACTGTTTCTTTAACTATTTGAAAATTTCATAGGTTTAAATCTGAAAACTTGTATTGTACAGCAGTTGTGTGTATTTCCTAACATTATATTGACAGCAGCATTGAAAGAACAGAAATTCACCTTGCTCATGACCTCTGGTTTTGGCAAAATAATAAGTACAAGAAAAAGAGAAAAAAGAGAAGATCTGTTCTTACCGTAAACAGGAAAAGAGGCTTTAAAACAGCAGTTGCTAGCACCTCTAAAATTAATTCTGGGTCAAGCTTTCCGTGATAAATGCCTTTTTTTAGAGTTAATACGGAGCAGCTCAGCCTAGAAACACATTAAAAATATTTCAAACAAGTCAGTCTGGAAAGTAAGTTTTAAAATAGTACAAGTGGAAACAAACCCATAAATTTTTACTGGGTATTCATTTTCTATTATAAATTGTCTGGCCTACAGTATTTCCATCTTTCCCTCTGCCTGAAATGTAATTAATTCAGGGCACAGGCAGTTGACTGTAAATCATAGCAGAGGTTAGGTTAGAAGGCATCTCTGGAGGTCATGCAGTCTAACCCTTTATCAAAGCAGGGCTAAATGTAAAGCTCTATCAAGCTGCTTGGGACTGTCCAGTCCAGTTTTGAGTATCTGCAAGAATGTAGATTCCATAGGGTTTTTGTCAAGAAATTTCAATGCTTAACCTCTTCACCAGGACATTTTTCTCCTATATATTTGGCATTTCCCTCTTCTACTTCTAATCCCATTTGTAATCGTCACCATAAATTACAGTATGAAGGAAAAAATGATATTGCAACATCTTCCATAGTATTTTATGCAAACACATTTTACTAAACATTGCAGCAAGCCAGGAATGCATGTTTGCTGCGTAAGCAGTAACCCCTCGGACCACATTAACCAATGTCAAATCTCTAGTAACTGTCTGATCAAAATGTTAATCGCTTTTGATGATAAATTTATTTGTGTTAGACAATATAAAAATACTGTCAGGTAGTTAAAGCCAAGAAAAGAGCTCTAATAGACAATTTTGACTTTTAATAACCGATAAGCTTTCTTATTAAAATTAAAAATATTTGGATTCTAAGTTTTCCTCAAGTGGGCATACACCAAACACCAGGAGAAAATGTTAATGTGTGGGAAAAAAGAAATGGAAAGCACAGCTAACTGAGTGCACTTTGTGTATACTTTGCACAACACATCAAGTGCAGATAACAGTACAGGTAGGAAAAGGCAATTTAACTTTTTAAATTGTTCAGTTTTAACAGTAATTATTGCCTTATACATGGGACCAATAAGGAAGTTTTCTGGGTTTTGTCAAGTTTTCTCAAGGTTTGTCAGTTGCTGGGGACATTCTCATCTGGATGCAAGGTAAGGGTAAAAATGCTTTTATTCTGAAGAACTAGCATTTTATACCATCAACTAAATTTGGCATTACAGTTTCCTTGAATGACAAAGCCAATTAAAGAGGCTTTTGCTACCCTGCGCCTCCAAAGCCCTCCTCCCCTGGTACTCACTTCTACTTAAATGCTACAATGTAATACTTCCTTTGCTATGAGAAAAACCTCCAAAACAATAAACTATTTGTGTCGGTACTTAAATCAGCTCCAAATGATCCAAGTTAAAACAAACTTTCAAACTGGATTAAACCCTTTTAAACTACATTAAACTGTCAGAAAAAAACCCTAAGAGTGGGGTATAAGAAGGATGTTGTACTCGTGTTCTCTGTGAGAGTGATGAAAATGGATAAAAATAAGGCAAGGAAGAAACTTTCTTTAGTAAATTGAGACTACTTTTTATGCTATCCAAGTCAAGTTCATGGAAAGAAGATTCACATTTGCAGAGAACAAGCAACGTTACTAGTGCTGATGTTTATTTCCACCATTTTTTTCCTAAATTATCAACTTCTTCAGTCTTTAATGCAAGAGTATGAGTGGCTGAATCAACTCCAGTTTGTCCCAGGGTGTGGAAACCCTCCTTGTGCCCATTGCTTTTGGCTAGTATATGACAAATGACATGTTGACCTCTTCTGTCCACCTGACCCACGCAAATATGATCAGCTGCTTTTGTGCTCACAGAAACACTGCCACAAACGTACGTCCATTACAGTTTAGGATGCTATAGCCCACTTCTGAAGGTGAGCTACCACTAGAACTGCATTTTGAAGTTTGTGGAAATCGGCTAACTATTAGAGACATGCTGTGCCACAGTGCCTAAAAAGGGGAGTTCCTGAGGTGCAAATCTGTATAAATTGCTATAGAGACAGAAAGTATGGTATGTTAGAACAAATTGAGACAATAATTTGTAAATAAGCACAAGCATGGAAAGGAAATCAACTATGAAAACATTAAAATATCACAACAGAACAGACACAGCAGAATTCAACTCCAAGACAATGAAAAGACACATCAGTAGTCTGTGTAAGAATTGTCCATTTGCCTAATAATGATTAAAACATTTCCCTATATTTCTTTCATGTACCACTGCAATTAGAAAACGTAGGAAATTGTTTATCCCTGATAATCAAGAAACAGTACTCAACAAACTTATATGCATTGTATTTAACTATCCTAGTAGAAGGTGGTTTAGCATGCTGCAACAGTAGATGTTGTATTTAATGTATTTAATACATTTTATCATAGCTGAAGTGAGATTTAAGGAACTTCTTGAAAGACTCTAGCTGGGTAAATTGAAGACTTCCAGTCTTATCATACCTAGTATTTAGAAATATTTATAGTCCTTTTAATAGGAAAAAAAAAAAAGGTATTATTTTGGTGTGGCACATCAAAAGGCATACTTCTTGCTCTGTCCTTAGAATGGGAGTTTCCAATGGGAATTTCTGTGGTGTGTGCACTGCTTTTGGTCAGTGAGTGATTTCAGAATGATGCAGAATCTAACACAGGGACAAGAGCTGCCACTGCCGGTGGTGGCCTACTGTCACTGAGCCTTTGCTACAGCTGCTGCTGTTTCTGAACCCCTAACACTGAAAAAGAAGTTAAGAAATACCTTCCAAAGCCAGACACTTTAATTAGACTGAAGTATTCCAAGTGAAGGGAAGTGAGGCTGGGCTCTTAAAATTTTTCCCTCCACTGTAGATAGTGGGAATAGGGACAGGTAAAATTGGCAAACGGTTCTGAAGGATATTTTTAAGTTTTAAAGGAAAAAGCACAAGTTAGACACATGACTACATACTAGTGGTAGCTGCCTAGGTTTTAAGACCCTGCACTGGGATTGCTGAGTCATTCCAATATTATACAGAACAATATCCCACATAAGGGCATCTGGATAACATTAGTTTTAATCCAGAATATAAAACGCACTAGAGAATCTCTCAGGAGCAGAGGCAGTAGAGGCATGTGGTTTAAAACACTGCCAGCAGCCAAGGTCAAATGAAAGTGTAGGTACGTATTACTTTGTTATTTAAATTTTAACAATAATGGCCACACCTGGGGACGGGTAAGTTTGTATTACACTCCACATAGTCACATATTTGACATTATACAAACTGCTTACCCCAAGGGTAAATCCTGTGTTGGTTCATCACTGAAACCTGAAGACAAGAACTAGTAAAACCTGTCAGACGGGAGTTTGGCAAAACATATTTTTTGATTATAAACTAAATGTAACTTCTAAATATTTATTTTCTTCAAACTTAAAGAAATGTATATTTTATGCTGGTTTTGGAACCAGGAAAATCTTGACTATGATGTTATCTCATATTGCTGGGTGGTAAACTCTGCATATACATATTCTAGGAAAAAATACTGAGATTTCACATTAAAAACCATAAATGCTGGGTCTGTGGTAATGTAATCTATCTTAAGATGTTGCTGTTTACGGCAGCTAACCACTTACACTGGTTTTTGTCCACTTTTTGAGATCAACCAACTAGATTACAGTCAGATAGTAATGTCAATTAAATTTTCAGATTATATACTAGGGCATCACTACATTCTAGATTCTCTTGGATTCTGTTTATGTGAATTGGTTATGTTACAAAATTTATGTCACAAATGTAGAACTTTCAAATCAGATCCAAATAATTCTAGACAAAGCCAGCTATCGTAACTCACATCAATATTAATTTTTGAAGCCTAATTATAATAGTATAAAGACTGATCTATGTACTTTGTACAACTTAGACAAAGGCATTGCTATACATTTTTTTGCCTATTTGTAACTGTAAAGCCAAATAAGTATAGCCCATCTAAATAACCACATTTTCTGATGTCCAATTTCCTTTTGTGCATAAGTACATAAAAGCATAAATGAAAAAATATGTATCAAACACCTTGCTAACCCCATAATGGAAACACAGGTTCTAACTATTAGCACGCATACACAGATTTAAAATAGAAATAAATCCTGAGAAAGGAATAGCCATTATTTTTCCCTGAGCTGAGCACTGGAAAGCAACTTTTTTTTTTGTTGGTATCTGACTTTGTAATTAGAAGAAAGATAAAAGATAAAAATCACTATAAGCTATTGAATTAATGGATAGCTTGTATGATTTAAAGAAAATAATCTCTATTGAATGCTGCATATGTTTGCAGTTTGTTCTCTGGAAAGAACAGTGTGGCATTTTGCAGTAGTTGGCATATACAGTAGTGGGTATGTTTTATATCTGTATTGATCCTTTGTGGTGTCTTGTAAAAGAAGCCTGTAAATTATTAATGTCTAAACCAAATTAGATTCTAGAAAAAAACCTTTACTGAACTCCATTTTAAGAGCAGCAGAGTTGTAAAGTCAGCTGGCTTAGCTATAGTGATTTCTAACAATCATTTGGTTGCTAATAATACCTCAATCACCATGTACAAACCACGCTCAGACACCGGCTATAGAAGCAGTGGTGCAAAGTACGTTTAGATAACAGGCCTCAAAAAAAAGAGGCTATCTCTTTGCCCCAGAAGTGCTAGCCTGCTTGTGTTGTTTCAGGGCAGGAAACAAAACCATGTGGATATTAAATGATCGGTCCTAGAGGCATGAGACTAACACTCACCAGCACATTGAATAGTGTCTCACCACATGTATATTCCCCAGAATGGCAGCTGCACTATAAAGCAACCCAGTGATAATGATCCGGGGTTGCAATTTTCAAGAGGAATGGAATTCAGGCCTTGCATGGGCACCCTGAAACAGTACTGGCCAAAGTCACTAGTTGTCCTGGAGTCCTCAGTTTGAGAGTGCAGAAACAAAAACAAGTTTGTAAAGTGATCATTTGAGTAATTAGATGAATATGTAAACACATTGTTTATAGAAAACATATACATACCAAACCTGGTAATATTCATTGAATACACTGATAATTATTATCACTTCCCCTATAACATGTTGGATACTTGAGTACCGGGGAGGGAAAAGGTGCTGACAGCTCAAGACCAGGAATAAGCATCTGTCATGGTCTCACGCTTTTAACTAAGAGATTACTACAGATACTCATAAAGAACTAGTATAGTTGCTAATTTATTTTCCTTGCCATGAGCACTTCCAAGGCTGTTGTGCAAGGCATTCAGCAGCCAATAGGTACAGCTACGCTGTCTTCTTAAGCTGGGGTCATCCTGAGCAGCCTATAAAGTAGCTAAGCAGTGCAACTGTTGTAGGCACAAGAACTCTGTGCCAGCAAGTTTTCCAAATATTTACTTACCTTTACAGGCAGATTTTACAGCTGACACTGAACTGCTTACTGCCATGGCTACGCTGCTTCCAGTAGCTGAGCTAGCTCATTTGAATCTAGCTTGAGCGTCTCTTCAAAACTCTGCAGACATAACTGTACAGCTCTACAATGTATATTATTTCAGTTTTCAATATTCAAATTTTTCTATTAATTTTCTATAGCACATAAGACATTGGAGGCATAGGTTAAGTATATTACTGAGAAAAAAATCTTATCTATAAAGCACAATTACTCCATGATGACTCTAAAGGGATTATGTGCTAAAGCAGCTAAAACCAGCTGAATTTAAAGGTGTTTCTCAAGATGCCTTAACACCATTGACTTCTCAGAAACACTCAAGGCATTCCAGGATTTTAATTTGTGCAATGGAGAGTCATTTGGAGTCTGCAAGTAAAACCTGCATTGTTCCTTTCTTTTTTTTTTTTTTTTTAATTTCTTGTTATGTATTGCTCCAGATCTAGCATAGCATTTCCTCCTGCTTTAACATATTACAAATCATGCTACTATAATTAAAGCTGTATTGTTGAATTGGTAAACAGATTAGATGCTAGAAAATGGGAGTTCAGCTTAGACTGTTTGATTTCAGTTTATTACTCTACCAAATCCAGATGTATTTGTTCACCCTCCATTTTAGTGAAGCATGTCTGGAAAGATCTGTAAAGTGGGACGAGACCAATACAATTTATGTTAATAATGACAATACAAAGCCCACTGGTTTTCATTTGTCTGTTTCAGAAGTTTTTCAAAATGCTCATGTAACTTGCCTTTAGATAGATCACATTTATAAAGATAAAAATAGATTAACCTTATTCAAATAGTTATGGTTTCTCATTTGACTTAAATGTCCTATTGTAACCTTCCCTTGGATTGTCTGATTCCACATATTCTTCACTATAAACCCCTAAATATTTACATATTAAATACTTATTATTTATTAATAAATACCTATCTATAGACACACACATTGATGCAGATAACTCTTGAAAAATTAAAGCTGTGCTCCAAAGTGTTTAACTTAAATGAAAAAGATGCAGCCAAGTTGCAGACTGTGAAATTTATCTTATGTGGTTTGGCTTTCTAAAATTTTGGTAAGTCATGTATGCTTTCTTTAGCCAATCTAAAAAGACAAAAATTAACACACTCCATTCAAAAGCAGCTTGGATAAATAATTTCTTTTCTCTTTCTTATAACTATAGAAGAAGAGCAAGCAAGTAGCTTAGTTCTGATACATACCCAGCTAAAGTTAAATGAGATGAATCTTACTCTATCAGACAGTTCTACATTCTTCAAAGAACATGTTAAAGGCAGTTTATTTTCTTGTGTCCTGAAAGAGGCAATGAGGTACAGCTTCAAATTAAAATAATCTTGCCCTGAAATTAGTGAACTGTAACAAACAATCTCTCATTTCAAATATAGTCTTATTTTTTTCCTCACAGTCTGTAGCACCCACTCAGTTTCTGGAATTGAGAGGAGACTCATGATCTGGATTGCTGTCAGTGGTTTTTCAAAGAACCAACACAAAGCATTTTTCTTGGCTGTTCTTGAAGTGGTACAGCCTGCACACACACACCACAATGTTTGGCTGCTCAGATGATGGAGTCAAGAAGCTTTTAGGCAGGATCAGTATTTGGGGGAGTATTACATCTCAAAAAACTACCTTCTTCAGGTATCTAACAAAGAACATTGAAAGACAGAAGGACAATATTATTCCTGAAGCCTTTCTTTCCGCTTCATGGAAGGTTGTCTTCATTTAATCCTCATGGCTACAGTCATAAAGGTTCAAATATTCCTCAATAATTTTAGGCAGTGAACTGATATGCAGTATTAGTAGTATGCCATAATTCCATTAAACCAGTGTTAAGCCTGATACATACATGGTATAGGGAAAGCAATGGAAAATTCTACTCTGTTCATCGGAAACTGAGAGCTGAGGTGAGAACTCCTTATGGGTATGATAAATCCTAAGGCATATTCACAAGTACCCGCACTTATGCTCTTGAGTAATCTCAGTAAATTACTTCAGTAATTGGAATTGGCTTAGCGGTTTTAACCGGTTTAGTACTACTCCTGTCTTGTCTAAAATTACAGAAGAGACAGATTGTGTGCTCTTTGCTAGTTACAACTTTCCATTGCAGAAACAGTAAATTTCAGGTTAGCTTGCCTATAAATACCTCCTTTTCACAAAAGGCTGTAGCAAGTTCACAAAAATTACACTTTACAACTTCAGTTATCTTGCAGCATACAGAATGCCTGGAGCACATATCTATCAATGCTGCTACACACCTATGCACATAGCACTAGCATTTTAATATTTTTAGAGGCATTGTACAAATTTTAGATGCACAGACAATTGAGTAATTGTCAGAACTGTTTAAAATGAGGCAACATAGCTTCTATTAATATTAGGAAGAACTTATTATATAGTACTGTAGAATTATTTGCACTAAGAATCCCATCCAATGCCTAGTACCCATCTGATGGAAACACTTGAAATTTACTGTTAATGCATTTCTGTAGACACAAGGGTTCAAACAGGCATCACAGACTCAGTGTGGTTTCTCCTGTAATTAAAAATATTTTCATTTAGAGGCAAAATATTTTTGTTCTTGTTCCAAGAACACACCACTGCAGTCCAGTGTTTATGCCAAATGTTTTATTTTAGCTTTTCTCAAATCTTTAGCAGCCAAATTACACATGACTTCAGTGGATTCTACTCAAGCTTTCCCATACAAACTGAAAGGCTTTCTTATAAATGCAGCAAAGAAGAGAAGCTGCATTACACAGTAAATACTAAGTCCACTCCTACTGGAAAAGTTTACCATTTGTTCCTGAGAAATAAGCATCCTGAACCTTCAGCCAGCACCTTGTTGAGAGAATTCAGATCCATTAAGGTATTGCCATAAACTTCAGTAGACCAAACTATGAAAAGAGATCAGAGATTTAACTCATACTAAATCTGCTGATAATGCTCTAAAAGGAAATCACAATGTAGGATGTCTATGTAAAGCAAGAGTGCAATTTTGCTTAGGTTGGGAACATCACAGAGAACTGCAGATGCAAAACACTTTTCAAAAAAACAGATTAAAACACAAAGTAGGCAGTGCAACCTGACATACTAAAAAATACATATATCTTATATTCAGATACAATTCCATCAGCTGCAATAATAGAATCTGGTTTTGGAAGACGTGAAGAACTATAGTCCAGATGATAGAGAATTTACATAGGGAAAGGAAGTCTTCCTAATTCTGACTATTGCTCTATTACATCATTTGAATAATTTAGATAATCTGTAACAGCTGCTGCCTTCAATGCACTCCCAAATGAGCACAAATAATGCTACTAATCTGTCTTTTTGTGGCTTGTTTTGTTTATTTAATGGAATGCAATGTCAAAATTATTTTTAAAAGTTTCTTGCTAGAATCATAGGAAGAACATTCAGTGGGAAGAAAATTTTCTCCTTAATTGGAGAAAATAGGTGTATCAGATCAAAAACTTCCTCCCCACACCCCCCACCAGATTAAAAGCAGATCTTGATTTTATCATGCAAGTACAAGTCAAAGATGCATTGTTAGCATGAATTTGCTTTCAGTTAATGTTTTTGTAATACAAGTAACTTGAAAATACAACTCCCCTTAATATTATGTTTTTCTATATAGCAGTCAAATGGATTTAAAAACTGGGTGAGGGAGTGGTAGGTGGCTAAATAAATACACAGAAACCCCGGTGTTTTGTCATATAACAAACTGTAATAGCACTTCAAAGTTTTGGACAGATTTCCTTATATTATCGGTTTAGGGCGTAGCTGTGTGGAAAATTGTAAATGTTGTCTTTTGGTATTTACTTTACAACCCTTTGTAATCTTCAGCTATATTTATAGCTTAAAGAGGGAAGAAATCAAAATTATAGAGAGCCGTTTGAGCATCCTTTGTAATCAAAGGCTTCTCTCATTTCTCCTTAAAATAAAAGTGCAGCCTGCGTGTTCGGCCGCCTGAGGAAACCACCCAAAGAGTTTACAAGCTGTGACCTTACCGTGAAATACCACTGTGGAAAAGTGTAAATTGCAGGAACACCCAGAGGGGAGTCATGGACACACTAGCTGGCTTTTGTGGGGAGACAGGGGCCACTTTCTTTTGAATTGGAGGCTTCAACTGGACTTAGCAGGGGCAGGGTGAGGTTTTCTTGCCTGGGGACAACACAGGTGTGACGAGCTAATTCTGAGGCGCTGGGATTGCCGTTCACTCCAGCTCATGGCCCACCAGAGCTGCCTGGAGAGGCAAGCTGGGCATCCCTGGAGCCCCTGGGGTGGGAGTGCAGGAGGCTCCAGCCTGAGGCAGGTACCAACTGGCCCTGGGATCACCCAGGCTGGGGAGAAAAGACCGTCCGAGGGGAGGTTGCTCCAGTGAGGGCATGGCTGTCATCAGGGAATGGATCCACTTGTGGCAGTGATGGAGGCAGTGTGACGGTGGCAGGTGGGTTGTAACCAGAGACGAGCATCCAGCCAAACAAGGACACCAAAATGCAGAACCCAAGACCAGGGTGAAAAATTGGCTATGAGTTTATTTAGACTTCTGAAAACCATTTCTGTTGTAAGTAAGGTGGTCCAAGAACTGCTTTTAGGTTTTGACTTTCCCCTGTGGTTTACAAGAAGCTCAAGGCAAGGTTTATGAAGAGTATTGCCAAAAAGAGCAGTTAGTCCAATAAAAAGCAAAACCAGCTAAGCTTTAGGTCAAACAAAACCTTCAGGCTTGTGCAGCTGTAGAAAGGTGTCACAGGTACATAAATTACAGAAACGCCTTTCTATTCTGCCAGACACACTCCGGCTAAGACTTGAAAGCTGTTGCTAGACAGGGAATACCCCTGGGGAGCAAAGTGCTTTTTTGGGAGGTATACAGGAGCCTTACCAAAAGAGGTTCTGGCTCTGGACTATCAGTATAGTGAAAACAGGCTCTCATTTGCTGTCACTGAAACAGAAGGAGAACTGCTCAGAGAGGACACAAATCTATTTCCTGCAGCAGCATTTGGAAATGACCCAGACCTGTAGTTGTAAAAGCATCTGGGTATGCTGTAAAGAAACAGAATAGTAATGTTTTCCAAAATTTCAGGTAAAAGAGTTTGCCTTACTGCCAGCTAACCTCGGTCCAGGTGATCAGATCACAGCAGCATTTAATTTACATTTTGTTCCTTTATCTTTGGACTGAAATCTTGTTGCTTTTTGCTTCCTTCATTGCTTAAACTTCTCATCTGCTTTTTTCTAAATAGAACACAGGATCAGAAAAGATTTCATGGACTATGGTATGGAGTCTAGTTCCTTCCTGCAGCAGCTAAACAAGTCACATAATCCCATTTGTAAATTTATCAAGCTTTCATCTCAAAACAGGTTTGGAGTTTTCGCCTCCATGCTCCCATTGGGAAGCTGTTGCAGTACTTTATGTTCCTGACAGTTTGGAACTTTTATAATCTCCATGATAAATTTTCATGGCAATTTTCTCAGGTGATCTTATGCTGATACTGAGTTCTACAGTAGGGATCTTTCTTTCCAGTGTTTCTCGTATCCTCCTTTATCCCAGTACGTGGGGAACAATAATAAACCTTTTCTCAGATTTTCTTTAAATAAGGAAATAAGGTAATAAGCTAAATCCTTTCAATCTCTTCTACCAAGACTGTCACCCATTTTACATTGTTTTAGAAAAGGTTATAAGAAATTCTTACATAATAGGTGGTACACTTGCCTGTCCATAGGAAGAATGTGGGGAGGGTTTCATAGCTTCATCTCCCTGGTAGTACATTCTGCTGCAGCAGATGAATATGCTAGGTTTTTTTTACCTAAGTGTCTTTTCTAAACTGTGAACTATTGGCTGGTAATAGAAAATTCCTGTTATTCATTCCAAAGGGTGCAGCCTTGCACTTTGTACATTTTAACCTCATCCCCTTTCAGTAACTGAAGTTCAATGACCTTTATGATATCCCAGGCCTTTTCTAGTTTGACACTGCCTCCAGACTTTGTCATCAGAAAATGTCATAAGCACACACTTACGCTGTACCAAAATTAGCTATGATACTATCCACTATTTTTAGTGTCCAAACTAATCCTAGAGAATTCTGCTGGTAACTTTCCTCCAAACATACACTTCCCCTTTCAATGCAACAGGTTGAACCTTTGTATTTTTGCCCTCGTAGTGGAGATAGCACAATCCATCCAACACAAGGAATTTGTGTTTTTCTCTGTAATTCTGATCTGATTCCAGTTAATTTCCTACTTCTAAATTCTTATTTTCTCTCATGGTGAAGCCTTTTTCCAACTGTGGGCTAATTTTTGAATGGCTTAATGAGGTACATAAAAAATAGGCTTATTTGGCTTATTTTAACTAGAAAAAGTTGGTTTTATCTCAAAAAAAAGACAACTAGGTAGATCTTACATAGTCTGCTTCACATAAAATAATTTTTTACTCTTCAGTGTTTCAAATTTCCATTTAGCTTGATATGTTAATTGTTCTTTCCTATGCTGTGTGTTTTAAAATCTTGCATATTATTGAAGTCAGTTTAATAGGGTGTAGTTTACTTGGTTACTTCCTCTTCTCTCCCCATACTCCATTTTCTAATCTTTAGTAAGATGATTCAATACTTGCCTCGTTCACTTAATTAACTAACCCTCTGCTTTTCAGTTCACCATTTCAAGCAAAGTAACAAAATTTGAAAAATTTTGTCATACCAAAAATAAGCATGGTCAGGCATACTGAGCTATTAGGAACAGAACTGGGGTGCTTAAAGCAACAACTATACATGACTCATTTGGCTGTCTGCCTAATGGTCAGCAAATCCACAGGGGTTGTATCTAAACTAGGAAATAAAAGGAGGAGCCTCATTGTAACTATCTCATTTAATTGCTGAAATGCCTGTTTTCCCTTGTCTTTGTTACTAGAAGTCACTGTGATTTTTCGTAACAATTACTAATCAGTTTAGTTTGAATTATTCTTCTCTATCATATGCTATGTTCCTAAAAAGTGATACTTTTTTTCAGTTGTTTATATTATCTTGACCAGCTCAGATATACTTCCTAATTAACACATGATCTTTTTTCCTGTACATACACCAAAACAGGAGAAGATGCATCAACAGCTCAGTATTCTGACTGACCAGCATTCTGGAGAATGTTGTCAGAACTTGCAAAGGGCACAAGCAAAAACAAAGGTCAGGCTATTCCCATCAGGAATGGTACAAATCCTGCTGCATAATAGATACTTAAAATTGAATTTTTCCTTGTTGGCAGAGCACTGCAGAGCTGAAATCTCTAAGGCATCTGAAACTATCATCCTCATATCCTTTATTTCAATGTGAAAAACAAGACGTGTCATTTAGATCCTTACAACATCCATGTCAAACTTGCTTAAAAAATACCATTCGAGGGTGAAATAATAATTTCATTGTTTGCCCTCTGCTGTAGAAAGGTATCATGAAGGAGAACTGCAAAAATTTCAAGAAGGAATCTGAACTCCTGCTCCTTGCACAGGCAACTGGATTTTTCTTTGCAGTATCCACTGTAAGTGAATACATTTAGCATTCCCAGTAATGACTCCAGAGAGATCTGATTCTTTCTTAGTAAAGAAAGCACTTCAAGGTAGAATTCCTGTAAACCATGGCTTTATAAAGTTTGACCATTAATCTGGAAATATGGAAGGCCTTAATACTTCCCACTAGGTTCTGACTTTCTCATATTTGTCTGTCTTACCCTCTTAACACTTATAGTACAAGGACTTGGCTACAGATACTTTGGAGCTGTTTCTCCTGAAGCCAGAGCATCTTCTGGTCTAATGCCTTCCTTTTTTAACAGGGGTACTCAAGGAGATGCAGTAGCTTATTCTGTGTCTTTGAAAACAATGTCTCCTGGTTGTTGGGATTTTTTTCGGTTGATGTCCTCCTGAAATGTAAATAGGTGGTCAACGTGTACTGTGCCTGCTATTTCAGGGACATGCTTATTAAGGTGGAGGACAGCCTCTGCTTTCCCAGGCAGCAGATAGATTGATCAAAAGGGCCAGAAGCCTGTGGGTTGCCTTATTGCCAAAGAGTGCATTTGGCTTTAAAGTTGTTTTAAACCACAATGAATCAAGGGCTTCAAACATGAGCTCTGAAGTGAGAGATTACAAATTCTGAGGAGAGGCCTGTCTTGTCTAGATATATCACAAGGGTTGCTATAAATGTTAGGTCTACAACGGAGCCTTTCAAGCCGGTGGCCTGAAAATTGCAGTCTTGGATGGAAAGGGTGAGGCTGAAGTGAGGAGCAAAGCAAATTATCCAAATCTGCCAAACTGTATAGATTCTGACAAGTGTGGAGGAGTGTGCTTGAGTTACTTTATATGGGGACTGTTGATGCCATGTTTTCCTTCAGTCAAAAGATATCACTGTGTCAGCTCAGAACAAGATGGTTGCTCTTTTTCTAGAATTCTGTGACTCTTAGGCAGTGTCAAGCCATGGAAAACCACCTGCTGGACCTCAATAACATTTTTGAGTAAATAACATGAAAAGCTTGCATTGTTAAAGTGCAGGGGAAAGTCTGTGAGAAGTTTGTTTGTGTTCTACATGTCGAACAAATTGTTCTTCTGTATGAAAGATTTGGCAGCCAGCATTGTACCTTGACCCTTCTAATAACACAGTATCTGTAGAGAAGAAACAACTGTTTTTATAGTTTGGTTTAATACAAAGGTTCAGGTTCTACACTTTCCCAATATACACAAACAGACACAGATTGTTTAAAAGACAAGTGTGTTAAGTTGCTTATCTTGGCTTTCTCTTTTTTAATTTTCTTCTGTTTTTGGCAGGTTAGCCCATCCCTACTTAGTTATATCTCAGGAAAATTTCCAAAGAAACTTACAAAATTCTGTGAGAAGAATGTGTTCTCTGGGCTAAAAAAGATACATTAAACTGTACTTCTACAATTTCAAATTACACAGGAAGATTATGAAGGACGCACTCATATGCCAGATCAGAATAAAATTTTATAGGCTGCTGTGTAAATATACACAGAGTGGTTCTTGATGTGGTTTCGCACAGTAGTTGCTCTAGGCTTTCATCTGGTGCAATTTTCACTGAGTGCCATAATGACAAGTTCCACAAAGCCCCCCTCATTCATTTTTAGCTCTGCCAAACCAAAACAGAAAAAAATCAGAAGAGAACAGCCAGTAGCTAAAACCAGAGTCTGAAACAATAACTTCTGCTGTCTACACACACTGGGGACTGGTCACTATAACTCTGTTGAAAAACTATAGCATAGGCAAATATTTAGAATGCAGGTAGGTGGTTCCAGGCACATGAGGCAAGGTGAAGGTGAGTGGCAGCAAGAAATGAAGTAATTTTATGGTATGGGTCAGTTTAACCGGATCAAAGGGACTAAACACAAAGGCTCAGGATCACATGAACCTACCCTCACAGCAGGTAGCCAGCTGTTCATGTACAGCTTTGAAATCATGTTCTGGATGAAGTCAAGTAACAACTTTACCAGGCTGAGGGATGAAAATCAATGTGAGTTGAAACAAAGTCTAATGAGTTTGCTTGTGAAGATACTATCCGTAAATCAAAGTATTTTAATAAAGCCGTGAAGATGCTCTAGAGGATAAAGAAAAACTTATTCAGAAAAAATTAAAATTATTAATTTAGAAGGAACTTAATTTTCATCTCTGTCTGTGCCGTATTTTTGGTTAATTGGAGAAGTTTTATATCATAAATAGTAACAAGGGATAAGTGTATTTCCCATTATGACCCTTCCCCTAATCATTGCAGGTTACCTTTCTGTGACAAAATTCTACATGACAACCTCCCCTTACCTGCTGGTCCCTTGGGTTAAAAAAGAAAGAAAAGAAAGAAAAGAAAAAAGAAAAGAAAAGAAAGAAAGAAAGAAAGAAAGAAAGAAAGAAAGAAAGAAAGAAAGAAAGAAAGAAAGAAAGAAAGAAAGAAAGAAAGAAAGAAAGAAAGAAAATGAAAAAAGAAAAAAGAAAAAAGAAAAAAGGAAAAAGAAAAAAGAAAAAAGAAAAAAGAAAAAAGAAAAAAGAAAAGTTTGTTGAAATATGGATAAAATAGTCCTTTGGCAATATTCCACCTTGTTCTAGTAAGAAAACCATGCTCCTCACTCTGCTCCACTGCCCAGCTCCTTTATACTCCAGAGAGGGAGTATAAAGCTGTCTTACCTCAAGGTAGTCAATGTAATTAGGTAAATTATTGGAGTTAAAGCTCTACGTAGATTCTTAGAACTTAATTTAGAACTTAACTGGCTAATCCTCAAGCTTTTTCCTCTCTGTACTGCAGACTGAATTTAGGTAGCACTCTTGACTGACTGCTGATTGTGGAATATAGATCGTGTTTATGTGTGGTAAGCTAAACCTAGATGTAACCATTTTTTCTAGTCAGAACAACCATGGTGTTTATTACCCTAAATCATCAGTGACCATATATACAATGGAAGTGTTGCAATGATGTTTACGGAGCACTGATGTTTGTCTCTAAAATTTACTCGGAATGAACATTTTTCTTGAAAGGATGACTATATGAATGACATCTCTATATGAATGCCTGCATTTCAAATAATTTCGTCGTGATCATCTGCTTTGATTTCCAGACTAATAGAAGATTGAAATAGGAGCTTTGTAGAACAGGAAATTTGGATATGAATACAGTGATGATTCTGCCAGAGGTACACCTTGCTTTACAAATTCAAAGCTCTCTTTGTTTTCTACCGATTCTAACTTCTTCTGTTCTGCTTCTTTGCCCTTCCTATTCAAATGTTCTCTTTTTTTCAAAACACTGTGAGCTTTATTTTTCATTCTCTCCTAACATCTTGAAAGATGATTCTGCAGCACAATTTTCTAGAGAACAAAAGCACACTGTTGAAATACTCTTTTTCCTGCATGGCTGTATTTTATATCATTACAATCCAACTGTGAGTAATAATGTTAATATGAAAAATTATTCATCACAATAATAAATCTCCTAAGGTTACTGTAATTATTATTAGGCATTGTGTTGAATGTTACTTGAGTCTTTTGGTGAATTTACATGTAAATGTATACATATTAAACCATGGATTTTAAAGGCCATATACAGACATAACCTTTATAGTTTTAGAAACACCAAACAAACTACAGCCACATCTGTCATGGGCAAATGAAATACAGTGTAGTACATGAGTTAATGCTGCCACAAACCAGGTCAGTCTGCCCCTTGGACACTTACCAGATTGCGCTGTTTGCTCACTGGGCCTGCTATGTGTTAAGCATCTGGAGTCTGATTTCATCCAGTCTGAAGAGACTCCAGGTGCTTAATTTGTGTTTGTATTGTGAGGTGCAAACTTTAATGCTCCCTTCTGAAACTGAACATGCAGTTCAACAAACTGACTCCTGTGCCTGTTGTTGCCTCTTTGGGCTCTTTGTTGTTGAAACACACTTTAAAGAAGGATTCAATTTGCATGGATATTTTGGGCTCTGCTTTAGTTCTTTGGGCGTACATAGGTGTGAAGGCAAAGACTTAGTGAGCAGCAAAAGGACTGAAATATGATCTGTCTTTACTTCTAAGGTAGCAGATTTATTCGTTAGAAAACAGTATCTAAATGCAATGCACTTTTTTCTTTGAAATTACTAGAAATCTAGTTCAATGTGACAGGACTCCTTCCTGCAATTGCTCTACCTGCGTTGGGTGAAAATGCTCACGTAGGTTAGTTATTATTTTGTAAGTTCTCAGCCCCTGTTCCACAAGACTTCTTTATCTTTGCCATTACCTTATGCATCCAGGTGACCTGTAGCTTAAATGCCCCATCCTTTTCTCCTGCTACATACCAGGAAGGGCGTGTTGTAATACAAGCATCTCCTTGTCCAAAAAATAAGTCAAAACTTTACAATCTCATGACAACTTTCCTTGGAATTCTGCTTCAAAGTGCAGGTAGAGGAATGACATATGGCTTTACAATCAACGTTTTAAGCCCGAGATAAACACAGTTCATAATCAGATTACTCAAATCCTTGTAACTGATAGAGGAGTACAAATGTGTTCCACATAGACACTACATTCATAACAATGTTTAACATTCATCCAATTTATCTGATTGGATTCTATATAAAGTGAAACATTTGATACTGGGGAGGAAGCCTGATATGATTAGAAGTGTTTACGGCAGAAAGATATTACAACAAAGAAAGATTCATGATAAGAACACATGCTTACAGTGCTCATGAGGGGACAATTCATTCTTAGTGAGATATTTTACAGCCTGACATTTCAGAAAAACTTTCCTGCCAGATACGTAGCTTCTCTCCTAGTTTCTTTGCTTCCTTTTCTCTCTCCTTCCTTCACAGGGTGATGAAAGGAGCTCTTTTCATTCTTCTCCAGCTTCAGTATGTCCTGTTCTGAATGCCTCCAAGAGATCATTCTTGGGGCTGTGTTTTTCAGGATTTCTTCCCCCAATTCAAAATTGAAGCTTTACTGCAGCCTGGAAACATTATCTGCTGTCTCACTGAATGGAATGTCAGATTCTGGCTGTAATCCCACCTGGTCTCCTCACTGAAAAGTTTTCCCAAGAGATAGTACAATCTTTTTCAGACAGTAACAATAATTCCAGGCCTTTTTCCAGGGGTGACCCTTGTGATTTCATTTAGCTCTATGGTTAGGGACCTCTAGTCACTCAAAAGATTACTCCAATGAGATTGCAAATTGAGAGGTCTGTGTTGCAGAGACATTTATAAAACTCTTCCATTTATTACATTGTTTAGTCATAAGAGAGAATTTTTGAGGAGACAGAGAGGACTCAAGATGACTAGATAAATGAGTCTGACCAAAATTGACTGTGCCCACAGGAAAGAAAAGTTAAGCTTACGACATTTTTTTTGTTGTTTTTCTCCTGTTTCAGTTTTGCTGTTGTGTTTTCCAGCATAGCAAAGAGTATTGTTCTCAGACATCAAAAAGAATAAAAGGAAATAAATCATTGCTCTAGCATTTAGAGATTGATCCTGTTAGCTACTGGGCTGAAAGCCTCTTAAAAAGGGCTGAAACTTTCAGCTCCTTTTGATCTGATTAAGTACACTAATCATCTGTTCTAACTTAAGTTAGTAAGAGATCTGAGTACAAACGTTTCACACACTGTTCTCTGAATCGCTCTGACCAAAGCCACAGTAAAGTCAGGCTGAGAACAAGCATCTGTCCAAGGCACTGGGGTGAGAAAGGGCTCCTTGGGGACTAAGTTAGCTGTTAGTTAACTAACCAACCAACTGCTGCTGCCACCTTTAACCAGAAGAGGGGACACAGGAAGTGACCAGCTCTGGTTGTGAGGTAGCACCAAGACAGCTTGCAACAGCTCTGGTTGGTAATGCATCCCACTGGGGACTGAAGCAGTTATTCTGGGAAAATATGAATCCTAAGTTCCTTAGAGATGTCTTGAAGAAAGTCTTTCTGTTAAAGTTGCTTCAGACTTCCACATCTGGCAAATACTTCCATATTTTTAACCTTTAGGGAAATGTCTGAAGTTTGATTAAATATTTTAGATTAAAAGAGAGTTATCCCTGTTCTTGAGTTGCTGGATTTAAGCACCTTATGAACTGAACTAGAAATGTGTTTTGAGTCTCTGTTAGCTTTCGCCCTTAGGTGTTCTCCACCAAAATACATTTTATAATTCTATACTAGTAAATGCCACCATGGTAGAATAACTGTATTTAATGTATATGACATAGTAATATTTAGGGTATATAAGAAGTCTTTGGTTTCAAAGCATTTTCCTCAAATTAAATACCTACAGTAAGAAGACTATTCATATGTTACAGAATGGGAAATTGAAACACAGAATGGCAAGTCAAGTAGTAATTTTGCAGACCTACTTAAAGTACTCATTTTTCAAGGATGGCTAGCATTTATCTGGCCTTAGTAGTCTGGGTAGTCCTCCAAAACTTATGTCAAAGGGTCTGATACTGAACAACAAATAATGGAGGTGTAATGTATAAATTACTTTTTCCTTTCCATTATACTTTTTATGATCCTTGTCCTGGTTTCTAAAAAGCAGACCATACTCTTCTGGAAACCTTTTATGCACTTTTTCAGTGGTGATTCTTATGAAGCTACCTTTCAAAGTTTAGTGATTTTGTGGCAACTCACTAAACTATCATTTAGTATCCATGTGTACAACACTTGTAATACCTCCATACAGAATGTTTCTTCCATCTTCTAAGGTTCTTGTGGGCAACATTCTATTTATGAATTGTCTTGGAATTTGCTATTTCTGTTTAGAAAGAAATAGATCTTGAAATTAATGTGTATTTGCCAAAGCTGCTAAAGACAACTAAAATAACTTTTCTGAAAAAATTCTTTAGCAGAAATAATTCTGGGGGTAAACATCAGTTAGGTTCTCAAAATGTGCCATGGTTGTATTGGCAAACAGATAGTAAGTTTGCTACAGTTGTTTCCAACAGGTGGGTATGCTTGTGATGGAGTCCTCTATTTAGCAGTACAAAACTACTTTCAAGATGAGATAGATATTTTTCTCCTAAATGTGTTATTCTTAGGAGGTAGATTTGCATGGTGAAAGCAATAAATTATTGAAAAGCACTCTAATGGCTCACTTTCCATTTGCAACAAATCAAATGACTGAAGAAGAAATTGTATTACAAATATTTCTGAGAGCTTTCCTCATTAAAGAAATTTTTTTTATGTTCTAACGACAAAAACTATTATTAAGCTAAATGATGTATGTAGTGAGTAGCAGACAGTGGTAAAATACTTGTAGCAGGTGAGAAAGCAATTCAATAACACAGTGACATTAGAAATTACTTTGCAAATCTTTATGTACAATATATTTACTTTATTGTAAATGTTGAAAATGTTGAAAACCATTTAGTCTTGGAAGGAACTTCCTTTTCAACAGCTGTGATTTGGCAAAAACAGTCCTAAGGACATTATGTCCAGGGACTGTTGACAAGTGTGAAAGTCCTCTCTGTGTGTCCTCATCCCTAAGAAAACAAACTACTAGTTCACATTTGCTTTCTTTCTCAGCCTGTCTCTCCTACTATGATCATAGCTAAGAAGAGACGGTCCTTCTTTGGCTTTAGGGTAAGAACTGTTGCATATCTCTGCTTCATCTTTTGCTCACCTGACAGGAGCTGTAACTGCTTGTCCTTCTCCCAGTTTTCTTCTCTAAGCACCATCCTATCTTCCTGCCTGATACCCGTCTTCTTCCCATTCCTTATCCCTTATTCCTTATCCAGACATCCCACCAGATTTGGCTTATTTACAGGTTTGCCACAAGATATTTTCCCCATGTAATGTTACATCCAGAGATGTGGAAAAAGAGAAAAAAGTTAGTTTTCTCCAAATGTTGAACAAAGACTTTAATAGGAATAGAGAAAACACCTTTAAAATTACCCTGTCTTTAGTTTTGCTTCACTCAAGGTCCCTCTGTCTGGAGTTTCTTGGTTTTGCTCCTGATGTTGAAATAAACAATACAACTGTTCTTCCTTGTATCTGTCAAAGACAGGGTGAAATTATATAGTACCTAAATTTAAAATAGACAAAGTTATATGGAAAATAGATATCTCTCATATAGATAAGTATTTCTGAAATTTTGAACACTGGAATTAGGACCAGATTTTTGAAGGGTGTTAATTACCTAAAGACACAGAGAAGCACGGAGCAAAGTAGTCAGGTTTCTAGGTGTCTCTCTAGTTCCCAGTCAACTTAACTAGCACTCCTGAAAATGTCAGTAGTCACCTAGGGCTACCTACAGTCACTGTGTACCTATAGACAGTCAGTTATCTTCAGAAATCTAGTACTTGGCTCTCTTATAAAGTTAACTCTTTATGTTGTTAATGACCAAGAACGAAATAGAACAAGTAAATGCCAAATCACAAAAATTACTGAACTGAAAGCCTGAATTATTTCTTATTCATTGAATGACCTCTAGTGGTCATCACAGCTTTTACAGCCGTTGAGATGCCAGCTTGGAACATTCCAGAGATGTGCATTTTTTGCAAAATATGGAGCATAAAGATCAACTTTTCAAAACTGTGTGCTATGCACTTTTTCTCTACCCCCGTCGCTATTAAAATAGTGTTTTATTTCACTTTACAAAGTGAGAACTCTCTGAACTCTGCACTTTTAAGCCAGAGTTCTAGTACCTGTACTACCTTGCTGTCTCTCTCTGCTAGTCAGTACCTCCTTTTAGCTACCTTTCTTGAATTCGGTCAGAGGCAGCCTTCCATGGCCAACACAGTGCGGCTGTGTATCCTGTTACCTTGTATGACATCTGTTCAGCTTCTCATAACGCTATTGTACTACCTGGAAGTGACCACCAACCATCACCTCTTAGTGCTGGCCAAACCAGACCACTTCATTCTGCACACTGATGGCACATGGAGCAAGTTTATCCGTCCAAAGAGCAAATTCAGCAGATGTAACACAGCATAATTGGGAACAGAGCTCTAATCCTCAGTATTGTGGGACACGAAATCTGAGCTGAACATTCAGCAGTATGTCAGAAAACAAGTGGTGTTCTCATCACCCAGGGTTTTTATTAGCATTTCTGCTGACCTTTCTGTGGCTTCTTTAAACAGCTGGGCCAGATTGTTATGCTGGACATACATATCAGTCCAAATATTAAAGAATTCCTTGAAAGCTTTTGCAAAAGACAGAGAATGGGTTCCCAGAAATATCTCCACCTTTCTTAAATATGGGTGTTACACAGAACTTCCTGCATTTGCATATTTTGTATGTAGATGATGTATGTTGTCTGCAACCCAAGCTGCATTACAGGTGAAGTATCCACACATTAATGTTGTTAATCTCAGGTAGCTTTTGGCGGTCATCTTTTCCACTGCCTGAACCTAGTGGCAGAATAAAAATAGCATCTCTGATGGGAGACCATTGAATAAGGAATTTATGGTTAAGAACCATTAAGGATTGCTTCATGGTCCTACTTACAGTGCTGAAAAATACTTGAGAAGAGCTTGAACAAAATGCTTAATCTGTTTAAAAGGCATCCTGAAGTTCTCACCTACCAGAATGGTGTCAAAAGAAGAATGATTTATGTGAGAAAAAGTCTGGAAACAATCCTGACGAAACAGTGATGAGACTTCTGTATGCAGCATCAGCATCTACACCCATAGAATCATGGAGTCATAGAGTTGGAAGAGACCTTTAAGATTATCAAGTCCAACTGTTAACCCAGAGCTACCAAGTCCATCACTAAAACATGTCCCTGAGCAACGCATCTACACATTTTTTTAAACACCTTCAGGAATGGTGATTCCACCGCCTCCCTGTGCAGCCTGTTCCAATGCTCAACCACCCCTTCTAGGAAGAAATTTTTCCTAATATCCAATCTAAATCTCCCCTGGCGTAACTTGAGGCTGTTTCCTCTTGTCCTGTCACTCGTTATCTGGGAGAAGAGGCCAGCCTCCACCTGCCTACAACCTCTTTTCAGGTAACTAGAGAGAGCAATAAGGCCTCCCCTGAGTCTCCTCTTCTCCAGGCTAAACAACCCCAGTTCCCTCAGCTGCTCCTCATAAGACTTGTTCTCAAGACTCTTCACCAGCTGCATTGCCCTTCTCTGGACACACTCCAGCACCTCTACGTCCCTCTTGCAGTGAGGGGCCCAAAAGTGAACACAGGATTCAAGGTGCAGCCTCACCAGTGCTGAGTACAGGGGGACAATCACTTCCCCTATCCTGCTGGCCACCCTGTTTTGGATACAAGCCAGGATGCTATTGGCCACTTTGGCCACCTGGGCACACTGCTGGCTCATGTTCAGCTGGCTGTTTTTTCCACCAGGCAGCTTTCCAGCTGCTCTGCCTCAAGCCTGTAGCGTTGTGTGGGGTGGTTGTGATCCAAGTGCAGGACTCAGCACTTCTCCTGGTTGAAACTCATTGGCCTCAGCCCATCGGTCCAACCTGTGCAGACCTCTCTGCAGAGCTTTCCTGCCCTCAAGCAGGTCAACACCCCCCTGCCTTTGCAACTTCTCACATCTGCTTGTAGAATGTTTCACCTGCCCCTTCATCCTGGCTGGGTGGTCTATAACACACTCCCACCAGGATATCTGCCTTGTTGGTCCTTCCCCTGATTCTCACCCATAGACACTCAGCCCTACTGTCACCATCATCCAGCTCTAGGCAGTCGAAACACTCCCTGACATACAGAGCTACTCCACTGCTTCTCCTTCCTTGCCTATCCCTTCTGAAGAGTTTGTAGCCACCCATTGCAGCACTCCAGTTGTCCAAGTTCTCCCACCATGCTTCTATGATGGCAGTTATGTCACAGTCTTCCTGCTGCACGATGGCTTCCAGCTCCTCCTATTTGTTGCCCTTGCTTCAGGCACTGGCATAGATGCACTTCAGCTGTGCTATCGATCTCAGCTCAAATCCTGGCATGTTGCCCCCAGGCTCATCTCTAACAAGCTTGGTTTTATTCCTTTTCCCCTTTGAATGTAGTTTAAAGCTCTGTCAATGAGCCCTGCTAAATCCTGACCTAGAATACTTTTTCCACTTTGAAACAGGTGAACCCCGTTGCTGCCAGCAGGCCTGGTGCCATGTAAACTGACCCATGATGAAAAAAAAAAAGAAATTTAGCCATTGACACCAGGCCCAGAGCCATGTATTCATCTGTATCATCTTCCAATTACACGCCCCATCATTCCCTGCAGCTGGCAGGATAGAAGAAAACACTACTTCTGCTCCTGATCCCTCAGTCACTTGCCCCAAGGCCCTGAGGTCTCCCAATTATCCTCGGACTTCTTGTCATTTGGACTTCGTCATTCTCCGCTTGGAAGACCAGTAATGGGCAGCAACCAGAGGGCCATACCAGACAAGGGAGTTTTCTAGTAACATCCCTGACCTGGGCCCCAGGGAGGCAACAGGCTTCCCTATGGGTTGGGTCCGGTTGGCATATCGGGCCCTTTGTTCCTGTCAGAGTGGAGTCACTGATGACAACCACCTTTCTTTTCTTCCCAGCAGAGCTGGTCATGGTTCATGGGGTTGACTGACTCTCCCCAGGGGACTCTTCCAACCTGGATGTGCTTTCATCCACATCATCATTTTCCTGGCCTTCAGGTTCCAGCACTGCATGCTTATTGTGTAGGGGTACCTGGGAAGGTGAAGTAGGTTGGGAGCTGATTCATCTGCTGCTCTGAGCATTCCTCCCCGTCACTTAGGACCCCTCCGTCTGCCTGGTGGCAAATAGATAGGGGAGCCTCTGGTTCTTGTGATGTGTCCATCTGGGGCATCTGTCCATCTGTCTCAGTGATGGTAGAGAGTGGCTCCACCAGTCTGTATCCCTGTCATTGAAAATGATATCTTTCTCAAAAAAAAAAAAAAAAAAAAGGCAAAAAAAGCAAAACTGCAGATGGCCTGCATTACTACCTGAGTTTTTAAGGGGAAAAAAAATACTGAATAGGTGTATCTTTACATGACCATGACATGCTATCAGAATTTAATCAGAACGCTTACCAGAGGAGCAATTCCAATATTAAAGGAATTTCCATCCCAATTTCTCATTGTATTGAAAGTGACTACAGTAGGTGGATTCTAGAGAATACTTCATTAATACTGTTTTTCTTCCTAGAAATATAAGAATATGCATCTTAAAGATAATATTTATAGGTAAAGCGTTTCTAGGTTTGTGTATCAGTCATATACAAGCAGATGGTCAGTCTTTAACAACAGAATACTTTGTATCTAGTTTGTAGTCAAGTCTAATTCAGACATTCCTTTTATGTTATTGGAAACTACTCAAAATAATCTTGTCAATTTTTGAAGATCCTAAAGCTTGATGTAGCTCTCTGTTGTTTTAACTGACATCTTGGGACAGATTGTCTGGTGAAACTCTATTAAAAGCAAATATCAGACATCATAGTCTTTTAATATTATAGTTAAGTAAACATTTTTTCTTTAAAAAGCTGATTTTTCCACTTCAAATTTGTACATTTCTTTGAAATATATCCTAAGACGAAATCTTCTCATCTTTTTCCTAATGTGCTTAGTAGCTTAGATTTTACTGGGGATTGAAACTGTATGGTACTGTGTATCTCTCTGATAATGTCCTGCACATTGGGACTCTTACTATATGTTTGGGGTTGATTGGTATTACACAGTATAACTGGCTGTGCAGAAGCTAACTCAGTATTGAATTATTTTCTATGGCATTATCCCTATGTAGAATGGAAAGGATTTCCCTGAGTTGGTCTGTTCAGCATGTCCATATGTAGAACTGGCTCTGGACTGGGTGTAGGCTGCTTTGTCTAAAACTTTATCTGTGCTCAAAGCCTATTTTCCCCTACGTTCACATCTGAATCCAACATAGTTTCTTTAACTAGTTGCCACGCTGCCTACAAAGATCCTAGTAATTCCTTTTTAACAAGTACCTCCATTTTTATGTAATTTCCCTTTTTGAAATTAAGCACAACAGTAGTGGATGGGTTTTTTTTATTGCTCCTTAAAGAACATTAAATCCAGATTTATTATAGTTATTTTACACAGTAGCTCTTTGATAGAAATATTCAGTATCACAATCAACTCAAGAATACTATATCCTGGTGGTTCGTCCAGATTTAGAGTGGGCCTTCTTTCTGGGGGCTCAGAATAGCCAAAGATTTAGTTCATAATATCAATTCTGCCATCATTCTTGTATTGGACTTTAACATTTAGTAAGGGCATAGGCATAGAACACATTAGCTCCATACTGAAGGGTTGCAAGAACACCTGCTGTCATAAGAACAGTTTTTAACTCAGGTTGGAAGCAGATTAAGAAATAACAGCAATTCATCAGACATTGTTTATTGATTTGAATTTCACTAAGGGCTCCCACAGAAATTTGCTTTTGAAGTTCAGAAAACACCTGGCTTGGATATCAAAATTAATCCATCATGAAAGATTTCAGGAAAGTGGAATTGGAACTTAATACCATGCAGAACTCACACATAACCTTACAAAGAATTCATAGTCTATTAATTTTCCCAAATCTTTTATAAATTAACATATATTTGCTTCCTATGATTAAAGAAAGCTCTTCTCATCTCCCTCTTTAATAGTTTAACGAGGTTAAGATGTTAGAGAGGGAAAATGCATGGGCAGCTCTGAATGGACTTACATGTCAAACTTTTGTACACCAAAAGTTTATTTACATTTTCACTGAAACAGCTTTGACAAGAACTGATGAAGTATGACCTATGCTTGTGACATTAGCCTCTGTAAAATACATAAAGGCTGGTTATTGTCTGATATACCTCATCTACGCGTGTGGCTTTACTATATAGTTAATATTTTACTATACTATATATGCATATGTGTGTGTACGTTAGAATGGTAGTGTAATCATAAAAGGCGATCTGTTTCAGGAACTGCCACTCAGAAATATTTTTCTTATTACCTCTAAGATTATGTCATCTGTCTGACCACCAGCATCTTTATTTGCAGTCACACTTCAGATTTCTTTAGTATATGGTCCATTCATCAGGTTTTTTGCAATATTTTCTGGAAGGAATCACACAGCTCCCTGCCTTCAGTCTGTTTGGGCAGTATTGTGCAAACATTTTGATTAATACAACTGCATTTTCTTCTCTTGTGATTTTCCAAACTAAATACTGTTGCCTAAAACTTACGTGTGCTCAAAGCCTCGTTTTCTCAACCTTCAAATCAGATGCAACAGAGTTCCTTTACAAACTAGGTGGCAACAAAAATCCCATGATGGGATAGGACTCCTTGCTGGCAAACAGCTGACCAAGGCAAAACTCCTATGCAGATCATTTAAAAAAATCCAATGCGTCTTGCTCCCAATCCAAGGGAGCCAAATATATCTGTAAGAAGTAACTTGCACAGTTAAGTGGGCTGCCTGTGTTTTTTGATTTAATTTACAACTCTTGCAATCTACCACCTTCCCATATTGTCTCCCAGACTGCTGAATGAACAGTACCAACTTATATCAATACAGTTAGAATAAAGTAACGGTAGAATTTAACATTTAGAATTATTCTTAAGCCACATAAAACAATGTTGTGCAAAGTGCAGTTAACCATAATAACTGAATATTCAGCAGGGGGAAACCCTCAACTCATTCTTCCACAGTGCCGTGCTGGTTCTCCTTCCGTGCTTGGGAGAGCATTGTGTGAGAGATTTTGCTAATTAAAATCCAGGCCCTGACTCTGTCACTGTTTTCACCCTCAGAATACAGCCAGGGACCATCTGTTGAACAGTTATTTGCAGGCCAGCGTGCAGTACAATCTTCTCATTCAAGTCAAGCCTAAATAAATAACTGCAATTGTTGTATTTCTTAGTTACATTGTATTAATGTTGTCTGACCTGCAAATTGCTTGAGAGCATTGCTAATTATTTTTCTGATTTCAGTCGGGTTATCTTACCTTGCAGGATTTTAAGCTTTTAATCTGAATTTCAAAATATGCTTTAAAACCAACACCTTTGTATCTTTGGAAGGATGTCTTTATGATATAGCAGGAGTAAACATACATCCACAGAGGGCCTTTTTATTTCCTGCTTAAACTGTCAGAGAACAATCGATGTACAGGCAGATTGTAAATAGACTAATATTTTTACAGTAAATGCAACTCACATTTGTACAGCACCATGTCCACCTTAAGATTAGCACTTAAGTGCTAAGGCAATTCCTTTCTTGAACTAATGTAGGTGGACTAATATTTATACAGCAAATGTAACTCCTGTTCGTACGGCATCACCTATACCTTGAAGATTAGCACCTGAGGGCTAAAGCAGTTCCTTTCTGGAAGCAGGAAGGCAAGAACTGCTGGTTCTGAATTCACAGTAAGAGACATTTCCTGGGATTCCATGGGCAGGATTAGAGTTGCTTGTTGGGGAAATCCTTGTAAAGTGGCAGATTTAACTGAAACAACCCTTGCCTTCCCAGCCACTCATGTCTACATTGCTACCGGTGCCCACCCTGCTGCTGCTCGAGTTTCACTACTTCCAGGCCAAAGCTTTGCAGCAAAGCCCCGGGGGAGCGCTCTGCTTTGGCGGTGTCTTTGGCTTGCCCTGTCACAGAAAAATGAGACAGCCATTTCGAGCCCCCTCCCCAACTTTTCTTGAGGGGCGTAACAGCCTCCGCCCCACCGCTGTGCGGTACCGGGAGGAGGTGGGAGCTCCTGGGCTGCGGGCGCCAGCGGAGCAATGCCGGCAGCAGGAGCAGGCAAACGGTCTCTCGCTGCTGCGTTCGTCCTCAGTACCACACGCGTCGGACCGGCTCTGCAACGCGGAGGAGCATCACGCACACGAGCCGCTGCCTCCGTAACGCCGCCCGGGTGTAACGCCGCGGGCCCCAGGCGAGCTGCGCCGGCGGGGCGGGGCGGGGCCGCGGCGGGGGCAGCAGGGGCGGGGCGGGGCCGCGGCGGGGGCGGGGCGGGGCCGCGGCGAGGGCAGCAGGGGCGGGCTGCCGCTGCGGAAGTGGCCACCTCCTGCCCCACCGCCCACCCTGGCGCGCGTCACGGCGCGGCGCACGCGCGTGGCCGGGCTCCCGCCCGATCCCCGCCCCCTCCCCTTCTCCGCCCGCCGGGCCGCGGCTCCTCCCTGCACCACCTTTGGCCGAACCGCGGGCGGGGGCGCGCACACGGCACCGCTCCCCGGCGGCAGCATCGCGGCAAGCATCCGCGGGAAAGGCGCGTCCGCTTCTCCCTTCCCTCCGCTGCCCCCGCGGCCATGGAGCTGCCCGAGAGCCAGTGCAAGAAAGTCAAGCTGAGCAACAGGGTGCCGAGCTGGGTGAGCGGGCGGGCGGCGGGGCGCCTGTGGGCGGGTGGGCATGCGGGGGAACGGAGCGGGGCGGGGCGGCGCGGCGGGCGGCCGAGGGAAGGAAGAAGCGGCCGGCGCCGCGGTGATGTGGCAGCGGGCGGCCACGGGGGCTGGGACGGGGCTCCCCGCACCGCTCCCTGCCGCGCGCCGGGGACGCCCCGAGCCGGGACCGTTAACGGAACGGTCGCGCGAGCTCCCCGAGGGGAACGCCGGCGCGGAGCCTGGCGGGGGCAGCCCTGGGGAGCGGGGGGTGCGCCCCGGGCCGGCGGGCTGGGTCTCCGCCGCTGTCCGCGGGCAGGCGGGGGCTGGCGGTGGGGAAGGGCGGGGAGCCCCTCCGGAGGGGACCGGCGGTCGGGGGGTTTATCCCTGCCCCTTCCGCCGTGAGCCCTCAGCCTCCAGCGTTCTGGAGGAAGGAAGAGTTACGAATGCGATGTACAATGTGGCCTTTCACAAACCTGGGCTGGCCAGAGACTGAGGTTCTTTGTGTGGTGGGTGTTATGTGGAAAACTGGCGAGACTGAGCTTGGAAAAAATCTAGCCAAAGCCTTCATTCTTGTTCATAAAGATGGGGGAAGGCATTTTACAGCAAAGACCAAAATGCAGCTATTTAGAAGATACGTTGCAGGCCTTTGAGAACATTTCATAATTTTGATGATGCAAGACGAGTGGGGGAAAAAAAAAGGTATGATTTCTTTCAAGCAATGCTAAGCTGAAGGAGATGAGAGATAAGATCCAGAAAACATTTGATATGCAAGTAATAGTGTAGAACAGTCTTTGAAGTCTAGCTGTGAGTAGTACAGGCCACAACTTTTCTATTAAAATGACAGATCTATTACAGAAGAAGAAAAGAGGCTTAAAGTTGCCTGAAAACCAGGCAAGATGGTATTGTACTCAAAAGCATTCAGTAGATGTGCCTGTCCAAGTCTCTTCCACTGTGTACAAGTTCAGACTTGTTTATGTAAGAATAATTGGTAAATTACATTCAATTTCCATGAGGAAAAGACAAAATCAGATGTTAGGAAGGTGGGAAATAGATCATGTCGGGCTGGGGGTAATAAAGTGTATTTAAAAATTACTTTTATCATTTGTCAGAAGCCAAGCCAAGATGAATTTGTCCTAACCAGGGAAATAAAGTATTAAAAAAAATATAAGTTAACTGACATTAACTGTTTGCTGAGTTCAGCTGAGGTTAGCAACCCCCTCAGTGTTATGTGGCAAGCAGAGGAAGTCTTATGCTTCTCTCTTTTTCTTCAGAAGACCTCAGCTGAATGGTCTTTATAACACAATAAGCTTCACCAGGAAAAAGAATGCTGCTGATTCACATGCTCCATAGACAAATGTTCTGGCACTTCTGACTCTGCATCTGTTTAGCTGAGAGCAAAGTCAAAGCAACCTATTATGCCCCAATGGAATTGGCAGCCCCTGGGAGAGTAGGTAGAGCCTTGTCTTCAAAACTTTCCCTGGGAATCCAGTGCTATTCAAAATACACCTCTGTCTGTGGAAACCCCCTCATCAAGCCCACCTCTTGACCATAGCAAACTCCAGGTCACAGAGCAGCAGACAACATAGCCACAAGTACTGTTATTACACTAGCTTCATAGGAAGACTTTTGGAATACTTTCTTCAGTGTAGCTCGAATTCCTACCACGACCGTGCTGGTGCATCGTTTTGCAGGTGACTCCTAATGAGCTCTTGCTCCAGCTCTTGTTTCAGAGAGCATATTCAACACAGGCATTTCTGGCTTTGTTTTTGTCCATCCCCTCTGATGCCAGCTAACGACTCTGCTCCAGCACTGGTGAATAAGCTGTCTCTGCTTTTGCTCATGCTGTTACTGCAGCAGGTGGCGAGTGAAGATATACTTGTAGTATGGTTAATCACAGAGTTGCTTGTATCCACAGTGCTGTAGAAGATTCTGGCTGCTTTCTGCTGCTGTGATTTTTGAAACTGTGTCAGCATTAGAACGTTTGGCAAAGATGAGCTAGTTTGTGTAAGTGGCAGGAGAGCATGCATTTGGCGGATTGGGTGGTGCTACGTGCAGAGGTGTTTAGGTGTCTTACTGTATCAGTATCACTTTTGCAAACTGCATTCCAGAGGTCAGTGGTGAGGATAACAGTAAGAATTTCTGTTGCAAGTGGGAGAAAATGTAATGCTGTAGGCTATGGCAGAATATGGTTTGGTGAGTTGTTAGTTTTTAGATCACTGTAAAACACCTTATTGTTCAGATATCACTTCCGGACTTGTCCTTCTTTCCCCAGCATGGCTGTCCAAATCAAAGCACAACTTTCACACCAGAATTTGAGAAAGTAGCTATTGGGAGTCATGCCAATGCAGATCTTTTGGTGAACGGTTCCTGAAACTTTATCCAAATACTTGAACAAACAGACTCTCAGGTGAAGTGCCCTTGTTTTAGCATCTGTGGTAGTCAAGATTTTTAGGTTGGAGCTATGTCTGTTCTCCTTGCTTGTGTTTGTATATAGACGAAGAAAACTGGCAACGTTCAGTCTGCTTGAGCTGCTGTTTGGTTATTAGGGAGAGCAGTTTGGAGGGGGAAAAAGAAACCTATTATTTGGTTGAGTTATGAGTGCTGTAAAGATACAGTTATTGGGGTGTCCCTGGCTGACAAGAGGCACGTGGTGGGCAAGTTAGCAGATGGCCTAGAAAATATCGGAGATAACTGGGAAATGGTAAAGGCATTAAAGATAAGACTACATTTTAGAGGTGATGCAGGGTATGTTGCTATTGTTAGCTTGTGGAAGTTGTTAGCCTGGGAAATCAACAATCTTATCTTAGAGCAGAAGAATATGGAATTAGTTACAGCTTCCTGAGTATATATGGTTTGTATAGAAACCGTGCCTGTTCTTTATACAGTTCTTTCCTGATGCTTCCAACCTCAAAGCTGTATCAGGTTGGTGCTGTAGCTTGGGGAGTCTCTGCTTGCCATTGAAAGCTTTACTTCCTACCCTAGAGCTCTTGCTTTGTGAAAAGTTAAAATTTGATGTAAAGTGACTATAGAAGCACAATGTTTCATTGTTGCTCCGAAGTAATGAAGGATAAATTAAGTTAATGTCAGTGCAGTGCTCTGTTAACTATGAAACCATTAAGCAATAATCTTTTCTTTCTGCTGCCTTTTGATCTTGGTGTTGTAACTTGTGTTTGCTCTTCATCTGGATGTGCAATCTGAGCTCTTACATCAAAGGTGTTTGGCACTGATGGTCGGATTTGGGTTTAGCAAAAAAATAGTTGCAACTGGGCAAAACATCAAGAATAAAATAAGAAAAAAATGGGTCAACTCTATCTTGGCAAATGTTTATGTAGAGAAATTGACAAGAGTATTTCCTTTTGGTCCCCATCTTCCTTCTATTACCATACTTCTCAGAGGTCTGTATTTATTTCCCCGGTCAACTACCTGCAAAGCTAAAAGGTTACTTTTTTGCCAAAAAAAGGGTGCTGCAGAGGCATCCTTCCTTGCTTTCTTTATCATTACAGCTCTTCAGTGCACAGCTGTAAAAGACTTGTTACTTTAATACCCCATGTTTTATTTTTTTTATTTTCAGTACAAAGTTATTAGCACTTCAGATTTCATGTGAGAAACAAACTAGCATAGTGAGGGAGAAGAAAGGGTCTTCTCAGCTGACATTACTGTTAAAATGAAACAGTGGACTGAAGCATTGTTTCTATTTAACATGGTGAGTAGTAGGGAAAATATTAAAATGCAGTATTTGTCTAAGTAGTGTGGAAGAACTTAATGTGTAACACAGGGTGGAAGAAATATTTTTGTGGGCAAGTAGGAAATTTCAAATGGTTGTAAAAAAAGCAGATAAATAGACCTTTGAGATGAATGCCCTTTTTTTATTAGCCCCTTTACAAAAATCTAGGTGCCCTTTCAGTAGTGACTATTATAGTGATTGTAATTAGGCTAAGAAGTTTAAAATAGCTTTTTTTAAAGAGTACTTGCTCATCACATTGAGTTTTTCTGTTACTAATTTTAATGTTTCATTGATGATATGGATCTCAAAAATGAGTGATACTTTGATGTAGTGTAAAAGGAAATGGTTGGTCTTTATTTCTTCTGTCATTTTGGATGGCCATTTAATTTCATCAGCTGATAGTCATCAAATTTTATGTACAGGAGTTTGAAGACTTGCTGAATAATTTAAGAGCACAAGTGTGAGCCACTGATTTCTGCTCCTGAGTATTTTTCTGTGCCACATCAATATTTGTAGTGAATGTATGTCAGAGATAGTAATTAAAAACTTAACCTATTGAGGAGCTGGTGTTCAGCCTTTGTTGCTCAGTAGTGGTAGTGAATCATCTAGTAGCAAAGTGGACATGATTAGGAAATGTTACTAGTTTTTTCAGTTTGTTTTTTTTTCCGCAAGAGAGAAACACTTGCTAAATTACTACATCTTTAGAACGTATCTATAAAAAGCTGTTTTCTATTGGAAGATAAGAAAGATTTTGGTGTTACTTTGCCCAGGAATAGTACGGAGCTGTCTTGTTTGTGTGCGTGAGCATGTGAACAAAAGGTGGGGCTGCTGGGGATGGGTGTGTTTTTGAATGCATGGAGACTGTTTGGGCAGTTTAACCTTTAGTCTTAGATGCCTGTGTCTGAAGTACAGTTGTGTTATTGTCCTATCGCTGAGCTTGCTGGCTGCGCTGTTGCACTTGTGTGCCTTGTACGCTAGCTATGTTGGCCTTGTTGCTGTGGTTCATCATCTCTGCTAATTTGTTAATTGATACTTTTTTGTTTTTTCTTTTTTAAGGTTGTGTCTTTTTCATCATTTTAAGAATCCTGCTTGCCTCAGGATTACATGTGTTTTGTGAGCTAAGTGCAATACCCTGATCAGTTTCATTGCTGCTTTACTAGTTCTGGAAAACAAAGAAAACTGATGCAATTTACTGAATATGGACTGGAAGAAGCCTCCTTGGAGGAGACCAAAGTATATTGATCTCTGAAGTATTTGAGTCTGATAAGAGACTCGTTGCCAGGAGTCAGAAGCAAAGCATTTGTGTTTTTATGTTTTAATGTAAAAGACCTTACTGAGACAGTGGCATGGGAGCTGTTCTTTGAGACTGTCTTCTGTTTATCCAGTGTCTGGTACAATACAGTACAACTGGAATTAATGAGAAAGGATGTTGCTGTTAAAGTACTGGTCTCAATTAAAAGAAAGATACGCTATGGGTAATGAACATACACAGCAATTCAAACTAAGTACTGAATTTTTTTTTGTTGTTAATTCCACCATTTCTGCATTTGCTCACTGAGATCTCTTTTTATGTCGTGCATAGTTGTTTCTACTATAAGAAAAATGCCTGATTTTTTTGACTTCTGGTTTTAGTTAGCAGTATTGCAATGACTTTGTGTGCAGAACAACTTTGTTTTAGGAGATAAATTATTTGAAGGTAAAATGATTAGCAAGTATAACTTCATTTTATGTGTTTTAACCTGTTTGCAGGTGGTGGTTTCTAATGAATTGGTATTCAGTCTTCATCTAATTTTAGATGCTGGACTGTAACCACTGATTTACGGAGGAGTTTTATTTAAAAACTTGAACTTCTGTTCCCACCTTGAGTTTCTGTTTGTATTAACTATGAGTCCAGCTGTGTATAGAAGCAGGGACATACAATCACAGAAAGTCATAACTTCCAATTAAGTTATAGATAACTTTTGAAATCTGTGTCTCTAGAGGAATGGTGTAGTAGCAGTTCTTGAAGCCACAAGTAGTTGCCATTTTTCTGTTAACCCTACTTTGTGCTGTTTCTCTGTAAAACTACAAACAGCTCTCTGCCAGTACTCCATAGGTTTATATCCTGCCTTTTTCTTTTTTATTAAATGTCATAAGTTCTTTCCAGCTAGCACTGATACAGTGATGAAGATAGTATAAGTATCTTGCAGTATGTTTGTAAGCAAGAGAAGTCAAAAAAGCATTACATATACCACTAATCCTTCCCCCTTTTTTATTTTGTTTAAAGCCTTCTTGTCTGTTTGATTGTTCGTACTTGGTCTGGTTATCTAAGGTCTTGATCTTTTATAATCAAAGTTCATATAACTAGAAACCATTAAAGCTTAAGGGAATGCTGAGGCTGATCTTCCTGTGGGTTCCCTCAGCTTGTGAAATGTGTTTGACAGCACTGTAATTTTAAGATACTTGTACAGCAGCTTATTATGATGAATAAATAGCTGTAATAAAGTCAGTAATCTTTGGTTTTTTTTTTTTTATTTTTTAATTTTAAATTTATTTTAATTTTTTTAAATTTTGTTGAAAGCTTTGTTTTAATTAAAATTATATTGGAAAAATCCCATCTTTTCCAGTAAATTCTTTGGTAAGTTGCTTAGAAATAGTACTTTCTTTAAATGCTCAGAATATATGATAACTGTCTCAATTCTGGAGACTTAGTATGTCACAGATAAAGGCAGGGAGATTTGGAGGTGTGTCTGCTGAAGTGAAAGTTGGACTAGATGTGCAATGAAAAGGCCTCTTCAGAGTTATAAATGAGCCAGTGGTTGACTGTTTTATGATGGAAACCTTTAGCTCAGAGTGAGAGAGAATTCTTTTGGTTTTCTTAGATTTAAATGACGTAATTACAAGTCAAGTCTAGCAGTTCATCTCTATTTTTATAGTTGATTTTTCTTAAAGGACTCGTATTTGAAAGTAGTAGTTGACTAATCTGGCAATCCCAAGTTTCACAGAAGGAGCAGAAGGGATGCTATTTGCTATGGGTGGCTTTTCTAATTTCCATTGTATCCTTTGAGCTATGCTGCAGCTGATGGATTGGGTATTGATTTTACTTCCACTGGTGTGTCTCCAAGTCTTTCTTTGTGCCTGTGAATAAGTTTTAGTATGCTTTGCCAGCTCACCCTTTCAGAAGTTAAAAACCTAATCAACTTTTTTTACAGGGAATGCAAAGGGCAACCAATGTTACCTACCAAGCTCATCATGTCAGCAGGAATAAGAGAGGCCAAGTGGTAGGAACAAGAAGTGGTTTTCGTGGATGCACAGTCTGGTTAACAGGTACACTCACAGCTTTCTGAGGATGCTTTTGTTGTAGTTACTTTTCTGAAAAGGCACTTTGCAGCTGATTTTTTTTCATGCAAAGCTGAATGTGTGTGGAATCTATGCAATTTTATTATGATTTTTAGCAAGAAATTGCTTTGGGATGGATAGTAACCTGAGAACGTATTTTGTTCAGTGCTCTGGGAGCATTGTTTTTTGGCACTGTGCACAGCTTAATTCCAGTTGAGTTTTGGAGTGTATGGCATGGGTTGGTTTTTTTTTTGTGTTTTAATCAATTCTGGCTGTTCTTGCTGTCCTTTTTAGCTATTAACAAATGAAACCTAACTTTTTTTTTTTTAAGTCTGTATTTCTGAATCCTTTGTATAAAGGTATCTTCTCTTTGGAATGTACTTGTCTCCTTGGGTTAAACATTTCAACATAAACCTATGCCTTTAGACACCAATTGCATGTTGAGGCAGTGCATACAGGGAGTTATTTTTGAGATCAGCTCTGTGTTTTTCACTGAATTGTTTTGATTGTAAAAAGGGGGGGTAAGTAAATTCTGGAAGACAGCTTTGTTTCATAACTGTGAGGAGATTTTTGCTCTGTCTTTCAATGTTCCTGGAAGCTTTAATGTATTTCCTTTGAAGGTTGTTTTTTTTTTTTTCTGGTTAAAACTTAAAAGATAAATAACACATTTTGTTATATTTAATTAGTTTGTAAACAGTTTAGAGCACTGTTGTGTTGTGGTACAAAAGATCTTCAAAGAGTATTAGAGAAATTTACTACCTAAAGTAAAATTTGTTTCCATTAGTGTTAATGAACATGCATAAAAGTTAAAGCAGTAGTTGAGAACAAATTGCTTAGAGCCATTCCAGAGTGGTTTGAAACAATAGCTTGTTGTCATGTATTTCTTTGGTAAAAGAGTGGAGCCCTTTCTCTCCCTATTTTTGTCATGTAGCTCCAGCCTGTCTTTCAAGGCTCAAATGATGTGGTAGGCTGTCTTTCTGTTTCTGATAACTTATTAATATCCATTTGCAAAAGGTCATGATAAAAATGTGTTTTCAGTTAGCTACATGGCAACATTTTCCAGTCATCGTTCTTTTTAAACAAATGTAATCCTAATGCCCAATTTCCTTTTTTTCAGGAGGAAGAAGGGTGGTGGTAGAATACAGAAAAGTAGGAAGGCAGTAAAGTATTAAGTAGGTTATTGAAGATGTTAGAGCGCTTATGGTAGGGAGTGAGATGGACTATAGGTATTGAACTAAGCAATACTACCCATTCTAGAACTATGCAAACATGACTCTTCAAAACTCTGCTAGGTTTTAGAATAAAAGCTGAAATGTATACTTCCTTCAAGATTCTCTCATCTCATCAGCAGTCATGGGGTGGGAGTGTACAGAAAGTTATTTCAGGTGTCACTTTTCATTTTTAAGCTGAGATTTATTTGAGAGCTAAATACTAATGAATGTCTTGTGCTGTCAAGTGAGAGAGTCCTAGTAAAAAAAAACAGAGTAACGTATCAAAAAAATGGAAAAGCATTACTTTCGTGTGTAAAATAATATGCCATTTTGGAAGTGTAAATTATTGTAAAGACTTTGTCAGGTCAAAAGATGTTTTTAATTGTCATTATTATATAACCTTAACTTTTGCATTCACAACTGGCGTTTGGGTGAATAGCAAGCTAGATGTGGGGACAATAACTGCAAGTCAAAGACTGCATCAATGAGAAGTAAATGATGAAGTTGCTGAAATCTTAATTTGGACTACCATGCTTATTTTCTAAGATGGGGGTGTACTTAATTGCTGCCAAAAGACAACTGTTCTGTTTCCAGCCTTGCTCTCCTTCTCTTGCCTTGCACAGCTGTAGTGCTTGCCTAGTCCAACCTTGAGCTGATTCAACTTGATAAATCAGTGAACTTAATACAGCCTCCTTCCACACACAAAAGGGAAAAAGAGAAAAATAAAAAACTTGGGAAAAAAAAATTAGCAAACTGAATTGGCTGACAGGCACAAGAGGCAGTGGAATAATAGAGGTAGGATGGAGTGGAGTGGAGACAAGGGAGGGCAAGAGAGCGGGACCTCCCCTTTTGGAAACTGGTTCTGGCCTAAGTTGTAATACTCAGCTTCATCTTGTATAACTGTTGCTCTTGTCAAAGTAGACAGGTGAACATTGACACAAAAACCTGGAGTTGTCCAAGAAAATGATATTTTTTATAGATTATGATAGGTCATTATTCACAACTCTGCAGTTTTTTGAGTATGAGCCAAACCATACTAAAATCTGTGAGATTGATGAGGGTATTGGCTTAAGTTCTTATATAGGACTTGTCCTGGGATAAACATATTCTTATGTTTTCAGTAGGCTGCTCTGCATCTTCTGGATATTGAGTGAAGGTGGAACCAGTGCAGTGACACCTCTTCTTTAAATGATCCCAAAGTATCAAGGTTCCCTTTGCACTTTCTGTTTTCCTAGAAATGGTTGTTAACATGATTGTCATCCTTTGCTGTAAAGGTCTTAGAAGTAAAACCAGACCGCTGTTCTGTGTGATTTTTTTTTTTTTTTTTCCTTCTTTCTCTGAAAGCTATAAGAAGTCTTAACCACCACTGATAAAGATCAAAATATTTTTATTCAACCACTAGTGCTATTTTTTTTAGACTACCATTACCTTGTATTTTTTTTTCCTTACTCCAGGAATTGATGTCATCTTATGAAGATTTGAGTTCGTATTCCATGTAGGAATTGATTGATCCCTAAGCTGAAGCATGTGTTCCAAATAAACTCCTGAAATCTAGTCTGGAAAATTATTTAAAAACATTTCCAACTTAAAGCAAACAGTATGCTTTTTAGTGCCAGCAAAAACTCTCAATTGTTTAAAGGTTTGTTGCTGAAGATTCTGAACTGGATCAAAGTTTAATGTCTTTGCTTGGTGCTAACACACTCCAGTTAGTGGAGCATCACTGCTGCGTGTGAGCTTTGAGTGAGTTTTGTTGTGTCTGTTGGGTCTAATTCAGTGCTGTTATTCTGCAAGGAGTAAGTACAGAGTGTGGTTTGATCTGATCCTATTTCTTTTGTTGACTGAAATTCACTTCAGTGTGAGATCTTCCTCTTCGGATGTAAATATAACATCTTGACTCTGTGTTGGGTTTCTGAATTTAGTTTGCTCAGATCATAACAACTGCCACCAGCAATGCTGGGAAATGTGCGCCAGCTCTGTAAGTGGCAGCAGGTCTCAAGGCTAAACTTTTTATTTGCTTCTAGTTGCACACTTAACTTTGTGCCTTACTCTCCTTATACCTATTGTCCGTGTAGAAGGCGCTTGGCTTATATTGCAGGTAAGCACCTCTAAGAGGCATTGCTGCTGATGCCTGTCACTTGATTTTTCATACTAGCAGTGGTACATGTGATACAATTTTCCCTAACTTGTTTCTATGCTTATATTGATATTATTATTGAATATTCTAGGTCTGTCTGGTGCTGGGAAGACTACAGTGAGCATGGCACTGGAGGAGTATTTAGTATGCCATGGCATTCCATGCTACACATTGGATGGTGACAATATTCGTCAAGGCCTTAATAAGAATCTGGGTTTCACACCAGAAGACAGAGAAGAAAATGTTCGCCGTATTGCTGAGGTTGCTAAACTGTTTGCAGATGCTGGTTTGGTGTGCATTACTAGTTTCATCTCTCCTTATACTCAGGTAAATGTGAAAACCCTCTAGGTAAAGTGTAGGGAATATACAAAATGCAAAATGTCACCAATTTTAGTTAAAGGAATCCCTTGCTAAACTTGCTTGCTTGTTTTTTTATGACATTTTTCCTTTCTAGAGATGATTACTCAAATTTCAGAAACATTAATCTTAAATATAAAAAGTTTACATTAGTCCTATAATTAGAACTGTCCTTCAGTCTATTAGGCAGAATTATTAATCTAATATTGGGAATAAACCCAAATGATACTCCAAGAGTCTTAGAATATCTTGTTTGATCTATGTAGTTTCCAGTACTTCAATAAATATGAAGACCAGATATAGATCTGAAGACTCAGTTAAATTGTTTTTAAAACTTTTCCATTAGTGAATGAATGATGTGAGCTGTATTTTCACCAGTGGGTTAGGAGAAAAATGTTGAATTGGCTGTAGTTCTTTTTACTTTATTTCATGCTATGTATACAATATAACTGAAAACTAACTTAAATCCATGTTCACATTGTTTTGTGAAGACTCTTCATCTGTGTATGAGAACATAGATGACTCTCATCTATGACAGAAAGGATGTGTAAACACTAAGTATCTTGAAGAATGACCCAGACCTTTCACAGCATGAGAAGGTGTTATTTCTTCAGTTATAGTGGTACAGATAGTTCTTCTGATAATCATTTGGAGAACTCAGGATCCTGCAGTAAAACAGAAATCTTTAGATACGAGGAAAAAACCCTATATTCAGTAAAAGATGGTTATAGTGGATTTTTTGAAATTTTTTTTGTTCTCTAAATGAAATTCAGTTGTTTCAATGCTTGGCAAACCATACAAATCAAGTAATATTTGGAGCATACAAGTCTTGTTAGATTGATGAATGCAGAGAAATCTGGTGCTCTGGAGAGAAGGGTGATCGTATCAGGAGCTGCAGGTAATACCACCTCTGACTTTAGTGAGCTATGCAGATGGAACTGGGAATGCAGGTCTTAAGATAGCGGCAGGTATAGAAAAATCTGCGCTCTATGCCTGTTTTTTGTTTGGTGGGGTGTATGTTTTCGTTTGGATTTTATTTATTTCGTAAATCAGGTTAATCTAAACTATTTCAGATCTTCATGTTAGCTTTTGCCATGTGATGAACTGTAGCCAAACTGATGTAATTTGCAGGGCATCGGTTGATTTAATCATGTTTCTTTTTTCAAACTTTGAAAGCTCATTTCCATTTTACTGTTGTCTTTCTGCTTTCAAAGTTCATTTTAAAGAAGCTAATAACGATATGTAGGTGCAATCTTTTAGTTTTTTTTCTGTTTTCTTTCAGGATCGTAATAACGCGAGACAAATTCATGAAGGGGCAAGTCTGCCTTTTTTTGAAGTATTTGTGGATGCTCCATTGCATGTCTGTGAGCAGAGAGATGTTAAAGGACTGTATAAGAAAGCCAGGGCTGGAGAAATTAAAGGTGAACCTAGATGTAGTCACATCCTTTCTACATAAATGAACCATTGGTGTAATTTGACTCCACATAAGTGGATGTGCTCAAGTCTGAGAGTGTACTACCCTTAAAAGCAGCATGGGCTGGGGACAGGACCAAGCAGAAAATCAGGATCAACTTCTAGCTCATTTAACTGACTAGATAAATGCATAGGAGAGTAAAAGGGCAGAAGTGGCTATCCTTAAAAAGCCTTGAGCAGTTTACGTGGTTTCTGTTGTAGGTTATGATTGAGGGTTAGTCTTACCTCCTTTGAGTATCCATCAACTAGTTAAAAAAGAGCCCGATTCACTCTAAAGTCTATAAAGGTTTGCATTAATAAGAGTTAACTAACGTCTTCCAAAAAGTAAAACATGATCACTGTCTTTCTTTAAAGACCATTAAGAATGCTTCTGAAGAGACTAACTTCTATTTTGAAGTTAAGGGTCTGTGCTAGTGCCCATTAAAATAATTTCATATCCCCAGCCTCAGATCAAGATTTAAGTACAGCCTGCAATAAAAAAAGCTTAAATATGTGATTACTCATTGCAAGTATTGTTTCAAGCTGTGTTATATTACAGTTTGCAGAGGCTGACAATAGCACTTTTTACCTGTATTAAGAAGCAAAGCAGTGTTTAATCACTTTCAGAGGCTGAGTTTGCAGATGCTGTAATGGGGAACTCACCGCTAGCAAAAGTGATACAAAATTCAAGAATCTAAGATATTCCACCTGACTGGTTACTTGATTATTCTAGTACTACCAAATATACCATGTGAAGACCAGGAATAAATAAGGCTGAACTAAGGTTTGCTCAGAATCAAAGCAAGATGGCTTGAGACCTTACAGTACAAAGATAGTTCTGTACAAAATCCTTGTTTGTCCTGTAGAATTTTATTAATATTTTATTAATCTTACAAGACCCATAATGGAACTGTGTTACTTTAGAAGTGGTAGTGAAGTATACAGTGCCTAAGTAAGTTACAAATGGGTCTAGCAGTGGCTGTATCTTCTGACTGGTCAGATATACGAAGGATGAAAATTAAATGAACTTGCTTGTTCACGAGGAGCGTCAGCAACTGTTTTCTTCTTTTTCCCTGGCAGTGGTAATGGGACACTTTCTTTGCCCCCTCTTTCCACTTCTCCAGTAATCAATACTTCTAAATTGCATGGTTTTTGGAACAGATACTGGCCTTTTTCACATGGGGTACTGCAGCAATTGATTTTTTTCTTAGATGGGGAATGAAGCTACTAATTTTGAGATTATTTAAGTCTGCAGTGAAAAACTCTATTTTTAATGTTTGCATCTGCAGTTGTAGAGGATGCAGATGTTCAGTTGCTGTAACCCAGCTGATACTACTCCTGCAGATCTGACTTGTAGTGCTTACATGCATTGCTGTTGGGCTTGATTGTCCCTTGTTTGTGCATGGTTATTCAGAATCTCCTCTGTTTCAAAGCAGACTGCTAGCTAAGTAAGCTGGAAGAAGTGTCAGTGATAGCTTGTACAGTCTGTGACATTAGTTGTTGTAACTATAATAAACACACAATCTACTTTACATTAACAGCTATCTTAAGATGAGTGATTAGCTAATGTGATAGATGTTGGAATTCCTTACTCTTTGGAGTGCTGCTTGGTGGCATGAGTGTAAATTTACACATATACTGATTGTTCAGCTTTGTGTTTAAAACCAAACAAACCAAAACCCCACAACAATCACATCACAGCTAATAATGAAGGACAGATGATGGATGACTAACTCTGGTTTGATGTGCACAGTTATTCTGCCAATGGTCCGTCCTTTATTCGCAATTTAAATCAAATAACTTCATTAACAAAAATGAGCTATGTATGTGCTGCAGAATACCGAAGTTTGATGCAGTCATGTAGTAGGATTAGCGGATGGACTGATGAAGAAAAAAACTGTTGATTATCTAGAAAACTTGTCTGTGAACAATGTTAAAATTAGCACAATCTTTTGGAAAAAGTCAGTTAAGATTTTTTTCTTATGTTCTGTAGGTTTTACTGGGATTGACTCGGAATATGAAAAACCAGAAGCCCCCGAGCTTGTGCTGAAAACTGATTCCTGTGATGTGAATGATTGTATACAACAAGTTGTGGAACTTCTTCAAGAAAGGGTGAGCAGAAATGCAGATAGATCTTAGTAACCTTTTCAAAACATTTGTGCCTGCAGTTTGAACACCTGTACATGGAAAAGCAAAGACAGGTTTTTTTAATAGTTGAAGGCTTATGCATCTTTAAAATCTAGCTTTCAAACTTGTCCTATTATGTGCATCCTTTTTAAACCTAAACATTGCAGCAACATTGATCTCTAAGTGAAATAAGATTTGGACAAGTGGAAAATTATATTAATTATCATAACTGATAACTGGAAGGGAGAGAAGGGTGTCTCAGTTGTTACAGAACCAATGATGAATGCAGACTTTAAAACTGGTTACTGGCATTTGTAAGGGCCTGAAATGTTTTACTTTGTCTCTATAGCAAGCCAAGTAATATATACTGCAGATGTGAAGAGACAGGGCTGTATTTACACAGTAATTTGAGCTGGCTTAGATAGGGGCTGCTGTGGTTGTGTCTGGTTTCCCTTGTTCCCAATGTTTTTCTTGCACTAGTAAAAGTGGTTCTGCAACTGTGTAATGACCGGTTCAGGAAGCTGATCTTGACGTGGCTGAGTTAAGTTATTGGTTCATAGCTTCTGAAAAGGTAGGTCTCTTTCTTTGTTCATGCCTATGATCTACACCAACACTTTTGAAGCCTCTGGGCTTCCTCCTGTTTGATAAGTGGATTCAGCTCACTACCCAACCTAAAAAACACACCAAACCAACAGAAAACCAACCAACCAACAAAACAAAACCCCTCTCAAACAAACAGTAATATGCCAGCAAACCACGTACAGAAAACAAAACAAATAAACAACCAATAACCCCAAACCTGCCAAAAGCCATGAGACGGCTTTATTCTCCTGAAACCATACGCCCAGAATCTACTAATCTTCATCTAGAAGAAATAGGTCTCCTTACATTCTTATCTATAGTCTGTGGATAGTGGGATGACATTTGAGACAACTAATTTAGATACTCTAGCAGGCAATTACTCATATTTTTGTGAGGTGCATGTTCTGGAAATTTAGAGTGTAGGCAGTAGCTTGAGTAAAGCTCCATCAAGTGTTGAAGTTGGTACAAGCAAAAGACCTCATCATGTAGCCAGCGTGGAGTTGATTTTAATCCTCTGTGCCACTACAGCTCTGGAGAGATTTAGTCCCTTGTATCTAAATTTTCAAGAAGGCCCTGTTAACAGATCACTGCTTGCACAGTGTTGCTCAGGAGATAAGACAGGGCAGAAAACCGCAGCAGAATTATTTATTCTTACCCTAATGCTAATCTGAATATTTTCTGGAAGAAAAAAGGAGACGCCTGTGTAGGAGTCCTACCTATGGGAGGTGGCATTTCGTGACTGTGGGAAGCCTTGCGCCTTCTGCTCAGAACGATTAAGTAAACTTCATAATTGTAGAAACCAATGTCACGTGTGCCAAGATAGTGATCTCCAAAGTACATTAACACACTTGGTACACGGTGCTGAATGCTGGCTCCTGGCCCAGTCAGCTGTCCTATGCTTGAGGCACAGTTTTAGTGCTTTTATTTTTTGTCTTTATAGCCAACAGTATCACAAATGCCAAGATACCTTAGTGGTTGCTTACTTAAATGAGAGAGAATGAAACTAAGGCATGGCTGAACAGGAATGTGTTGTTCTCAGGCCATATTAATACAGTGATACCTTGAGAAAATAATTTCTCTAAGTTTCCTTTAATTGGAACAAGCTGTGCCTGTGTTCTTTAATAATGGATTGTGAATAGTAAAGAAAAAGGCCATAGGCTAGCAGGATTAAAAATAATTTGGGATATTCGTTTTGTTTCAATAGCTGTGAAAACGTTTAGGAAGAAGTCTGCACAAAGTTTGGTAAGCCTTGAATTTCAAGGTCTGTTTTTATAGTAGTTCAGATAATAATGGCAGTAAAGACAGCTGGAACTGTATAAATGTGTGTTGAAATAGAGATGCAGATATACACACATACGTATTTATTAAACTAGAATTTGAAACATTGTTCTTTTATAGGTAGTGGAATTATTTGGTTCTTAGAATTTTTCATAATATTTGAGAAGAACTCTGAAACAAATATATCAGGTCTTTTCCAAAAACATGTTCAGTCCTTTATGGAAGAATAAGGGAGAACCACATGGAAATAGGAGTAATAAACAGCTGTGGAACCTGAAAACTTCTTATGTGGTATAACTTGGTTTTGAGGATCATCTGGCTTGGTTTCTTTGCATGTAAATGTAATAGATACTTCAAAGTTCTTTTTAGGGACCTAGAATACAAGGTACTGATGAGCATCTCCTAAAGCTACTGAGTCTGAGTCATATGAAAGTTCCTTTCACCACTTCTCCATGCCTGCACACCACCACCTCCCCCCAGCTCCTTTCAGTACTACACAAATTGGTGTTTGCATGCTTGCCCCCTCCTCCCCAGCCTAGTCAGAATGGCTTATGTAGCTTTTGAGCTTGATAGTTTTGGCTTTCAATCAGCTGATACTTTCCAATGGAGTCAGACAAGCCTAGTGTAGGTGTTTGGCTGTAAAGATCTCATTGTGTGTGTTCTTGTTTTTCCTGTCAACAAGTATAGTTGATCTGGCCCCTTGCACAAAATTCATGCTTCCTTACTATGGAACAAGTTCAATATTTAGCCTGGAAAATATTTTCTGAAGAAGTCATAACTCAGGAATGCCATCTTTATTGTTGAGGAAGTACAAAGTGTACAAGGAAAGAGTTGCATTTCTAGTAGGTAACTTTTAATTTTTAACTACCTTTTGTATAAATGTCCTGTTGTTAGGGACATCAACTTACAGTGGCTCTACAAATACAACCTGCCAAACTGGAATCTGATTATGCACTTTACTACTATTTAGTTCGGTCCACTGTGAGTGTATGGATCAACGTTCTGTCCCTTGTTCCATCTCCCATCCATCCCCCAACAGGTACAGCCAAGTTCTTACCTAAGCTTAGCATTATACTTGTATTTGGGAAGGTGGTCCTCATGGTATCTTATAGTACTGATTTCTTAGACTTACTCACACGATTGCTTGCAATTGTATTCAAATTCTGAATTTTGGAGTGGCGAGAATTTGAAGCAGAGTAGAAGTTAGGGGTTGTTCTTTGTTGTGGTTTATAAGGTCAAGTTGTGTGTGTATGTGATTTTTTTTTTTTTTTTTTTTTTTGTTTGTTAATGATGTGAAGCTTGAGGCTGGTGGTTCCTGGAAAATATAAAATGGATTCTAGTGTTCTGTAAATCTGTTTGTTTTGTGGTTTTTCTTTTAACCTCAAATTTTACTGTAGCTATCACTATAACAACACCATGGTTCTCTCTGGAGCAAAGTTCTCAATCCTGTCTAGTTCCTCATTCACTTATCAAAAACTTGATAATAAAGAATACTCTGCGTGATCATGTTGGTCATCAACGCGAATTACCGCAGGCTCCAAAACATCTTTCGGTATTTTTTTATTAAGAAACTTGCAAACACAGGAGCTTAGTATCTGCAACATTCACATAGAGCAGGCATTACAGGTCTTCAGCTCACTTTGTTATTAGACTGTAAATTAGACACTCAGAGTATATTTGGGACATTTGATTATACCCAGCTGCTAGGTGGGTTCTGAATCATTATTTTTTGTGAAACTTTGTTTCCTGTCTCCTCCTGCTTTCAAAATAATTTCAGCAGAAAAACTGTATGAATACAACTGTTACTTGTTCAGATGGCGGTGTCTACAGGAAAAGGTGATTGGATGGAACTAACTGGGATTTCTAAAACAAAATGCAGATCATGCAGATTTTGTAAATGGTATATAATGCTGGTAATAAGCATTTGTATGAAATAAAGTATAATGACATTAACTTGCAGCATACCTATCTTTTACCTTTGATACAAGCTGACATTGTGTGCAATTACTGACCTTTTGATAACTAAACAAAGTATCTTCCTTCCTGAGACACGAGAAAGAGACAAGAGAACCCAGGCCATCATCAGCTTTGGTGCAGGTGCATTCTACAACAGAGTGAGAGATTGAGGCATATGGAGGGTGGTTTCCTGAGCCAGGGAGTCCCAGGGGAAGGGCAGAGCAGAGACCCGCCAGGAGCCAACAGCTCCCATGGGAGCAGCTGACCAGGTGTGCGTGGGCCTGGGCGTAACGGTGGCCACCCCCACTCCCACAAAGGGCAGCCCTGGGGAGTGCTGTGACCAGGGTGGGCAAACGGGCTGTGGCATGGCATGGCTGAGCGGGAGGACACCTCTTCGAGGAATGGACATTCTGCTGGCTGAATGGAGAGACTTGAAGTACACACATCCCAGCAACTGGGCACTGGTCAGTGACCATCTGCACAGGTCAAGGGCGCTCATCCTACCTGACCCTCAAGGCAGAATGGTGGGCAGTCATCTGAGAGCAAAGGCTGCAGCTCCAGGGGGGCTGTGCCATCTACCCCAGCAGTGGCCAATGCCTCCGCAGACAGAGCTGCTGAAGGAAGAGGCTGCAGCGCAGGCCTCGGACTTGCAGGAAGGGCCTCGACCTTTCTCCTTGGGGCAGGGACAGGCAGCAGACCTGCCTGCAAAAGGTGTGCTCAGGTGGAGAGGCTCCTGCAGAAAGTGGCTGCAGAATGTCAGGTAGGCTGAGGAGAAGTTAGATAGCTGGTTCCAAGTTGCACTCTGCAGTAGACTTACAGGCCACAGGTAAGCAGCCAAAACCTCCCCCACCAGCACATGCAGGAGGGAGGAGGGGGGCCAATAGTGCTGGGGAATGGAAGCTTGCAATGGCAAGTACCTGGAGGAAGAAGAGACTTTCCCTGAAGCCTGCGGTGCCCTTGCAGAATTGCCTCGCCACTCTGCAGACTGAAGAGGAAAGATGCGCCACATCAGGAGAGATGCTGGAACAGGGAGTAAGGCAGCCTGATCTGTTGCCTGTGTAACACCTAGTGCAACTAAGAAAAGGTGACCTGTAATGGTGGTAGGTGACTCTCTTCTGGGAAGGTACAGAGGCACCTATTTGCTGACCTGACATACTCTCTAGAGAGGTGTGCTGCTTACTGGGAGCTTTCACTGGGGACCTTGATAGGCTTGAGAGGTGCACCCATGTGAACCTTTTGAAGTTAGCAAGGCCAAGTGTAGAGTCCTGCATGTGAGTCAGGGCAACTGCCATTATCTGTACAGGATAAGTGGAGAATTGATGTAGAGCAGCCCTGAGGAGAAGGCCTTGGGGCTGCTGGTTGATGAGAAGCTCAACCTGACTCAACAATGTGCACTTGCAGCCCAGAGAGCCAACCATATCTAGAGCTGTATCAAAAGAAGCACGGCGAGCAGGTTGAGGGAGGTGATTGTCCCCTTCTGCTCTTGTGAGACCTCAACTGGTGTTTAGCTCTGCAGCCCCCAACATAAGGAGGACATGGATCTGTTGGAGTGAGTCTGGAAGAGAGCCACAAAGATGGTGAGAGGGCTAGAGAACCTGTCCTGTGAAGACAGGCTGAGGGAACTGAGGTTGTTCATGAGATGAAACATAGGAAATTCAAAGTAGACATAGGGGAAAACTTTAACTGTAAAGATGGTAAAATATTAGCACAAGTTGCTCTGAGATTTTGTGGATGCTCCATCCTTGGAGTTAGTCAAAACTTGACTGGCCCAGTTCCTGAGCAGCCTGCTGAACTGGGACCAGGTTTGAGCAGGAGGTTGGACTAGATGACCTCCAGAGGCCCTTCTGTGATTCTGTGACATGGCTCATGATTGTTTTGTGTGAGAAGCTGGGGAAAAAAACCCTATGCTCTGTGTAAAGTATATGCAAGATTATACTATTAGTTTTATACTGTTATAGTGAAGATTTAAACACGCAACAGTGAAGATGTAAGCAAGAGTGAGCAAAAACCAGTATAAGCTTTTAATCATAATTTAAAAAAAAACACCTCAGTATTTGACTTCTGTAATTCCCACATCAATAAAACACAATTTCTTCTCACGCTTAGATTAAATTAAGCAGAGCTTCCTGTACTTTATGGATTTCCTATTATTGAGGTATGTGTGCTTTAGTTGTGGGTGCTTTTTTCTGAAAACATACTACTGAATGTTACAGGAATTTCAGTACCTCAAATTGGTAAAAGGGCACATATAGTTTTGGAGTTACTATTAAAGAGCAAGCTGCAGTTACATGGAGTTGTGTACCTGTTAAATACTGTGATGGTGGTATTATTTATTTCTTTTGCTTTCTTCTCTTGTTTTTAAACTTCTGTGTTCTGGGAAAAGGCACAGACAAGGTTTTGGTTCAGAGCCATTCTGTGTTAATTGCAGGGATTCTCCTTTAGGCAACAATCATCCAGTTAGATCTGCTGACTGATAGGTTTGTATGAATATTTCCTAGGTGGTTGTGGTCAAAATTATTTAAGATTATGTAGATGTATATAAGCTAAACATGAATTATTTTGACCAAAACAAATGTGTAAAGGGGTGTCTTTACACATATGAGAGAAACATCATTTAATGTCTGGGGTCAGAAGTTCCTATTCTTTGTATCAGTGGAGGAGTGTTTCTATGGCTCCAATGAATTTACAAAGCGATAGAACACAACTGGTGGGCAGAGAAGAGGCAGCCCTCAGTCCAGAAAATAATGTCTCCCTCTGTTAAGATCGTGGTGGCCACTACATGTTTCAGTTTTCCCTATACTTAAAAGTACTGACAAACTGCCTTGCAAGCTGTAGGTACCAAGACTTAAGTGATTATTATAGTCAAGCAAATACCTCTGTTTTTTCCATATATAAATAATACAGTGGCCTTACACCTCAATATGATCTTACAAAGCTAGTTATTCAGTAATGTAAATTGGATGTCACTTGTGAATGCCCGTCTATGGGAAACCTGCCTGAAGGCCCTCTCTTTACAGACTGTTGAGGGTGTTAGATATCAGCAAAGAACCTACTATCACAGTCTGAGGAGGAACAGTCCCATGAAGTATCTGGTTTATTTTTTTTATTATTTTGTTATTATTTCTATGAATGCGTCGATAAATAAGAAATATAGTGGAATATGGTGTAAATTATCCTTTGGTAGAATGAACCTTTAAGTAAACTTAATACCTTGAAGTGGTCACTAGATGGCTTGCTTGCCTAGCATTTTCGTAAAATTCATGTGGTTTAAAGACCTATGGATTCCTTTTACTGCTTTTTTTTTTTTTTTTTTTTAAATCTAAGATGCTGATGGTTTTTTATAATCTAAGATGCTGTTTTAAATACCATTTTTATGCCTGCAAGGGAGTCTAGGTTTACTAATCCTACAAATTCTCTAAATATCTGACTCAGTGTTGCAAGAACTGTCAAGATATTTACATCCTGATAATGAAGTAGGTTGTTGGCAGAAAATACATTGTGAAACCTTTGTTTTCTCCATTGTTTAGACCATTAGTGGAGCACTAAAACCAGGATAATATCTGAAGACACCCTTTCAATAGGCACATCTATTTTAGGATTTTGATGGTTTGTAAAATCAGGACATTTTAGCATGTTAATGAACTAGGGTCCAGAGGGGAATCTTCTATGGAGCAGCTTAATGTGTATTCAAGTCATACTTGGCTCGTAAGGTCTGCTGTTCTTTACAGCAGGCAATGCCTTTATTTGATTCTGGGCTTATTGCTGTGGCAGGAGTCTGCTGCAGCTCTCCTGGGCTGTAATGCTGCTGTGCAGTCGGAGAAAAGAGAAGGTTTTGCCTAACTTGCTGTCTAATAAAATTAGCTTCCCAAATGATGTCTGATATGTAACGGACTGAGCTTTTCCATATAAAGGATAATTTCTAAGTGCTAGTTAAATTTGATTTTCTTTTATTTGTCTTTGGAGATATGAATTATGTAACAGCCAGTGAGTCTGACTCACTAGGTATTTTTACTCCCGCAGTCATTTTATCTCCCGCTTCCTTTCATCATCTCACTTCCTTTGTTTTACTTTCCACAGAGGTAGTGCCTAATGTCTGATAAATCTTGGATAAATGCTTTAAAATGCTTAGGCAAACTTTGTGTTTCATACAGGCATACCTATTTACTCTGGGCTGCATATACTGGAAAAATAAAGATAATTTTTTTATTCTTGTTATCTCTGTATATAATTTGCTATACAGGTGAGCATTTTTCTCAAAAAGTAAAGCGTTACTTTACAAAAGTTTCCAGAACTCTGAGAAATGTGTTTTAAAAAGACTGTCAGTTGCTTTTCACTGATATTTTGCTACTGAATATCACTTGAATATTTGACTGGGTTTTGACATTTTGCACCATCCTTTCTCAGAGGATACTCTTTAAGTTTTATCATTATGGCCTTCTTTCTTTTCCCCCTTTTTTAAAGCAAATGTTTTTATCCTTATATTCGTATCTTACAAGAAGTTTAAGGTCTTGAGCATCGTGGTGTGAGAATGTCTTGCATGGAGGAAGTTGAATTTTTTTCAAATAAAACTGGTTATAAAACTAGATTTCAGTTCATTGCATATATATGCACAGATAGCTTCACATTTAAATGTTCTAGCTGTTCATATATAGATTAGGACACTGATGTTATGTCATTAATTATAAGTAATACATTTAATTTGTATTTCTGCATTAATCACTTTGTGTTGAGAAAGAGATTGTTGTATAGTGAATGACTTAAATTTATAAATGCTCAGTCTCTAAAACTTTTTTTACTACTTTAGCAAGTATAAAAGCATAGTGTCTTCCTTTCTGCTGTAGATAACGTAGGCATTAATAAGTCATAAACCCTGTACTTAATTCAATAGTTAAATATTTACTAGGTAAATGTTATGTGGGGTACTTAAGGTTTTTGAAAAAATCTCGTCAGGATGTTTCGCTTCAGTTACTCAAGCCAGCAGCTTGGCTAGCAATGTATCATAATCTTGGAACAGTGCTGGCTTTTAAATTAGTAAAAAATGTTTAATGAATAAACTTTTGCTACACAGTAGTGTAACATTAGAATTTTATTTCCTGACTAAGTGTTCAGTGTCCAAGAAGCTTTCTGTTTATTCCTTTTATACAGGACATTGTACCAGTGGATGCCTCTTATGAGGTGAAAGAGCTTTATGTGCCAGAAAACAAGCTACAGTTGGCCAAAACTGATGCTGAGTCTTTGTTAACCTTGGAAATAAATAAGGTATTGTGTGTTCACTTATCTCACTGAAATTGAAAGACAGTCTAATCTGTTGCTCAGTGTAAGTAGAGATAGTCGAAATACCTGTACTGGTTACAGAATGTATCACAATATACTTTTACCCTTTGTTCTTGAGAGAAAGCACAGCATCTGTGTTTTCTTTGATCACTTATTAGAGATAAATGAATCTCTGTAACTTCATAAATAATGGCTGGTATAGTGTTACTTAGCTTATCCCGAGCCTGAAGATTAAATTTACAGTGACTTCCTCCCATGCATGCCCGCTCTCCAGTCCATGGACTAAACCGTGGCTGGCATGTCCTGTATGATTAGCTATTTCTAGAAGAATTACTAACTTTTTTTTTACTTACACAAACCATTTTACTTTAAATTGCAGTGACCTAGAAATATGAAGACAGTTACTGCTTCTTGATTGTCCGTGTTGGTAACCTTCAGCTGAACGATAGTAAACTTGTATAGCAGCCTCAAGCAGCTGCAAATTTAAGTCTACAAAGAGATTATCAGAAGTACTTTATTTTTTTTTTCTGGTTAGAACGTATTCATGCTACTTTTCTGGCTTCCAGCAGAGAAAATGTGGAAAAATATGGATCAACTTGATCAACTCTGTTCTTATTTTGGTTAAATACACAATTTTCCAACTCAGATGAATTAGACAAAGCTGCTTCTGGCTGTGTTTCTGTTCTGCTTTATCTTCGTTTTCTGAAGAACTAGGCTTAAACACTGATACAATGCATGAGTGTTTTCAATGGCTTTTTGACAGTATTACTAAACTTAAAGCTCAGGATTTGATCGAGGAGCTAAGCTCAGAATTGGGCATCTGCAGTGAGTAACTTGACTTTGAAGGATTGAGAGAACATATCAAGCACTGAATTAAATAGTTCTAAAATTTGCCTAGCCTTCTACTACTAGCAAATTTTAGTACTTCCTTTCACTGCATCATACTAGATTCCTTTCACATGTGTCTTTAAAACTTTTTATTACTTTGAGGAATAAATATTTAAGGTCACCATTATTAAATTTCTGTAGTGTCCTGTTCTAAATTGCTCCCTATCTAGAAAAACAAATCCTTTCCCCTCCCACCCCCAACCAGTGTGTTGTTAAATATCAAGCAAGTATGTAATGTAAACTTGGGAAGAAAATGTGTGTTGTACTTGCTTCAGCATAAATTATACAGTGTAATAAAATTAGTCATGCTCTTTGCAAAAGAGACTTGCACAAGCAAAGCCTGTCCTTGTCAGACTTGACCAAGTAGAAATAGTAGAGGCCACACACTAAGTCATAATGTGACTGTTTAAGTGCTAAGGAAGGAAATTCCCTGTAAGCTGATACCTCTTAAACTAAAATAAGTACTAGTCCAGAGAGAATTTTACTTCTGGATTGTCTCACTAGTTTATGCAATAAAATTTTTTTTTCTAATCTGTTTTAAGATTAGACCTCTTAATATTCACCCCCATAATTCTGTTATTTGTGTGGTAATTGTATGCATTGTTTTCATTGTTTTTTCTCTTTTTTTTTTTTAAATATCGTGGTTATCTTCCTTTGTTAAAAAAATAAATGCAGGCGGGACTCTCTGTTAAGTTGAACTTTATCAAACACTTACAAATAAAATTTGTGTTTTGTTTCTTTTTTTTTGTTTTGTTTGGTTTGTTTTTTAACACAAGGAAACTTGATCTAGTGTAAGGACTGGAAAATAGCCAAAAATATCAACATTGAGGAAGAAGTTGTTCTTTTTTTCTTACTTGTAGAAACTTTGAATTCTTTGTGTTTAAAAACTGTGATACTGAGAAAACTTTCATTTACACTGTTCTATATTTTATAGGTAAATCATGATTTATTATCATTAATACCTGATGCCAGTCATGAAGCAACAACTTCTATCTGTTCTGTTTCTCCATTTCTTTACAAGGTGGATATGCAATGGGTGCAAGTGCTAGCAGAAGGCTGGGCAACACCCCTGAATGGCTTTATGAGAGAGAGAGAATACCTACAGTGCCTTCACTTTGACTGTCTCCTTGATGGTAGGGTGAAACTTCCATTTGTAAACCTGAGCAAGCTAATCCTACTTCTAGAATATTGTTGACACTTTGCTTCTTGGTTCTGTGGTAACATGTTACCAGGCTTGCGCACAACCTGGGGTAGGAGAGTAGGGTGTTATAGTAAGCAATTTTAAGCTTGATGGTTTTATTCTTTTTGTATCTATCATCATGTTTAAAGTTTGAATGTCTTGTCTTTTTTTGCCTTACAGACTTTATTTTTCAAATGTTTTCATTTTGGAAAACATTTAAACATAAAATCCATATTTCTAATTTGTTATAAGAAATTGTTAGAATTCAGAATTGCGATTTAATTGCTGTTTAACTCTGTGCCAAAAGATCTGTTCTGTGATAGTAATGAAGGAAAGCACAACAAACTGACTTGAGTGCTGGAGCTATTGCAAATATGAAATTAGAATTTGACAAGGTGGCTTGAGTATGGACAATTGTCACATGCAATCAAATTACTATGACTTAGTGATTATTGTAGAATCATTTAGGTGGAAAAAACCTTTAAGATCATCAAGTCCAACTGTTAACCAAGGACTGCCAAGTCCATCACTAAACCAAGTCCCTAAACACCACATCTATGCATTTTTTTAAGCACCTCCGGGGATGGTGATTCTACCACCTCCCTGGGCAGCCTGTTCCAATGCTTGACCACCATTTCAGTGAAGAATCATGTGGTGATTTAAATGAATATATTTTATTTTGTATTACCAATTGGCTAAGAACAAACATTAGTTAAGGTAGTTAACAAGTGGTAACATCCTTAAGTTTTTGAATTTGATTGTGATCTGCTGTCATTTTTCATTTATTCCTTTTTGAATAAATTCCTTTTTGACTGTTTTACTCCAGTCTTTGAGAGTTTTTGCTCTCTCTGTATCAAAGAGGGATAGTAAAAGTTCCTGTCTCCCCACTTCCTTCTGCATTATTCTTCTCTTACTGGACACCAAATAGCAGGAAAAAAAAAGTTACTTGTCTGGATCATAGAATTGAAAGACATCAGTTGTCCCTGTTACTCTTGTTACTTTTTTTTTTTAAAGTTCCCTTTTCTATAAGCATCTCGGATACTATCCTAGGCAATATAATGCCATTCTGTTATTTTGGAGTATCTAAAGTTAGCTGTATTGTTATGGACTGCTAGTTTTATTTTAGTTCCATTTGCCTTCTGTGTGTCCATCCAGGTGAAGTGTACTCTGCAGATGACGTGCTATACATTCAACTGCTAAAATAGCTTGTAGCTCCTTATTCTGCCCTGTAGTCTTCTGTAAATTGGAACTTTTATGAGGCTTTTAAGACCTTGTGTAGCAGAGTGTTTCAGATATGGCAATGTTACAAGTTTTTAAACCTCTCTTGCAGTTGTTTTTAGTACCTCATGTATGCTGCAAAAAATACGAGCAATGAAAATTAACAAATAACTTATGGATGGAAACAATTTTCAGTCCTACGCCTGAACAGAACAATCATATTCTTCTAGATGCTACCATATTTCCTCTTCTTAGTTATCTACTGTAATATGCTCATATGAGAACCTATTTAGCAAAGTGTGATTGCTTTCAAGCTGCTTTTACTACTTGAAGCAGTGGCAACTCTTAAGTCAGAACCACATCCTGAAAGTTTCTTCCCTGCTTGGTACGTTAGTTCTGTTGTATCGTAGCAGCAGTAATTTTCCAGGGTTCTGATTTTGAAGAGAAGTAAGTATTGTTTAATACCTGCATTGCATTTCATCCTTTGGACTCTAAATGTGATGTTCATACTGACTGACTTCTACGTTATGGAGATCGGTTGAGGTGTGTTGATAACTTCAGCTTTGAAGAGAGAATTATCTGAAATAGTCTCAAGCTGACACTGTGCTCATCCGTGACTTAACGAACTCACTCCTACCTTGTCTCAGTTTCTCATTTGTACAGTGGCTGAAGATAATGGCAAAGATATTATATATTTATTATTGGTCACTGACAAAATTGTAACAATCAATGGCTTTGAAATATGTTCCCAGTTTGGAATTATTTGCCTATTTGCAAAGCAAAAGGATTCTTTTTGAATTATCAGGCTAGGGGTGGCAAATCATCTTCTCTGTGACTGTTGCCAAGCTCAATTTTGTGATCTAGTTGCTTTGAAAATAACTGGGTGCTAAGACTGAACTTAGGAGGAGGTGTAGAGCATGCTTTGCATTTTGAAGGGTACCTATTTTTCTCTTAAACTTTTCATCCAGCTTCATAATTTTGAACTTGCTACCACTCTTAAGGTAAAATTGAGAAACGGTTGTAAAAACCATATTACTCAAATAACAGGGAAATCAGCCTTATTTAGAGTCTTGGCCCCATTACAGCCAATAGCAAAACCCCCATAAACTTCAAGGGGCCCATGACTTTTCTCCTGGAGACCATCCAAAAGTTTTGCACTCTTTCGGCAAGTGTTTGCTCATTAGAATTCAAGCCTTTGTATGAGACTTAACGGTATTTACTCCACTGGGTTTCTCAAATCTCACTGTTGTAGTCAAGAAAAATAAGACTTCTAGCATGTAGCAGCGAAGTAAATACTTAAACATGAGGACCACGCATAACCTTAAGATTCAGATACATTGGTTTAGTTTTAGAAGTAGCTGGTAAGTTTTCAGCTGAACAAACTATGCAAAATGTCTGCCTGACTCAACAGTTTTTGCTGGAATATAGCTTTAAGTGAAGCGCAAAAGTCACCTTTTCAAATTGTTGAATTATATACGCTGACTGCTTGGGTACATCTGGCTGCTTCTATCGCATTGAGCTTTTCTTATGGACAAAGTATGGCTGCCAAGAATACTATTTTTTTACTCATTATCCACTACAGTACCAATCTTGCCTGTATTTTAGATGATGTATTTAAAAATGTCAGTTGTGGTTTTTTTCTTACTATGTAACATCTTGAACAAGATATTAATTTGAGATCCCTAAAAAGTAGTATCCTCACAGTCTAAATGCCTTGTGTGGGGCTATAAGTGCTTGCAATTTTAAGTACTGTCATTGCTCTTAAATCTCAGTGCTTGCACATTTTATAGGACATGCATCTTATGCAAGAGTTCATTCTAAAAGTTACTTTTAACTCCTGGTAAAGTAAGTGCTTGAACTACCTGTTGTGTGATATACTTATAGTCTGGACTGTAACTTGTTAGGTAGGTAGATTTTCATATCATCATTGATGACCATTACTAAAGATAAAGACTTTTTTTAATTCATTTTGCAGGGGGAGTTATTAATCTGTCAGTGCCTATAGTACTAACAGCCACTCAAGAAGACAAAGAAAGACTGGATGGATGTACAGCAATTGCACTGGTGTATGAAGGTCGCCGTGTGGCCATTCTCCGTAATCCTGAATTCTATGAGCACAGGAAGGAGGAACGCTGTGCTAGGCAATGGGGAACAACATGCAAAGAACATCCCTATATCAAGGTGTGTGTTTAAAAGTTGAAAACTTATTCCTATGAGCTGTATTGTTTGTGGAGCTGCAAATTAGGTGAAGCAGATGTCTGTGACTGGCATGTATTTCCATAGCAAAACTACTCGAGAACTAATTAAAATATTTGAGCAGAAACAAAGGTGATTTTTTTTGTTCTATGCAGCTGTTGAATAGTCTGCATTTAATGTGGAAATCTAATGTCAGTATGTACACATGAAATGAATTTAGAATGTACTGTAGAATCTGTGCTACAGAAGAGGGAATTTTGACCTCTAGTGTGCCTAGGAAACACATCTCTGTAGCCAGATGGATCATCAAAGCTCCTTAATCAGCAGGTATATGTATTGTGAAGGCAAGAAAACTTCTATTCTGTCTGTATGTGGAACACCTGAGAACTGCCAGTTTTAGATGCTTTTGAAATAGGTGCTGTTCCTGGAGAGTTCATCACTTAACTCTCTGGGGAGTTATTTCCCATCCACTGTGTTCAGTATGTTTTATTATCTTGATCTTATGTGTATGTCATAGTGAAATATTTTAGTTGTAACATGCTCGTTGCAATGCTGTATTGAGTTTTGCAAGCTGATGTAAATGTTGCATTTTGACTTTGCAGAGCCAAAATATGATTTTTTCTCCATTTGTCTCTATAGTGTCTTTTTGTTTACAAATATGACTTAGGTAAAAAGAAATCAAACAAACCTTGAATTATGAGCTTGCTTTTAAAAAGGGAAAGTCTTTGATCTGTTCAAAAAGTATCTCTGACTAATAGTTATACATATGTGAAAACTATGGATTTTTTTACATCTTTATTTTATTAATGTGTAATCAAATTTTTTATTAATGTGTAATGACATCCTTCTACTGACTGAAGTTGTATTTAGGAGTATAACTGAAAAAGAGTGTCTGCTTGATATGAGTAAGATTATTTTGGAAGATTTTCTAAGCCCTTGAATGTGGTCTGTGCTGATGAACGTAAGATTACCCCGTTACTGAAAACTTAACACAAATTTAAGAAATTCTAAGGAAATCTCATGCAGACAAGATTTGAATAACTTGTTATAATGCATTAGCAATTACAGAATGACATGGCTCAAACTAGTATAGAAGATGAGGATGTTCTTATGTCTGTACTGGGATGTGTAGTAGTATCATGACAGCATATGAATGTGTGCATAGTAGTTTCCTAGAATAGTGTAAGTTAGAAAAGACCTTTAAGACAGAGTCTAACCATTAACCTAGCACTGCCAAGTCCACCACTAAACCAGGTCCTGAAGTGCCACATCCGTGTGTCTTTTAAGTATCTCCAGAGATGGTGACTCAACACTTCCTTGGGCAACCTGGTTCAATGCTTGGCAACCCTTTTGGTGAAGAAATTTTTCCTAAAATCCAATTTAAACCTACCCTGGTGAAATTTGAGGCTGTTTCTTCTTGTTCTGTTGCTTGTTACTTGGAAGAAGAGACCGACACATACCTTGCTACAGCCTCCTTTCAGGTTGTAGGGAGTGACAAGGTTCCCCCTGAGCCTCCTTTTCTCCAGGCTAAACAACCAAGTTCCCTCAGATGCTCCTTTTAAGACTTGTGCTCTGGACACTTCACCAGCTTTTTTGCCCTTCTTTGGACATATATCCAGCACCTCAGTGTCTTTCTTGTAGTGAAAAAAACTGAGCACAGTATTTGAGGTACAGTCTGCCTCACCAGTGCCAAGTACAGGGAGACGATCACTTCCCTAGCATGATAGCACGTGAATCCGGTGGCCCTTCTAAATTAATCACTAATCTTAGAATACCTGAAAGTTACTGTAATGCAGTTTTCTTATCTTCCTATCTTTATCACACCTTCCCCTCACCTTGGTGAGATGTCAAAGTTTGGCATTTTCTTTGGGAAGGGGGAGGTGACTAGCATAATCTAATTCCAGCAAGTCCTCTATCTCAAAGCAAAAATAAATTGAAAAATCCACACTTAACTTCAGCATCTTGGCTTTTGGGTTTAATATGTGATGTCTTACATGATATTAACATTTGTTGTCATCTTTAAGCTACATAAGGCTAAAAAATTATTACAATCAAGTTAACAACTATAAATTATTACATCAGAAGAACATATGTTGCCTTGGTAAAGTGCTATTGTAAAACAAATCCTAAAGCGATCCTACCCCAAAGATTCTGATTTTATTCATAAATTCTGATTTTATTCATAAATTAAAGTGGTTTAGTTAATCAAAACTGTTTTGTTAGTTGCTTTATTGCTGACCAGAATCTTGTAAACTGCAGGGCCATACTGGAGCTGCATTTGCTTTGACCAACAACTATAAAGTGTGCAGTTTATATATAGGATTTCCAGGCACTAGCTCTTTTTGTCATGTAATAATGTTGGTTAAGAATACTGGCTACTTGCATTTCTATATATTAAAAAAAGTCTTTATTTTGAAAAAAAGCCATATGCCTACTGAAGACTTGTGCATCTCTCCAGCACCATGGTATAACATGTCAGGACTGTCTTCCGGTGATGATTTTTTTTTTTTTTTAAAAAAAAAACAACACATTGATGCTTGACGTGAGACTGTCAAATAAAATTAACCTGGAACTCTTCCCTTCGTAAAGATGTGTCCCTAGTGCCATACCCTAGATGCTCAGGAGAACCTGAAAACCAATCCTAACAAGGATTTTCCTTTCTTTTCTTAGATGGTTATGGAGCAAGGGAACTGGTTTGTAGGTGGAGATCTACAGGTCCTTGATCGTATTTATTGGAATGATGGACTTGATCAATACCGTCTCACTCCAGCTGAACTAAGGCAGAAATTCAAGGAAATGAATGCTGGTGAATGAATTTTTCTTGTTCTGCTTCTTCTGCGAAGATTTATCCAAATGCCTGCTGTCTTGGTACCCCAGGGGCTAACTAGCATTGTTTCAAGGATGAAGATTTTGAATGGTCTCTTAAATGTCATTCTTTCCCTTTTACTGGTATTAATTTTTATGATCTCAGGCATTGCCTAAATACACAAGAGAAGCTGGTAATGCCTGAGATTCTGACATTGTCTTTCCATGCGTGCTAGACATGGCACTAATGCAAGAAAAGATAATGTGAAAATGTGGTAGAATATGATTTAAAAATTATCAGGTACGGCTGAGTGCTGAGCTTTCATGCTCTATTTTTAAGTCTGTTCCATGCTGCTTCTGGGGAGCAAAGCTTATGACAGTAATGCAAGTAGACTGGTGCAAGTGGAATGTATCACAGTTAAAAATTATGAGTTAACTGCTGGCTTTATATTGCAGAGGAAACTTTTCTCACTAATTCAGTTGTGTTAGGCAGTTAAATAAGAGGCTGAGTAAAGTCATAAAGCAGAGAACAATCAAACATACAGCTTTTATTGTGGCAGTGACTGGCAGGTAGCTGCTAAGCACTTCTGAGTGTGAGGGGAGAGATTAACATCAAGAATGCAAACTGAGGTTGGTCCTGAGCTCCTGTAATTTTTCAGTGTGGTCAATATTTCCAGGATTTGCAGATTTGAGATACCAGTGGGTTGTTTTTTTTTTTTTTTTTTTTTTTTTTTTTTTTTTTTTTTTTTTTTTTTTTTTTTAGCTAGCCCCTAAACCCTGGTCTCTAGATTTCATTGGTTCCTTACTAGGAAACCTCTCAGTTAGGGTGATTTGCTGTCTTCATCTCAGTTTGCAGAAGAGAGAAATCCTGTTTGTGTCAGGGTTTTTCATCGAAAGGTTTGTAATAGCAGTTAGCCTTCCTTTGTTCTTACTGTGTATAAATTCTACTAAGCTGTTTAGGTGAAGGAAACTAATTAAGGCACATTAAATACCCTTTTATTTGTTTTGTTGCAAACATGTCCGTTTGTTCTCCTGATGATACATTGAGCCTTTAAGACAGGCAGCACAGTTGGATTTCCTCTTAGAATTTAACTTTGTATTATATGCTCATGCCAAGTGAAAAATCCAAAGAGAAGATTATAGCTATTGGAGAAACTTCTCAAAAATGAAGGAGGCTGATTTGTGGGTGTTTTTGTTTCGGTTTTTTTTTTTTTTTTTGTATGGTTGCTTTATTATTAGCTTTGTTTATTGAATATAGTGATTTTATAATAATTCATAACCCTTAATCACATATTACTACTGCTATTATACTTGATTAATAGAGTTCAGAGGAAAGATAATGTTTTTCTATGGTTGTACAACTCCTGATAAAATAACTTTCTTTTCTAACTTTTTTCCCTGTTTTTTCTCTATAGATGCTGTCTTTGCATTCCAGTTACGCAACCCAGTGCACAATGGGCATGCTCTTTTAATGCAGGATACTCATAAGCAGCTTTTGGAGCGTGGCTACCGTCGCCCAGTTTTACTCTTGCATCCACTTGGAGGCTGGACAAAGGAGGATGATGTTCCTCTCATGTGGCGCATGAAGCAACATGCTGCAGTACTGGAGGAGGGAATCTTGAATCCAGAAACGACAGTGGTGGCTATATTCCCTTCCCCCATGATGTATGCTGGACCAACTGAGGTAAATATATCAAGAGTTTAAAACAAAACAAAACCCCTTTTGATTGTACACTACAGTGTTTTGTGCTATGCCTGAGGTATGTTTGTTGTGTTTTTTTTAATGGGGAGAGGAGTCTAATTTTCCTTGGGAAACCAGACTGTGAAGACACTCTCTGTCATCAACCAAAACCTTCTGTATATATTACAGTACTTTGGTGGAAATGGTGGGAGACAACGTTGGTTTTATGTGCTCTTTTTTCTTTACAGTTACAAGGGTATGATAATGAATTAATCCTTCCTCCTTTTTTACAGTCTCTTTCAGAAGGAATTATAAGATCTATTAACATACCAAATAGTTGTCCTGAATGTTAAGATACTTAAGTTGTATGATTATTAAGCAAGAAATTTGTATGTTGGAGGGCTATACACGAAGTAGAGAAAGAAAAAAAAAAGCTTGCTTTACTTTTTGGCAAACTTAATTCAGAGATAATTGTTTCAAGGTTTTTGTATGAAATAATTCTTTGGCAACACTTTATTTAGAAGCCAGGTCTTGGGCTGGAATCCCTAGAGGTTTGTGGGAAGCAGCAGAGAGAATAAATGCTCTCGTTTGAGGGCAATTCTTTTAAGGGGTATTGGTTCTCCATCTCTCCTTACTTCCCGCTGCCCTGCCCCACAGTCACAGGAAGTTCAAATTCTGACCAGGCTCAAGATGTTAACTCTGTGGTAGCTTTTGATAGGTGGAAATCTCACCAGTGGAATCAAATGAGACAGGTGTTGCTTATTTTCTGCTGGGCAGTTGACTGATCGAACAGAGCTTGCACTGCCTTTCAGTCCAGAGAAAAAACTGTAGTCTGCATCTAGTTGAGGCATGTGAGTGAGTTACTGTGGGGAATCTTGTACTGTTGCTACAGACCTTTTGTGAGAATTAACAGAAAACTTCAGTCTTGTGTTCATGAACTTATCAGGAGGAACAAAATCCACATCCTTATCCTGAACAGAATAGAAGTTTTCTCCTAACCTATATAGCATTTCCAGTGACCTCAGAGTACAGCCTGACAATAATATTTGTAGCAAAGTAATAAGAGACTCTTTCTGTAATATTTTTCCATAGGTCATTTAAAAGACATAGGTACCAGATTTGTTTCTGTAGCACAAGTGCTTTACAGAACAAGCAACTGTTAGCATGGTTATCTGAAGGATGGATGTGGCCTTCCAGTCTGTAAAGATTTTAATGGACATGTTTCATAAGCATCAATTTAGCATTTTTGTATTTTTAACGTTCCTGATAATTACCATGGAAGAAAAGAAACAGTTCTATAAGGGAAAATTCTGTATCAAAAATGCAATGAATTCACCTGCTTAGGGGAAAGTAAATATGTTCTGAAGTAGTATAGATGTATAGGAATATGGGACAAATAGCTGCTAGTTTTATGTCTCAAACATGTGGTTAACATTGTTCTAAATTGCCTTAGTCAAATAGCTTCACTTAATCAAAATGGTGTTCTTACTTGCTGTTACCCACGTGACAACATGAAACTTAGATTTCTTAACTATGCTAGAATAGTTTCAGAAAACGTGCTGCTTGCTGCTTGTAGTATGCTGGGATTTCATGTGTATAGCCAACTGTGTGCTTGTAACGTAAATACTAAAATTATTAGTGTAGCTATCAGCATCCAGATGCTTCCATAGCACCCTGTATGCTTGAATAGTGGTGGAATCCATCATGTGTAACATCTGGCTGTGGTCAGAATGAAAACTGGTACCAATGGTACACTCATGACTGGTTCCTAATTTCATTATCTGACTATTGATTTACAGAATTCTGTCCATATTGACTGCAAAACTTCCTCTTTGAATCATTTCTGTAATGATGAGGTGTAGAACTAAGGTAGGGCTAGCAGTTACCACTTTGAGAAATTACTTTTGAGCTTCTTGCCTAAAGCTTGTTAACGTAAACAGCATGCACAGTGACTAAAATATGAAATACTGATTTTGTTTTATGTAAAGTAGGCAGATGCAATTTTTTTTTTTTTTGGTAATGGAAAGAAAATTTATCTGTCATGTTGCCAGTTTACCACAAGGTAGTGGCAGAAACTCTTGTCCTGTGATTTGTGGTTTTTTTGCTCTCCTGCCACCCCTTTTTTTTTCCCCTTTAGTGCTTGACAGATGTTTCGACAGTTGTTTGTTGCTGTTCAACTTGAAGCTATTTTATCTTGTTTAGTTACTGGGTAGGCCTTTAATTTTGTGTGAAGGTAAGGCTACAAGAAACTACTGTTACCTACTTTTTTTTTTTTTTTTTTAAACTTTTCTCTGAATATCCTTTGGAAGATACTAAACTATATAGATGGTATGACAGTTCTTTTAGAGGAATACTTCCTAGTATGAGAACATACTGATATTTCCTGAAGTGATGTGTCTTTGTTACCTAAAATAAAGTAATATTTATTTTACTTTTTCTGTACTGTACAGTTAAATTTGCTATTGAAAATATTACATATAAAAATGAATTAAAATTCACTAACATTTGGATAGCATAATAAGTCTAAAATCTGTTGTAAGTGTAACATCAAACAATCTGCAATTAAATACTGCAAACAGTCTTTGGGAGAAAAAAATCCTCTCACCATATTTAGTAAAGGAGGTGCATTTCTAAATAATTTGAAAGCATTTCTTTGGCTGCAGGGAACATGTGATTGAATAATCTGTGTGCAGAATTTCCTTTGAAGTATCATTTCTTTTTTTACTTTCAGTTATAACTGAGCTATAAGGGAAAATAGTAAAAATCAACTTGTTAGTTATGAAACCACTCATTGTGAAATATGCTGCAAAGTAGTGTGGGAAAGCCGTTTGTCAGTATGTACAATACTTGAAATATTAAGTGGAAGGGAGTTGGTGCATCCAAGCAAAAATTCAGTAAAGCTAAAGTTTCTCTTTTTGACTTTGGTTCCGCCCCAGTTCATATAGATGTGTTAGAAAGGAAATTATTTCAAAATGATTAGGGAAAGTGAATATACCAAAGTAACTTTACCAAAGCTAGAATTGCTTGATCAGTTTTTGTCTTGGAAGCTCATGGTATGAATAGGCAGCATTAGCGCTGCGAAAGCATTATGTGCAGTATGTGCCTAGTGTATGTGTCCTTTGGGTCTTAATATTGATGCAGACTAAGTGTTGAAATCCTGCCTTGGACAACATCCTTGCCACATGCACCAGGTGAAAATGCCGAGCATGGGTAACTTTTCTTTTTTGATGTGTAAATAAGTTGATTAGATCACTTGTGACCACTGTGTTTAAGTAGTCTATCTTGTCTGTCTTCCAATGAGATGTTTGGCAGCTATCTATTTGCCAGGGTGTCTTTTTTTTTTTTTTTTATTAGAGAAATTACTGTGATTAAAGTAGAGCAATACATGGCTAGATCCCACTAAGCTTCCCAAAGCAGTTGCTTCTGTGTTAATCTTTTTATGTAACAGGAAAGGGATGGAAGGTGACAACATCAGGAAGAACTGAGCTAAGGAAGTGATGAGCTCCATCTTTCTTGCTCCGATTGTGCTGTTCCAAACGCTGTACAAAAGTAACTTTTAAAGTATCCTAACATGCACATGAAACAGGGTAATAGTATGTCTCAGCAGTAAGCTTGGTGGTGATTCACATAATAGATTCTTTGTGTTGTTGTACCACCACAGTAGAAGTCACATCTGATTAGGGAAAAAGTGGTAATTATACAATGCAGGCACACTTTAAGGGTCATGCTTTGACAGTTTTCTTCTGTTAACAGTTTTTCCTGGTTTCTGTTCTAGGTTCAGTGGCACTGTAGATCACGGATGGTCGCAGGAGCTAACTTCTACATTGTAGGGCGAGATCCAGCAGGGATGCCGCACCCTGACACTGGGAAAGATTTGTATGAACCAACCCATGGCGCCAAAGTGTTGACAATGGCTCCAGGCCTCCGAGCACTGGAAATCGTACCCTTCAGAGTTGCAGCTTATAATAAGAAAAAGAAGTGTATGGATTATTATGACTCTGATCAGTAAGTTGTATTTTCGTTTTAAGACTTCTTGAGCAATAGCTGCCTTTTACCCCCTGCCCACATAAAAAAAATGTTTTTAATTAAATTCATATTGAGCAAAGATGGCAGTGTTTAGATGTGGTTTTAGATCATGAATGCAACTTGACTTCAGCATGATTTGAATGTAGTTTCACAGCACAGCTAACCTGATCCAACTTTAGTTGCCACTGGAAGCTCCCCTTTTCCTCACAGGTACTGGAGTTTCTCTAATTCTGGAATATGTTGGCACAGACTGCCAAATCCACAGAGAAATATTACTATTCATTATAATGGTAAGATTAGCTCTCTAGTGGTTTACCTTTCTAAATATGCTTCTCACGTGCCAGGTTTGCATCAGCTATGATGGAAGGAGAAACAATGAGAGAGTTCAGAGGGAGAAGATAGTGGACAAGAGGGTGACAAATAAGTGTTTGCTCTGTCTAACAGTAGTGCAAAATGGTGCTCTAAATTCATTGAATGTCACAGTGTTTTCAGCTGTTTGGGTTTTTTGGTGTTCTGAATTTGTTTTTTTCATCCAGTTCCAGGACAGGTAATTTCACCTTCTGCATGTTCCAATATTTTCTTTCACTCGTGGTACAGCAGAGTCCAAAACTCACCGTATGTGTTGCTATGGTGGCATTGAGTGGGACTGGGAAGATGTCAATTTAGTTTAAACATCTTCATTCAGATTATTGAACTGCTGTACTTTAGGTTTTCATCAAACTGCAGTTGAAGTTACTATTGAAATACAACCCGAATACTGAAATACAAAGTCAAGCAAGACTTTTTTTTTTTTAATTTTTCTATATATTGTAACTATTTCCTATTACTTCTAACTGAAGAAGTATGTCTGTACAACACAGTTCATCTTTCAAAGCATGAAATCAGCATGGGATGGACTGATATGTAAAAATGAACCTGTCTCTTACCTCTTGTAACCACAGCGTAAGCAGCTGAAGAACACTTGAGTATAAGTCTTCAAAGATGTCACTGTGGCTTGTGACAATCAACCAACAAGTTTTATTCAGCAGCTTGTGTGTTTCTTACCATGAATTATATTAGTAGATAGTATGCTGGCTTAACCTTGATTGTAAGTTACATAACTGCTTCATTATTTCAGCAGTAAATTACAAGCACCTGAATTAGTCTGCTTTTATTTTTTAAGGCTGCGAAGTGTTAGTCTCTTACATGACTAAATATAACTTTATGGCATGTTCTTCTGTTGTTTGGAAATCATAAGCAGCATGGTAAAGGCAAATCTGTTGAAACCTGACAAGAATTAAAATAGTTTCACTGTATATTACTCTGTGATGTCCATATGTGTTTAGAAATTTGATGATTTGCTACATTGCAGATGTTTTAAAATTGAAGCTAATCAGGGAGTCTTATTTAGCAGTTGTAGTTTGCCAATGTTGTTCTTTCTTCCTCTTCCCTCCCATATAGGCAGCATTCCAGCATAATGTTCTCCTTAGTACTGTGAAGCTTCTCTTTGGATGGCATTGCAGCAGGGTTTTTTTGTTTGTTTGTTTTTTCTTTTTCTTTCCTCAAGTGATGCTGTAGACAGTAGCATCAGATCAGACCTATGCCCTGATACGTATGGTATTTTCATTAAGAGGAATTAAATCAGAGGGAAGGATATTTCTACTGTATCTGACATGAAAGCCTTTACCTAAACTTACTACCTCTTAGCTAGCTGTTGAACACTTCACTACCTTTGTGCCTTTCATTGAGATGCATCTAGAAGTCCTGATTGCTCTGCACAGTAATTATTGTGATGCAAATACTGATAATTTTATGCAAATATCTATCGATTATAACATAAGGTTCAAAAGGTTGTTATAGTAAATACTATGGATATTTGTCCTGTTTAAGTAATTCAGCAAGTTTTAGACAATACATAAAGATTAAAGTGAAATAGTTATACTGGTATGTCACTTCTTAATAATTTGGAATGGAAGGGGAATGGCAATGTGAGAGGCCAGAATTCCCATTACATGGAACATAAAATCTTTGTAGAATAATATTGATTCTGTTATCATTGATACTGTACTCTTAGCAGGATAGATTTGATTTAAATCAAGGAGAGTAAAACTATACCTCTGTCGTTAGCCAGAGCAAATGATTAAAAAAAATCTCCGTGGTAACAAGTTTTGCCTTTTGTCACAGACTGCATATGCACACTCTTATCCTCTCATCACGCCTGTGGGGACCCTTTAGTTTGAAGCATTTCTTTCTTGTTTCTGTCACTGTTTTGGAAAAAGGACTATGCAGCTATTAACGTGCAGTTTTGCCCTGCTGCTGTCAGAATGTAAGACCGTTTGTCTCGTCCTTCCCTAGGTGTCGTTTGCAAGCTACAGAGTGTGCTGGAGTATGGCAGCAGCCCCCTAGATGGCAATGTGGACACATGCAGGCTCCCTGAAGAGAGAGCCATTATTGCTCCTGCTTGCCATAGACAGAACATTGTGGTAGGCTCCAGACAGAGCTTGGATGGGTGCAGCTGGCTGCATTTCAAGATAGTCTATGTAATGCTGAAAATGTGGCAGACTCCTGGACCATGCAGTGTTTGACTCTGTAAGGAGGATGGCAGGAAACACAGGATTGTTTGGAAACAGAAAGGATTCAGTACTGGTAGAAGACCCTTGGGTGCGAAATAGTGATGTTCGTGGAAATCATTCCTCAGTTCACCACTTAACCTGGTGAAAAACAGCATGAAAATGTAGGGAGGAGGGTTGCATGCATAGAAGCATTGCTCTGACTTGTTTTGGAAATGGATAACTTGATTTCTATTGTACCTTTCTTAGTTCTTTAAGGCTTAGAGACTTGACAAAAAAACTAGGCAATTCAAGAATTTCCATCACTAGTGGATGCATGGAAGGTTATGGCAAGCAGGTTTCCCTTGGACTGAGCTGTAGCTGAGCTGTGTGTCTCAGCTGCTGGAAGCAGTTATTCTTTCCCAGAGTGGTCATCTCTTCTAGTCTTTCAGGCCTCCTATACTCCTTTACCTGGGAGAGGTACCTGTAAGAAGCCATAATGGACACCATCTGCTATCCTGGGTGTCTCTATAATTTGGCAGAGTTGAACCATGCCTGGTTTAGCAGCAAAGACATGCCAAGTTTCTTGCAGCTGGACTCTTTGCTGATGTTAGTGAATTATCTTTCCGGTTTTGAAGGCAATCCCAAGCCATGGGGATGGTGAGGGATGAATCTTTGGCTAGTGGTGAGAGGTTACCAAAAGCTTGATTCAACTGCCAGAAGGATGTCTGCCAAGCTGGGGCTGCAGCATTAGCAGTGGCAGAGAGTTGCTTTCCTCATGACATCTCTAAACATTTATGCTCAGCTTTTATGAGAAAATTTTAACACTTGCTGATAACATTCATAGTATGCCTTTGGGGTTAGGTTTTCACATGCTGGGTTGGTGCTGGTCAGCTATGTACCATAAGATACTGGGCAGCTGTGTGATACCTTACTGTGGCTGAGCTGCTCGTGGCAAGCCTAGGAAGCATCAAAAAGCCTACCACTGGCTCTGCTTCCAAATCAGTAACAAAGACCCTTACTTCTCAGGTGTGCTGGCCGTGATTCTAAGAGGTCATTTTCTTACGGCCTTCGGTTCCCAAAGGTGCAAGTGCTGATTTTTGTGGAGCTGATACGGAAGTTAAGTTTGTTTCTTGCTTCCATTAGTGTCCTCCAGAATGTGTGCTGCCCTTGGAGTTTCAATAGATCTGGTGCATCTGCTTGGGAACAGCCTGGAGAACGTGACTGTTAACTTCGAGTGTCAAGGCCTCATGCTGCTGGTTAATGGTGTTGAGCTGCTGTGGTGCTGTGTTGGAGCTGAAGTCGCCTGGCAGCACTGTATCTACATGTACCCCTGTTTATAAGGAAAGGCAAAGGTATCCTGGTTGCATTCAGGAAAAACCATGGAGCGTTGTGTGCGAGGAAAGGGGATAAAAAAAGACTGATGTAAAAGCCTTTATTCTAGCTGCACAGCAGTTGTAGTTGCAGAGTGGTGCACAAAGTTTAACTGGTATAAACTGGTTTTCTAAAGTTACCCTTTAAAGTAGTAAGACCTGTGAACAACCAATATCTTGGAACTATATTTGTATTTTACCTCATGAAGCCAGCACAATTTTTAATTTGTTTCTTGGACCTCTTAGAACTAGGTTTAGCACCTCGTGGAACTGCAGTCTTAAAACATACCTTTGAAAAAGATGTCTCTAAAACTAAGATTTAGGAAGGGGGTTTGAGGAATGCATTTGAAGCAATGTATTAGCAGGACAGGTAGAAATAGTTTCAGTTTATTTTCCCTTTGGTAAAAATGAGGATAATAAAGGGATTTTTTTTAAAAAAAAATATTTTATTGTTGAAGTCAGATAGCAAGCCTTATCTAAGTATCTATGGGAAGCTTGAGCATTTCCACTTGCACAGAATTCTGAGGAAATAATACAAATAAAAAATAGCATGAATATTGGTATAGTCCTTTGCTTATTATAGTTTTTATCCTTTCAGATTTCATAGAATTTTGAATCAGTAATTGAATATGTCCAAACATGTTTTGGAAAAATGTATAGGAAGTATTCTAGTTGTAACAGAGAAATTACGAATGAATGTCTGACCTATGAACCACTATTAGACAGAAGTGTAAGGAAAAAACAACCAAAGAAACAAGCAACCAACAAAAACCACCACCATTCCCCAAAAAATCCCTACCCAATGCTGAAATCCTTTCAGAAAAACAGTTAGTGTATTTCTTCAGCCAAAAAGGCCTCTCAGTTACCACAGACAAGTGTAATTTGGGATTGGTGGCTTAATAATAGTAGTTGTTTGGGTGAGCAGAGATTCCCAATTCTTTACAGAAGATCAGTCCTATAAAATGCAGCCACAGACTGCTGCTGAGAAAAAACTCAATTAAGAAAGGAAATTAGTTTGGCAATTAAAAAAGCCACAGCAGCGTCTGGAAAAATGGTTGTGTGTGGGTTTTTTTGTGTTTTTGTTTTTTTTTTTTTGTCCTGAAAGAAAACTGATGAGATCATTTTGGCTAAAAGAAACCCCTAAGTAAGGTTACTAGAGCAAACTGTTAATGCTTTTTGTAAAATGTGAATGAAATATGTGTGAAAAGGAGAGATTTTAACTTTAGTTTATTCCCAGGACCTTTCATGTGTTTGGCATGACTGCTTTAAATACTGTAAGTCATACAGGACAGCTGTTCCAACTAAGTATGTACTGTTCCCAAATCTGTTTGGTGTGATACCTGATGTTTAAAGTGATACTAAGAGGCTAAGATGAACATACTTGACTGTCCTCCTTAATTTAGCTAAGTGAAATAATGTTAGTACCTAATGTAGGATACCCTGAAACACTAAAGCAGCTCAGAAGACTCAAACACTGCTGCCAGTCAGAAAGGAATTTCATTCACAGCAGGTAAAGGATTTGCTATGCATATGTTGATATTAATCTCATTATTATGTTCTACTTTCACAGAGAGTTTGTTCACGGCCAGTTAGGTTTTGAACCTATCTGATAATAGCTGGTTCATTCAGCATCATGGGGCATTCCCAAGGCATAACACAGACTGACATGGCAAAGACTTGACACTGTATGGGGCAGTGTTCTGTTCCTGTAGAAGATATGGTGTAAGTCATGACTTAATGCTGCAAAGGCAGATTTAAATACAGTGAAAATCCTTCTGAAAAGGGTTGTAAGGTTAGGTTTCACCTCATGACAGATCCTGTCCAGGAAGTTTGAAGTTGGAGAAGGAAAATTGTTATGGGACTAAACCCCAAATAAGGAGACTGGGAATAGTCTTAGGAATTAATTGGATCTGAAATTTACCAGCTGAGTAGAACATGGCAGTTGTTTCAAAGCCAGATGAGGGCAAATAAGTCATGTTATTGTTGTATTTCCATACATTTGTTTCCAAATAACCCGTATCTTGATGAATGGGCAAAACTATGAATGCATGGTCTGTACTTTTATTGTGTTTCCTGTATTTAAGAGTCATTTCTTGGTACCTCTAGAGCACTAGGCATTACTCTCCACAGAGAATGGGAATTTCAAGAACGTCATTTGCACAGTGCCAGATACCCTAACAGAAGGTGGGGGTTCCTGAGATTGTGATTGATCTTCATTGCTCCCAAGTGAAAAAATCAGTTACATAACATATTTTATACTTAGATTAAACCTGTAGGGAATACTTGTTGAAGCGGAAAACATATTCTTCTCAGTCATTGTTTTAAGGTACTGTATTGACACCTCAGAGATACAGCAGAAGTTCCGTGTAGGACTGTGGGCATCTTCACGGAGTCATTTCCTGCTTGCAAACTGGTGGTAACTTCTTTGTTTTGTCACAAGAGCTGTAAGGTCTTTGAAATCTTAGCCTCACACACTGCTCTTAGTGTCTGAGTTCATAACAATGTGTAAAGAGCTGTCATTGCTGCTGGGGTTACTTGTGGTACTATAGTAAAAAACAACTACTGAATGCACGAAAATAAGGGAAATCCATTTAACAAATTAAAACATCAGTCTTTGTAAGTGACGTGTTTGAAAAGATTGCTTTTCTCCTTTTGCTAGACATATGAGAGCACATCAAAGCTACATATTTTCTGTTGGCCTACCCCTGCCCAAGTAAGGAGATTTCATAGCATGTGTGCGTAAGGCTTTTTCCACACTGCAAGTGTAATAGGGTTCTAGGTTGCTATGCCATGGAGCACATACCAGTCTCAATGTAATATGTCTCAAGACTGGTTTTCTGTTGACAAGTTTTGTTGTGGCTTTATTTATGCCTTTTTTCCTCTTTCTTTTGGAGAATGCTTTTAATTGCATTGACACCAAATATTATGTCAATACTAGTCAAAATCAGTTGGTAGTAAAAGGTCAAATCCATGTTACAGGCATTTGCTAACATACGATGTGGCTCAAAGAAAGCAGCTCAAATTCTAGCAGCCACTGAATAAAAATTTCAAAAACATTTAAGTTCCATGCGCAGAAAAGGCTTGGGTTAAGTTTTATTCATAGTCATTCCAAGTCTCACTTGAGAATGAAATTTGAATGGCTTTGGCATTTATATTTCATGGCAGCTTTAATAGTAAGATATTTCCCCCCTGTCATGTTCTGCTCAAATGCATTTTGTGTAGAGTAGCTTCTAATATCCTCAAAGTTCACTATGAACAAAATTACCTGACTCTTCTTTCTGGTTCCTTTTTCAACAAAATCAAATTATTCATACTGATATGTTTTGCTTTCATAATGCTGGTGATTCACATCACAACACAGTGCCAGTACTATTAAAGCATTTCTGGTTAGTGGAGATCTCAGTTTCTGATATTCAAGAGATTTGATCTTTACTATCAGTAAAGACAACAAGTATTTGAGTGGTTATTCAAATACTCTGTTTTAGGTATGGAAGTGGAGGTTAAACTGGAAACAATAAAATTGAAAATGCAGTAATTTTAAACAAGGCAAGAATTACTGTGTTGTTTCAACATACAGTATATGTTGCCAAAGCTCCATTTGAGTCACTTCAGTGTTTACTAGTTAAGGTGTTTTTGTTTGGTGTTTTTTTTTTTTAACTAAAACCCCATTCAAAACAGTAATTTTGGATAAGGAGAGGTTATCATTAATACTTTTGTACTTGTTAATAGTATTTCTGAAACATTTCTAGAAATGTTATGAGATGCTGAATGTAGTATGTTTCTTAAATAAACCTTGTTCATGTTTTCTTTCCTCTTAGGGTTTCTATAGATCTCCTTAGCTTCTTTTAATGTTTCTCTCCTTGGTATCTCCACTTCCTAGAGGTGCCTTTTATGCAACCAGCGATGAGAAGAAGCTAAAGGAATTGGGGGTCTTACTGAAGCAAACTTATATGGCATATATAAATGTGTTGTCTTAGTACTTTATTTCACTTGTAGGGCATGGAAATTGAGTGTTTTTCTGAAAACTTAACAGGCAAAGTGGCGATAAAGCAGCTAAAATTTTTTAATGCATGAACTTTGGTATTGCTACCACACCGTAGAGAGAACCACACATGGAGCAACTTTATAGTACTTACTTTACTATTCTCTTCCTGATCATCTGAACACTTAGTATTTTTTCACTAGAATTAACCAGGCTTATCACCTCCCCACATATGTTTTATAGAAATAGTTTTTGCAAAGAACACAAGTTGCCTTCAAGCAGCGTTAGTGAACAGTAGGCATGTCTCTGCCAAGGAAGAAAATTTTCAGGCATTATAAATAGCAGTGACATAACTTTTTCTCCCATGGGCCTACATCAACTTTAAGTTTTCATTTTTGCATAACTTATACTTTGCAGAATTGAAGCACAGTAGGGTTTTTTTGCCTTGTGACACTTCAGGAACCCACAGTCCAAAATTGAGAGCAGTAAGAAAAAAGCATGTATGGCAGTGCTGTTGTGTAAATGTATGCGATCCAAATCAAAAAATTATGGGGCTAGTGGTTTTGTGAAAGGGAACCATGGAGTGCTTTCTGCATCTTGCTAACTTCCATACCCTACTGAGCGTAGTTCAGCACTTAGAGCCAAGTTCTGCCCTCTGATGTGCACACTTGGCTCTTGTTTCTATCTGAGGCATGTGCATCTGAGACCAATACTTGGCTATTATTTCAAACAGACAAGTGAAGAATGAGTAATGCATACATGTTGCAAATTGAACAAATGGCATGAGTAAAATTGCGTATTTAATTTAAGAATAAATTATTTTTCCTTTGGAGCATTTGATATGCCTCTGGTGTTCTGGTCTTGTTTTTCCTGTTTCAGTCCTGTGAGGAGTAAGTGTTTAACTCGTAGAGCTTCTGCTGCTTATGACCACATAACTGAGAAGTTAATATTCATTTAGATTGTCATGTTAACAACGATAAACAATCCTGATCTGGGTTCATTTGTGTATTTGTCCAACTGAATTCTGTTTTTCAGGAAGAAACATTTTTAGGGGAAGGTAATTTTATTTTTCTGTAGGTTTTTTGTTTATTTTGAACTGTATGTGCCACATTACTGATATGAATATATTTGTATATGCATGCTCAGTGGCTTGCAGTGGTCCAGCTGTGGAGCTTGCCTCTAGACTCTGAGGCTTTTACTTTCTCTGTTCTGCAAAGTGTCCTTCCCTAAGGTTTCATGCAGCGTTGTTTTTTTGCATTCCGTAGTGGCACTGAAGTGACCTTCTTCAAACCAGCACATAGGGCTGGTCCACTGCCATGGCAGGGCAAGGTGCAAAATGGGATGCCTGGCAGAGAGCTGAGACAGCAGGTGAAGGAGACTGTTGTCTCTCAACAGCAGTTACCTGTTTCCTAATAGAGAGAAAGCCAGGCTAGATGGACTCATTTCAGTCCACAGATCAGTTTGACCATGACCATGCTGCTAAACTTCTGGAGTTACCTAGTAGAATATTGTAGAGGGCGTAGAGATTTACTGGCATTGCTGGCCAGTGTCTGGAAATGACAGTTGCTATACAGCATTATACTCCCAAGAAGAAATTTATAAAGTATCAAGAAAGCAGAAGGAATATGAGCAACTTTTCTTGCTTTTAAAATGTATTATTTTTCCCTCCTCTCCCTTGCTCCTCTCCCCTCTTTCCCCCACTCCTACTTTCTCAGCCATGAAGACTTTGAATTTATATCGGGGACCCGCATGCGCAAGCTGGCTCGAGAAGGACAAAACCCGCCAGAAGGCTTCATGGCTCCTAAGGCTTGGACTGTGCTGACAGAATACTACAAATCCTTGGAGAAGGCTTAGGCCTCTTATTAACTGCAGATCAACCTTTGACGCCTGATTTATTTACGAGAAGGGGACCACACAGTCACCATTCATGTTGCTTTGTTGTGGTGTCTGTCAGGAAGTTCCTCTCTGAAAACAGACTCTTTCTCCTTAACTTAGCATCATTCTTTGCCTGGTCTTATGGGTTCTATTATGTCCTGGCACCTAACTAGCTGCTGGTTTTAATGTCTTCTCTTTTATTACAGTTAATATTCTTGCAGTAGGATTTTTAACTCTTGTCTTTTTTTATATTTTACTGCCTCTGTCCTATAAGTTCTGCAGCTGTTAAATAGATGCAGCATTTTTCACATGTTATTTAAAGTGCTGAGTAGTGTCTGGTTTTAGTAGTTTGTAGGAGAAAAAGTAACGATTAGACCCTTAACTATGGATAGATTATCTATAAATCAAAAAAGTAAATACGTTCTAAAAATCTGTAAAAGTGTCCTCATCTTTATCTCATAATCATCTCCAGAAGCACTTAACATTAATTTCTCACTATATGTAATGAAAAAGCAGATTTTTTTTTTTAATGTTGCATAATTAAACTTTTTTTGCTTTCTTTGTTTAGTTTTGGAGTTTATTGAGTTGTCTGGTGATTTTCTTCTGCTTTGGACCTGTAGAGATGGCCAAGTAATGAATAAAAGAAAATATATGTTTTTCACTTTTAATTGATAATTAATCTAGGTAATTGGGCTTATATGTGCTTGTTGCCGTAGGTGTCAGTAGGGAATGCTGTATTTTATTTGATAAAAGTTGCCAGGTTTTGATTCCAAATATACTTGTTCAGCCTTCTACAACTTTAAACAAAATATGACAGACCAACCTTGAATTCATGTGTCATTGTTGCAAAAAATTTTTTTTAAAAAAATCCTTAGATCTTGGCATTCCCTGACAAACACTTTGTCCTGAGGTTAATTTTCTAGGTTTTTTCCAAGTGTCCAAAGAATAATCTCTTAGTTCAGATTTGCTTGCTTGAAAGACAAATCATATGTTCTTCAAGAACTCCTAAAAAATCCTGAAGTTGGTGAATTCAGTATGTGAAACACTAACTGCTAAAGGAAAACATTAAAAAAAAAAAAAATGAACACACCCCCCCCCCACCTCCCCACCCCCCGCAGTTCTTTCAATGTAGAGTAACACTGACCTATTGGGATCTTTTGAAGCATTTGCAAGTAACCCTTCTTAACCTATTAGCTATAAACTGTCTCATACCCTTATCACAGAAACTTATTTTTCTGTTGTTAAACAGTGTATATAGGAGGAACTGCTGATACGGCCTGCTAGTGAGCCTGGATGAAGCATATGTTCGTCTAGAGTTTTTTTGGACAGAGGGCAGGTTGTGATGATGTGTAATGAATGTGATGATTGCTACTTGCAGTATCTACTTGTTCACAGTAGTATTTAAGATAAATGTTTTGAGAATTACTTCCTTCTCTTTTCTTCCTCTGTCTCTTCAGAGAGATGTAGGAAGTATCTTTTAATGGGATTCTTACCTCTGATAGAAGGTAAAGCAGAATTGGGAAAAGACAAGAGGCATGTTTATTAGCTAACCACAACAATTACTTGAGACTGTGTTTTGGTGCTTTAAAGCTTATTTCTTCAGAACTGCTGAACAGATTTTCTTCAAACTTGGCTTTCTTTTTAGATTGTATCAATATGTAGAATGTGTGAAATCCAGAAGAAAGAGTCAGTTCATCTGTTTGCAGCTGTTCATGCAAAACTTCAAATTTAACCATGAAGATGAACAAGAGTTATCAGCTGCTAAATTGGGATTTGCTATTGGGAGTTTGCACTCTTTGCTGTCAGGTTTGATTCTTCTGCTAGCTATGATGAAAGGTAATAAAAATATTTTGGCAGAATACAGGTGAAAGTATATAGAAGTCAGTGTTTTAAAAATGCTACATGTAGTCCAGAAAATAAGTGGGAGTGGTAAGCATGAATGTGAATCAACCTGTAAAGTTAATTTAGAAGCAGGAATGCCTTCAAGCAAATTAATACCGCTATAAAAAGCAGATCTAGTTTTCATACTTAGCTGGTTTGATGCTGAGGCCCTGTTGTTACAGTGCTTCTGGAAAGCATTCCTTGCAAAGCTCTGTATTAAAGAAGCTTTCAGGTTTATTCTAAATTTTAGCCAACAGCCGTGGCATTCCCAGCGTAATGCTGATTAAGAACAGGAGCATCTGGCTGATTTGTGGGCAGAGCTTGCTCTATACAACAGTATTTTCCTGTATCATATGAGTTTTATCTGTAGAGTTCAAATTTTATCTCTTGTCTGCAGCCACCTTATTTAAGGAAGCTGTACTTCCAGGAAAAGGCTACCCCACAAACTGTTCTTTTGCCAGTGTGTCTCTTTCTTTAGCTTTTCTCTCAGTGCATAGCATTGTCAGTTGGCCAGTCCTAACATTCTGTTTTTAACAGTAGGTTCCCCCTTATTAAGGGTGCTATGTTGTTTGAGGTCTTCTGAGACAACAGTTGGGTGTCTTCAAGGAGGCAGTAACAAGGACTAATGAGATAATGGTTGTTGCACCCAACACCTGTCTTCCCACACCTGCTGTGTCACCAAAGAGCAATGACCTCAGGAACACACCATACAAAAGTAATAATACTCTTGAACCATGTGAATGGATATGGGGACAAGCCTGACTTAACTTTCCAGTGGGGAAAAAATATAATTCCATTGTCTTATTTCTTCAGTTCCTAAAATCAACTCCCTTTTTTATTTTTTTTTTTTTCAAACTGGAAAAATAGAGGTATCATGAATCTAAGCAGTTATATAGGTGTGTTCTTTTCTTATGAAGAACGGCAAAATTAAATCTTCAAGTATGTTCTTTTTCTAAAGGTCACTTTGCTTTAACAGTCAAGAAGAGTTTTACTCTGTTCATTCATCTACCCTGTAAAAGGTTCTTTACCTGGTACTCATGCCCAGAATAATTTACAGCTATTATCCTGTGCTTTTGTATGGTCTCAGGATGATTATTCACTTCTAGTTGATCATTCTGAGGTATTGGGCATGTGATGTATGAAAGTAATAACACCCTTGATCCGTATGGCTGATACAAGGACAATGTGGACCCAGTTTTCCAAAATACAGGGATTAATGAGGTAGGTGGAGATTGCCAAGCCCTAATCCTTGGGATTAAATGAATGGTACAAAATTACTACCTCTCCTAGGTGACAGTAATAATTTCAGATGACTTTGATTCCTGCAGTACCTGTGAGCAGCTTAAGAAAAAGGCAAATTGTTTTTTTTAAGAACCTCATGGCTGAGAATTCTGTTTTCCTATGTGAGCTCCTGTATGCCTGTTTTTGACTAACATGAGTATTCAGGGTAAATTTTCAAGTAAGGATCTACACATTGTGATTGAAAAATAGTAGATGAATTCTAAGGATGATTACTTCTCCCCTTTTTTTCTTTCAAGAGGGGATCTGAGCACTAACAACTCGGTAAACCATCAGAAATGTCAAATGGGAAATAATAGACCAGGTCACAGTGGGTTTTTAGATGCAGTTTGGAGCTAACCAAGCTTGTAAATCTGGAATAATTCAGTAGAAGTCAGGAGGGGGAGGAAATAAGTGGATGTCTTGGTGTGGTGGTGGAAATAGAACAGGGCTACCATGAACTGTGTAGCCAATACTGTAATTGGCTTGGGTTTGGACCTCCCTTGCATTTCATTTTTCCTTAATGTCAAAAAGTTCCACAGGTAGGTCACATGGAGGGTTAAACTTACTGCCTTTCCATACTGCAAAAAGAATAAAAATTAATTTGAGCATCCTGATCAAATACCAACAGAGTAGCCCAGATCCTTTTCCCTTCCTGATGTACTAAATGTGCTAATGTATTACTCTGTTCCCCTGTAAATGCTGACAGCTTCAAAAACAATAACATCCCCTATATCTCTGGTCATGAGCCTTTAAGCTTTTGTGCTAGGCACTGTAGGAACACAGAAAAAAACTCTCATCTCTGCTTCTCTGTGAGTCAGAAGATGAGTTTAATGCATCTATGGCACCATCTCCAAAGACAGGGAAAGGGAAAACTATTCCTTCACTTAACATAGGAGAATCCACAGGAAAAAGTAAGATGGAAACTGATTCTTCTTTTAACTTTGCATGCATGTCTGTTTGTCCATTTAGAGGGACAGGATTTACTGTGGTGCTGTAACACTAGTAAAAAATATGTAGGAATTCTCCTTCTTAAACCTGACACAGAATCCTTTACAACCACCCATAAAATAACAGAGAATTCAACCTGGAGTAAATTGGCTGAATTAAATGCAAGAATGAAAGCAATTGATAGCTCAGAATTAGTATTTTGTTGTTCTTCATAAACTTGTCTTGGAAACTTGCTTACCGAAATTCCTCATTTAAATGCTGTTAAAGAGGAGAGTGATACTAGTTCCATTTTTTTCATGTTAAGAGTTTTTTTTACAAGGTGGAGCTGAGAAGTTAGATTGCCAAGGGTAAATTTAAAGCCCCAATGGCCAATTTCTTGGATAGGAGAGTTCCTTTCCAGCAGCCAAACAGGTGTTGGGTAAACGTGGTTTAAAGGAAGACTGTGCTGATGTTTCTGCTCAGTTGTGTTATTTTACCATGGAGAAAGCCTGAGGGCTGGAATAGCAGTGTCTCTTTTAAGTTTGCTTTCTCATTCACAAAAAAACTTTTAGATTATGAATATAGCTAGATTTTTACTAGGCTTTTGAAGTGTCCGTTGAAGGGTTGTCTTTATGCAAGCTCAGTGTCTGCCCCTGTGGTATTAGGATTTTTAAAACCTGTATCACTTTTCATTATTTAGTCTTTATTAAAATCACTTACTTTCTTCTTTATGGGATGGGATATGTGTGCATGAGCCAGAATCATGCTTTCAGCATTTCCAGAGCTGTTTGCCCTAGAAACCTCATCTTGATATCATTTTGGAGTGGGGAAGGCAACTACACTGAAAGCTAGAAAACACTACTATAAAGCCACATCTGGAATTCTTAGACAGTAAATGGCTCCCACTTTAAACAGAGAATACAGAGATTTTTATATGCCATAAAACTCAAGGAGCCTTGGATTCAATATAAGGACTGTCACCTGACCTTCATGTTAAAATACATCTACACAATGCTTTGAAGTATGATTGTAGTCAGAATGCTACCTGTCTATGTATAAAATGATTTAAAAAAATGGTATAAATTTCAATGGGGTGGAAATAGCACCCAAGTTTTTCTTTTATCTCTGCAAACAAAGCTGTGTTGTCTGTGGAGTCCTAACTCATCACTCTAAATTGCATCATAAAGAATTGCATCATTTTGACCATATTCACTTCTTTTAATCTCATAACAGCAGTTACGATTGCAAGTAAAAGACTTGCAGCCTAAGCTGTGAGTTTTCAGTTTTTGCTGAGCACCTGCAGATCTCCACTTTCCACCCAGATGGCTTGCGTCTGAATTTTTGTGCTCTAAATCACTTATTCCTGTAATGATTGACAGTAAAGTTTGTTGCAACAGTCGTGATGAGACAGATGAGAGACACCAGTATCCATGTGTTAATATTGCCTGAACATTATTGGTGCATTTTATTTATTAGAAAACATGACATTCTGTTCAGGAGGACAAACCCACTCCCCTAACATGGAAACATTTCTCTGATTTCAGGTTTGTTCCTCACAGAAAAACGTTTAGGCTTTTGTACGAGATTTCATCAGCAGCTTTCTCAAAGGCTTAAGTGGAAGCAGAAGAGACTCCTTGACCCTTAAGCATTGGGTTCAAATGGGTTGCCTGTAGAATGGAAAACTACAGCTGGGTAATACATGGAAGGTTGTTTGTAGGATTGCTTACATGCCATTGAGTTCTGCCTTGTTTATAGTTCATCTGCCACCTATGAAGAACAATATTTTGATCATTTGATTGAATTTTTTCCAGACAGTGAAGACAATCATGAGACAAGATCATGTTTAAGCATAACTTTCCACTAGGAAAAAGTTTAGCACTATTATAGTTTAAAATAAGATACAGTCTGAAAGATCCAGTGTTATAATTAAATGAGCAAAAATTTCCTATCATACTATGTGACAGCAGAGCAATAAACATGCCATCAGAGTCAACATCAAAAGTACAGTGCAAAATGCAAAGTATTTTTGATACTTCTTAATTAGAGACAGTTATAACTAACTCCTCTGTTCATAATTTCTTCAAGGAAAAACACTGCTGCTTTCTGAAAACTGAAAATGTGTTTGCTTTACTGGTAGTTAGGAGACACTCAATGGCAGTGATTCATCATAGTTTCTAATGTTTTGCTGTGAGTATTTTTAAATACATGCACACTTCTGAGCTCCACAAAGAAATGGCTTTGTTAAGAACATGAGAAAGTTTTATAATTTTTCTTTGTATACGTTCTTGGCTATTTTACTTACAGTAATTTGGTCATTTTTCCTTCTGTGCAAAGGAAAAAAAAAAGTCTCGTAAAGATCAACCTTATGTAGAGAATGGCTACAGAATTTTCATCAATTGTTAAAACACCTATAGCTGTTTTCCTTTTCATACAGACTTTTGGTTCAGGGATGTCCTTAGTTCATATTATGAAGATTTCTTGAAGAAAAGTGTGTTTAAAAATGGTGAGTTGCTGGTGGAGAATTCCAGCATAGCCTCATTCAAGTACTGGCAATAATAGACCATGTCTTGTAATATGTAATTCTTTTTGTTGTGGTTTAACCCCAGCCAGCAACTAAGCCCCACGCAACCACTTGCTCCCTCCCTCCATGTGCGATGGGGGAGAGAATCAGAAGGGTAAAAGTGAGAAAACTTGTGGGTTGAGATAAAGACAGTTTAATAGGTAAAGCAAAAGCTGCACACACAAGCAAAGCAAAAAAAGGAATTCCTTCGCTGCTTCCCATGGGCAGGGAGGTGTTCAGCCATCCCCAGGAAAGCGGGGCTCCATCATACAGAACAGTTACTTGGAAGACAAAATGCCATAATTCTTTGCATCCTCCTTTTCATTCTTTTCCCCCCAGGTTTATATGCTGAGCATGATGTCCTATGGTATGGAATATAATCTGTTGGAAAAATGAAAGAGTGATGTTGGCCGTAGGCTTGCCAAGCTGATGCAGGGGCCTCTAAACTAATGGTGATAGTGGAGAGGAACACCAATGTGTGGAGTGGAGGAGGGGTTGTTGCCCTCTATGTCGGCGACCATCTGGAGCGCATGGAGCTCTGTCTGGGGGTGGATGAGGAGCTGACCGAGAGCTTATGACTTAGGATCAAAGGGAAGGCAGGGACAGGAGACATTGTTGTGGGGGTCTGCTACAGGCCACCCGGCAAGGAAGACTGAGCGGATGAGGCCCTCTCTAGGCAGACAGGAAACACCTCACGTTCACAAGCTCTAGTCCTCGTGGGGGACTTCAGCCACCCCGATACCTGTTGGAGGGACCACACAGCAGGGCCTAATCAACCTAGGAGGTTCCTGGAATGTGCTGATGTTAACTTCTTTGTCCAAGCGATAGAGGAGCAAGGAGGAGAGGTGCCGTGTTGGACCTTGTTCTCAGCAACGAGGAGGGTCTGGTGGGGCATGTGAATGTCAAGAGCAGCCTTGGGTGCAGTGACCATGAAACAGTCGAGTTGAAGATCCTTAGGGCAGCAAGGAGGGCACACAGCAAGCTCGCTACCCTGGATTTTGGCAGAGCTGACTTTGGACTTTCCACGGATCTGTTTGGTAGAGTACCATGGGATAGAGCCCTGGAGGAAAGAGGCACCCAGGGAAGTTGGTTAATAGTCAGGGATCACCTCCTCCAAGCTCAGGAGCGGTGCGTTCCAACACTGAGGAAGTTGGGCACAAAAGCCAGGAGGGACCTGGGGATCTACAGGCTGGTCAGTCTCACGGAGCAGATCCTCCTGGAGGCTATGCTAAGGCACATGGAAAATAAGGTGGTGATTGGTGATAGCCGATAAGGGCAAATTGTGCCTGACAGATGCGGTGGCCTTCTACAAGCATGTTACAGAGTTGGTGGATAAGGGAAAAGATGTCATCTGCCTGGATTTGTGCAAAGCTTTTGATACTGTCCCACATGACATCTGTGTCTCTAAACTGGAAAGACACAGATTTGATGGGTGGACCATTTGGTGGGTAAGGATTTGGCTGGAGGGTTGCACTCGAAGAGTTGCAGTCAATGGCTCAATGTGCAAGTGGAGACCAGTGACGAGTGGTGTTCCTCAGGGGTCAGTACTGTGACTCGCGCTGTTTTAACATCTTTGCCATTAACATGGACATTGAGTTCGAGTGAGTCCAGAGGAAGGTCACGGAGATGATGAGAGGGCTGGAGCACCTCTCCTATGAAGACAGGCTGAAGGAGTTGGGGTTGTTCAGCCTGGAAAAGAGAAGGCTTTAGGGAGCACTTACAGTGGCCTATGAATACTTAAGTGGGCTTATAAGAAAGATAGAGACAGAATTTTTAGTAGTGCCTTTAGTGACAAAATAGGGTAGATTTAGATTAGATATAAGGAAGAAATTCTTTACTGTGTGGGTGGTGAAACACTGCCACAGGTTGCCCACAGAAGCTGTGGGTGCCCATCCCTGGAAGTGCTGAAGGCCAGGTTGGATGTGGATTTCAGTAACCTGGTCTAGTGGAAGGTGTCCCTGCCCGTGGCAGGGGTTTGGAACTAGATGGTCCTTAATGGCCCTTCCAACCCAACCCATTCTATGATTCTCTAATTCTAATATCCCTTTGGTCAGTTGGGGTCAGCTGTAGCAGCTGTGTCCCCTCCCAATTTCTTGGACACCCCAAGCCTTCTTGCTGGTGGGGTGGTGTGAGAAGCAGAAAAGGCTTTGAGACTGTGTAAGCACTGCTGAGCACTGACTAAAGAATCCCCGTGTTACCAATGCTGTTTTCAGCACAAATCCAAAACATAGCTACTATTAAGGAAGTCTACCCCAGCCACAACCAGCACGATTTCAAAGGAATATTATGCCTTTTCTAAAATTATAGTTGAGATATAAATGGAAATTCAAAGCAGTATGTTCTGTCTAAAAGATGTGCAGAAAGAAATGGATATTCTTCAGTCAGTGGTTTTCTGGATAAGAAAAAGCTTCCTTTTCACATTTTAATGAACTCGAAAAATAAACCATAAATGTCCTAATCTTTCTATGTGCATCCTTAAAATTGTGTCTTGACGAGGAAGCAATGTGTTTTATCTCTTATTCAAACAGTTACGCTGTCTTCAGGTTTAGGATTTGCTGAATATTGGCAGTGAACTGAAAATCATGGTCTATCTAGACCAATCCTACACTAGACAATTTCAGACAAGTAAACTCATGTTTTCATTTAGTCACACTTAACTGACATTTTTCACCTGTATGTAACTTGCAACAACACCTCATTTCAGTTTTTCTTCATAACTGTGTAACTAATGAAAGAAAATTCAAACCGTTCTTGGTTTGATTAATGTCTGTATATCTTGAAACTAATGCTAAAGAAATAAGTGCCTTTCCACATTAATTTTGTAATGTTAACTCTGGAAGACATCACTGATGTTCATCAACGTGAAATGAAGAAGATCTGGCTGCCTGTGGAGAAATTAATTTGATTGTTTTGAGAGCCTGCAGAGCGTGTGCTGACTCGCCTCTCTCTAAGTCTGTGACTGAATGCTGGAACACACAGGTCCTTTTTGTTTTGAAAGAAAAGGGGTAAGTCACTGATTTCTTAAATGTGACACAATGGGGCGTTCCAAAGAAATAGATTTATCTTAACTAACCAAATAAAGACAAAAACACGGCTTACAAAATGATCAGTACAAATTAGAGAAGACCTGCCCGCTAAAACCCAGACATTTGTGCCTGTGTTCATCCCCAGGGAGACTACCACTAATGTGAAGAATTCCAGCATTGAAGAGGATTTTATGTAGTATGAATTTATTATGCATTTCATGGTTCCTGTGGAATTTTCAATGTCTGCTCAATCTCCATGTGCAATTTTAATAAAATATGTGCTCATAGTGCATTCTGCTCTTATATCTTTTTCTTCCTTTTCTCATAAAATACTCTGTTATTGTTTCAGGCTGAAAATTTTCTCGACTTGGATGTGCTGAGGAAGCATCGCAGTTTACAGGGGAACTCATGCAGTTTATAGTTTCATCAGGCAGCCGTGAAAAGTATGAAAGAAGAGGCTGGAGAGTATTCTGTGATGATGGAGTTTCTGATTTTGGTCAGGGCCACTATAAGAGGGACCTACAATCTTTTTTTGGTTTGCAGACTACTACAGGTGTGTAGGGTTTTTCTGTTTGGTTGGGTTTTTCTGTTTGGTTGGTTGTTTTTTTTTGTTTGTTTTAGTAAGCATTAGTCAACCTGTAATCTTGGTATTGTTTAGTTATCTTCTGAGGTTCCTTTAGTGGTAGTCTTTAGTGGAAGTGCAGTTCACAAGTTAAAAACCATTGCTCTAGAATAACAGTTAATGTTTTCTTGAATTTTGTCTATATAAAATTATGAAGTACAGAGGCATTCAAAGAGACAAGAATAAAAATAAAAGGAAAGAATAACAGAAGATTATAAGTGGAGCAGGCAGTATTTGAGGGGTTAACGTGATTTGGGCCAAACTGCGTTTTACATCCACCACATACAAAAAAGTTGCTGGTGTATGTTGATTCTCTGGGTTTGTACATTACTACAAATGCAGGTAAGAACACGGTGTAAAGCTAAGACAACAGCTCCAAACCCCCCAAGGCTCAGAAGGCAACCATCTGAAGGGAAGATGACTCTTGCCTTCCCGTTAAAGAAGAGGAGCAAAAGAGGAACTGAGACCCTGAACTTTGGGACTGGATCTCTTGTACATTAGATATGAAGTTAGAGCCAAGGCAAATACCACTACTTTATCTGGTGGAAGGTTCATCTGTAATAGTCTTGTGTACACAAAATGCTGAACATTATCGGTGTAAGAAAAAATCATGTAGACTACTAATTTTCTTCCACTTGGTTTTCTCATTTGAAAAGCAAGCATTGTCTGTCGTGTCGTTGCTGCCTTAACCTTGGCTGCTTTGGGATTATTTTTCTTGGGCTTGATGGCCTTGACCTTTCATATTTAGGGTTTACCTAGACTCTAGATATCTTTGTGGGGCTCTAGGAGCTGGTTCTCTTTGGACTCTCAGTTGCTTTCTCACTGTAGCAGATGCTGGATCTCTTTCACAGGCAGATTTTTTTGGGTTTTCAGAGCATGCTTTTCAGTGAGCTTTGCTATTTTTACTATCTCTGGAGCGTGTTTTTGTGGTCTGTGGTTTTTGGGGTGTGAGTTGGTTTGGTTTTTGCTTCCCCCTCATATTTGTGGAGCTGAAAGCAACAGTTATGGTAGTATGAACCAAAGTGTCCTAGTTCACCATCTTGCTATGCTTCTGCTGCTGTTTTTCATGCCACAGCTTCCAGTCAAGAGCCTAATTGCTGAGAAACCGAGAAAGCCTTGATACTGTATAAGCACTGTCCAGCAATAACCAATATATCCGTGTGTAACCAATACAGTTTTAGTCACAAATCCAAAATGGAGTGCCATTATGGGCTGCTGTAAAGAAAGTTAACCATCCCCACTGAACTCAGTAAACCTTGCTGCTTAACTCAAGCTGTGAAGGCTGGAGCAGCTCCAGCTCCAGAAATCCTGCTATTTTTCCATACTGGGCAGAAACCTCTCTTCTATTGTAGACAGAGAGATGGCAACGGTAGTTGTGATAGCTTGTGACTACTCTACTTCCACATGCTACTATCTCTACTTCCATATGCTTCTACCTCTACTTCTATATGCTTCTATCTATGGAACACCAAGTGGCAAGGTAAGTGTGAAGCCTGCTGAAAGAATTTGTGCTAAATCTGGAAGTAGAGCACTGCAATTATTTGCAGAAAGATTTTTATGCTTGCTATGATGTATCACTTTGTTAATACAACAGTCGGAATGGTTTCTCCTCAGAAATGAAGAAAAACAGTATGAGCTTAAGTGACATGGAAGTAACTGAAGTTCTGAACAGAAATTAAGAAAGTGAGGAGCTCTGAATTACTTTTCTCTTAATGTCTTTTAATAATACATACTACATCTTCTGACCTCATCTCTCCATTGTTCTATATTTTGTTTTCTCTAATGCTTCTGTGATGAGCAATATGGATCAAAGAGTTTTTGTTTGCTACTAATCTGAGATAAAGACTGTAATTCTTCAATATTTCACAGTAAAATGATAAATAACCATGGTAGCGAGGAAAGCCTTCTTGTTTGTAGTATGACACAATTAAGCTGCATCTGGTAGCACTTCATCTGCAAAATGTTCACAGAACTGTTCCCACATCATCCACAGTACTGATGCACAAACTGGGTAATAATCAAAAAGATATATTTGTTACAGGCTTCACTGGAAACAAAGAGCAAAAGGGAAGCCTGCTGTTCTCCGAGTAAAAATGTACTAATCCTGCAATGAGGGGGACGACAACAGGGGAACATTAAAACTTCAAATCAGCACAAATGGGACAAAATACTAAAGGAATTTAGTGTTTTCACTAATAGGGGTCTTAAGCAGGGCTCTTTAGTAAAGGGCTGATTGCATAAAAGCTGTAAGATTGATTGCTCAAAGAACTTAGTTTTTAAACTGACTTTCAGTTGTTGAAGCTCCACTGGATTTGTTTTAATCAATAGCACTTTTAAATTGTAGGAGGACAGAAAAGTGCACTTGGAAAGTGATAAGTTTCTTGATGATTTAGATTTTTCCCTTGTCTCTGGTACCATGAGTGTTTTCAACCCAACCTAAAAATACAAAGCCCAATTTGCAGGTTGATAAGCGTGTCTACGAGCTCTGTCACAGTGTCTCTATGGGCCTGTTCACCTTGTGCTAATTAGGTGTCATTCCCAATAGGATAACAGCAGTTCTGCCCTTACTGTTCTTGCTCTGGGATTAATTTAATGGCTGCAGTGCAAAATGCTACGTAGACTGCTGTGAGAACAGGCTGCTATGGGAACAGTTGGCTTAGCACGCTCTTGCCTTGGTAGACTTTCAAGCCACTTGGATCTTCTTTCTGTGGCAGCCAGTGGTGGCAGATGCCCTCTTATGTTCAGAGGTGAATCTTGTCCCTGGAAAAGTAATTTTGTAAGTGCAAAAAAAAGAGTGTTGCGGTTTCACTGCAGAAGTCAGTATTAGATCTTTTCCTGACACTGTTGAAGAGGCCTTACTGTCTTGTAAGTATGAATGACTTAACTGGAAGATTGGAATATTGTCAAAAACTTAAGTTGTTGCTGAGGGATTTCTTTTTTCCCTTCTGTCCGATCTGGTAAAATTGAGCATTCTCTGTAAATACATGTAGAAGAATAAGTGTCTTCCCTTTGCAGAGTTCTGCTGAACAAGCAGGACTGTATTGGTCTTCCTCAGAATTAAATACCAGCCAGACCTGCTGTTCATATGTGACATGCTTATTTGCATCTGCTCTGATCTTTTGCCCAAATAAAAAAGCAGGAACTGAATAGGATTTAATTACGGCTTATTTAAGCTTTCTTTTATGCAGACAGTTGTGGGGTGTATATTTATCTAAGTAGAACTTTGGAAACCTGGTCCTTTCTGCTCCCATTTTCTCTTTTTAAGAAAGTTATCTACCCAGTGATATTTGGTTTGTTGTTGTTGTTTTGTTTTCTTCTGATAGAAGTCTACATTTAGCATAATAACATCAGGCTACTTCTGTCATAAAGCAAATAGACTATTAATTTTTATCTCACTAGAAGTTCTATGCAAAAATATTTGCATTTTTCTTTCTGAGTTATGTAGTTTCATAGGGCTCTGTTTCATCTGAAGGAATTCTTATTCATCAGGGTATGAGAGGAATAAAATTAGACAAGATTCATCTTTCTCCTGTTTGATAGAGCTTTTAATTGCTTCTCAGAAGAACTTGCCAAATCTAACTTTTATTACTTTTTTTGTGGGGGGGGGCTTCTCTGGATTTTTACTAAATGATACTTACGCTTATCACCTATAAACCAAACTGTTTTACTTGTGGCTTAACCAGTTCAATTAACGTTAAAAACAGACATGAATCTCTCGCCATCTTTAGAAACAAATTATTTTTTTCCGAACTAAATTTGCATTCATTTATCACGTTCTGATAATTTTCTCATTTACTGGGAATGTGCCTTAGAAATGCTAGCTTGTTTCCACAGGACACGTTGCCTGATGGGTGAGTGAGGTATACTCAGTATGATGAAATCGTGTTCCTAAATGAATTTTATCCTAATTTATGATCAAGAGGTGAATTTGTTACTGATCTTTTCTGACTTGCAGAATCAGTTCTGTAGAATTCTAGTGCTAAGTGTTCTTTAGAAGAAATCACATAATGAGAAACATGAGAGCTTTTTTTAAAAAAAACCCTCTGCCTTTAATAGAAAGTTTTTCTGATACTGAAGTGACAATTGGGTGGCATATTTTTTTCCTCAATGTTGTTCAAGTTCAAGACATACTAAGGTATTTGTAAGTGTATATACAAGTATAGAGCTATAGACAGAGAGATATGTGAGAAGAGAGAAAGTATCTTAACCACAACATATGTTTTTGTTGAGTTTCATCTGTTTTCTTCAGTGACAAAGCCACAAGATGATCCCTGTTGGGATTGCAGGCTAATGCAGATATGGAAGAATGAGCTGGATGCCATATTGCTTAATCATCCAAGTGTTTGGTTAGCCTGGCTATTTTGTGCAGAGGACAGATGCGTAGCCCCTGGCAGAAGTAATACAACGGGAGTTTTCAGATCCTGTCATTCTTTTTCTGGTGGCAGTTGGGAAAAATATATATGCTATACAACCAAGCTTTGTGTAATGGAAGTCAGTAGTATGAAAGTCGGTGAGGAAGAGCAAACAGTATCTTTTTGTTGTTGGCACGTTTCTTGGAGATTAAAGGACCTATACAGAATATTATTTTAAGCACTTTCAGTTTGCTTACTTCAGTTGTCAAAGTTACCTAGACAAGCCTTCCAGGCCTCTTAATATTGTCATTAGAGAGCTAAGTCAACATATAACACAGAAGGGAAGATTTTTCGAATTCAGGATGGTGTCCTCCCTGCTCAGAGAAGTACACTCAGTGTGGTTTTGCAATATTTTGTTTTAACTTAATGGTGCGTGTACAATGGCAAAGAAAGAATAGTTAATATCACTGAGAAAAGTTTTCCTGTTAAGCCAAAGGTAAAAAGACTTCCACTGCTATCAGATTTTATTACTGTTCAGGATTTCATAAAGGCCGTTTTGGATTCAAGCAAAGCTCTTAACATTTTTTTCTCTTGTAATATATAGGATAGAAAAATCATGGTTTGAATTAGCTTGATATCCACAGAGAGTATAGAAAGGAAAAAGTCTGCTTTTAACTTTTATTTAATTACTTGGTAGAATTCAGTTTTATGTAATTCTACTTAATTCTACTCTATAACACTGAGAAGTTCTGTGAGAATTAACTTTCTTAGTAGGTATAATTTTGTCCCATGCTTAGGATTTTTTTTTTCTGTTTAAGCCAATGGCAAATCTTGAAGACATTATGTTTCTGATGATGCAAGGGTGTTTTTCTCCATGTCCAGTCTTTTAATTAAGTTGCAGTACAAATGAATGGTCATGATTTCATAGGACTTGATTGCCCTTTCCTCTTATGCCAGAGAATATGGTGGCTATATTAACAAGAAAATGTTTCATACCTAAAAGTGGTAATAAAGGAGAAAATGGGAGGCTGATATGAAATAAATCTGTGCACACACACACACACACACAAAGCCTGTTCTGTTGCTGTATAACATAAACATCATGATTTAAAAATAATGCATTAATTAAAATGGCGTATGATCCTGGAAAGAAAAGGGTCATGTAGAACAGCGTGTAACCTCTTGAAAAATAAATCAGGATAGTTTCCTGGAATTGGTTTAGCTTGGGATCCTAATAGTACCTCTGGATAAACCTGTCCATGACACTTTTCCACCTTCTTTTGTTGTTAGGCTTCTGTCAACCCCATTTCCCTCTTTATTTTGAACTTGTGTTATGTTCTAATGTGTCCTATGATTCTGTGTTAAGGACTATTGTGGTTCAGAGGTATGAAACTTGTTATTGTGCACAAACTTAGTATTTTCTGAAGTAAAGCCTTCTGCACTTGATTATGTGCTACCATTTAATGTCTTTGATTTTGCTTAATACTTTAGATGGTTAGAACAAGTCATTGGAATACATTATTTTTGCAGCTATCTCATCCCCATTTTATTCTTTGCCTACATGTTAAACATCGTAACTAGATAATCTCAGAGAAAACCTTATTTGTTTAGCAATGATGGCAAAAGAACACTTTTGGAACCAAAATGTAGCATGACAGTGGTTGTTAGAAGTTGTTTTCTGCCTTTAAGTGCAATGGTAAAATCTGTCCCTGTATAGAAGGCTAATAAAGCCTAAATGAGAAAATCCACACTGATGGAAACGAGTGGTGCTCTGCTGACTTCATGGGAGCAATGGAAATGTACACATTTGCATTTGGCTCAGAAACCTAAAGGGCTGTGGGTCCTTGAAGGTTCAAGTGGAGAACAGGCCTTTTAGCCTGGTCTTTGCATAAGAGTGAATTTTACCCTGGGTGGATTATCCTACATAAAAGGCCTTCATCAGTTTTTACCATATGGTTAAAACACATATACATATTTTTTGTGTTACCTCCAGGCAATGTGAAGCAGCTGGTATTAATGAATAAAAATAGCCAGCAAAATCATGGCATGTGGTTGCTAGAAGGAACAATTTATAGCCAGGAGTCTTGTAGATTACTAGAAAGAAGAAAAAAAGAACAACCCCAAAACATATGACCTCTGAAAGCATGTATGAACTCTAAGTTTCATCTGTATTTTGGGCACCTGGACTGCTCAAGGCAACAGAATACGGAACTGATTAGAAGATATTAATTCTGTTCCTATTGCTAAAAATGATAGGGAAGGGAATTGGAGACAGTGTGGTGTTTTGGGTTTCTTGTTTAAACACCGTTGCTGTGTTTTGTTTTCTGGTTGATCGTAGCATCAAGATATTTCTAGCTTCATGGAGAGCTTTGGAAGGCATAATGTGATTTTTGTCTCAGAATAAATGAAATACAACTTACAAGCTAAGCTTTTGAAAAGGTAGTCTTACTCTAATACAAAACTGTGAGCCCCAGTAATTTATTTCTTAGCCATGGTTTAGATTTTTACCTGCTAAAATGTAAAGCAGACATTCTTTCTACACAGAGCAATGACAAAATGCAAGATTCTCATGTTTCAGAAAATGACTCTTTAATGGCCTTTACCGTTTCATAATGAGTTACCAAACTCACTGAATGAGCACTGAACTTTCTTTAAACCTTCACTGAGGCTCAGCTTATGTGTTTTTTTTTTGTTTGTGTCTTTTTTGTTTGTTTGTTTTTGATGTAAGCCAGTGAATTCATCTTTTATTTCTCATAAAGGCTGTCATTCAAATAGTGGGAAGATCAATATAGCATGCAACTTCTATAGGATGTGAACACTAAAAGGGATTATGGCATTGTAGTGAGAAAAACGTTGAAACTCTATTTGCAGTTGAGACTATAATGGCCACTGCAGTTCTCAAATTTTATAAACAGGGTACAGGTGCAGCAGTAGGAAGAGATGTGGCATACTGTTGTTCTACAGGGCTGGGAAGATTGGCATCAGATTCTATCTTCGGTTAACACAGGAGGGAAGAGTACCAAAAAATCAGAATAAGATAAAAATAAATTTAGAATTGTAAAATATTTTACAGAAAGACATTTGAAATGCTCCATCATTCATTCAAAAAGACGCTGAGAAGTGCCCAAATTAGGTTAAAGTTGGGGAGGAACAGAAATCCTTGATCTACAGAGAGATGCAGCAATTGTCTCAAAACTGGTCAAAGAAATTCAGATGAGAAATACGGATATATTTTTGTAGTGAGCATGTTTCCAAGTTGGAACAAATGACTTAGAGATGTGATAACTTCTTTTTCTCTCATTTCATAGACAGACCATGTGCCTTTGAAAGGTTTTGTAGACAAAACTGGGCATGATGTAGGAGTATCCAGGTGAAATACCATAGGTAAGAGGATGGGCTGTACACAGGTATGCAGTTGATCCACAAGGAGATCCTTCTGCAGAATGTATTCGTCTGTACTATAATTTGTCCTGAATGAGAAGTTCCCAGATTGTATATGTCACTCTGCAGTGACAAAAGAATGTGACTTGCAGAAAAATTCAGCTGTGACCAAATTCTTCTTCCTTATAAGGTTGAGGGGAACATAAGCAAGCTAATGATGTCAACAGAGGAACAACATATTTCCTGATTATGCTGCTCAGTGGATCTATGAACTCCAGAAAATCCAGTGGGGTAAATGCCTGGTGGTTTTGTGGTTTCATTACAGAAAAAAACTCTTGGAATATGGAAATCATAAACAGCAGGCAGGCAATCCTAGTGAGAACTCGTTTCATGATTAAAACTGCAAAACTATGTTTTAGCACTTTTAACTTCTTTCAAAAGACAATGCTGCTCACTGTTGTTAAGTTTATGTTTTTTTTTACCCACTATTGTTGGTAATAGCTTATTGAAAGTTTGAAAATAGGTATATTATTAACCAGCATTACCCATTAAGCATTTCTGCTTGGCAGGTGTGAAATGCACATGGATGGATGGTTCTAATACACTGCTTCAGCTTTGTGTTTGGAAGCTCATCACCTGCATTTTTTGCTGATTTCCAGTAACTAGTGACAGCAACCATTTGCTGTGAATGTCAGATGAACAAGAGTACTTAGGAGAGGCATACCTTGATTTCACCAAGAAATGTATGAAGATGGAAGGTTCTTTTAGTTGTACATGTTTACCTAATACTAACAGAAGATTAATTGCAAAGAAAAAAAAATAATTAGGACAATTAGTCTTTCTTGTGACAAGATATTAATACAAGCCTTGAAAAAAAAATAGTTCATAGTAGTTTATAAAGATGGAAATAAACATCTGTGGTAGTGAGGGACTTTAAAACCACTTAGAACAGAAGTGTTTGTACACAGAATTGTTGCATTTTTGTTAGGCAAATTCAATTCCTAAGCTCCCACATGTGAGGCATTTCTAATTTTACCCAGCTGAAATATAGTGTGCCAGCTGCCAGCCCTTATTGCTGTATTTTTTGTTGCTGGGAGAGGGATGAAACTCTTAATTTTTGGAAAATTCTTGCTCATAAAGTGCAAATTATTCTTCATTGTGGTTGAAAAAAAAATCCTTGAGTGTTTTATATCAAGTAGTGTGACTCTCCCTCTTAATGTATTCTTCTTGCTAACGTTTTTAAGTGGAACTGCTGCATGGCAACTTGTAGTATACAAAGTGTGTTCAAGAGGAAAGCGCCGATTCACTCATAGCTCGGTGGTGCAAACTCACAAACCAGTAGTGGAAAGCAGTGATGTTAACACAGAGGGAGCAAGCTGACCCCTGGAAACTGCTTGTGTGTGCAGGTTCTTACTTCTACTGCCTCAGTGCTGAGCTACTTCTCTTTCAAAAGGCGTAACCCAGGTTAAGTATGCACATCTGGTTCTTTTGAAGTAGTAAGCTTGCTGTAACTATGCAGTCCAACCCCTACCAAGGTATTTTTGTTACCTGGTGGTGGGAAAATGTGTAGGAAGTAAACAGCTTTTCCATAAAAACCCTGGGCCCTATGTGCTCTGTCATGCCAGTGTGATGTTATTGTTTGTTACACAGAGTTGTAACAGTATAAAGTATGTGTAAATAGAGACAGGGAGTAATAGAACTCTTGTCCCTGCCGTGGTCAGAATGCCTTTCCTGTTTGGTTGAAGCAAAAGCTTTTTTTTTTTTTTTTTGCACTGCAAGCACTGTTTACAAGGAATTTAAGTATTTTCATTGCTAATTTAACTCTGTAATTTGAATAAATCCTCAGTTATAGCCCTTTATCAAAATCCCGAGAGTCCTGATGTATGGATTTGGATGTTGCTGTTAGTGTCCCTAATAAGCCCAAAGGGGAAAGGCAGGGTGGAGTTCACCCCCAAAACACCTGCATTTGAAGGTGGCCATTTTTCAGATGGTTTCAAGGTTTTTATATATCTTTGTGTTCAGGCACACAGACATACATACTCATAATCA